>NW_027507748.1:644092168-645292168 GCF_037356315.1 Lithobates pipiens | reverse complement strand
GCATTAAGCACTGATATTACCAATAATACTGTGTAAAACACACAGTTTTTGTTTCAATCTTTTTTTTTGGGTTTAAAAACGGTGTCACCCACGCAGGAGCTAATCGTAAACATGGAAAACACTGCACAGAATAATGGAAAGTTTGGGATGATAGAAAACAAACAATAGGTTATCAAGGTTCAGTATAAGGGGTATTTAGGTTCTCCAAGGTAAGGATGATTGCAAAGTGTGGGCAACACTGCGACTTGTGTAAGGATAGAAAGTAGGGTGTAAAATGGGGTATCCCCCGAGCAACCGGGACACAAAAAAAAACAAGATTTATAGATATCTGGGAATGGGTGGTTTCATAAAGGCATGCACATAACAGAACCAGGGTTCCCAGACTTTGAGAAACGTTGTCTGTGCATCAATGAGGACATTAGAAAGCTTCTCATTAACTATCAGTGTATTCATACGTGCTTTTACTTCATGGGCATCGACTCTGGATCTCTCGACTCTAGCTATAATCTGTTCATGTGCTGTAAAAAAAAAGTAGCAGGCTTTTGCTGGGATATGGTGAGTCCTGGGGCTATGTGACTTAGGAGAACTATCCTGGTATCTTTTGGGATACTAACATGGAACTGAGTTGGGCTACAGCCTTGTACACACTAGTATTTTTTTTAGTCATTGGCGGAGAGTAAGGCTGCTTTCACACTGCAGCGGGAGCGGCGTCGGCGGTAAAGTACCGCTATTTTTAGCGGCGCTTTACCGTCGTTTTAGCGGCGGTGTGCGGGCGCTAGCGGGGTGGTTTTAACCCCCGCTAGCGGCCGAAAAGGGGTTAAACCCGCCCGCAAAGCGCGGCTGCAGCGGCGCTTTGCCGGCGGTATTGCCGCGGTGTCCCATTGATTTCAATGGGTAGGAGCGGTTTAGGAGCGGTGAATACACCGCTCCTTCACCGCTGCAAAGATGCGGCTAGCAGGACTTTTTTCACCGTCCTGCCAGCGCATCGCTCCAGTGTGAAAGCCCTCCGGCTTTCACACTGGAGTTAAAGGGGCCGTTTTTTTTCAGGCGTTACACAGGCGCTATTTTTAGCGCTGTAACGCCTGAATACCGCCCCAGTGTGAAAGCAGCCTAATGATTGGAAGCCGGTCGACAGACCTTTTTCTGTCATGACCCTTTGACAGAAGCTGGCCGAACGCAGTACATTTCTTTTCAACTGACTGATGCCGTCCGTCATTCAGCCCGTGTGTACTAGGCTTAAGACTGAAGATTCTGGACCATGATGATATTCGATTCAGACAGGACCACCTATGTGACCACAGCCCCTAAAATCTTTTAAAAGATTGATGTGCCATTGGATCAAAATGATTGAATCTGCAGGCAATCGAAAAGTTATAACCTCCCTTCTGATCAATTTAGACACCATATTGATCACTTTGATTAAATGGAGTCAACTGGCCAGAGCAGAATATAATTGATCATTTAGAATCAGTCATCAGCAAATGAGAAACTTTGTTCATGAATACGGTCGTGTTTCAATCGATCAGACTTTGAGAATACATGGTGGAAACAGAGATGCAATGGGTCTATTCACATCTTTGCGTTCATGGTCTCCTAAAATGCACCTTACCAGCATGTTAAAAGCACATATAAAATAGTCCCCTTTAACCACTTCCACCCCTTCATGACCAGACCGTTTTTTTACAATTTACTGTTGTCCTATTTTAACTGGTAATTGCAAATTCATGCAAAGCTGTACCCATCCAAAATGTATATACTTTTTTTCACACGAATAAACATTTCTTCTGCTGGTATTTGATTACCACTGAGCTTTTTATTTTTTGTGAAAAAAAGACCAAAGACCAAAAATGTAAACAAAAAAATATATGTTTTACTTTCTGCTATAAAACATATCGAAGAAAAAAATTAAAAAATCGAATACCTTCATAAATTTAGGCCAAAATATATTCTGCTAGAAAAAAAGTATTTCTGATTTCTGCTGATTTTGTACATTTGCCCACTGACAAAGAAACGATCAGTCTATAATTTTAATGGTAGGTTTATTTTATCAGTGAGAGACAGAAAAACAACAAAAAAATCCAGAAAACGCATTTCAAAAAAGTTATAAATTGATTTGCATTTTAACCACTTAAGCCCTGGACCCTTTGGCTGGCCAAAGACCAGAGCGATATGGCACTGCGTTGCTTTAACTGACAATTGCGCAACATTGACGTCCTTTTTTTTCCCACAAATAGAGATTTGTTTTGGTGGTATTAGATCACTTCTGCGGTTTTTATTTTTTGCGCTATAAACAAAAAAATTGCGATAATTTTGAAAAAAATGCATTATTTTTTACTTTTTGCTATAATAACTATCCCCAAAAAATATATAAAAAAAACATTTTTTTCCACAGTTTAGGCTTATACATATTCTTCTACATATTTTTGGTAAAAAAAATAAAAATGAAAATCGCAATCGCATTTACAAAATAGGGTTTAGTTTAATGGCATTTTTATTAATCATTTTTTTTTTTATTAGTAATGGCGCGCGATCAGAGATTTTTATCATGACAGTGACATTATGGCAGACAGATCGGACACTTTTGGCGCGATTTTGGTACCATTCACATTTATACAGCGATCAGTATATTTAAAAATGCAAGGTTAGCCACTAGGTGGCGCTGTAGGGGTTAAATGTGGGGAGGGGCTGTGTGTGAAACAACACTGATCACCGCTCCCACTTACACTGGGACTTCCCTATGGTTCCCCAGGGCGTCAGAGGGGGGCGGAGCCACCCATTTACGTAACCGGCTGGCCCCGCCCCTCTGACTACAGGGAAGCCATAGGGAAGACCCCGTGCGTCAGAGGGAGGTGGGGTCCCCCGGGAACATCACGGTGTTGCCCCGCCCTCAGTTATAAAAGATTTGTCAAAGCGAAGACACGTCATACGGCGGGTGCCTTCCATGGAGGCGGGTCGGTCGTGGGTTTTTTTTTCTTTTTTGGTCTGTCGGCGGAGCAAGAGAAGAAGAAGAAGACTTCGTGGGACATTTTTATTTTTTTATTGTTTAATAAAGGACTTGCCCCAAGCTGTGTCATGTCATTTTTACAATTTTCACACTTTCTTTGTGAAATGGTAGGGGTAAATTTGTACCCCGTTATTTCACAAAGGGGGGGGGAGGCCAGAATCTGTGGGTGCCCTTGTTAAAGGGGGCTTCCAGATTCCAATAAGCCCCACCGCCCGCAGACCCCCACAACCACCAGGCAAGGGGTGTGGGGATGAGGTCCTTGTCCCCATCAACATGGGGACACGGTGCTTTGGGGGGCTGCCAGGTTGCGTGCTCGGATAAGGGTCTGGTATGGATTTTTGGGGGGACCCCCACGCCATTTTTTTTACAATTTTGGTGCAGGGTTCCCCTTAAAATCCATACCAGACCCTTTATGGCTTTTGAGGGGATCCCCCACACGACATTATGTTTTTAAATTTTGGTGCGGGGTTCCCCTTAATATCCATACCAGACCTGAAGGGCCATGTATGGAACTTGGGGGCACCCCCACACAATTTTTCTTTTGAAATTTTGGTTTGAGGTTCCCCTTAATATTCATACTAGACCCAAAGGGCCTGGTAATGGACTGTGGGGGAATCCCATGCCATTTTTTTCAATGACTTTTATGTGTATTGCCAGGACCGACAATTCATTATAGCCACGGGTACTTTTAAATGACTTTGTTTCCTTTAGAAATGTAATTTTGCTCTCGGACTGTTCTAAACACTGGAAACATGCACCACTTTACAGGCATACTATAGACACCCCCCCCCCAGGAATGAAATTTAAAGGAATATTTCACTTTTATAGTTTCACTTTAAGCATTATTAAAATCACTGCTCCCGAAAAAACTGCAGTTTTTAAAACTTTTTTTGCATTGATACATGTCCCCTGGGGCAGGACCCAGGTCCACAAACACTTTTTAGGACAATATCATGCATATAAGCCTTAAAAATTAGCACTTTTGATTTCTTCCATAGACTTTTAAAGGGTGTTCCGGGGCTTTCAAATTTGCCGCTAACACCCCAAATTGTTCACTATTCGGCGAACACCAAATGTTCGAGTCGAATGTAAGAACATCGGGCTCATCCCTAGCCATGAACCATTGGCCGGGACTTGCTGACAGACTCCTGCTGTGTACAATCACTGTGGGTGCCAGCGGGAGGGGGAGGGTGTCACAGGGCAATATACAACACCGCAGCATATCTCATTGCTGTATATTTCCATTAATTAAGTGTATGTTTTGTATACTTCAAATAAAGTTAGCACAAAACAAAAAAGGGAGCTGTGTGATGCGTTGAATTGTGCACCACATTGCCCCCTGCTGCAGCTGGCAATGGAGAGCTGTCGAGCTGTTCACCGCTGCAGCAGTTCTACATTACTGTGTGAATACAGCCTAAATACTATGTAACTGTTGGGCTGTGGTGTGCTATGCTTTTTAAAAGTCCTGCTTGCTGCATCTTCAGAGCATTTTGTGAAAAACACACCAAAAACGCAACTCGAGTGCATTTTTTTGAGTCACATGGACATTTTTCCCAGGTGACTAGGGACAAAATGCATGCAAAACGTATGAAAAATGCAGTATTATATGCATTTCATTTTAATGCAATGCATTAGAGTGATTGTAAGGTCAAACATGTAATACTTACCTGCTCTGCGCAGTTTTGCACAGAGCAGCCCAGACCCTCCTCTTATTGGGTCTCTCTTCGCTGCTCCTGGCCCCTCCCTCCTATTGAGTGCCCCCACAGCAAGCAACTTGCTATGGGGGAACCCGAGCCGAGCTGCAGCTCTGTGTGTCCATTCAGACACTGAGCTGCCATTCAGCCCCGCCCCCTCTCTCTCCTGATTGGTTAACTGACTCAGGAGGGAGAGTCCTGGATGGCTGAGGGACTCGTGGACATCACTGGACAGAGATGGGGCTCAGGTAAGTATTAGGGGGGCTGAGGAGAGCTGCTACACACAGAAGGCTTTTTATCTTAATGCATAGAATGCATTAAGATAAAAAACCTTCTGACTTTACAACTTCTTTACAAACTCGCCAAAAAAGTTATGCATTTTACAACGCACAGATGTGAACAGCTTTAACCATTGATCTACATTTACTTCCACATGTGTGGCATATCTATCGAATAGTTTGTCGACTATAGATCAATTATTCCTATGGTAAGAGAATGATCAGAAAATAAATCATGCATTTATCTTGTATGGCCACGGTAAGACAGAACAGAACTCCTGACCTGTTTATATATAAACAAGTTCATTTACAAATTGTGTTTTCATCTTTTTCCTGCAAAACCCTTTTAAGTGCTCATGCACACGGACGTTTTAAAAAACTGGCTGCAAAGCTAGCTCCGACGCCTGGAAAAATCGTCATTAAAAACTTGATTTTTACAGCGTTTTGCATTGCCGTTTTTGCGCGTTTTTTAGCGTTAGCGTTAAGTAGCTGTTTTTAAGAAACACATCTCTTGGCTATAGGACTCAGAAAACAAAGAAAATATGTTGCGCGTTTGTGCGCGTTTTTGCGCGGTTTTCCGCGATTCGCGTTTTTACAGCTCTAGCTCCACGCCACGGAACGCACTGGTCCTGGGTTTTTTTTACAGCTTAAAAACGCCTATGCCATTTGCAGCTCAAAAACGCCTAGGTGGGCATGAAGCCATAGACTAACATGGACAGGCCTTTTTAAGCTGCAAAAAAAGCTCAAAAAAGCGGCTGTAAAAACGTCCGTGTGCATGAGGCCTAATAAACATGAAATGTCAGTGCACACAATGTTTCAGATCAGCCTGTAACAATTATTATCTCAGGGCTCGTTCAGACTTATGCTGTGTACACACGAGCGGAATTTCGTCGGGAGCTTTTCATTGTATATTCCAATCGTGTGTATGGCCCATCGGACTTTTTACATCGAAATTTCTGATGGACCTAGAATGAGAACATGTTCTAAATTTTCCTATCGAGAAAACCGCTCGTCTGTATGCTGTTCCGACAGACCAAAAAATGACGCATGCTCTGAAGCAAGTACGAGATGGAAGCTATTGGCTACTGGCTATTGAGCTTCCTTTTTCTGGTCCTGTCGTACGTGTTGTACGTCACCACGTTCTTGATGGTCGGACTTTGGTGTGATCATGTGTATGCAAGGCAGCTTGAGCGGACTTCTGTCGGAGAAACCTTCAAAGTTTATTCGACTGAAAAAACGCTCGTGTGTACATGGCATAATTGCTGCACTGCAAGGCAGTGTCTGATATGCGGTGCAGTGGGACTAGTGCATCTCACGGTTCATTTTTTTTATTTTATTGAAATGTTATAATGTGACATTTCATAGACTTCTATCGGCCAGTGTGCAATGACCAGTGGAGAAAAGTACTGCACACAGTGCCTTACTTCACTGCACCTGGTATGGTTTAACCCTCCAGGAAGGGGTGCACGCCGCTTGAGCGCACTGGCTATTGAACTTCAATTTTCTCGGCTCATTGTACGTCACCACGTTCATGACAAGCGGAATTTCCGACAACATTGTGTGACCGTGTGCAATGGAAGACAAGTTTGAGCCAACATCTGTCGGAAAAAATCCCACGGACTTTGTTGTCGGAATATGCAATCGTGTGTATGCGGCATTAGTGTCCAATAGGCTGCCGCAATCCCGCTATAAGTTGCTGATCGCTGCCATTACTAGTATAAAAACAAAAACAAAATTCCAGTGTATATCCGATAGTTTGTAGAAGCTATAACTGTTGCGCAAACCAATCAATATATGATTTTTTTTTAACCAAAAACATGTAGCAGAATATATTTTGGCATAAATTTATGAAGAAATTTGATTTTTTTAATGGATATATATTTAAAAAGAAAATAAAAAATATTGTTTTTTTTTTATTTGCCAGACTTTTTTGTTTATAGCGCAAAAAATAAAAAACACAGTTTTGGTCAAATACCACCAAAAGAAAGCTCTCTTTTGGGGAAAAAATTACCATGTAATTGTCAGTTAAAGTAACGCAGTGCCGTATTGCAAAAAATGGCCTGGTTCTGAAGGGGGTAAACCTTTCCGGAGGTCAAGTGGTTAAGGTACTGTAATAAAAAAAGGCGTTCATTGAAAAGGGCGAAGCAACCACATACAGCTTACCAATGTGATATCAGAAAAACAATACAGATAAAAGAATAACTGATGTTCTAGTTTCTGCATATATTGCACATCTATCTACAAGTTGCACATATACTTACACCAAATTGTAAAGTCCCAAGAGACCCATTCCTCTAAAATCTGTTTTTGGGTCATCTCCTTGGAAACCGATTTCACACCATTGCTTAGAGACCCGCGCATCCAGCGGAACACCAGGTTTCAGCATTTTCCACAGCTGTAGATTACAGATGAATCATATCACAAGATGTTGCTATGCTTCTTATCCAGAACACATACATTAAATAAAACATTTATTCCAATGCAATCCACGGCCATCAAAAGGAATAACAAGCAGCTAATGAATAAAATTTATCTTAACCCAGAAACAAAAGTTGAATAATATATTGCAGCCTACTAATCTTTAGTTGCGGTGGCTAAATACATTTTTTGTCTTTAATCTTTATTGCCCTTTGTTTTTATTTGGTGATCCTGCCAGTAACACACTTCCAGTCCCAGGGTGACAACACTCACTTATTTACTTGTACTGTATCTATAGAGTTGTCACAAAAATTGTGGTAGGATTACAGATCACCTGCCACTCCTCTCCCCGACTCCACAACATGAAGGGGGAAGTTGTTCCACAGTGCTTTGAAGTTTTATAAAACAGCTTAAAGGGGAGTTCCCGGCTTTTTTATGTTTATTAAAAGTCAGCAGCTACAAAAAGTGTAGCTGCTGACTTTTAGTAAACAGACATTTACCTGTTCCATGGTCCAGCGATGCGTCGTTCCTCTCCCCGTCCTCTCCGCCGGCGCCTCCATTGCCACTCTGGGCACCCGGCCGTGACAGCACGGCGCATGCACGAGTCGCGCTGCGCTCCCGGAGAGGACAGGCGATCTCCAGGGACTTGTCACGTGTCCCAGGAGATCGCCTAGAGGGAGGGGCCGCTTAAGGCGAAAGAAGGAGTCTCCTTGGCGGTCCCTGGACGGAAGGAGGAAGTGGGACAGGACGTCCCACTCCTAACGAAGCCCCCACTCCCCCTCCAAAAAAATGAAATGCCAAATGTGGCATGTAAGTGGGCGAAGACTGCTTAAATCGGAAGTTCCACTTTTGGGTGGAACTCCGCTTTAAGGCTTTTTGCACACTGCAGCTTGAAAAAACTCAGTACAGATTATTTTTTTTACTGATCTAAAATACAGCCCATTAATTGTACTGTGACTATAAACTCAGGTGCATAAGCAAGCACTGTGCATTTTTCTGTAAAAAAAATAAAATAGAAAAATCAGCATTTTTGGTCAGTAATTTACGCCTCATGCACACAAATGTGCACAAATGCCCATTTACATATTGTGCAGATCAAGAATGTAATAATACATTTTCCTGTATTTGCGCAAAATTGCGCATATACGTGAAAATACATACAAAAACAGAAAAAAATAACCAAAGTGCCAAAGATAAATAATAATAACAGTCCAGTTATACAAAAAAATGCCTGAAAAGTAGATAGAAGAGGCCTAAAAGAGGAGTATGTTTTTTTTTTTGCTTTTTGTTTTTCTTCCAGAATCATACTTACCTAGGTACTAGGTATATGCTGTATCTGTCCCCCGCCAGCTATAATAATGAGAACCGAGCGATCAAACACCGCTGATCACTACATTTTCAGAGCTCCCTGGGCTTTCTGCTCTACCCCCTGCACTCATTGGAGCACTAGGATGTGGAGGGGGCGGGAGCAGTCATTTCAGGATCTCTGCAGATTGCTGAGAGGCTGAGCCAGGTGCCGGACCAGGCATGTGGGCAGATCCCGTCTTCATTGTCGTGATCTTTCCTGCGCCTGGACTGGCTCTGTGACATCAGCTGACAGTGTGCTTGAGCCCACTCTCTGCTGAAAATAGGTCACAGGAGTGCAGAACGAACTGCACTCCCGTGATCCATAGAAGTACAGCCAAACAAGCTTTGGCTGTACTTCTCCTTTAAGATAGTACTGCAGAGAGTATAGGGCAGCACTGATTTCTTACAGGACCAAGAGGTATTTCAGTGTATTTATTGATCGAAACAATACATTTTCAATGGTACATTTAAAGTACCAAAATGGAGCCAATAAGAGAAGCCTGTTGTCAGGTTTTACATACATTTTTAAGACCAACTCTGGGAAACCTGAAAATCCTCCCTTGCAGTAGGTTGTACCAGTACATCAAGGATTAATTGTTTAGTCTGGGAAGACTAAAATCCCCTTTACTTACCTGATCCTCCGCAACCCCAGCAGGCGGTGCTTCCACACATTCCGGCGGTGAGTTGTCCTTCTGTGTCATCGCTATGGACTCTACATCAGTCTTGAAGATGTCAGGACCTTAGGCTGCTGGAGCGTAGGGAAGAAGACACTGCAGGGACTGGTCTAGCAGCGCAGAGGAGCAGAAGATCTAGCAAATAAATCTACCTTAACAAGTCATCTAGATCTAATTATCTAATTATGAGTAATTAACCCTTACAGCAGTGGTGGCCACTCATGCAGGGTGCACAGGCACCACCCCCCACCCCCAAATCCATGCACCCGGCCCCCTAATCTACATGATGGGTGCCGAACGCATGGATTTCTATGAATAATTTTTTTTTTTTTAGAAGCACATGATTAGAGCCTGGGTGTCTAATTGGCTTCTAAGCATGGGTTTAGAGCGCAGAGCACTGCGCCCGGAGCCCACCCTGTTGCGTGACATTAGTGAATTATTATTCTCTAATGTCTTCCTGTTTCTCCTCCCCCAGCCAACCAGGAAGCGGGTTTCAGGAAGTGAGACCCCATTGGCCAGGAATCCTAAGACCCCATTGGCCAGGAGTCCGAAGACCGGAAAGAGAAGCGTAGGCCGGGACACGTGACCTGCACATGGTAAGTGTGGGGCTGACGGTAGCCTGGTGGGTGAGATGATCAGCCGGCCGGTTGGGAGGGGAGTGGTGTTGTCAATGGGGTGCAGTGGCGGGCTGGAGTGATGTTAGGGGTCTATGGTCATATGGTCAGGTCTGTCTGCCCCCCCCCCCCAACCGATGGAGCATCAGCCACCACGGCCTTACAGTATGGGCACAGCTCTATTGCAAGAGATCATTTTCAAGTTTCCTGGAGTTGAGCTTTAAGTATATCTATCACCTGTTAGGCCTTGTTCATATATGGTGTACTAAAGCGCATGCCTGTGGAGGGCTGTGCTTACCCACAAGAGGATGCATAGGTGGTGTTCTGTGTGGGCCAAGACACAGAACTATGTGTTTTTTATGCTTTTTGCAGAAAAGTAATATAGTCCATTTAACATGGTTTCCTATGGGACACGTTCACATGTATGCTTTTATCAGCTGCGTTTTTGGAAAGGGTCAGGGACCTTTAAAAGGACAGTGCGTTTTTGGTTCAATAGATCTCAATGGAGAAGATGCAGAAAAGCATGCAATGCGTTTTTGCCGCAACTTGCATTTTTTAATCCACTGCACAACAACAAAAAAGCATAAACAAGTGAAAAATGCATCAAAAACATGTGAGCAAAAAAGCAAAATTGCACTGCAAAAAGCACTGACAAAACGAATCAAAAGCAAACTGCATAAGCGTGAACCAAGCCTAATGGGGGCTTGGCCGAGTGTGCAGAATCCAGAAGGTTTTTTTGTTCCATAATGTAGTATGCAATAGGTAAAAAAAAAACCTTCTGCCTTTAGAACCACTTTAACTTATAAATTTTATTTATTCCAAGGCAATCCACTACACTTAAGAGAAAAAAAATTACCATAATAAAAGGAATAAAAAGCAGCTAATGATTAAGTACCGTAAATGGTTCACTTCTTACAAGTGACAGAAGAATGACAGCTCCCACAGGAGAATACAAAACACTCAAAGGTAAAATCAGACAACATATAATAATAATGTATATTGCAGAATAACAAACGATGTATATGAAAAAGTTAACTTAATGAAGCATAATCTGTATCTAAAATTGGCATAACCCCATCATACTGGGCATTAAGGAAAAAAATCGAAGACAAAAATCGAAGACAAAACAAAACAAAACAAAATGATGTTTTATGGTGCCCGTGTATCTGTAGCTTCCATCTCCCACCCACACATATAGAAATGTCTAATTTGTGTCATGGTGGCAGTGCACATCTTACTCCAATGTATAATACAAGCTTTCAATGATCTGTTTGGTCTCATGTTGTCAGCCAGCATAAGGAGTCTTTCACGCTGGTGACCAGTGGGCGGTAAAAACAGGTGATCGAGCCAGACAGGGCTGTACACATGCCACGACCGCGATGCTCTGTTTTGTCATATGTTGTATTTTTAACTCGCACTGCATGGTTTGAGAGGCGTGTGAGAGGACTGTGACAGAAAATGCATCAGTGGGAGTAAACAATGGCTCATCATTAGTATTGGGGGGAATAGAAGTGCTTCGTCATTGATGTCAAGTGGAGGAATAGTGCCTTATCATTGGTATCAATGGGAGGAATAGTGCCACATTGTTGATATCAATGGGAGAAATAGTGCCCCATCATTGGTATCAATGGGATGAATAGTGCCCTATCATTGGTATCAATGAGAGAAATAGTGCCCCATCATTGGTATCAATGGGATGAATAGTGTCCTATCATTGGTATCAATGGGAGAAATAGTGCCCCATCATTGGTATCAATTGGATGAATAGTGCCCCATCATTGGTATCAATGGGAGGAATAGTGCCCCATCATTGGTCTAGGCAGAAGGAATAGTACACCATCATTGGTATCAATGGGAGAAATAGTGCCCCATCATTGGTCTCAGCAGGAGAAATAGTGCCCAATCATTGGTATTAATGGGATGAATAGTGCCCTATCATTGGTATCAATGAGAGAAATAGTGCCCCATCATTGATATCAATGGGAGGAATAGTGCCCTATCATTGGTATCAATGGGAGAAATAGTGCCCCATCATTGGTATCAATCGGATGAATCGTGCCCTATCATTGGTATTAATGGGAGAAATAGTGCCCCATCATTGGTATCAATGGGAGGAATAGTGCCCCATCATTGGCCTCAATAGGAGGAATAGCGCCCCATCATTAATGTTAGCAGGTGGAATAGTACCCCATCATTGGTATCGATGGGAAGAATAGTGCCCCATCATTGGTGTCAGTGAGAGGACTAGTGCCTCATTGTTGATATCAGTGGCAGGAACTATGCCCCACTGTTGCTGACAGTGGGGGAAACAATGCCCCAAGGGCCAAAAGCAGGCAAGGGCCCGCATCTGGCCCCTGGCCGGAGTTTGGCAAGTAGAACATGTGCATTACAATATGTATGTTTTTCCCCAAAGGAAAACCACATTCAAAGTTAGAATTTTTGAAAAAAAAATCCACCCTGCTCCTTCAAGATTTTTCTCATCACTGTGATTCAAAATAATCGTTGATTGGGCCACACTATTACTAATCTAAATGAAAACAATTAAAGAATATACCAATCTTGGATGAAAGTTGTGTGAATCTTGTGTGAAAATGTATAAAAAGAATCCTAAGGGCCTGATTTACTAAAGGAAATGGAAAGGACAGGAAATTGCCTGCTAGAGTGAGCACAGACAGCGGTAGCTGCATGCGACATCGGTAACGCCGGTGTGGAAAGCGTCACAGTTACGATCTGGTTATACTAATCATGGAGATGCGACGTGGTTGCTAAAGATAAGAACTGAAATCCTTTTGCTTAAAAAGGTACCCTAAATATGCCGCCGGTTATGCCAAAAGTACCAGTACCGCAGTGACATTGCCGTTTCCAGTACCGCAGTGACATTGCCTTCTATACAAAGGCTTACTCCCTCAGTACTCGGAATCATTGAGTTCTTTAACTAGATGGGATTGAATACTAGAGTGATTTATGACATATCAGCTGTTCACTACTCTTGGAAAAATGATGAAGACAACATCTTCAGTACAATCATATTAATCTACTGTTTGTGAGGACCTTGTCAGATCCATACCAAGTGTACTTTATGGACTGCCTGACATTAATTACATATCAATAAGGCTTAGTGATCCCTACCTTTCTACTCTACCCGCTCTCCTCCCTACCCTGCTCTCCCCTATAATTGAGTTGATCGGCGGTCAGTCATCACCAAAAATTAGTGACCTAAGGGATCCTTAGTGACCCCACAAAAAGAAAAATATTCTTATGAGATGACTTGATGCTGGGCCGCTAATCAACACAATGCGTCCGGACTGTGTTTAATGTTGTATTGTACTGTTGTGTGTGTTGTCATGTCTGTTGATATGAATTTATATGGTAATTTTCTTACTGCCATATTGGATCTAAATGTTTTTATGGAAATACATCAGTGTGTTTGATAATATTTTGACATAATTAATTAATTATTTATTAAAATTTGCTAATTTTGATAAATTTGTGTTGCTTAAAGTAACCCCTTACCTGGTACCCCTCAAACCGGGCTTTCTTTCCCCCTTTTTTTCCTGATTTACTAAAGCCTAAGGCAAGGGGTAACTAGAAATCACTGGACACTATAGAAAAATCCACACAGAAGGAAATAATCTTCCGCCACTCCTCTCACCTTCATCAGCATATCTTCATGCTGTGAGTTCTCTGAATCGTATGCCTCCCGGCGCAGCTTTTCCACCTCCACGGTTAAATTTCTGTACCCCACAATCTGCAGAAGGCAAGCCTGAAGGGACACAGCCAACCTACAAAGAGAAAAAGGAATAAAATAATGTTTCATTTACATTTTAGGTAAAAATCTGTAGAGACCACTTAACCATCACCTTCCGTCCCCAATCCAGCAAGGCGAAATCAAAGATGCCTTTTTTTGTTGCAACTAACGTTCTGGATTAAAATGATAAACTTACTCACACTGATCACTGGTAATACTCTTGTTTTTATGGTAACCAATGGCTGGGGCTATATTTGTGCAATAAACATAAAAGTGAAGCAAACTCCACATTAAAGTGACACCAAACTGATTTAAAAGGAAAAAAATATATTCATTTTATGTATGTCTAACTCAGAAAAGTCCATTCTTTTGTTCTCAGCCACCTCCAAATTCATTTTCTTTTTTGCTGCTGTGATCTGACTTCCTATTAGAGGGTGGCTGCATTTGTTCTCCATTATCCCACTGTATGTAGGAACATAGCTACCCTCTCTTGCTCACTCCCAATATGGACTATGGGATTTGCTTGTTACAAACATTTTAAAGTGACTGCAAATGTTTTATTTTTTTAGATTAAAATAACAAAGATGTCATACTTACCGGCTCAGTGCAGTGGTTTTGCACAGAGCAGCCCCGATCCTCTTCTTCTTTGGTCCCCCAGTGGCGCTCCTGGCTCTACTCCTCACTCCGTCCTCACTGGCTGTGATTGACAGCAGCTGGAGCCAATGGCTTCCACTTCTGTTTCTGAGCCAATGTGGATAGAGAAAGCCTCTGCTTTCATGTACTTTGCTGGATCGAGATTGGCTGGAGGGGGGGGGGGGGGCTGCATGCAGAAGCTTTTTTCACCTTAAAATGGTTGTAAACCCTTACATATTCCCAGTGAAGTGCCTGACCTCAGGTGATACACAGAGACAAAACAAATCCTCCTACATAAGTTGTACTTGTCTATCTGCTGCCGCCATTCACCTACATCCATTCAAAGTACAGGATCTCTCAGATCTAAAAAATGGTGGTGGAGAGCTGAAGTTACATCAATGAAGAGAGCTCTGAGAGCAGATTGGAGGGAAGGGACAGCCCTCCCTTTCACACAGGAACAGAGGTGAGACTGTCAATCACAGACTGTGCCTCCCCTGCCACCAATTTAGGTTCTGGCTGTATATGTATTATTTTAGGAGAATGGAGATATTGTTTAGGGTCACTTGGACCTTAGGCTTCATGTTTTGCTGAGACAGTCTTCTATCAATGAACGATTAGTGTTCCTCTGTCTAACCCATGATTTCCTCTCTGATGAGGTGACACTTATTGATACTGAGATGCTCTCATTGCACAAAGAGATAGCAGACTTTCTCATAGTTTACCACCCACAGAACAATGTGTACCATTATAGGCTACACTTGGAAAAACACTTTCACAAACATTTGACAATTTCTTTTCTACAGAAGAGTATTAATCAATACACACTGTACATGAACTGAAGTTTTCACTTTTTATGTCAGTTTTCACATAGTTACTTTGGTCCAACATGGACCGATTTAAATAGGGTACCATACCTGTGGGGTCCCTGCGGAAGCTGGAAATCTCTGGAGTAGACACCACTACTACGGTCGCCTCCACTTGCATCCGGGTCCCGCATCGAGTGGCTGCCCTGTTGCATTGTGAACACAGGAGGTTGCTCGCTTGGCACGGGTGCCATTCCTGGAATTTGCATTTTCTAAATGAATGCAGAGCAATCTCTGAGTGGACGGGGTGGAGAGGTAGCACATCATGAGTTGTCACAATCTCCACCTTGTCCAATAATAAAACACAATGGGGGAGATTTATGAAAACTGGAGCACTCAGAATCTGATGCAGCTGTGTTTTGTAGCCATCAGCTTCTAACTTCAGCTTGTTCAATTAAAGTGGTAATAAAGGTTTGGTTTAAAAAACAAAACAAAAAAACAAACAAACATGTTATACTTATCTGCTCTGTGCAGTGGTTTTGCACCGAGTGGAACCCCCGATCCTCCTCTTCTCTGGGTCCCCCATCAACACTCCTGGCCCTCCTACCAAGTGCCCCCACAGCAAGCAGCTTGCTATGGGGCACCCAAGCAGGATCGCTCCCGAGCTGCTGCTTAGCTCTGCCCCCTCTCTCAGTGGCTAATGGCTCCCACTGCTGTCTCAGCCCATGTGCTCTCGTGCACATCACTGAATCGCGAAGGGGCTCAGGTAAGTATTAGGGGAGACTCTGGGGGCTGCTGCACAGAAAAGTTTTTTTACCTTCATGGATACAATGCATGAAAAAAAAATTGAGCCTTTAGAACCACTTTAAGCTTCACTAGATTTTGTACACTCCAGTTTTAGTAAATCCCCCCTTTGCATTCATTAAGAAAATAGTAAGTGTTTCCTGAATGGCGCCTGTGCCAAGTGGCTGACCTCCTGTGTTCAGTTAGCTGCAAAGCACCTGCTCGGCACAGGACCCGGAAGAAAGTAGAGATCACTGGAATAACAGTGCCTATTACAATGCTTTCCAGCTTCCATAGCAATCCCACAGGTATGGTACATACAAACTTATACTGCTCCAAGCTGGACCAAAGTAAAGATGTAAAAAGTGGCATACCTAAACTTCAGATTTGATACAACAGTGAATAATGCCTTACTGGGGATTGGTGTCCACGTTGACCTTCTTCAGAGTCAGGATATCTTCTACAGACTTCTCAATAGCATCGGGGTGCACGGCTACAGCACTCTGCAAAAGCTAAAACACAAGCAAAGGACAATGAGTCTGTTGTCACCCCTGGAGGCCACACATGAGGTGACTATGGAAGCTGGAGATACCTGCACAGTCATTGCCGACACGGTACCAGTACAATTCACCAACTGGTCTTATTACATACAAGCTGTTTGAAGTTTTATAACTGAAGGCCAAACCTAACATAGTTCAGTATAGAGTGAAGAGGGATTCGAAAGAGCACAGTCAGTTTTTTTTTGCTTGTTAGGGAGATTCACCGCCTCTAAGTGTCCTGTGACCGTTACCATGGGAAGTGGAAGAAATTCCCAAATTTTGAGGGGTCACTAGAACAGGAATAGAAGGGAAATCAGTGAGGACATCCTGGTGACTTAGGTAGGTGACTACCAGGGATTTTCTCACTTTTTGTTGCAGCTTTGGAACAGGACGTAAAAAGAAATTTCCTCAATGGAAGATGCTAAAAAACATGACAGGTGTTATAACCCTCCCTTACCTTAAAAGGAACATACTGGTTGATCGGATATAATAGATGTTATATCTGTGCAAAAAATACCTGTTTATCTTGTCAGAGCTGTCCTGTGTAATGTGAACATTTTATTTGTTATCTAAAGGAGTGCAATTAGATCTTCTAGTTCCTATGCTGGGGTGCAGAACAGTCAGTCCCTATGTTGTGGAGATGAGAACAGTGGGTGGGATTCAGTAGTTTAGCAAATTACAACTGGGCAGGGCTGACACCACTCTGTATGCAAAGCTCAGCTTACATTCTGGAACTCTGCCTATGTGCTGGGATGACTGCACTCATGTGATGTCATCCTTTGCCATTCAAGGTGGCTGAAGACCATCATCTGAAAGAGGCCTAGGAGAAGAGGCTAGCAATGGACGTCACAGGTGTTGGAACAGAGGTAGGCATTTTTATCTTTAGTTCCCATTTAAACACGGGGCATAATTACATGGATTTAGCCATGCCTACTGAGCCATGCTAAACCACATTTATCTTTTTATGTATTTAGGGTGCTGTAACATCCCTCCCCTTTCCCCTTATTTGATTTCCCATAGTGACCCTATGTTTACAACTTCTGTAAATCAAGGAAAACAAGAGGTTCATTCCTCATTTCTAACGCTCACATATATATAAAAGGCAAATCAGTTTGGCTCTGTATTCATAAATACAGTATTAATTTATTATTATTTTTTGAATCCAAGCAGTGTAATTACCTTAATCTGCCTTGGCATCAGCCTCTTGCAATCCACTGTACAACAGAGCTCAGACTTGGGGAGCAGGGCAGCACAAGGAGTCAGTTATGTTGCAGTGCCCATGTCTTAACAAGGAGCATGCTGATATGAGGAGAATGGCAACTCACATATGAGCTCATTTTTCTGTTTCTTTGTACTGTTCAGCCACAGTATAGGGGAGGGACAAGACCTGTAAGTTCTACCTAAAGTGGAAAGTTCCGCTCTTCCTCCTCCTTAAAAAACGATCCCCCCACAAATCCTTCCCGCCACCCAGCCCAACCGGCCCATCAGTATTTTTTTTTTTGGGGGGGGTTGACAGACAGCTCCTAGTTCTATCAGAACGATCTGAGTGGAAGTTCTCCTGCCCCCTCCATGTCTGCAGCCTTCTGGGACATGTCATAGGTGCCAGAAGGCAGCTGCTCCATTCACAAAGTGCAGCATGGCTCATGCTTGTGCAGTGGGCATCTAGCTGTGCAGCCGCAAGAAGTCATAGCCAGATGCCCACAGTTAAGATGCCTGCGCCAGGGACCTTGAAGACCAATGAAGAGTGACAATGGTGCTGGATCCTTGGACAGGTAAATGTCTATTTATTAAAAGCTGTCAGCTACATATTTTTGTAGCTGCTAACTTTTGTTTTTGGCACATATGACTGAAGATCCTCCTTAACTGTGGCAGTTAAAAAATCAGGTCTCCTGCTCTCCCAGACATGGTTGTACTGTGTGACAGACTGTGTAAATCATAAGACTGGATAGAGAGAAATACAAATCCTTGAGGGTCCATTCACACCAGGTATGGTGGGACCGCATTGGGCGACTATTCCACCCCCCCTCCCCCCACAAGACAAGGAGAAATGCCTGGTCTCTGTTGTGCCCAGTTTACACCACTGCAAGTTGTGTGCGGGCGGTGTCCGCTGAAAAAAAGTACTGCCAGCAGTACTTTTTAGCAGTGAGGCAGGGGTTACTCCATGCCAGCCGATAGAACTATATGAAATTTCACTGTGGGATTGATTTACTAAAACTAGAGAGTGCAAAATCTGGTGCAGCTCTGCAGAGAGACCAATCAGCTTCCAGGTTTTATTGTCAAGCTTAAGGCTCCATGCACACTGAAGCTCAAAAAAGCTTTTTCTTGGCGCCAGATTGCTGGCAGAAAGCGCTGGTTGAAAAACATGCTTTTAACAGCCTTTTGTACTAGCGTTTATGAGCGTTTATTAGCGTTAGCGTTTATGGGCGTTTTCAATAAAAATACACAGAGGACACTCAATTCCACAAATCCCACAGTGCATTCCAAACTCCCACAATGCATTGAAAAAATAGAATGCCAAACATTAATTAACGCGTGTTTATGAGCGTTTGTAAGCGTTTATTTGCGTTTGCCGTTTTTTGGCGGTGAAAAATGGCACTTTGAACGCAAATTTCTGGCGTTCAGAAAAAAGCCTATAAACTCCACTGCTCATTAAAGCTAAAAAACGTCCATATGTGCATGGACACATAGGCTAACATAGAGTGGAGTTTATGGGCTTTTAAAAAAAAACGCACAAACTCCAATAAACTGCAGTTTATGAGCTCCAGTGTGCATGAAGCCAAAAAGAACAAGCTGAAGTTAGAAGCTGATTGGCTACAATGCACAGCTTCTCCAGATTTTGCACTCTCCAGTTTTCGTAAATGTAACATTTTAATAAAGTTAATAATAATAATAATAAAAAAGTGAAGTGAACAGTGCGATTTGCAGGTATCATCGATACAACACTGCACTAGTCTGGCTGGACTACACTGCACACCAGCCTCAGCATTGCAATTCAGCGGCTGGTATGAACAAGCCCTTGTATGTATTTTATCTGTGTATTTAGCTAGTTGACTGGCATCTGGCTTCAAGCAAGGTGAACCTGGCAGCCATGAAGAGGTTAGAAAGTGACCTTTCCTGTCTAATTAAGTGTCATAAAACCAGCATGCATTTCAGAATGCGGCTACGGAATAATTCCTTATTTCTCTGCATTAATATCGCTTAAGAAGGAAGCTGCCGCTGGGAGAACAGGCTCTACTACTGAGCTACGGCTTAACCAGCGGCAATCGATTCATTTCCATTTTTTTATAGAATCAGTGCCGTGGTTTCTTTAAGCCACTTGACAATGTCACCAGAGGTAATCAGCTCTGCTTTGCTGGAAGGGCATTAGAGAAACTAATCTGCAAAGCTTACCACATTTTCTTACACAGTGATGGTTTTAGAAAGCAGCTTGCCTGTTACCATGTGGCCTACTATTGTAGAGCCAAACAAAAACCTTATTTGTGCTTTTATACCGCAATAGCTGGGATGAAAAGTAGGGCTGTGCAATGCATGTATGTGATCGTGGGCAGGAATGCACCCTAAATTAGTAACTTACTCAATTCTTTGTATTTGTATTCATGTCCCCAAAAATCTGATTATCATATGGGCAAATTAGCTATGCACCTAGCTTACCGCCGCTCAAGGAAATAGTATTACAATAGCTGCATTCACTGTTTACCATTTAATATATTATCACAAATTATGCTGAGGCAGTCTATTCACCACAATGTGGTGGTACAGTACATTGAAATATAGGTGTATTGGGGTGCCATTGAAATGGAATAGCATTGCATGTACCTAATATTTCTTTATAGGGCTCCAACATAAAGTGCCTTACTGTAACTCATAATCAAGTAGAGTATTCCTATCGCACACATTCCTGGAGATGTGCTTTGTAATGAGTGGGCAACTGCCAACCGGAAACCGGTATCAACCAGTGGCGACCTGTCGATTAGGGGGGCATAGGCGCCGCCCCTCCCATCCATGCGTCCGGCCCCCTGATCTACATGCAAGGCACCGGACCATGGATTCCAATGGCAGGGTATTTTTTTTTTAAGCACGTGATTAGAGCCAGAGGCTCTTATAGGCTTCAAAAAGGGTAAGCTCGGGGCGCAGGAGCTGCTGCCCATCGTCTGCCGACACAGGAGCCGCTGCCTGCCCGCAACCTAGATGAGGTAAGTGCCAGGCTGGATGTCCAGTCGATCGACTGACTAAATTGGGGGGGGGGGGGGTTGCAGCTGACCAGCTGACCTAGAGTGGGCAGGGGGTGGGTGTGTGGTTGTTTGCAGCCCCCCTCCCCCAAAAAAAAACAGCCACCAGTCGCCACTGGTATCAACAAAAAGTTAATAAAGTATAACTGAAGGCAAAACTTTTTATTTTCATTTTGGATAGAGTGGATAGGGATTAGAACTCTTGTCAGATTTTGTTCACTGTCTGTATCCCCACTAGAGAGAATCACCCTTTGTATTTGCCCTGTTTACTGCCATCATCAAACTTGAAAGAAGAGAAAATCCCACATTTTGGGTTGACACTAGAACAGGAAAAGAGGGGAAATCCTGTAGTGGGCACAATGGTTTTGGTTATTCTGGCTACAGCCTGAGATTCCCTCACTTTAGAGCAGCCATTCTCAAACTTTACACCCCCAGGGAACCCTTCAAAACAATTTTAGGTCCAGTGGAACCCCTGCTTTACCAATTTATCAGGGGCAGTGGGAAAATCTCCCTAATTGGACACAGTTCATTAAAGTGATCACATCACAGCAAAGAATTGCAACGTTTTGGGGCCACGCAGGGCCCTTCATCAGCAATGTGACAGGCTTGATGAAGGGGTCCTGAGTGGCCCTGAAAAACATCATAATTCTTTTCTCTGATGTGACTTCTGCAAAAAAAAAAAATTCTTGGACATTATTTTGAAGATCCATGTTGTGCTGATATATTATTGTATGCTGTGTATTGTTATTCCAAGTTCATTCCAAAGCACACACACGTTATATCCCACAACAATGCATATAATGCATATACTTGGTGTTTTGCACTGATAAAATAATGCAGGACTTATTTCTTCATATGTTGAGGTGTGCCAAAAGCCTTTCAAAAAGAATGGACTGACTAAAGCCTAGTACACACAATCAGAAAATTGGAGGAAAAATACCACTTTTGAAGCAATCGTGTGATAATCTGATCGTTAGTACACAGCTTCCGAGAGCCGATCATGACAGTTCCTCCGAAATTAAAGGACAAACACGTAAAATGTTCTCGTATTATTACCAGATTGTACAATTTTTGCGTAATCAGTACAGTTTTCACCCGAAAATACATTACATCACTTCTGAATTTGTATTCTGTTGTATGCGAATTTACGTAACTTTAGTAACCTCTTCATTTTCGATATGGAGACTAGCATGCAAAAGAAAATGGATGATCATTTATCCGATAATCTCATTGCGTGTACCTGGCTTAATACAACGTGCTGCAATGCATAATAATGGGAGTGTTGCAGCACACTGCGTCAAGGTGTGAATGAGCCCTAATAGGGTCAACCCAGACATGCTGAATCCCTCGCTGACCTACGATTTATTTCTCTGACTCCAGTGGCCAGATCTCGGCTATGGTCTACCACAAGCAAAGTACAACAGGAGAATATCACAGCTTTCTATTAATTGCCCATGGTGGTTCCTGTCATAAGGACTGTAGTTCCATAGTTGAAAAAAATGTAAGAAACAGTAGAGATTCAGCTTACTCAGATCTGAAATACAGTTTTTGTATGACATATATCTAAATATTTCACAAAAAGAGAAGACTAGGTGACCTTTGCGCTATAAGGTGGGCGTCTGGCAAACGCTTTTAGCTGATAATCACCATAGTGAGCACATTTTACAATGTACAAAAATAAAAAGCACTTTGGTGTAGAACCATTTTATCTAGCAGGTGATGGATGATTGATAAAATTCATGCTTTTAAGTTTGCAATTTCCAGTCAAACCCATTTGCCTGGGTCATACAATACAATACGTTATCGTATAATTTAATAATAGTATTTTTAAAGAACTTCTAGCTAAGGACGCAAAGCATTTTATAAAATGTGTTAAATGTAAAAACAATAATGTAAAGGGCAATAATCCCATAGGATTAAATAAAGAAGTGTGCTATTATTTTCTTTAAAATGTCCGGGATGGAGTCGGCGGAGGTTATAGTGATGGAGCTCAATCTGAGAAGCTCTTTGTACCCTGTGGTTTAAGATGGATATTGGAGGCATGGAGGAAGCAAGTTGGGCTTTGGTAGATCCTTTCCATGTATTAAGCCGAGGTTACTCAGTGCTTACAAAGTCAGCAGACCAATGTGAAATTCATAGGCTACAAGTGTCAGCAGTCTTGTTGCTGCAAGTAACTGCGATGGTTGCAGGACCTTTTCTGATAGCCCTACAATGGTTTCTGTAGATGAGGAACATGCTACTCTTATGTCCACCACACACCTTAACTTCATCTGATAGCTAGGATTGAACTTTAGACCAGAGAGGCAGGAAGAACAACGTCTGGTGGACAAGACATACATGAATATTTAACTCTTTCATTTTGCAGCAAATCATATGCAGTATAGATAGCCTGTTGTGATTAAATGCTGATGTGGGGCCCATAGCAGGGTTTTCAGCATGATAGGCATTTATTTTTACCACATTGCAATAATGACTGATCAGGATAGGGAAGATCAGGGTTATTCATTTTGGTAAGCCTTATGCCGCGTACACACACGCGGAATGTTCGACACAAAAAGTCAGATGGGAGCGTTTCATCGTATAATCCAATCATGTGTATGTCCCATCTGACTTTTTATGTTGAAAATTCTGATGGACCTAGAAATAGAATATGTTTTAAATATTTCCGATGGAACCAATTCCTGAAGTACGAGACGGAAGCTATTGGCTACTTGGCTACTGGCTATTGAACTTCCTTTTCTAGTCCCATCATATGTGTTGTACGTCACCACGTTCTTGGCGATCGGACTTTGGTGCGATCGTGTGTGCGCAAGACAGTTTCAAAGGAATTCCGTTTGAACTTCATCGGAAAAACATTCAGAGTTTATTCCGACAGGAAAACTGGTTGTGTGTACAGGGCATTAGGACTCATTGGGCTTGTATATGACCTACATAATTGGAAGACGGGTCCGTTTTCGAATATAATTTATATTTTGCTTGATCAATGGTGGAGAAGGATCTGGGGGTTTTGGTAGATCATGAGCAAAGTATAATGAACCAGAGATTACGCCCTCCCCAATTAAAACCAATAATGTACATACCTCATCTGGAATATGCAGTTCAGTTTTTGCCACCAGTTTTCATAAAGGATATCAGGGAACTGGAGAAAGTGCAGAAAAGGGCAACCAAACTGATAAGAGGCATGGAGGAGCTCAGCTCATTAGAAAACATTAAAGGGACTATATTTATTCTCTCTTGAGAAAAGGAGTAAAGGGGGATATGATCAACATGTTCAAATACATAAGGGGTCCATATAGTGAACTTGGTGTTGAGTAATTCACTTTAAAGGGGAGGTCCACCCTAAAAAAATGTATAAAAAGGCTCCAAAAAAATGTAAAAAAATATTTTTTTCACTTACCAGATATGGCTGTTGCTAGGCAGATCATCCTAATCTGCCTCTTCCTATTCTGTGGTGATCTTCAGTCTTCTCCTCCTCGCGTTGTCTTCTGGTGAATGGGGCGCGGTGTGTTGTGGGAACTGTGTGTGTCCCACAACACAGCGCTCCCCATTCACAAAGCGCCACGTGACTTACGCATGTGCAGGAGGAAAGGGGCAGTGAAGCCGCAAGGCTCCACTGCCTGTTTCCCTTACTTTGAATGGTGGCGCGGGGACCCGAGAGCCAAGGGACGAGTCAGCTTCGGGCGACCGACATCGCGGGCACCCTAGAATGATAAGTGCTTATTAAAAGTCAGTAGCTACAGTGTTTGTAGCTGCTGACGGAAGGGTTTCTTCACAGTAAGAGCTGTGAAAATGTGGAAAAGACTCCCTCCAGAGGTGGTTCTGAAAAGCTCAGTAGAGAGCTTTAAAAAAGGCCTAGATTTTTTCCCAAATGTACATAATATAACTGGGTACTAACATTTATAGGTACAGTTGATCCAGGGAATATCCAATTGCCTCTCGGGGGATCAGGAAGGAATTTTTTCCCCTGCTGTAGCAAATTGGAGCATGCTTTGCTGGGGTTTTTCGCCTTCCTCTGGATCAACTGTGGGTGAAGGATTGTGTATATGGGATTGTATTTTTTTGGTTGAACTAGATGGACTTGTGTCTTTTTTCAACCTGATTAATTATGTAACTACATTTAAAGCATTACAATAGTTCATTTGGGAGAATACAAGTATGTGCATAGGTTTTTAAGTAGGAAAGTGGCAGTTGACACTTGGGGGTTGATGCACTAAAGGCAAATAGACTTTGCAGTTGCTCCAGAGCTCAGTAAATTAGGTAAAGCTTCACTTTGCAAAGAATACCCAATCACGTGCAAGGAAGATTAAAAAAAACAGCATTTTTGCTTGCACGTGATTGGATGATGGAAGTTAGCAGAGCTTCTTCTGATTTACTAAGCTCTGGAGTAGCTGCACTTTGCCCAAGGTGCACAGTCTATTTGCCTTTACTAAAGTTTAGGAAAACCCACAACCTTTTTTCTGACTGTTGGTGAGGATAACACACTGCTCCGACAAATGTTGCGTTGGGTTTGTTATCTACTGAGCATTCTTTTTGAGGCTATCAGAAAGACAGCAGCCCAGGACAGGAACAAGGTCCATCTACACTACACATCTGGGCTGTTATGTGCAAAACCACTGCAACAGAGCAGGCAAGTATAACATGTTTATTATTTTTATAGGGGAAAAAAAATGTGCCTTTACAACAACTTTAAGTAGACTGCTTTCAACACAGTAGTCTGTCTTCTTACACTCCCGATTCATGTTTGTCTGAAATCTCTGTTCTGAATGGTTGGGTCTGGGCTGCATTTGTACTCAGCTTGTCTGTGCTTATTAGCGGTTCTACTATTGTCAGCCATTGTTTTCTCTACTAGTCTGGAACCTGGACTCCGTTTTCTGCACCTGATCTGACCATCTGCCTGCTGACTCTGCTACTTTTTGCTCTGTCTCAGGATATACTGTACATTCTGTAGCTTCTGTCCTGCCTGTTAGCCAGCTGTCACGCCTGGTGACATACGGGGTTCACTCGACATGGTTGGATGTGATATCATCTTAGCAGTAAGGTGGGAGGTTTATCTTGAGAGGTGCCTTCTAGTGATGGTATGAGACAAACTCTCCTAGCTCATAGTCACAAGCTCTTTTTTTATAGACTCTAAAGAGAACATACAACTCTCAAACACACTCCCAGAGTGACTGGGCTAAAATGGCTATCTCATATTAATATTAAACCCATGCTGTCCTTATGGATGTCCCCAAACTCCTTTGTTATACTTATGCATGCCCATAATTATTCACCAACATAATTTTACAATCCCTGTGGAGAATTGTAAGGCAAGACATAGATTATGCAATTTTTCTCCTGCAGCAAATCGTTGGATTCCCCTGTGTTGGGGGAATCCCTCGCATGGAGCTATTGTGTTCTCCCAACAGGGGAGGGACGAGGAGCGGTCTCTGCTGGGAGAACACATTGATTATTGATAGCGGCTACAGCCGCTTTGCAATAATCGCATGTAAAAATCCAACATTTGGGTTGTACCAAAGTTGATCGATGGATCGATTTGGGTACAATCAGCCTGCCCATAGATGGTGCAACTCTCGGCCAGTCCCTGTGAATGGGCTGAGATTTGAACCATCTATGGCCGGCTTTACTCCTACAGCAGAACAGAATGCCTGGTAATAGGCTAAAGTCCTGTCCATTATGATCTCTAGCTTTTCTCTTGCAAGAATTACCTCCTGTGGTGACACTACATAGTGTAAAAATCAGCCATGTGGAACAGGACCACTGACACAAACTTAATTTGTGAAACGACTCTGGTCGCGAACAGAATTGGTTGCGCACCGAGGCAAATTTTCCCATAGGGTTCAAAGTAAATCAGGTTAATCCGTTCTGAACTTTCTTTGGTTTATATATAAAATTATGAAATGTATGTACGGTACAAAACAAAAAAAAGGATTTTAAACATATATTGCATACGGTCTTTTACATTAAGCTAACCTCTTTCATGTGTACCTCTAAAAAGAAAAAAGAAAACTATAGCTCCTGTTTAATTCTTGTTTGAAACAATCCCAAACCCCAATTTAAATGACTAATCTAGGGGCCTGAAAACAGCATTGTGCATCCTAGGAAAGGTCATCTGAGGACATGATAAAGTTGTAGAATTCATAGGAACTGTTTTTCCATGATTCCCAATCAAGTGTGTCCACCATTTTTTTTTCTTGAAACTTCCCTCTTAAAATGAATGTGCATGTTATACAGCGATAAATATGGTACTTACCTCTGTTCCAAAGGTCGGAAGCCCATGAGGCCCCTAGATGGCCCCCGGGCACCTTCTTCCTGTCTTCAGCCATCTTGATGGTATGGGATGACATCACTTCCGCATGTATAGGACTGCAGTCATCCTGGCACACATTGTGCTGGAATGTAAACTGGGGTTCGCATGCACAACTCTATGTATACAGGCATACCCCACTTTTAAGTACACAATGGGGTTTATTTACTAAAGCTGGAAAGTGCAAAATCAGGCTCACTTCTGCATAGAAACCAATAAGCTTCCAGGTTTTAGTACCAAAGCTTAACCTCCCTGGCGGTATGATTATTTCAGATTTTAGGTGCTGAAAGCGGTACAATTATTTTCCATGGAAATGTGGCGTTTTATATTGTAGGCCTATAATTCTTAGAAATAATTCACTTAAATCTGTCCAAACAAGAGTCTAATAGACATCCCGGGTATGATAAAATTTGAAACATCAAATCATAAATTATAATATATATATATATATATATATATATATATATATATATATATATATATAATAATGTAATCAAATCAAAAACACTGAAATGTGCTGAGTTGCAGAATTGTCGCTGTCATTACTTTTAGGGCCGGTTCACACAGCGGGCGATGCGAGGCGACACGACTCGCCTCGCTCCCGCAAGTCGCCCCCGTTCTGTACAATGGAACCGTTCTGAGAGGAGCGACTCGAGTCGCTCCGACTCCGAAAAAAGGTTCCTGTACTACTTCTGGGCGACTTCGGGGGCGACTTGCATTGACTTCTATACAGAAGTCATCTGCAAGTCGCCGCCGAGGCCGCCGCAGGTCGCGGCGAGGCAAGTCGGAGACGCCTCGCCGCGCCTGCAGTGTGAACCGGCCCTTAGGGTTTGATGACGAATTTCCCCACAAATTACTATCGCTCAATTCTGCGAGTGTCTTTAATTTATTATCGCTGTTTTCTAGCTGGTCTATAACCACTTTTGATGTAAACTGACACTTTTTGGTTGCGATGGACAATCTCCAGTTTCCAGGCATAAAGAATAGTATTTATAATATAAAACTGCATACAGGACACTCGACAAAGCGCTAGGGACAGACAAAGGGGATGTGTAATTATTTGATACAGTATACTGTAATCTTACAGATTACAGTATTGTATCTATGCTGTGTATTTTACTTTTTGAATTTGGCGCCAAACTCCGTCCCTGTGCGTTGCAACGCTCGCATGGAACGGAGCCCAGAACTGTGACAGATTCGAGCGGAGGACGGCTCACATATCAAAGCAGGGGGACATCGCTGGATCCAGGGGACAAGGTAAGTAAACCCCTCCATGGATCATGCGAGGGGATCCTGAGTCTGGCTCGGGAATACCGCTTATGGTATTTAAATCTTACCCCCGAGCCAGGCTCGGGAATACTGCCAGGGAGGCTACTTGAACAAGCTGGGGTTAGAAGCTCATTGGTTTCTATGCAGAAGTGAGCCTGATTTTGCACTTTCCAGCTTTAGTAAATAAACCCCATTGTGTACTTAATAGGTTAGTTATAGTGCTGCACTTACTTTTAGTGCACAACACGTTGGAGTGCCGGCAAACTTAGATGGGGGAATTCATTTTGTAGGTGCAGAAGTTATTTTTTAAATTCACATTAAAACTCTGTTGACAATAGAACAGGTCTAAAGACAAGACTATCCTCATGATAGAGGCAGATACATCAGATGGCCTTATGATATATTTCTAAGCATATATACCGTAATAATCCTACTCCTTGCATGTAGTCACAGAAATGAGTAATGTACATGTAATCAGGTGCTGAAATAATACTCATAACTTCTAATACTAATAACAGTGTATGGAAGGACTGAGTTCCATTGTTGAAGAAGCTGAGATTCGTTCTGCTGGCTGTCTCATCCTCTGCTGATGACTGGAAGGAATCACACGGAGCCACTCATCTCAGTCTATAGCTTCATTCTTGATGAACATGGAAGCTGACATATACACACAGGCTGCATGTTCTGCCGGAGAGCAATAGCTAGGACTAGATCACAATGATAGCTATAGAAAGACTTACCTTGCTTTTAGAGGATTTCAGCGATGTTTCTGCAAAACAAGATGTGTAAATTGTATCACTCTCTAATACATAAATTACATTTATCCGTATATACTGTAGGTAAAAAGTGGAACTATCTGCTAAATAAAAAAATGACACACATGATGCAGGCTATCACTACCATTAACACAGTTGTTTTTGTTTTCCCGAGCCCCCCACCGTTATATAGCTTTATTGCTCTTGAGTCTGCCAGTAAATCTGTTATTTTTCTTTAACCGCTTCAGGCCCAGGAGATTTTACCCCCTCCCTGACCAGAGCACTTTTTGCGATTCGGCACTGCGTCGCTTTAACTGACAATTGCGCGGCCGTGCGACGTTACACCAAAACAAAATTAAACGTCCTTTTTTCCCACAAATAGAGTTTTATTTTGGTGGTATTTGATCACCTCTGCGGTTTTTATTTTTTTCGCTATAAACAAAAAAAGAGCACCAATTTTGAAAAAAAAATTCAATATTTTCTACTTTTTACTGTAAAAAATATATATATATATAAAAAAAAAATGTTTTCCTCAGTTTCTATTCTTCTACATATTTTTGGTAAACAAATTCACAATAAGTATATATTGATTGGTTTGCGCAAAAGTTATAGCGTCTACAAAATGGGGGATAGATTTATGGCATTTTTATTATAATTTTTTTTATTAGTAAAGGCGGCGATCTGTGATTTTTATCATGACTGAGACATTATGGCGGACACATCAGACACTTCTGACACTATTTTGGGACCACTGTCATTTATACAACTATCAGTGCTATAAAAATGCACTGATTACTGTGTGAATGACACTGGCAGGGAAGGGGTTAAACACTAGGGGGCAATCATGGGGTTAAGTGTGCCTTAGAGAGTGATTCTAACTGTGGGGGGGGGGGGGGGGGCTACCACTGACAAGACAGAGATCACTGATCCCCATGACTGGGAGAACTAGATCCCTGTCATGTCACTAGGGCAGAACAGGGAAATGCCTTGTTTACATAGGCATCCCCCCGTTCTACCACTCCATGACACGATCGCGGGACACCGGCGGTCATCGAGTCCGCGGGACCTGTAGGCACGGTCACGCTGTACACGGCGTGCCTACTAGCCCACAGGTACAGGTACGCCCATTTGCCCACCGCTGCCATTGTGCCGACGTATATTGGCGTACGGCAGTCGGCAAGTGGTTAAAAAGGACAACAACACTATTTATTCTGCAGTAAAATCAGCAGTAGAGTTGTCATCCTGTGTACAGGGTAGTAGTCTTAAGCCTCATACAAACAATGAGGTTATCAGGCAACTAATCATTTTTTGTTGCATGCTAGTCTCATATAGGAAGTGAAGAGGTTACTCAACTTAGGAAAATTCTCACGTGACAGAATATATCTTCAGAAGTGATGTCATGTGTTGAATTGTTTTGTAATGTATATTTTGGTTTCTGAGCATGCGTAGTGTTGCTCTTACAATTTTTTTCTAATGAAAAATGTACTAATTAAACAATATTTAGACGCTGTGTTAAAATGTAATGTATGGTAAAAGTTTTATAGCATGCACCTATAGTTTTTGTCACCCGACAAGTCGGATTCTGCTGTTGAAAGCACTATACTAATAATCAGATAATCTGCTGATCGCTCACCGTTCAAAACTATACTTCCGATTTTCTTATTGTGTGTCTGGGCCTTTAGAGGTACATGTCATTTTAAATGAACTTTTACAAAAAGACAATTACAATAAAGCCCAATTCCAGCTAATGCCGTGTACACACGACCATTTTTTTCCTTCAGAATAAACTCTGAAGGTTTCTTCAACGTAATTTCACTCAAGCTGTCATGCATAAACACAGTCACACCAAAGTTCGACTGTCAAGAATGTGGTGACGTACAACACGTACGACGGGACTAGAAAAAACAAGTTCAATAGTCAGTAGCCAATAGCTTCCGTCTCGTACTTGCTTCAGAGCATGCATCGTTTTTAGTCCGTTGGAACAGCATACAGACAAAGCGGTTTTCCTGATAGGAATTGGATCCGTCGGAAAAATTTAGAACATGTTCTCTTTCTAGGTCCATCAGAATTTTAGAGGTAAAAAGTCAGATGGGTCATACACACGATCGGAATACATGATGAAAAGCTCCTGTCTGACTTTTTCTGTTGGAAATTCCGCTCGTGTGTATGCGGCATAACACTTTTTAAGCAGTTAGGCCTGTTTCACACAGGCTTCAGTTTGTAAAGACTAAACAGCAAATTTTGACAAAGCATTTTCAGATTTTTTTAGCAGGCTTTGTTGAGGTACCATTCAGTTCCAGTTTGTAAATTTTGAACACAGATCCTAACGGGAAATCTGATTGCAAGCTGCTAGTGGGCTTCAACAATCTTTCAACAAGCTTGAAGACGTTTTGAAGCCTGCTAGCAGCTTGTTTCTAAAATGTATATAAATGTGTGTGTATATAGTATATATATATATATATTTTTTTATTTCAGTTACTTATATAGTGCCATCGATTTCCGCAGCCCCCACCTAAACACTTCCCTTCTTCTTCTCTCCCTGTTCGTGCAGGCTGCACTAATAACAGTGGGACCCATTGGCTCCTGCTGCTGCCAATCAAATCCATAGAGGAGGGAGCAAGGGATTGGGCCGAGTCACACTGTGTGTGCCTATGGACGCACAAAGCCTTGTTTGAGAGCACAGCCACACATAGGACTCCATAGCACATGGTTTGTTATTGGGGCACCCCAAAGGAAGAGGTAAGGGACCCCAGAAGTGGAGGTAAGGGACAGCTTTGTGCAATACCACTGCACAAAGCAGGGACGTTTAACTTCTTTTTAAATTTTTATTAACCACTTCAGGACCGCCCACCATTGTTATATGTCGGTACTGTGACGTTGAATAAAAGAGGTCTTCACGGTGGAGTCACCGCAAGATCACTTTTATCAGTGGCGGGAGAGGTGTGCCCACCCCCCTCCCACCGTGTTTCGTTGTTTCCGTTGCTTACCGGAGCCCTCGGTAGTGGCAGAAATGACCTGATCCTTTCCCCTCTGAGGCACTGTGTCGAGTGAGGGAAAGATGGCCCCCACTGGACTCAATGACGTTGGATGACGGAAGCGACGCCAAATGTCACTTCTGCCCAAGGGCCTTAAAGGGACATTTTTTTTATTGAAAAAAAAAAAAGACTATTTTTTTTATTGCATTTAAGTGTAAATGTGAGATGCGAGTTCTTTTTGACCCCAGATCTCACATTAAAGAGGTCCCGTCATGCTTTTTTTCTATTACAAGGGATTACCTTCCTTGTGTTATGGAATAAAAGTGATCCAATTTTTTTTTTAAAAGGGACAGTGTAAAAATAAAAAACAAGAAGTAAATTAAATAAATCAAAATGCCACATCCCTCTGTGCTTGCACGCAGAAGCGAATACACACGTACGTCGTGCCCGCATATGTAAACGGTGTTCAAATCACACATATGAGGTATTGTCGCAATTGTTAGAGCAAGAGCAATAATCATCGCAATCGTTAGAGCAAGAGCAATAATTTTAGAAAAAGACCTTCTCAAAACTGGTAACCTGTAGACATTTTGGAGATTTTTAAGGGCCAAAGTTTGTCGCCATTCCACGAATGGGCGCAATTTTGAAACATGACATGTTGGGTATCAATTTACTCGGCGTAACATTATCTTTCACAATATAAAAAAAAATTGGGCTAAGGTTACTGTTTTCTTATTTTTTTATTAAAAAAAGTATATTTTTCCCCCAAAAATTGTGTTTATAAGACCATCATTTTATTCTCCATGGTATCTGAAAAAATATATATAATGTTTGGGGGTTCTAAGAAGTTTTATAGCAAAAGAAAAATGATTTTAACTTGTAAACAACAAGTTTGAAAAATAGGCCCGGTTCTTAAGTGGTTAAAAAAAATATGAAGTTTTGGCATGGACCAAAGCCGGCATCACCAACATAGGGATGCTCTTCTCGGGAACAGTTCTGCATCCATTCATCCATCTAGTAAAACAATATGGCCTATCCAACCAAACTTTTATCCTCTATCAGTGGATTAGATCCACCCTATCAAAAATACGCTGCTCAAATTCAGACTCTCTTTTGCTCCCTCTGATAAAATACTACAATCCCGATGTATCCAGAAACAAAGGAATTTCTTTGATATACAAACTGCTTACTAGACCATCTCCAGACCTACTCTCCCCCCGCTACACAATATTGGTCCTCTTTGATAGACCAACCACCTATGCCTGCACATTGGCAAAAGGCCCTCATATTACCCCTATGCCTATCCCACTGCATTACCAATTGGGAATCGGTACAGAAGTTATTCCACAAATGGTACTTCACCCCAGAAAGGCTGGCAAAGATATATCCAAATATCTCACCCAAATGTTGGAGAAACTGCGTTAAAACTGGATCTCTCTCACACATATGGTGGGAGTGCCCCCCTATCAGGAGATTCTGGGACAAAGTGAAGAACCTAATCTTTTCCTTATGTGGTATAACCCTCCCCATGTCCCCACTTGATCTACTCCTGGCACTCTCTATTGCTACCTGGCCTAAACACCTACAGACTCTGGTGACCCACATTCTTATTGCAGCAAGACTAGTGATCGCGAGAAAATGGAAATCAACACACCCCCTTTATTGAAAGACGCCATTGAAATACTCAACCAGAACTTCCTAATGGAATTTTCTTTTGCCAAAGCTAACATTTCCACAAACTGATTTATCAAAACCTGGGAGCTTTGTATCACAAACTCTAGAAGTGTACCATTATGTTAGATATCCTTCCTTCCTTGGAGCAAGTCCTATGCACCCCTATTCCATCGGAAATCTCTTGTACAGTACCCCTACGGTTCATTATAGTGATATCTTGGGCCTATTTGCAGGTCCCTTTTCTATTTTCTGTTTAACAATGTCTCTCCAATATCAATCCAATAAGTTTTGATGTAACTGGTTAGATGCTACATGTTACAACGCCTCATTCCTTGTTGCCATTTACCTCTTATATATGCACACTAACGCCAGGTATGCCCAATTGGCAATGTTCTTGTATTACTTTTTCTCTTTAATAAACATTTAAATTCTAAAAAAAAAAAAAAAAAAAAAAAAAATGAAGTTTTACAACCGCTTTAATGAATAGTTTTATAGCTGTCCCCCAACATACCTATCTTTAATGTCCTCCCAGCACCTGGCTTGTTCTTGTAGCAGATTCTCTGCAGTTCGCAGCGGCCAGTCAGCTTCCTCAAGATAAACTTGAAGCAACGCCAGAGACAAATGCAGTAGAAGTATAGCCACACCTGAACCACCATTCTGCAGACAAATGGAGAAAACATGTTACTTTCAGCTGCAGAATACAACAATTATATAGACACTTGTTGAGATTAAAGAAGAACTCTGGTCTAAATAAACAATGTGGTTAAAGTGAAGGTTTACTAGAATGAGGGGGACTATAAAAGACAACTTTGCTTGGTTGTGTTTTAACGAGATGCTATTGCTTGAACACAAAAATCCAGGTAAAAGGGACCTTGCAAAAGAATGAAGGGTTACACTTACCTCTCCAATGGGCACAGACCTGTTTTGTAGCCCTTTTGCAGAGCTTGAAGTACCTCTGCTATCCAATATTTCTGGGTGTTGGACAGGGTGGGTATTTATTGGGCATTGTGGTTCCTCACTGATGTCACCACTCTATGCAACGATACGATGTATAGGTGGGCAGAAAAAAACATAGCGTTCAGCAGAGGATATGCTATGCAACACATCTGGAAGTATCAATTGGAATTGGTAAGCTGCAATATAATAAATATTTTCTTTTGAGTGTAAGGTCTCACCTGAATCGGCCAGGAATGTGGTCCGTGTTCCTGCGCAATTCTTGTGCGGTTCGATTTTCAGCCCATTCATTTGAATAGGCTGAAATTACACTGGATCACACCAAAAGAAGTGTATTCAGTACTTTTCAAAAAAGCACTGCACCGAATCTTGGTACCATGGGATCCGAGTCAGGCAAGCTCGCTATGTTTTTTGTGTTGTTATGATTATATTGATATCCACAGCAGATCGCACACCCGGTGTGTTTTCAAACAACTCACACGAAAGGTGCATGAAACACTATTTTTTTCCGCATGTTCCTTTGTGAACGAGTCCTAATACCTCTTTAAAGTGAAGTTCCATCGGCAATCTTTTTGTTTTTATAAAGCCAAACTTTGGATCCTAACATACATTAATGGCACTCACGTTTTAAAATTTGCTGCTCTAATACACATATTTGATTAAAAAATACCTTATATTCTGCTGTGTATGAATTTCCCATATTGCTTGTGGGCATGTGAATCCCACAAGCATTTATTTCCAAGATACCGTGCACCCGAATGTCCAGCATGCACCACCCGTTCTCACGCATGCGCAGTGTGAGACGCTCACAGCACGGGAAACTTATCACGTTGCCATCACAACGGGTGGTGTTGTTGGAAGTGCCTGCCCCGTTGTGATGGCAACCATCAACACGTGGCTGGCGTCATCGCGTTGTTTTGGATAACGAGCGGCGGCCATCCACACTAACTCCTAGGAATTATAATACATATCTCCCAGGAGCCATTGCACCGCCGGATATGACAGACATATCCACGGGTGGAGTGATCTTGGTACATTTTAAGGATTTTAAAAAACTGTTGCAGATTCTGCCCTTTTGTTATGCTGAAGAAATAGCTGTTTGTCTGTCTGTGTCCATGTCCAGAGGGAATTTGTATGGGAGTGGTTTTATAATTATTAATCACCTGCTGCACATGCAGGGCTCTATTGAGGAAAGTAGCAGGGTCTGCATCCCTTCAGACGTGATTTCCCTTTGGGGGTATCTCACCAAAATTACATTTTTGTTGCAGGGGATGTCTGATATCTGGCTTGTACCTTAGTTCAGACTTCTGGGGAAATCAGTAAGCCAATCACAGAAGCAGGAAATTACAGTACATGTCTGTGTACAGAACACCTGCAGGTTGCCATATTGCATTTCAAAGAAAATTACTGAGCTGCAGATTGAAAAGGAAGGGTAATTTTTAATAACATTCAATTACAATATTATTTATTATTATTATTATTATTTAAGGTACTTATATAGCATCATCAATTTACGCAGTGCTTTACATATACATTGTACATTTATATCAGTCCCTACCCTCAAGGAGCTTACAATCTAAGGTTCCTAACACACATTCATATATGACTTGTGTCGCAATTGTATATGCTATATTATTATTATTTTATTTGCTATTTTTTCCCCCATGAAAGTGGAGTTACCCTCTAAATTAGGAATTGTGTATTACTTACATTAATCTTAGAAAGGGACATGTAAAAAAACATTGACTATTCAAGGCATCGGCTTTAGGGCAGGCATGTACTGGCCATTGGGACTACCGGGAGTTTCCCGGTGGGCCCATGGCTCAGTGGGCCACTCTGATGTAAGGTGGCTGGTGATAGGACACTCTGATGTAAGGGCAGCAGCCCTCGCACATTCAAAAGCTGGGAATAAATTACTAACTGATTACCTTTAGAAATCTGGATATCTCTATTAAAAAAATATATACAGTGGTGTGAAAAAGTGTTTGCCCCCTTCCTCATTTCCTGTTCCTTTGCATGTTTGTCACACTTAAGTGTTTCGGAACATCAAACCAATTTAAACAATAGTCAAGGACAACACAAGTAAACACAAAATGCAATTTGTAAATGAAGGTGTTTATTATTAAAGGTGAAAAAAAATCCAAACCATCATGGCCCTGTGTGAAAAAGTGATTGCCCCCCTTGTTAAAACATACTATAACTGTGGTTGTCCACACCTGAGTTCAATTTCTCTAGCCACACCCAGGCCTGATTATTGCCACACCTGTTCACAATCAAGGCATCACTTAAATAGGAGCTGCTTGACACAGTAAGGTCCACCAGAAGATCCTTAAAAGCTACACATCATGCCGAGACCCAAAGAAATTCAGGAACAATTGAGAAAGAAAGTAATTGAGATCTATCAGTCTGGAAAGGGTTATAAAGCCATTTCCAAAGCTTTGGGAATCCAGCGAACCACAGTGAGAGCCATTATCCACAAATGGCGAAGACATGGAACAGTGGTGAACCTTCCCAGGAGTGGCCGGCCGCCCAAAATTACCCCAAGAGCGCAGCGACGACTCATCCAAGAGGTCACAAAAGACCCCACAACAACGTCCAAGGAACTGCAGGCCTCACTTGCCTCAGTTAAGGTCAGCTTTCATGCCTCCACCATCAGGAAAAGACTGGGCAAAAATGGCCTGCATGGCAGAGTTCCAAGGAGAAAACCACTGCTGAGCAAAAAGAACATCAAAGCTCGTCTCAATTTCTCCACAACACATCTTGATGATCCCCAAGACTTTTGGGACAACATTCTGTGGACCGATGAGACAAAAGCGGAACTCTTTGGAAGGTGTGTGTCCAAGTATATCTGGCGTAGAAGGAACACTGCATTTCATAAAAAGAACATTATACCAACAGTAAAATATGGTGGTGGTAGTGTGATGGTCTGGGGCTGTTTTGCTGCTTCAGGACCTGGAAGACTTGCCGTGATAAAAGGAACTATGAATTCTGCTGTCTACCAAGAGATCCTGAAGGAGAATATCCGACCATCTGTTCGTGTACTCAAGCTGAAACGAACTTGGGTTCTGCAGCAGGACAATGATCCTAAACACACCAGCAAGTCCACCACCGAATGGCTGAAGAAAAACAAAATGAAGACTTTGGAGTGGCCTAGCCAAAGTCCTGACCTGAATCCTATTGAGATGTTGTGGTATGACCTTAAAAAGGCCGTTCATGCTCGAAAACCCTCTAATGTAACTGAATTAGGACAATTCTGCAAAGATGAGTGGGCCAAAATTCCTCCAGGACGCTGTAAAAGCCTCATTGCACGTTATCGCAAACGCTTGGTTGCAGTTGTTGCTGCTAAGGGTGGCCCAACCAGTTATTAGGTTTAGGGGGCAATCACTTTTTCACACAGGGCCATGATGGTTTGGATTTTTTTTCACCTTTAATAATAAACACCTTCATTTACAAATTGCATTTTGTGTTTACTTGTGTTGTCCTTGACTATTGTTTAAATTGGTTTGATGTTCCGAAACACTTAAGTGTGACAAACATGCAAAGGAACAGGAAATGAGGAAGGGGGCAAACACTTTTTCACACCACTGTATCTATTTAGACCAGAGTTTTTTAAATGCAAATTCTGTAATGTAAAACTAAAAGAGGTGAATTAAAATAGTCCAAGAAGTGTTAGAATAGTGAATGCCAGAGAGGAAAAGATGTGAACAATTAGTAAGACAGTGAAGTGATATATCTTGTATTACACATAAGGGCCTTTGAGAGCTTCTCTGTGCCAAAAAGTATTTGGAGCTGAGAAGAATCCAGACGCGTTTGTTACAAATGCAATTAATCTTTATTAATAGAAAACCGTCAGCAGAGCAGAATGGGTGAGATTATAATGCACACCTCCTTTATGAGCGTGCCATACATCATTGCTGTGTACTTATAGAGCAGCCATTTCTAGGCGACATTTATGAAACCCGCATTTTCTTTCTTTGTTTTAAAAAAAAAATACACTACTGCCACTTATTTTTTTCACAAAATAATAGAAAAAAATATATATTTCCTATAAATGGTTTGCACGCTAGGAAAACATACATTCTTTTGAAATAAAGACAATTACATTGGCTCTCTATGTGTATGTTTGTAATACAAGGGGAACAAATTAAAGTGTTACTAAACCCAGGACCCTGCATTCACTATATCTGATCTCCCACAGTACACAGAACATGGAAATTCAATTATTTTAGTGAATATAAACTGCTAAATACCTTTTCTCATCAGCAGTATATAGCAGTCTGGTTAAAGCTTGTAGGAGGAGTTTTCATTTTCCTCTGACTGTCCTATGAGGCTGCAGGACCCCTGACCCTCTGTCTGGACAGTGCTGATTGGCCCTGTGCTGATCACATGCACTCTCCCAAAAGAATGAAATGAAAAAAACTCTCTAGCAATACACACCAAACTGAACATGTGCAGCGTGCCCCCAAGGCTCTGTGCAATCAGCAGATGTACTGGGGACAGTAGAAGGATGGGGGGGATCAGAGAAGACAGGATAAAACCACTTTTTTACACAATGCAGAGGATTAACCCCTTAGGTTCCACAGTGGGTATAACAAGCATGCTTTACTGCATATACAGACTCATTTTACTGTTTTGGGTTTAGTAACACTCTAAAATACATTCTACACTTGCACCAACTATGTGATGTATATAGCATCCACCATGCCTCCACTAGGGACTATACGTTATACTGCCAGAAGAAGACTGGACCTTTTTTCCCTAATATATCTATTGATGCAAGTGCCTCTATCTACCCGGAATTCTATCCCCCTGAATCACATAATACTGAGAAACACTTGTGCTTTAACAAAAACCTTCTCTAGGTTACAGAAGATGTACACTCACAACGTAAAGGGGGGTCATTTTTATTTTAACCCTTTATCTAGTTTTCTGTGTAGAGCTATAATAGCATACACACCCACCCAGAGAATCCAGTGCTGTCCAGTCACACCCCAACAAAAGCCACCAAATGCTGGGTCCCACTGTACCATCTTCTCTGTGACATCATCAGGAAGCCAGCTCTACCTATTTGTTCCTAGCAGCCTGCCTCCTGATGATGCTGCATTGTGCATGCGCAGTGTGCTCTACAAAACCATTGGCTATCCCAATGTGGTTTGGGGGGGGGGGGGGCATCATTAGTGCCTAAGTGAAAAAAGGAGGAATTTCTGGCTTTGTTCCGATTAAAATAATTACTCCACCCCCCCCCCCCCCCACACAAAACAAAAATGTTGCAAGGAGGGAGAGGTATAGAAAAAAGATGCAAAAATAAATGAAGGTTAACTTCAGTGTAATTACAGTGTAATTAAAAACATCCATCATTACCCTGCCTTCTTCCTTCTCCATCACAATACATTTCCAAGGAATACATATAAGAATCTGTACTCCTCCACCTATTTAACACAGTCAGGAAATGCATTCTTGCTCCCAATGCTCCCAAGGCAAAGTGGTGTGCCATAGCAAACATACTGGTAAACTCAGTGGCGGCTGGTGGGTTCTTCTCCTTTGGGGGGGGGCCTCTTCCGCCAAACCGCTAGACATCCAATAGGATCACCTGACACTTTGGCCAATCGGGGGAACAGGTCTCACCACCTGCCTCCTGATTGGTGGGAAGGAACTTTACTGTGAAAATAGGGAAAATTCATTTGGTATTGTCACACAACTGGGTGGGCTCAGAGTGCAATTCTCTGTACTCCGAGCCCACCATTTTTTTGAAGCCCATTAGAGCCTCTTTCTCTAATCAGGTGCTTCAAAAAAAAACATCCTCTCCGCATTGGAATCCACAGTCTGGTGCGCTGATATGTAGATCAGAGGGCCAACCGCATGGATAGGGGAGGCAGCACCTGTGTGCCCTGTATGGACGGGCCACCACTGGTAAAATGTTATGTTAGAGGAGATTTTCCAATAGAGATGGTTTCATAAATTCACATTTACAATGAAATACACCTCCTAGCTAGCAGTGTCCCAGGTATCAGCGGCCTTCATTCTAGGACTGCTGGCTGCCGGTTGAAATGAAGTAGTTGTCCAGGAGCTGAATAAACCACGTTTATCCTGACCCTCAGTCACTAACAACACTGTTTTTCTTTATGCTATGATAGCACACTACCACCGATCATTGGCAATTAAAAAATTCTATGTGATACAGGACTATAGCCTTTAATTTCCTGTGATAGTTACAGATGAAGGTATTAAGGGTTGAAAGGACCTGTACAGTCATGAATTGGCTACTCTTCTGCAATGCTAAATGTAAAATGCCTGATGATACGAACCTGGCTGTGCAAAAGGGCAGGAGGGCACAGGCAAGGATGGGATGGCATGCAAGGCAGCATTGGAGAGCCAAATATCTCCAGGAACTTAAAAAAGGCACAGAGACTTTCTGACAAATGTTTGCAAATCTTAGCACTGGGTGAACCAGATCAAACCCTGGTCTGCATGAATCAGTCCACTCATCTCTATTCACCAGGCACAGAGGCTTGTGTAATGTGTACACAAAAAAAGCAGATCCTTTTATGAAACAGGATTAACATATTTGTTTTGTCCATGTAATCCTTCCAATTTGCAAACTGGCAGCAATGCAAAATCTGCTTTCTGAAAGAACAGCACTTTGCAGTGACCTATATGCTATTTCAGCCTACTATAGCACACTCGGTCTTCCACACTTAAAATGCCTCGGGTATGCTTTTTTCCTTTAACATCTCAATAGACTGAGTGTACCATTAAAACCATTGACTTCCAGATGTCATCACAGTTCATGGACAGGTTCAATTAATAATGGATCACCTTGCACAGCATAGCAATAAAGAAGTATCAACCAACAGAAATACAAGAACTATGTCATGAAATAGAATGCTGGTATAAAAACTGCTGGAGATCTCCAAACTACACATAGCTAGGTTATCCTTATAATGAAATTAAAGAAGAAACCACCCCTGAGTAAGTTTTCACATCTAAATACTACATGGAGTAAATACAAGAGTGTCCGCCAATGCACTATTTTTCCATTATAATGCTCTGTTGTTGATAGTTTTTTATACATCCTTTTGCCTGTGACTTTTTTCCCCCCTAAGTATGTGCAGGTAGATTTTTTGCTATGGTCTCTATTCCCTTCCTTCTTTCCTTTTAGTAAAATAGCTTGTAAATTAAGCATGTCCATACCATGTGTGGGATAAAATAATTGAAATAAATGAGTTCTTCAAATGCAGCTCAATAGGAGTGGTATACGTGGCTCAGTGGCTGAATGTCCATATATATAAGTGGGAAAAATGATGCAACAACTCAGAAGGGTCCTATACCATATTGGTGATATAACCCGTAAAAAAGGATAAACCTCTCCTGCTCCATATATGGAGAGACGTGGTGGCAAGCTGGATTGCCTAAAATTTTGGGGCTACAGACTGGGCTCCTAGAGAAGGAGACCTGCATACCTTTTAATTTCATATGGAGGCAAGATGGATTTGTGCGTTAGATTCAATAAACCCACGAGGTCTGAATGAAGGTTGTACCAACCTTCCATTTATATAAAAATCATGCATGTATTAAGAAAACTTTTGCCTTAAAGCAGAGTTCCGCATAATTTTTTGTTATAAAGTCAGCAGCTACAAATACTGTAGCTGCTGACTTTTAAAATATCTACACTTACCTGTCCAGGGCATCCGTGATGTAGTCAACCAAAGCCGATCTGTCCCTTGGCTCTTGGGTGGAGGCACCGCCATCTTTGGTAAGGGAATCAGGAAGTGAAACCTTGCGGCTTCATAGCCTGGTTCCCTACTGTGTGTGTACGAGTCGCGCTGCGCAATTCCACTGGCAAAGTTAAAAATTGATTTCAAGAATGGGCGGTACCATATTGGAAAAAAAATGGGTCAGTATGCAGGCATGTAAGAAATAGTTATCTGAGGCCAAGAATAAAACCAAAATTCAGAAGGAAATATACTGTATTGTTTTTCAGTATTTGGTAAAATAGCTAAGATATAGTAAGATATAATATATTAGTAACGGTACCCGAGACAAATACAGTGCCTTGTAAAAGTATTCATACCCCTTGAAATTATACACATTTTGTCATGTTACAACCAAAAACGTAAATGTATTTTATTGGGATTTTATATGATAGACCAACACAAAGTGGCACATATTTGTGAAGTGGAAAGAAAATAATAAATGGTTTTCAATTTTTTTTTTACAAATAAATATGTGAAAAGTGTGGTGTGCATTGATATTCAGCCCCTTTACTCTGATACCCTTACAACCCAGCTACCTCCAATGTTTTCTGGAGATGCAGTGAGTCCATAGGTTCTCATTTTCATATATTTTGGGAATGCCCTCTCATTGGCCCTTTTTGGACTAAGATTCAGGATCTTCTACAAACTTTATTATCTACACCCATACCATTGAACCCCATACATCTCTTTCTAGGCCTCCCTTTCCCGGGAATATCTAAAGCGTCACAGAAACTGATGTCCTTTATCCTTTTGGACACAATGCGAGCTATCCCTAGACATTGGCTCTCCACCTCTCCCCCCACATTCCATCACTTTCTTTCCATAATGGTGGATATACGTGGGATGGAACACTTGACTGCTAAAATCGAGGACACACTACCCTTCTTTTATAAAATATGGAAAACATGGGACGATTCTGTGTACCCCCTTGAATCTGACAACCTTCAAGCCCCCCTAAACCTCCTGGTGCCATATCCTGGTTATGTTGTTCCTTTCTCTTCTGTATTGTTATGATTCAGAACTATACATTCTTTTCTCGTTTTGTTTACCATATGATATGGTATGATAACTATGTTTGAATGACCCATTGTTGGAAGACGCTTGAAAGTGAACATACCTGTATCCACGTTCAGTTCCACAAGTATATATATACACAACACTCTGTACTATCAAAAGTTGAAATTATATCTCTTTATACTGCAATGTATCATTTTTGAAAAATGTTATAAACAATAATAAAAAAAAATGAACAAACATACACTCCACACCATTTTGTTTAAATAAAGTTTGAGACTCTAATGGGAAATCACATGCATAAGAAGCTGTATGTCAGACTTTATATGCATAGCTTTCTAAGAATAAATCCTTAGGTATAGAGTCAACCTTTCAAGAAATAAATGTCACTTCTATAATTTATGTCCCCAATACCATTCTGGGCAAACAATAAGTGCATGATGGGGAGTCATGTATGTTCCTACATGGGGAGCATTAGTTGCACAAGTACCGTATGTCTTCTAATTTTAAATACTGATCGTTTACACTAATTACTTAATATACTATTTTTCTAGAGATTAGTATAAAGTATTAAAGCATGTTAACTAATTGTATAGAGAATACAATTTTAGAAGGAGACAGGACAGGGTCTTACTACCTACAGTTACCTGTACGTTATTGAACTGTTTCCCTTGGTCTATAGTTGTTTGCATCAAATATGAACGGAGCCAGCACTCTATGGAAAGAAATAGTTATAAAGCAATTATGCTTATTTTTATTCCAAGTAAGGTATTTGTTAACAATCTAATGTAATACCAATTATATGACTGCCATGAAACCATTAAATGGAGGAATAGCTAATGTTCACCATCTAATAAAACCTGGTGGCCTGTTTTCTGTATCATAATGCCTACTTTTAAAAACAAACCAAACCCAGTTAAAGTGATTGCAAAGTCTAGTTTTTTTTTTCTATAAAATTATACTTACCTACTCTGTTGCAGTGGTTTTGCATAGAGCAGCCCAGATCCTCCTTGTCTTGGGTCCCTCTTCTGTACTCCTGGCCCCTCCCTCCTGTTAAGTGCCCCCACAACAAGCAGCTTGCTATGGGGGCACCCGAGCCGAGCTGCAGCTCTGTGTGTCTATTCAGACACGGAGCTGTGGTTAGGCCCCGCCCTCTCTCTCTCTCCTGAATGGTTAACTGACGTTGATTGACAGCAGCGAGAGCCAATGGTGCCGCTGCTGTATCTCAGCCAATCAGGAGGGAGAACCCTGGCTGGTTGAGACACTCGTGGACATCGCTGGACAGAGATGGGGCTCCGGTATTAGGGGGACTGCTGCACACTGAAGGCTTTTTATCTTAATGCATAGAATGCATTAAGATAAAAACCTTTTGACTTTACAAACCCTTTAGAACTCTCTGAATACATCATAGGAATACACTAGGCTTCACTTCCTTTGCATTATTGCTTAAAGAGCACCTGTACTATGGAAGTTGTACCCCAAAAAAGAAAGAAATAATCACTGGTATTTCCTGTAGTTTCTCTGTAGCTGATTTTGTACTCATTACTAGTTTGCCATGCCTTGTTTTAGCAGTATATGTGGTAGAAATAAAGATACGGCTATGCAGCTGTATGAACAGCAGTGCCTAGGCACGCATACCAGAAGTGCACTCTTATTTTTCCAAGAGGAATTCTAGACAAAAGGACCCAATTTTAGGGCACTGCTTAGCCACAGCTAACATTTCTAGATGTTTTCTTTGAGATAGCAACTTTTCTCTTATTGAGTTCGGGTCCACTTTAACCACTTTAGCCTCCGAGGATTTTACCCCCTTCCTGGCCACAGCACTTTTTACGTTTCGGTACTGCGTCACTTTAACTGACAATTGCGCGGTCCTGTACCCAAACAAAATTGACGTTTTTCCCACAAATAGAGCTTTCTTTTGGTGGTATTTGATCATCTCTGCGGTTTTTATTTTTTACGCTATAAACAAAAAAAGAGCACCAATTTTGAAAAAAAAGCAATATCTTTTACTTTTTGCTATAATAAATATTAAAAAAAAAATATATAAAAAATGTTTTTTCCTCAGTTTAGGCTGATATGTATTCTTCTACATATTTTTTGTAAAAAAAAAAAAAAAAAAAAAATCGCAATAAGCGTATATTGATTGGTTTGCGCAAAATTTATAGCATCTACAAAATAGGGAATAATTTCATGGCATTTTTATTTAGAATTTTTCTTTTTTTATTAGTAATGGTGGTTTTTATCGGGACTGCGACATTATGGCGGACACATCGGACATTTTTGACACTATTTATGGACCACTGTCATTTATACAGCGATCAGTGCTATAAAAATTCATTGATTACTGTAAATGACACTGACAGTGAAGGGGTTAACCACTAGGGGGCAGTGAAGGTGTTAAGTGTGTCCTAGGGAGTGATTCTAACTGTTAGGGGGTTGGACTTCAACACAAAGGACAGTGATCACAGCTCTCGATGACAGAGAGCAGTATATCACTGTCCTGTCACTAGGCAGAACGGGGAAATGCTTTGTTTACAAAAGCATCTCCTCGTTCTACCTCTCCGTGATACGATCGCGGGCACCCCATGGACATCGAGTCCGAGGGACCCGCGGTCATGGAGACCACGGCGGGCGCACACCCACGACACCTCTTCTTAAAGGGAACGTACCTGTATGCCCTATTGCCTACCAGCGACATTCTGCCGATGTACATCAGCGTGCAGTGGTCGGCAGGCGGGTTAAAAGGCCTGGATTTCAATAAAATGTAAAGATCAACCTATTTGCTGCAATTAAATAACTTTTTTCGATGCACTTTAATATGTAAATCGTAACCTCCATGAAATTAAATGTTAGCAATTACTTGTCAAGTTCCTCCACCCCAAACTTACTCATCCATGTCTTTATGGACCTTGCTTTTTGTACTGGTCCTAATCAGTTGTTGGAGGTGGGATTATGATGTGGGGTCGTTTTTCAATGGTTGGGCTTGGCCACTTAGCTCCAGTGAAGGGATCTCTTAAGGCGTCAGCATACCAAGACATTTTGGACAATTCCATGCTTCCCAACTTTGTGGGAACAGTTTGGGGATGGCCCCTTCCTGTTCCAACATGACTTTGCACCAGCGCACAAAGCAAGGATTTCTTTTGGATTGATTTTTGAGTTGGTATTTTACCCAGACTGAGCATCTGAGAGATATTCTTTTTGTGCATATGTGTACACCCACATGTACATTTAATACATTTATATTTTGGTCATTTTACACTGGACAACCCAGGGCAGCGATGAGAATTTTTGTTTGTTCCTACAAATCCAGGCCTGGCTATAGAAAAATATATGATAGCAAGAGTTAATTGTTTGTGTCACCCATACCAAATAGCCAGCCGATAAATCAGATAACAGCTACCACTTTCCTAGCACAAGTTGGAAGTTGAAGAACAAAATGGTTGTTCATTTTGAGTATCAATGGGAATCCTCTTTTTAGGTAGACTATAAACTCCACCATGAACAATCTGTAGCCTCTCAACTGATGCACATGTCCCAGCATATCATATCGGGCATTGGACCAACAATTAGTGTAGTAATCTTAGATTAAACACCAAAAGTCTATACTATCCAACAATGTACAAGCATACCCCACTTTTAAGTACACAATGGGGTTTATTTACTAAAGCTGGAAAGTGCAAAATCAGGCTCACTTCTACATAGAAACCAATGAGCTTCTAACCCCAGATTGTTCAATTAAGCTTTGGTAATAAAACCTGGAAGCTCATTGGTTTCTATGCAGAAGTGAGCCTGATTTTGCACTTTCCAGCTTTAGTAAAAAAAAAAACATTGTGTATTTAAAAGTGGGGTATGCCTGTAATACTCATTAAGGCAAAGTGGAAACACCAAGTTTTTCCTCAGTCATGTTCAGGGCCCTCTGATCCCTCCTGTATTGATTTGTATTGTAAGTGTACTGTCTGCCCTCATATTGTAAAGCGCTGCGCAAACTGTTGGCGCTTTATAAATCCTGAATAATAATAATAATAATAATAATGTTCCTGGAAATAGATAGCCAATAATTAAAGCTTGACACAAATCAAAGTTGATATTTAAGTTTTGGATAGGCATTGGTAAGTTCAGTCACCCACTGCCTTCTTGTATGTCTTACATACATAAGACTTTAGTGCAGAGGTTTTCCTATAGTGCTTTGTCAGCCAATCCCATTCCTCATAGCCTTAATAAAGGTGTTACGTTCTTGCAGTTAGACTTGCATATAGCTTGTTTATTATACTTTATAGCAAATCAACCAGGGGAGCCAGGCACTATAATTTCTAACAGAATTTGTCTGAGAATTCTGCTGGAGAAATGAAAGACATGGGCTTAACGTTCAAACTGAAATAAATCATACATATCAGAATGTTCAGCATCGAAACATGATTTTAAAAGGTATATACTGTATGTGCAGTGGCGGCCCATTCATAAGGGCACATGGGCGCACACAGGCGCTGTTATTTATGCCCCCTCTTTCCAACCACCCCCTCTATCACCAATAGATAGATTCATGCATTGCATGAATCTATCCACGGCCTCTGCTGCTACCCCCTATTCAGGTGCCCGGACCCTTTTTGGGCGCTGGGCACCTGAATTACAGTGGCGGGGGGTGTTTTTGAAGTGCCTGATTAAAACCATAGGATCTAATAGGCATCAAAAAGGTGACCTGTGAGCGCCATGCTTGGCGCTCGCAGTTCACCCAGGTGTGTTAGAAAAGTGAGTTAATATTCGCTTTCCTAACACTGAACCGTATCTCCACCAATTAGGTGGTCTAGTCTGTTACCCGTCACCTGATTGGCTGAAACAACAGGTGTCCAATCATAGGAGAGGATGGGAGAAGAAAATATCGAGGACATGGAGAAGCATGGAGGACACCGCTCGCCACTCGTTGCCGTCACCCGCTGCCCCACCGAGACAGGGTAATTGCCGTGCAGACGGAAAGCGGGCAGGCGGGGTGCACAGTGGCAGCATTCGATGGGCGCAGTAGCCACATTCAATGAGCAATGTGGCTGCATTGGATAGCACAGTGGGAGCATTTGATGGGCACAGTGGCAGCATTTGATGGGAACAGCGAGAGCATTCGATTGGGCACAGTGGCAGCATTTGATGGGCACAGTGGCAGCATTTGATGGGCACAGTGGAAGCATTTGATGGGCACAGTGGAAGCATTTGATTGCACAGTGGCAGCAATTGGATGGGCACAGTGGCAGCAATTGGATGGGCACAGTGGCTGCATTCGATGGCACAGTGGGAGCATTTGATGGCACAGTGGCAGCATTTTGTGGGCACAGTGGGAGCACTTGATGGCACAGTGGGAGCAACTGATGGGCACAGTGGCAGCAACTGATGGGCACAGTGGCAGCATTTGATGGGCACAGATGCAGCGTTTCATGGGCACAGTGGCAGCGTTTCATGGGCACAGCGGCTACGTTTCATGGGCACAGTGAGACTGCAATTGATGGGGGTGTTTTTTCAGAATTTTTCAGTTTGTTTGAGCCCAGCCCAAAAACTTTGAGCACCAGCTGCCACTGGTATGTAGTATTTACCAGTATTTACTTTCTATAGTCCTTTGGAAAAAACAGGGTCTCGATCTTCTGTTACATAACTTAGCAATGTAATGTCTATAGAGAAAAAAAATAAGGTATTCAAATAGAATATTACATATAATAGGATGAATCATGATTTCTGAATCACCCATAAAGGGAGGTGTAATCTGTGTCTGTAGTTCCTTGTGTTCTTGATAATAGTACAGTGAGTACAAGGCACTGTATGCTGCAGGGGTTAATTTCATAAATTTGGGGGTGCTGTCAGTTTTATAAAAATCTTCTTTTGGTACAGAAGGGTGAATGATTATCAAAAGAAAAAAATAAAATTCCGTACCGATGAAGGAAGTCAGCTCCCATGAAGCTATGGCAATCAGAAGTAACAGGTAATATAAAGAGTTTATTGGATGTTGACTTGTGTAACAAGTGTTAAAGTAGAATTACAAGCAAAAGTTTTTTTGAAAGGGTAATAACTCCTGTCAGGTTTTTTTTTTCCATCATCTGTATCACATTGCAGGGATTTGCCTTCACTTCCTGCCCTATAGCCAAACAGGAAGTGGGAGGAAATCCCTGCAAATTAAGGGAATTCCTTGGGGACCCCCCAGGTCACCAGAACTAGTGTCCCCATTGGAAGATGTCCTCTCTATTACTTTTCTGGGGACAACACAAAATTATTATTTTTTTTTACTTTCACTGATAATGGTAAACAGAACAAATATATACGTACATTTAAATCATATTCCACCCATTTTTTAGTTTATTAAAAGTCGGCAGCTACAAAAAGTGTAGCTGCTGAGTTTTAATAAACAGACACTTACCTGTCCCACTGTCCAGTGATGTGGGCACCCAGAGCCTCGCTCCTCTCCACGGTGCTGTCATAGCAACTGTGGGCACCCATCTGTGACAGCTTACGGCCCCACGGCCGGGTGCGCACTGCATGTGCAATTCGTGCTGCACTCTACTATTGGGCAGGCAATCTTCTGGGACCTGTCACGTGTCCCAGAAGATTGTGAGCAGGGAGGGGCCACCTAGGGCAAGAGGAGGAGTCGCCTAGGCAGCCGATAAGAGGAAGGAGGAAGTGGGACAGGAAGTCACACTAATAAGAAGGTACCCACTGCCCCCCCTCCCCCCAAAAAAATGACATGCCAAAAAAAAGCAGAAGTACCACTTTAAGGTCCCTAACTCACATTTATACATACACATTAGGGCCGGCCAATTTAGGCAAGATCCAATTAACCTTCTAGCATGTCTTTGGAGTGGGGGGGGGGGGGGGGGTTACCAGGAACAGGAGGAGTACAGGGGTTGGACAAAATATGGAAACACTAGGTAAAAGAACAAAATTGTTACCTGAAATAGTGTTGGATCGCCTTTAGCATCCAAGATGGCATTATTTTCTCTTTGGAATTGATAAATATAAATCTTGGATGGTGGATATCTGAATCTAATACCACTCTTCATGCAAAAATCGTTCCAGTTCTTGCAGAGAGGTGGAAAATGAGCCTGAACCTTGTTCTCCAAGATTGACAATAATGTGTCTATGATATTGAATTCCGGCGACTGATTGACCTGACCCCCCAAAACATTCCAGACATTCCCATAACCCATATTTAGGCAGGAGGCTGTGTGCTTACTAGCACACAGCCAACTTTCAGAAACGTTGCATATAACGCCAACCATTTATGCAGTGCTTTACATATCTATTGTATATTCACATCAGTCTGTGCCCTCAAGGAGTTTACAATCTAAGGTCCCTAACCCACATTCATATATACACATACTAGGGTCTATTTAGCGAGGAGCCAATTAACCTACCAGCATGTCTTTTTGAGTGTAGGAGGAAACACATGGTGGCACATGTAGAACATGTAAACTCCAGACAGGTATTGCCGTGGTTGGAATTCAAACCAATGACCCTAGTGCTGTCTGGCAGAAGAGCTAACTACAGAGCCACTGTGCTGGCCACTTAGTCCCTGTGTACATTATGTAGCAGGAAGACAAAAAAAAGATATGCAACTTCAAGAAGTGTGTAATATTATTGGGGACAGAAAAGATGCAGGCAACAGAAGGAGAAGTGCCGCTTCCCATAGGGGAAGGTGTACTCTTGGGAACAGGTAAAGCTTTACTGCAAGGGGAGATGCATTACAAAGGGACAAAGGGCATATGTAATGATAGAAACAGGGAAGATATACTGCAAGGGACCTACTCTACTCTACTATCTTGTGAGCAAGCCCATTGGGGTGAAAGGTGTTTAGGGAGTGTGATTTTCAGGTGGAGACTATATGTATTCAGATATTTTATCATAACAGAATTAAATATCAAGCGCAAGTTAATCGACTTTTCGTCTTTGAATAATATATTTTGGAGAGATATCTCCAGTTATACTGGTTGGGGGGGGGTTGCTGGGACAGGGGATTTTTTTTTACCAGGAACAGGAATACGGGGGTTGGACAAAAATATGGAAACACTAGGTATTTGCCTAAAATTGTTACCTTAAATGGTGTTGGACCGCCTTTGGCATCCAAGATGGCTTGAATTCTCTTAGGAATTGATAAATATAAATCTTGGATGGTGGATATCTGAATCTGATACCACTCTTCATGCAAAAATTGTTCCAGTTCTTGCAGAGAGTCAGAAAACAAGCCTGAACTTTGTTCTCCAAGATTGACAATAATGGCTCTATGATATTGAGGTCCGGCGACTGATTGACTTGACACCCCAAAACATTCCACAAATTCCCATATTTAGGTAGGAGGCTGAGGGGGTCTTTGCAAGTCGCCAGAGGGATATTTGAAGAGCGCCCCACTGATTTTGGCTGATTTTGATTACAGTTTTAAAGTATTTATTGATTAAAAGAGTAAGGCTGCTTTCACACTGAAAGCGACGGGCGTTGCCGATAAAGCGGCTGCTAGCGGGGCACTTTTAACCTTAAAAAAAGGGGTTAAAAACTCCCATGTTGCGGCGCTTCGGATTCATTCCAATGGGCAGGGACGTTTTGTTCAGCTCTGTATACAGCGCTCCCAAACCGCCCCAAAGATGCTGCTTGCAGGACTTTTCCGAACGTCCCGCAAGCGCACCGCCTGGGTGAGAAAGCACCCATTGTAATGATTGTGAGGCGGTTTTCAGGCACTTTACAGGCGCTATTCCTAGCACTAAAATGCCTGAAAACTGCCTCAGTGAGAAAGGGGTGTAATTATGGTTTTGTGGAGAAATACAGACAACTATTTAATAAGACAGTGGAATGTACAATGACAATGTACAATTCTCTGCAGCAACAAGATTTACCTTTTATTCCTTTAGAGAATTCAGATCAGTATAAAGTACCTATTGTGTGGGTGGCACAGTGGTGTAGTGGGTAGCACTCTCAGGCCGCGTACACACGGGCGGACTGTTCGCCCAACTTTGTCTGCTGAACAGTGTTTGGGCGGACAGTCCGCTCGTGTGTGGGCTTTCAGCGGACAGTTTCAGCGGACAGTTTGACGAACAAGGTTTTTCGGAAATTCCGTAAAACTGTCCGCTGAAACCTTGTTTCAGCGAACAGTCCGCTCGTGTGTAGGCTTGTTCGTCAAACAAAGTTGCGCGCATGCTCAGAAAGGATTTTCACGCCGAAAGTTATAATGCAGTGTATAGGACGTCGTATTTTTCGTCCCGTCGTACGTGCCGTTCACGTCATCGCGCACGGTTTCAGCAAACTGTTCGTCCGTCGTGTGTGGCCATGTCCGTCCATGCTAATTTTGAGCGGACTGTTTGCCGAAACTGTTGGACGGACAAAGTTGGGCGAACAGTCCGCGCGTGTGTACGCGGCCTCACCTAGCAGTAAAAAGGGTCGCTGGTTCAAATCCCAACCACAACACTACCTGCCTGGAGCTTGCATGCTCTCCCTGTGCCTGCGTGGGTATCCTCCGGGTACTCCGCATTCTCCTCACACTCCAAAGACATGCTGGTAGGTTAATTGGCTTCTGTTCAAAAGTGGCCCTAGTATATGAATGGGGACCATGGATTGTGGGCTCCTTGAGGGTGTAGGGACTGATGTGAGTGTGCAATGCTATAATGTACAGGGATAGGGACAATTGTAGACACTCAGGATGGACTGGTGTCTTTATTCAACCTTACTAACTGTGTAACTACTATCTATGTGTTCTGCCTAGCAACAAGTGACGCTGATCTCTGCTCCATGTGATTGGAGCAGAGATCAGTGTTCACTAAAAGAAAGCCCAACCCCCCCACAGTTAGTAACACACCCCTAGGAACACTGCCACCCAATGGTTAACCCCTTCACTGCCAGTGTCATTTACACAGGAATCACTGCATTTGTATAGCAGTGGTTGCTGTATAAATGACAAATGGTCCCAAAAATGTCAGATGTGTCCGCCATAATATCGCAGTCACAATAAAAATCGATGATCGGCGCCATTACTAGTAAAAAAAAAATTATTAATAAAAATGCCATATTTTATTAACGCTATAACTTTTGTGCAAACCAATCAATAATCGCTTATTGTGTTGTAGAAGAATACGTATCGGCCTAAACTGAGGGAAAAAAAAAGTTTTTTTATATATTTTTGGGGGATATTTATTATAACAAAAAGTAAAACATACTGCGTTTTTTCAAAATTGTCGCTCTATTTTTGTTTATAGCGCAAAAAATAAAAACCGCAGAGGTGATCAAATACCACCAAAAGAAAGGTCTATTTGTGGGAAAAAAGGACGTCAATTTTGTTTGGGAACCACGTCGCACGACCGCGCAATTGTCAGTTAAAGCGACGCAGTGCCGAATCGCAAAAAGTGGTCTGGTCTTTGCCCAGCAAAATGGTCCGGGGCTGAAGTGGTTAAATGATGGCACTAAGGACCAGCTAGTGTTCATAGGCTTTAGAATCAAATTAATATTTTAATTAGTACTTTACTTTTATTCCTCTGTACAGGTCAATATGAATTCATAACATGTACATCTCTAACTTTCATATACATTAGCCCTTAGACCCCTTTCACACCAGGGCGTTTTGCAGGCGCTATAGCGTTAGAAATAGCGCCTGCAAAACGCCCTAAAGAAGCTGCACCATTGTGTGTAGTGTGAAAGCCCCGAGGGCTTTCACACTACAGCGGTGCGCTGGCAGGACGTCAGAAAAAAGTCCTGCCAGCCGCTTCTTTGGAGCGGTGAAGGATCAGTGTGTTTACCGCTCCTCCACCGCTGCTGCCCATTGAAATCAATGGGGCAGCGCTGTAATGCCGCCGGCAAAACGGCGCTATTGTGGCGTATTGCCAGCGGTTTTAACCCTTTCGCGGCCGCTAGCGGGGGGTAAAAGCGCCCCGCTAGCGGCCGAAATGCGCCGCAAATCCGGCGGTAAAATGCCGCTAAAAATAGCGGCGTTTTACCGCCGACGCAAGTTGCGGTGTGAAAGCGGTCTTAAGAGTTCATCTTTGTCATCTAATTTTGAAGGTATGTAAGATACTAGTGATTCAAACTAACATGAAATATCTATTTTGGGCTGAAAACCCTTGGGGTCCGTTCACACAGGGGCAAAACGACTTTCATTACGACTTTTGGAGGCAACTTGGACACGACCTGAACAAGACTTGGGGCGGCTTACAACACGACTTTAAGTCGCCCCAAGCCAGGTGACTTTTGCCGCGGCCAATAAGAGAATGAGCTCTCAAGAGGGAAAAAAAATTGGCATGGGTTCCCCCTCCAAGAGCATACCAGGCCCTTAGGTCTGGTATGGATTTTAAGGGGAACCCCCCTACGCCGAAAAAACGGCATGGGGGTACCCCCCAGACCCATACCAGATCCTTATCCGAGCACGCTACCCGGCCGGCCAGGAAAGGGGGTGGGGACAAGCGAGCGCCCCCCCCCCCCCCCGAGCCGTACCAGGCCGCGCACCCTCAACATGGGGGGGTGCCCTGGCAGTTGCATCCTCTGGGACTGTGACATCATAATGGGCGGGGACATCATCTGGTGATGTCCCTATATAAGTCGCCGCACGCCGCGTGTTCTGTTATAGTGAGCGGACACAGCGGGAGGCAACATCTCCAGAAGAGAAGAACAGAAGACAGCGGCGGCAGCGACGACCGAAGACCGGGCCACCGCTTGTAAAAGAGCTAGAAGAAGGTGCGGTGGCCTGGCAAGAAGAACCGAAGAGGGGGACAAGACCCCCGAAGTCGGAAGAAGAGGGCGGCGGCGAAGAAGAATGTCGGGCTCCTCCGCTAGTTAAAAGAGCTAGCAGAAGATAGCGGAGGAGTCCGGCGAGAAGACCCCCGAAGACGAAAGACCCCCGGAGCTGTGCAATAAACTATTTTAACCCTGTGTTGTGTTTTTTTTTTTACATTTTTTTTCACAAGTGAATGGGTAGGGGTACGTTGTACCCCATACTCATTCACATAGGGTGGGGGGCCGGGATCCGGGGGCCCCCTTATTAAAGGGGGCTCCCGGATTCCGATAAGCCCCCCGCCCGCAGACCCTGACAACCAACGGCCAGGGTTGTCGGGAAGAGGCCCTTGTCCTCATCAACATAGGGACAAGGTTCTTTGGGGTGGGGGGGCCGCGCGGCAACCCCCCATGTTGAGGGCGCGCGGACTGGTACGGCTCAGGGGGGGAGGGGGCGCTCGCTCGTCCCCACCCCCTTTCCTGGCCGGCCTGGTAGCGTGCTCGGATAAGGGTCTGGTATGGATCAAGGGGGGACCCCCACGCCGATTTTAAAATCCATACCAGACCTAAGGGCCTGGTATGCTCTCGGAGGGGGAACCCACGCCAAATTTTTTTCATAAATTTGGCGTGGATTTCCCTCTTGAGAGCTGATAATTATGTCAGAGTCACCTCCGTATAGACGGAGATCCGACTTGGAGGCGACCTCCATTGAAATCAATGGGTACCGGTCGCCTACAAGTCGGATTGAAGTAGTACAGGAACCTTTTCTGAAGTCGGAGCGACTTCAGTAGCGTGCATTAAGACGGCTCTCATTCACTTACATTGATTTTTAAATGTTGTCCGACCTGAGGCAACTAGGGGCGACCTGAAGTCGGATCTGAGTTGCCCCTGTGTGAACGGACCCTTGGTGTAGAGCTTCTAATCGTTAAGAATCGTTATTGCGATTTTTCCCCCACTGAGATCCTGATTCTTTCTATGCAGAGAATTATTTTTGCTCTGCTAAAAACAGCCATCAAAAGAAAGGAAAAAAACAACGGGCAGTCTGCCAAGAATCACAACATTCTTTAGCATTGGAACTAAGTATAAACCTTGTAACATTTGTCCTTTAGATCAAAGGAATACACTTTGGTGTGTAAATGAGGGAAGTTTAACCACTTAAACACTAAACCTTTTTGTTGGTTTCAAGTTAAAATCATTTTTTATTTTTTTTTGCTAGAAAATTACTTAAAACCCCAAACATTATATATATATATATATATATATATATATATATATATATATATATATATATATATATTTTTTTTTTTTTTTTTTTTGTAGAGACCCTAGAAAATAAAATGGTGGTTGTAAGCAAAAAAATTGTGATTCTCATTTTGGTCAGAATCGTGCTGCTCTACCTTGGTGTAAATTTTTTGGGGGTTTTGGCCAAGCCAAATAAATACATTACACTGGTAGCCATCTCAGAATCGGAAAGCCCTCATCTTTTTCTGAAGATATTAAATAAAGCAACACACACAAGATTTATTTGAGAGGACAGAAACTACCATTTACTGCCATACCTGATTTACAACATTTGTGACATTATTGTATTTTCTGCCTGCAGAGATTCCTGTTCTCCTCACAGATGGCGGCCCGTAATCCAAGTGCAATGGATATTGCACTTGTTATACTCTTATATAACATTCTATAAAGGTATCTACACACAGGCATGACACAGATGATGCCAAACATTTCAGACAACTGGCAATGTGTGTGTGCCCAAATGTCAGATCACAGCACAAACGGTTGTTAAACATAGAAGTTTTGTCCTACACTTTTAATTTACACAATATACGCTAGGACGGCATAAGGAGATAAGTGCGGAAATGAGAACAGAAATGACAAATAACATCTCTGTTCATTATGGCAAGGTGGATTCCTTCTGTCCTCAGCCCCGGCTTTCCCACTGTCCGGAGGAATACTTGCCGAATGCTGGCCACAGTTTCTCCAGAAATTGCTCGTTTTTTTTGACACTACTCTTGTGAGTGCAACTTGTTTTTAATTGTCATGTAGTCACTCAATAAAACTGTATTGCACAAGGAGCCGCTGCGTTCTGCCTTTTTTTTTCCTGTTTATTAGTGCCAACTGGCATATATATATATATATACCGGTATATATATATATATATATATATATATCAAATACTTTTTTTCCTCACTGCATATATATATATATATATATATATATATATATATATATATATATATATATATATATATATATATATATATATATATATATATATAGTGAGGAAAAAAAAGTATTTGATCCCCTGCTGATTTTGTATGTTTGTCCACTGACAAAGACATGATCTATCATTTCAATGGTAGGTTTATTTTAACAGTGAGAGACAGAATAACAACAAAAATTTCAAAAAAGTTAAAAATTAATTTGCATTTTAATGGGTGAAATAAGTATTTGAGCCCTTCACAAAATATGACTTAGTACTTGGGAGCAAAACAATTGTTGGCAATCACAGAGGTCAGAGGTTTCTTGCAGTTGGCCACCAGGTTTTGTCCCAATCCTCTTTGTAGATCCTCTCTAAGTCATTAAGGTTTTGAGGCTGACTTCTCCTCTCCTTCCTGCCGGCAGCTGTAATCACACAATTTTATGATGGAGAGTGGGGGAAAGGTCTGGTAAATATCTCATATTTACCAGCCCCTTCCTTTCCTGAATGAACACAATGAGTGATCAGTATTGATCATTCATAACTGAAGCATAGTAAACTGTGTTTATATGGGGGAGGGGGGGTTGGTAGTATGGGGCACCATGGTTTCTAGTGGTATATTTAAAGTGACTTGAACTCAAGATTATAAAAAAATAAAAGTGTACTTCCAATGGCAACACTGATTTCCATTCTTGAAGAGCTAAGCTTCCTGAAGAAACTTCAACATCCGATACACTTCCAGTAATGGCGGGTCGTCCCCCCCCCCATGCTGTGAGGTTCTTTATCCCCAGTGGAGAATTGTGGGGGCAGGAAAAAGGAACTCTACAGCACAGATGGGGACCAGCCAATCCCATAAATATACTAGATGCTGCAGAGTGTTTGGTAAGCTTAGCTTTATATGGCTTCTTTCGCATATGATCAACACTGAAGAAATCACTCCAGGATCCATCAAAATTCTTATTTAATAAACAAACATCCCAAGTGTTACAAACAGTTCGAATGGTAGACGAGTTTCACACACTAAGGCCTCTTTCACACGGGGCAGATCAGTAATGATCCGCCCCGTGATGATCCGCTCGCTCAGCGGGGATCGCTCCGTTGTCCCCGCTGAGCCGGCTGCGGACAGGGCGGTCTCCGCACACTGTGCGGGGACCGCCCTGTCAGCTCTCCGCTCTCCTCTATGGGGATCGGATGAGCACGGACCGTGTGTCCGTGTTCATCCGATCCGCTCTGCAGACGGATAGAAAAATAGGATTTTCCTCCGTCTGCAGAATCGGACTGTTGCGGAGGAGGAGGAGGAAATCGGGTGTCTGCGGATGTTCATCCGCAAACACCCGCTATCCCATAGGGATGAATGTATGCCCGTATTTCATCCGCAAACGGATGGATGAAATACGGACATATCATCCGCATGTGTGAAAGGGGCCTAACAGGTGTGCTTATTCATTACCATACCACATCGTAATGAATAATCACACCTGTTAGTGTGTGAAACGCGTCTACCATTTGAACTGTTTGTAACACTTGGGATGTTCGTTTATTAAATAAGAGTTTTGATGGATCTTGGGAGTGCAGCCATTTCTTCAATGTTTACCCTCCCAACTGTCCCCCACTCCATCCCTAAACACCTACCTGTCTCCTCTCACCGATCGAGCGATGTCCCGACTTCCCACTGCAGAACCGATCCCCTCGCTTTCTGGTCTAACAGGAGGAGAACTGAGAGGAGCGGGAGCAATAGGCTGCTGTTCCTGCCATTCATATTCCTCTGGGGTGGGGCCATGGCTTACCAGTGCTGTGTATCTATGGACGCACACAGCCCAGATCAGAAGTGTGCCCTTGCAGGTGCGGCAACAGTGCACGGCAAAAAGAAGAAGCAGACAGCGCCGATGTGGGACCACCAAAGACACTCAAACTAACAATGGGGCACTATTTCACTCACTGACATCAATGATGGGGTACTATTCCGCCCACTGACACCAACAATAGGAAACTATTTCACCCTCTAACACCAATGATGGGGCACTATCCTTTCCACTGAACTCAATGATGGGACACTATTTCACCCACTGATATCTATGATGAGGCAGTATCTCTGTCACTAACACCAATGATGGGGCACTATTCCTCACACTGACACTAATGATGGGGCACTATTCCGCCTGCTGACACCAATGGTGGGGCATTATTCTGCCTACTGACATCAAAGATGGGACAAAATTTCACCCACTGACACCAATGTTGTGGCACTATCCCTTCCACTAACCCAATGATAGTACACTAATTTACCACCTACACCAATGAAGTCACACTATTCTTTCCACTGACCCCAATGATGGGGTGCTTTTCCTCCCACTGATACCAATGAGGGGCACTATTTTTCCCACTGACACCAATGATAGGACACTAGTTTCCCACCAACATCAATGATGGGATTCTATTCCTCCCACTGATACCAATGATGGGGTACTTTTCCTCCCACTGATACCAATGATGGGACACTGATCCTCCCAATGATACCAATGATGGGGTACTTTTCCTCCCACTGATAGCAATGATGGGGCACTATTCCTCCCATTTACAACAACAATGGGACATTGTTCCCCCTCCCACTAACCACAGGCACCATTTTTTACTCCTATTGCTCAACAACTGGGGCAATATTTTACTCACAATGACCACTAACACCTAGGCATTTTATAATCTCATTGGCCACAGTCCAGCTTGCCTGAGGTCTAAAGGCCAGTGAACCCTTTGTTGAGAATGCTTGAGGACCCTTGTCCTAGGGAGATGACACATAATACTAAGATGCCAAAATATCGATATTGTTAAAAATAAAATAACAGCAGCAATATAAAACAGCTGCAAATGTGTTCTTCCACATCTTGTAGTGATACCCCTCTGGTGGTTTGGATAAGTTTCTCTATTTTACTCCCTCTCCCTCTTAGATGGAGTGTTCTCCAGCTCTCACCTCTGGAATCCGCAAGAGCTTCTCCATGGCAACATACAGTTCACGTCCTCCTCATCAGATTCATCACACCGACAGGCACGATGCTAAGAGGACTGTGCTGCATACATATTACCATCAGCTTCACATTCAAAAATAAATACATTATCATCTATGAGAATCTTTGGCTTATTGGACTGGGGGTTATCTTAATCAATATATGTATCTGTGCATCCAGCGCTGGTACTTTGGCTGGGGACATAACCACATACTTGTGTTATGATAAGCCTGCTTAAAAAAAAATAAAAAATCTTATTTTAAAGGGAAAAATCATGTATATTTAAAGCAGGAATATTTTTACAAAAATCCAGAAAAATTCTAAAACTGAAAAAAACATGATAAACACGAATAGTCCCTTCGGACTATGTGCAGAGCTCTACGCTGCAATGACATTATTTTTTAATGGCACCCCAAAGCACCTAGCCATTGGATGTGCATTGCATTGAACCACATAGTAACTTATAACTGTGCGTTGTGGTGTGGTATGATTTAAAAAAAAATGGTTAAGTGTGATTTACTTGCAGTAGGAAGCCAATTCAATCAAATATGGCTGCCCCACCACAATGCACACAAAAAATGTGCTGCAATGCACATGTGCTGGTGCACTGGACAAAACCTTGCTCAAAAAAAAAAAAAAAATTTGTTTCAATATTAAGCTTCCAACCAGAGATTTCCTGCAATACTTTTTCTCTGCCACTAGATGCCCTCAGTCTTATGGTCAGCATTATTCATCCCACTACCTCTTGGCCCAGGTTGTCATGGACCCGCCCTAGCCTGTTACTGGACAGTGAAAGAAGAAACGGCACTGTGACCAGCTCATTACTCTCTCACTCGGTTTTCTCCTCCTATCAGCAAGCTTCTTGTCAGCACTTGAATTGACTGGCTCCTTGTGCTGCTACTTCTAGTAACTATCCGCTTCTGCTGTAGAGAGACCGCAAGAGGCTGTTGGTAAGTTAAATTCATGTACTTAAATTTTTTACATTTAAAAATACTTTTAATGATGTATCATTAATTACAGATCTGCATGAATCTGTGTCTTTAAAGAGGGATTCCACCAAAAAAAAAAAATATTAAAAGCCAGCAGCTATAAATACTACAGCTGCTGACTTTTAATAAATGGACACTCACCTGTCCCGGGTTCCAGCGATGCCGGCAGCCGAGGCCGATCGATCGCTCGGCTCTCGGCTGCTGTCGCCACCATTCTAGGTGAGGGAATCAGGAAGTGAAGCGAAACGGCTTCACTTCCCGGTTCCCTACTGCGCATGCGCGAGCCGCGCAATAGGAAATCTCCGCGCTGTCACTGGGACCCGTGTGTGTCCCAGCAGACAGCGCGGCAGGGCAGAAAATGGCGTAGACTCCCACGGGAGTCTATGCCCGGAAGTGGGTGAAAATACCTGTCTTTGACAGGTATCTCCACCCCCCTGAAAGGTGTCAATTGTGACACCGGAGGGGGGGAGGGATCCGATCAGCGGAGGTTCCACTTTAGGGTGGAATCCCGCTTTAACTACTTGTGGACTGCCCCGCATTTACGGCGACGGGGCAGCCGCTCTGCATTTCCAGGTAGGGAGCACATGTGCACACCGCCCCATCTGTGCTGTGATTCGGTACAACACAAGTCGGTAAGCAGGTCCAAGCCAATGATTTATGTCCGGGACCTGCTGATCGGCTTAGCGAATCACAGTACAGAGCCCCGAAAGCTGAAAATTGGTCTGGGCAGGAAGGGTGTTTAAGTGCCAAGTAAGCAAGTGGTTAAAAGCGCTCAGTATTTTACTGGCAGTTTAGAAGTGCCTCAGAGTGAAAGAGGTCTTAGATTCATTATTATGTAGGTATTTAGCACCTCTCACAAAGGCCCCTTTCACACTGGGGTGAGGGGTGCATCGGCGGTAAAGTGCCAAAATAGCGACGCTTTACCGTTAATTTTGTGGCGCTATTCGGCCGCCAGCACAGCACTTTTACCCCCCACTAGCGGCTGAGAAAGGGTTAAAACCCAGCCGCAAAATGGTTAAAACCACCACAAAGCGCTATGCCAGAGGTATAGCCACGCTGCCGCATCGATTTCAATGGGTAGGAGCGGTGTATACACCGCTCCCTCACTGCTCCAAAGATGCTGCTAGCAGGACTTTTTTGTGTCCTGCCAGCGCACCGTTCCAGTGTGAAAGCCTTTGTGGCGAGACAGCAGCAGCTCTTTCAGGGAGCTTTGCAGGCGCTATTTTTAGCGCTGTAGCACCTGCAAAGCGCAACAGTGTGAAAGGGGTCAAAGATCATGGTTTTCTCTCTGACAATGCCTTCCGACAGAACAATCTTTGCTCAGGCATTATCCAGGGTCAGCATCTACCTCCTGAACTGACATGCCGGCTCAGTCATGTAAATCCTGATATTTGTGCAGTTCTTGGCTGTGTTCAAAAATATCTGATGCAGATCAATCTTTGCTGAAGCCTTGAACGAATGAATGACTTGTATAGCGCTACCTATACAAACTGAATCACCTCAGGGTGCTTTTCTTGCCACCGGTGTCCATCTGCAGCTATTTATGTTGTCCTTTAACCTGTAGAGTCCTGACACACTTACAACATTGACATACATATACACATATTATGGCCAATTTTTTTGGACAGGTTCTAATTAACCTACCTGCATGTCTTTGGAGTGTGGGAGGAAACTGGAGTACCCAGAGGAAACCCACACAGGCACAGGGAGAACATGCAAACTCCAGGAAGATAGTGTCGTGGTCAGGATTTGAACCAGCAACCCTATTGCTGCTAGGTGAAAGTGCTAACCACTACACCACTGTGACTAGGTACTATGTTACAATGTTGTCGTCTGATCGCTGAGGGAAAGTGAGGAATTGCCATCTCCTGCCTGCAGCAGAGCAAACAAATAATAACCGGTATACATATATTTTTTTTAATTATACTCTTGCTGTTCACTTGTTACTTGTCAGGAATGTATGCAAGTAGACAAGTTATTGAAAGGTCAGTAAGGTCTAGTTCACATCTATGCAGCTTTCTTTTAATCTGTTTCTGCAGTGCTTTTTGCGGTGCATTTTTGCATTTTTTACATTTTTGCACGTTTTGACATTTATTTTATGCGTTTTTCATTCTTTATGCTTTTTTTTGGCCAATTTGTTGTTGGGCAGAGTAAAAACTGCAAAAAACACATTAAGAATGCAATACATGCTTTTCTGCAGCATCTCCATTGAAGTCTATTGAACCAAAAAGCACCGTTTTGTATTTAAAAAAGTTCCTGACCCTTTGCAAAAACCCAGCGGCTGAAAAAAAGTATAGATGTAAACGTGTCTCATAGTAAACCATGTTAAATGGACTGTAGTGCTTTTCAGCAAAAAGCACTAAAAAATGCATAGATGTGAACCAGGCTTAAGAAGAAACACACAGACAGGAACAATTACAAAGGAATTGTGAACTTAAGCCGGGTTCACACTTTTGTGGTTTGGCCACAGCTCAGGTGTAAGTAGGGTTGCCACCTCATCCCTTTAAACCCAAACACATATGAATTACACAGGTTCTGAGGCTAATTTAATGCAGATAAGCCACCAGGTGAGTTTCATTACCACCTTAATCAGCCACAGAACCTGTGTAATTAATATGTGTTCGGTTTTAAAGGGATGAGGTGGCAACCCTGGGTGTAAGTGTGGTTTCTGTGCATTTTATCCGCATTTAGCAGTGGGCCAATTGACTTCTATTAGGTTGTGTGCTTTTGCCACGATTTCTGAAAGCGCACCAATCATCCTACATGCCACATCTTCAGTGCAGACAATTGGGATGTCCAAAATTAGTCCAACTGAGAGATGGGCATGGACAACAAAGCAAACAAAATACTAACAAGCCTACAAACAAAATAAATTGCACTTTCCTCAGAAATGCAGGGACCACCAAATCGCCCAGAGCTTCGGAATGTTGATCAAGACAATCAAGTCCCCTACGCCATCAAGGTGTATAGGTCTCCCCTCCAGACTATCAGGCTGGCATCTGTGGTGATAATCTTCCAAGGCAGCGGGAGGAAGGATTTTTCCAACTGCAGTGCTAGATTCCTGAGCCACCAGGCCAGAGAGAACCTGGTTTTCCGTGTCAGGTGTATGGATTTGCCCAGAAATTGCACTTTTGCCTCACACCAACAGAATGTTGTGTTAACCACTCATTGCCGATTAACGGCTTCAGGGCGGTTGTTTAACTCTGAGAGGCCGTTAATTAACTTCTGCTCTCGCGCGCCCCCTGGGGTGCGCACACAAGATCATCCGTGACCGCCGGGTCCAGTGGACCTGGCGCATCACGGATCACGGTAAACAGCCGCTCGTCGCGTCCGTTTACCACGTGATCGCTCCGTCAAATGACGGAGTGATCACTTGTAAACAAACCGGCGTCATGTTATGACGCCGGTTCCTCCCTCCCCCTCCCTGCAAATACACCGCAATGCCCTGCAAATACTCTGCAATACCAGCGATTACTCTGCAGTACCTGCCATTACTCTGCAGTACCCCCCATTACTCTGCAGTACCCCCATTACTCTGCAATACCCTGCCATTACTCTGCAGTACCCCCCATTACTCTGCAATACCCTGCCATTACTCTGCAGTACCCCCCATTACTCTGCAGTACCCCCCATTACTCTGCAATACCCTGCCATTACTCTGCAGTACCTGCCATTACTCTGCAGTACCCCCCATTACTCTGCAGTACCCCCATTACTCTGCAATACCCTGCCATTACTCTGCAGTACCCCCCATTACTCTGCAATACCCTGCCATTACTCTGCAGTACCCCCCATTACTCTGCAGTACCCCCCATTACTCTGCAATACCCTGCCATTACTCTGCAGTACCTGCCATTACTCTGCAGTACCCTGTCATTACTCTGAAGTACCCCCCAATACTCTGCAGTACCCTGCCATTACTCTGCAGTACCCCCAATACTTTGCAATACCCCCAATACTCTGCAATACCCGCCAATACTCTGCAATACCCGCCAATACTCTGCAATACCCGCCAATACTCTGCAATACCCCCCCAATACCCCGCCAATACCTGCCAATACCCCGATAATACTCTGCAATACCCTGCCATAAATTGCCATACCCAGCCATACTTGGAGATACCCTGCAATACCCAGCCATACTCGGAGATACCCAGCCATACTCGGTGATACCCTGCAATACCCAGCCATAGACGCCCCCCCACCCCTCACCGCCCTCCGGTGCTTCTACCAACTCGCCAATATGATCAAAGCCAGAATCTTTTTTTAATTATTTTTTATTTCAGGCTTCCCAGCCTAGAGGTGAGATGTGGGGTCATATTGACCCCCAGATTTCACTGTAAAGAGGACCTGTCATCCCATATTCCTATTACTGTAAAGAGGACCTGTCATCCCATATTCCTATTACAAGGGATGTTTACATTCCTTGTAATAGGAATAAAAGTGATCAAAAATGTATTTTTGGGGAAAAAAATGCCAAACTAAAATAAATAAAGTAAAATGAACAATAAAAAAAAAAAAAAAAAAATTTAAAGCGCCCCTGTCCCCATGTGCTCGCATGCAGAAGCGAACGCATACATAAGCCCCGCCCACATATGAAAACGGTGTTAAAACCACACATGTGAGGTATCGCCGTGAATGTTAGAGCGAGAGCAATAATTCTAGCCCTAGACCTCCTCTGTAACTCAAAACATGTAACCAGTAAAAAAAATTTAAAGCGTCGCCTATGGGGATTTTAAGTAGCGACGTTTGGCGCCATTCCACGGGCATGTGCAATTTTGAAGAGTGACATGTTCGATATCTATTTACTCAGCATAACTTCATCTTTCACATTATGCAAAAATTGGGCTAACTTTAGTGTTTTTTTTTTTTTTTAAGCACAAAACTGTTTTTTCCCCCCAAAAAGCGTTCGAAAAATTGCTGCGCAAATACCGTGTGAGATAAAAATTTGCAATGACCACCATTGTATTCTCCAGGGTCTTTGCTAAAAAAATATATATAATGTTTTGGGGTTCTGTGTAATTTTCTAGCAAATAAATGATGATTTTTACATGTAGGAGAGAAATGTCAGAATTGTCCTGGGTGCTCCAGAACGCCTGATGGGGCTCCCTGCATGTTGGGCCTCTGTATGTGGCCACACTGTGTAAAAGTCTCACACATGTGGTATCGCCGTACTCGGGAGTAATAGCAGAATGTGTTTTGGGGTGTAATTTGTGGTATGCATATGCTGTGTGTGAGAAATAACCTGATAATATGACAATTTTGTGGAAAAAAAAAAGGAAAAAAAATCTTGATTTTGCAAAGAATTGTGGGAAAAAATGAAAACTTCAAAAAAACTCATCATGCCTCTTACTAAATACCTTAGAATGTCTTCTTTCCAAAAAGGGGTCATTTGGGGGGTATTTGTACTTTTCTGGCATGTTAGGGTCTCAAGAATTGAAATAGGCCGTCAGTACTTTAGGTGTGATCAATTTTCAGATATTGGCACCATAGCTTGTGGACTCTATAACTTTCACAAAGACCAAATAATATCCACCAATTTGTACTTATTTTTACCAAAGATATGTAGTGGTATAAATTTTGGCCAAAATTTATGAAGAAAAAATTACTAATCTGCTAAATTTTATAACAGAAACGAAGAAAAATTCATTTTTTCACAGAATTTTCGGTCTTTTTTCTTTTATAGCACAAAAAATAAAAAACTGAGAGGTGATTAAATACCACCAAAAGAAAGCTCCATTTGTGTGAAAAAAAGGACAACAATTTCATATGGGTACAGTGTTGCATGACTGAGTAATTGTCATTCAAAATGTGAGAGCACCGAAAGCTGAAAATTGGTCTGGTTATTAAGGGTGTTTAAGTGCCCAGTGGTCAAAGGGGTCTGGAGTGAAACTGGGCTGAAATAACTGCCTCAAATTCCGAATCATAGAGAAGGATGGGCTCCTGGACTGCAGAATCCAAATTTGGTAGTAAAACATTTTTTTTTTTTTGGGGAAGAAAAATACTGGAAAGAGTTGTGTCTAGAACTAGTCTTAAGCCCCATACACACTATCAGCTTTTCTGCTGAGTTTTTCCTTCAGGTTTACCAAAAACATGCAGTGTAAGGACCTGCCTGATTGCATACACATTGAAATTCCTAAGGTTTGACCTCATATTATATGGTTTTGGTAAATCTGAAGGAAAAACTCAGCAGAAAAACTGAAGTGTGTATGGGGCTTAAGATATTCCAAGTGATGTGTCAGTTCCAGCACTTATTTCTGAAGGTGCAGAATCCAGTCAGTCAGTTTGAGCTGACGTTTTTCTTAACAGGAGGTTATCTAGTATCTAGTTATCTAGGTTATCCTTTCATGGCTTTACGGTGGAGTGGCTTCCCCTGTGTCTCCTCTCTCCTCCTCCTCAGCAGCCAATAAGAATGCTTCTTCTCTTGACCAATCGTGTCTCAGGACCCGCTTCCTGAACCAGGATTGGCTGGGAGGAGAAGCAGGAAGACAATCGCCAATATTAATTTGCTACTTTCGCACAACTGGGTGGGCTCAGGCCCAGTGCTCTGTGCTCCAAGCCCACCCTTTTGTACTTGAAGGAGAGGGTACATTTTGGTTGTACAGTGCCTTGGGTGGTATGTGCTCCTGAACCCTTCAGTCTGTCCCTTATGCAGTCCTGAGCCTTGTTCTCTGTGCGTTCTGTGGTCCCAAGCTCAGTGTCCTGTGCTTTATTCAATCTCAAGCCCTGCACACTGTATGTTATGCACTCCTGAGCCCTGCACTCTGTCGCCCTGTAGTCACTGTATTACAAAATCTTGGCCCCTGAAGTCTCTGTATTGTGCACTTCTGGCCCATGGACTACTATGCAATACTGAGCCCTGCACTCAGCGCTTTAGGCACTATCGGCCCCTGCATTCTGTGCATTATGCCCTCCGTACCCGTGAACTCTCTGTAATATACATTACTGACCACTGCATTCTGTACACATGCCTGACCCCTACATTATAGACACTATGTTGTTAATTTCATGCTACTGACTAATGTAATGCATTCTGTAGGCTGTGCTTGGTAAGGCATACTCCTGACCACTGCACTCTAAGTACATTATATACTTGTGAAATTCTACTGTAATGTAGGCTGTGGGCAGAAAAGCAAATATAATGGAAGGGTTTCCTTTTTTTTAAATGAGCATGCTGATGTTTGTACAGATCTGTTAGGCCAGGGGTAGGCAACCTTTTGAGCACAGTGTGCCGAAAAATGTTTTCAAAAAAATGGAGCGTACAGATTTTATAACAAAAGAATGTCAACTTTCACACTCTCAATCACGAAAAGGATTTTTTATAACGTAAATGCTGTAAACTACTTTAGTAGTGAGAAATTAATATCCTGCACTCTCACGCCTCAGATCAGCCCCAATTCATGCACCTTCACACCTTAGATCACTGCTCCCCCTGCAAATCTGCCCCACCACTGTAACCCCATGCACATCTGCCCCACCACTGTGCTACCCTGCACATCTTCCCTACCACTGTACCCCCCTGATAATCTGTCCCACCACTGTAAACCCCCTGCACATCTGCACCACCACTGTATCACCCTGCTTTTCTGTCCCACAGCTGAACCCCCTTCTCATCCCTCCCACCACTGTACCTCCTGCACATCTGCCCCATTACTGTACCCCCTTGCTCTTCTATCTCACCACTGTATCCCCCCTACTCATCTGCCCCATCAATGTACCCCTTTTCTCACCTGCTCCACCACTTTACCCCTGTGCACATGTGCTCCACTGCCATATCCTCATGCTCTTCTGTCTCACTACTGAATCACCTTCTCATCTCTCCTAACACTGAACCCATCTGCTCATCTGCCGAACCACTGTAACCCACCTTTTCATCTGCCCCATCAATGTACCTCCTGCACATCTGTCTCACCTCTGTACCCCATGCTCTTCTGCCCCACCTCTGTTCCCCTTGCTCTCCTGCCCCACCACTGTAACCCCCTGCTCATCTACCCCACCAATACACCACCTCCTTTCACATCTGCCCCACTGCTCTAACCCCCTGATTTTCTGCCCCGACACTGAACCCCCCTGCTCATCTGGCCCATCACTGTACCCCCCTGCTGTTCTGTCCCACTGCTGAACCCCCTTCTCATCTCTCCCACCATTGTACCCTCCTGCTCATCTGCTGTACCCTCTTCTCATCTATGATATGTGTGATATGAGTGGTGAAAGGAAGCAGAGATGAGACACATCTACCTGTCCTGTCACGCTCATCCTGCTGATCCACCTCTCGCATCCAGCCCACGTACTTGTATGTGATGTTGTGGATGTACATGATGAATGGGATGTATGTGATGTATGTGAGGTCACATACAAGCATATGGAATAGATGAGCAATGATGACCTCAGGTCAGGGGTATTTTCTGAAAGCAGTGAGCCTCTGTGCAGGATCATAAATTGGGCCCCCGCAGCTGAGAAAAAGTGGTTGGGTGTGATTTTCATTGTGCTGAATACTGACTGTGGCTTAAGGGGACACAGAGGGCCAGCGTTCAGTAGTAAGTGATGCAAAGGTTCAGGAATAATTTCAACAAAGTTTCGAGAAGCTCAACAGTAATTCCACAAACTGTCACCTGATTGGGGTTTCTCAATCACAGTGAAATTCCTTCTTTCTGAGATTGGTAGTGGCAACCTTGCAAGTTATCAACCTCCAGATGGTGGGTGGGGCTAGCAGGGCTGTAATTGGCTTTAGCAGTGGTCAATGGAAAAGGGAACCCCCCCCCCCAGCAGAACTGCACCCAATCTCTTCCCTATCACAAAAGCTGACAATCGCAGCTACAGCATAGATAGAGAACCAAACAATGTTTCCCATCTTTTACAATGTGTGGGGGCGCAGTGCCTCCCCCTCAGTGGAATGCATTAGTGTCTCACCGACACTTCCCTGCACTGCTCTGCTGATGGGGAGGGAGTCAACTGACGGCAAAAAGGCTTTGCAAGCCGCTTGCAGCACCAGTACGCTTGTGTTAGACGCACGCTTGTGGCACAGTAATAAAAGCATTAATAGTGGGTAAAAGTACTATGGCACATGTATGATTTGTACAAAATGAGTTGGCTCAGGTTTTTTTCAGCCATGGCCTTAAAGCCCCTCTCACTGTTGGCACAATTTGCCCACATCCATTATCTGGTGCTTTATCTGTTACCACTACATAAATCCTGCCTATTACAAAAATAAGAAAGCAGATTACTAGGGAGATGAGCTTATCACTGTGCTCTTTCTCCTTCAGGCAATGGTCACACATGTGCGGGTCCTGTGTGCTGTGTTTGCGCAGGCACTGCTGTCCATTTGTTTGAATTGGCTTCTGTACCTGCAGGAAACGCAAAAGAAAAAGTCCCTGACCCTTTTTGCAAAAAAGCATCCGCAGCGACTACTTTGCTGAGCTTGTGGAATTCATTGACATAGAGTTGTGCTTTTTTATAAAGCAATTTTCAATTCAAGAACAAAAACAGCAGAAAAAAGAAAGATCAATTATTTATGGATAGCCGCTGGAGGAAAATCAGATTGATCTGGGTCATAGCTGAACCCCGGCAGGTTTATTCGCTCATCTCTTGAGACATCAAAAAGCCGACAGAGATTACATAACTTCTTCTAGTTTTATACTGTATGCAGAGAGGGGAGAGATAATTTCTGTCAAATGACTAATCCTTTGCTTCCATGACTATATTTCAGTTATTCATTTAATTAATTTCATAAAGAACACACAGCGAATGAACAATCGTCAGAGCAGCAAGGTTAATGCGGATATGAATAGGCTGAAATCCTGGAGTCGGATTTGTATAGAAAGCCATACTATAAAAGGAACATTGAAAACTATTGAGTAGATTAGTACATGGTAAAAACAAGTTAAAGATTTGTAATCTGATTTATAGGTAACTTCTAATACATATTCAAGGAGTAAAATGCAGCAAGTGCAAGGGTTCAGAATCAGACTGCATTTAAGCCTGCTGCACACAGAAACCGGCCGACATTCAGCCTGTGTGTACAACAGCCTCTTAGACAGAAGCTGGATGAACGGCCAGCTTCTGTCGAACGAACATGCTGAAAAAGCATCTGATCAGTATCTGACCAATGGCTATGAGTGCTGAACCAGCGAGAACGAGTACCGATACTTTTGGCAAAGTACTTGCCGATACTGAGTACCAATATCTTTGCAGTGTGATTTGAGCCCATACAAAATGAATGTGCTCAAAAAGCTTGAGTTCACACAGGAGCAATGCAGGAAAACGACATGCAATTCGGGCAGGAATCGTACTGCATTCCTGTTCAAATCGCATGCGATTCTTTACAGTGCGATTTTAGCACATTCCTATTGTTTGGGCTTGAATCGTACTAAAAAGGTATCGGTTTCAGGTATCGGAGCATTTGCACGAGTAGTCATGAAATACTCGGTATCGGAACTAGTATCGGTGTAGCCCTAGAGATCGCTGTATTAACATTGCATAGTTAGTACAGCAACCTCCACCCGAGCTCCTCGTTTTTTTTGTTCAACGCAGGAGCTAAATTAAAAAAAAAAAAACTATCAGCCTTTATTACCCTCTGAAAAGCGATTTATGGTTGATCCACTTTTCAGAAGGTGGTAGACCAGTGGCTTCCAGGCATTCAGGAGAGAAACCTAGTGCCTGGGAGCCGCTGTAAAGCGGCTCTACCACCCTTTGATAATCCTTACATCCTTACAGTCCTCACATTTATTGCAGTTTAAAAGCGATCGACCACAGATCTCTTTTCAAAGGGTGGCAGAGACTGTTGCCTAAATTAAATGGTTTAATTTTTTTTGTTTAATCCAAAGGGGGACTTTGTATTGAAATACCAAAACTCGCACCTCCTGTCAAACTTGACAAGCGGAGATAAATTGATACTAAGCACACACTGTTTAATTTATATTATCCCTTCTCTTTCTGTATGTGGATGATGGCACATCATCCACATACAAAAAAAAAAAAAAAAATCTTCCTGTTTTTTTTAAAATAACAAACATGTTATACTTACCTCCACTGTGCAGCTAGTTTTGCACAGAGTGGCCCCGAACCTCACCTTTTGGGGTACCTCGGCGGCTCTCAGGGCTCCTCCACGTATCAGATAACTACTTAGGAGAAGCGCTCTCCCGAGGGGGTTACCTTTGTGGGCGCGCCCCCGAGTCCAGCATTCGGTGTCCATAGACACGAATGCCGGACTCGGCCCCGCCCTCTGGTGCCCGCATCATTGGATTTGATTGACAGCAGCGGGAGCCAATGGCTGTGCTGCAATCAATCTATCCAATCAAGTGCCAGGACTCTGCAGGAAGGAGAGCATATCTCCACCGTGGGAATTACAGGGTCTCAGGTAAGTAAAATAGAGGGGCTGGGGGGCCGGTCACTGCCAGAAGTTTTTTTTCACCTTAATGCATAGGATGCCATAAGGTGAAAAAACACCAGGGGTTACAATCCCTTTAATTGATAGAAAGCTGTCATGTGACCCAGCTCTTTACCAGCCCATGTGCAGGGAAACGTCAGCGGGAGGAGCTTCTAGTCCTCTGCAATTAAAAAAGCCTTTTCAAAATACAAAGGAAAAATGTATAATTAATATCAAATTAAAGTGATTGTAAAGGCCCCTTTTGTTTTCCCATAAAAATAACAAACATGTTATACTTACCTGCTCTGTTGCAGTGGACCTCTTCTTGGGTCCCTCTTCTGTGATCCTGGCTCCTCCCTCCTGGTCTGTGCCCCCACAGCAAGCAGCTTACTATGGGGGCACTCAAGCTGAGTTGCAGCTCTCTGTGTCCATTCAGACACAAAGCCCTAACCCGGCCCCTGCTCCCCTCTCTCTCCTGATTGGCTAGCTGACTTTGATTGGCTGCAGCGGGAGGCAATGGCGCCGCAGAAGGCAATGGGAGGCAATGGCAATGCATACAGAAGGCTTTTTATCTTAATGCATAGAATACATTAAGATAAAAAAACTTCTGCCTTTACAACCACTTTAATTCGTAATTTGAACTCAAATATTTTTTATTTTTGTGCAAAAAATATTGTTTGCTGTGGGCTATCTAGGGGGAGATTCTGCCAATCACATCTTGTTTTACAACCCTCTAGCCTGTGCCTATTGTTTGCTTAGATTTACAGGGAGGTGACACCTCCATCAATCAACATGTAAAATCCCACCCCTATTGTGTTTAGCTGTTTAGTGGACATGGAGGAAGAGGGAGGAAGTGGGCTGACATTTACCCGGAGTGTATATGCCCACATGTGTAACTCTACAATCATAGATAAGAAAAAAGGAATAAATAAACAGCTTAGAAGGGATCTAAAACTGAGTCAAAATGTCAGGGTACTCATGATTTTTTATTCTTTTGATATTTAAAATCAAAGCACAAAACAAATGGCCAACAATGTTTTTTTGTGAAGGCGCCTAGAAAATGTTATTGGCTAGATTGTTTTAGCCTTGGTTTCAAACAGCAATAAAGGAATTAAAAAGCCATACATGCTCCGGATTCTTTACCCTTTTGAAAAAGTGGATGTTGTGATTGTTACCAGTACCAGGACAGAGTCATCCAGCTTCCAGGGCAAGAATTGAGAATTGCACCTCCTCCCCCAATGTTAAATACATGCTGTAGAATGGGTGTACCACCGTGCATCTATATTTTGCTTTTGTTTCTCTGCGCCCAGAGCATCTGCCCCATCTGCCCAACCCTTGTCCAGGCCCTGATTGTTACAGAGTGCACTGAGAATGAAAGTAAAGGAGGTGCATAGGTTCTCCCTCTACAAATGTTTATGCCTTACACTTACACCTTATTAATAGATTTTTGAGCCCTGGTGCCCAACCTGCAGCCCAACAGTCATCACATGTGCCTTTGCTACTTGTGCAGTCCTCAGAACCTCTCTACACACTATAATACCATCAACTTTTTAATCAAAGGCTCAGTAGAGACACAAAAAAGATCAGGCTTTTATAGACCGCCATATAGAGTAATAAAGGATGTGTATGATTCTAGATGACTACGGGCATGTGGTAGAATACATCCATTGGTGGTGTAGCGATATGCTCCTGGATAGGCAATGCCTATTAATAGTGTTATAATGTGCAGTGTCAACAACACCTATAGATGTGGCTGTTTTTTTACTCCTTCCTCTTTTAAGTGGCCTTGGCGTCCACCCAGTAGACTCTTGATTGTGGCGAATTGTTATGTTTCTTGACAATTTGAGCGTATTCCACATATTTTGTACACCCCTCATTTGACCTCCTGAAGAAGTGGACTTTTGATTCAGAGAAACACATCAAGAATTCAGGTTCTGTTTTACCCCCAGCCCTTAGACTTCGGATATGACAAAACTATTTGTGTTTGTTCAGGCTTACCATACTAATGCAACTTATGTATATATGGGCTGGGAGTATGACATAACCCTCTCAGATCAAGTCCAATCATTATGTACTATGGGTCATGGTTGCCTGGTTTTAGGAATTACTAGTATCTTAATGCATATTAATAAATAATTATTCGTAAACACTTGTGTTGGGTGCCTTAAAGTGGTTCTAAAGGCAGAAGTTTTTTTTTTTAATCTCAATGCATTCTATGAATTATGATTAAAAAAAAACCTTCCGTGCAGCAGCCCCCCTCAGCCCCCCTAATACTTACCTGAACCCCATCTGAATCCAATGATGTTGCACCATAGACTCGGCTCTCTGGGACTCTCCCTCCTGATTGGCTGCGACACACAGTGGGCGCCACTGGCTCCTGCTGCTGTCAAAGTCAGCAAATCAATGAGAAGAGAGAGGGAGCGGGGCTGAGCCACGGCTCTGTCCCTGAATGAACACAGAGCACACAGGTGTCCCCATAGCAAGCTGCTTGCTGTGGGGGAACTAGGCAGGAGGGAGGGACCCGAGAAGAGGAGAATCTCGGCTGGTCTGTGTAAAACCACTGCTAATACATTATTATTTTTTTTCAAAAAACAAGACTTTAACCACTTGACCACTGGGCACTTAAACACCCTTAATAACCAGACCAATTTTCAGCTTTCGGTGCTCTCACATTTTGAATGACAATTACTCAGTCATGCAACACTGGACCTATATGAAATTTTTGTCCTTTTTTTCACACAAATAGAGCTTTCTTTTGGTGGTATTTAATCACCGCTGGGTTTTTAATTTTTTGTGCTATAAAAGAAAAAAATACAGAAAATTCTGTAAAAAAAATGATTTTTTCTTTGTTTCTGTTATAAAATTTAGCAGATTAGTCATTTTTTCTTCATAAATTTTGGCCAAAATTTATACCACTACATATCTTTGGTAAAAATAAGTACAAATTGGTGGATATTATTTGGTCTTTGTGAAAGTTATAGAGTCCACAAGCTATGGTACCAATATCTGAAAATTGACCACACCTGAAGTACTGACGGCCTATTTCAATTAGAGGTCGACCGATATGGGTTTTTCTCTGGCCGATGCCGATATTTAGAAATCATGGCGGCCGATAGCCGATATACGATGCCGATTTTTTTTGGGCCGATATGTTAGGCCGATTTTATTTTATTTATTTATTTATTTTTAATCCCCCTTGATCTAACACACCTTTCCCACTGGGGCGTTTTAAGGCGCTTTTGGGCTAAAAATAGCGCCTGTAAAGTGCCTGTAAAATGGCTCCCCTGCAGTCTGTGTGAAAGACAGAGTGCTTTCACACTGAGGCGATGCGCTGGCAGGATCTTAAAAAAAAGTCCTGCAAGTAGCACGTTTGGAGTGGTGTATACTGCTCATCCACCACTCCTGCCCATTGATATGAATGGGCACCACTGCCGAAGCGCATGCAATGCGATTTGGCAGTGGTGCTTCATGGGCGCATTTAACCTCTTCCTTGGCCGCTAGCTGGGTTATATGTGCCCCACTAGCAGCCAAATAGCACCGCTAAAATGATGGTAAAGAGCCGCTAAAACTTGCGTTTTACCATCAACGCCTGCCCGCTCCAGTGTGAAAGCGGCCTTCATACGTGATACAGAAAATTTCTTACACTTAAACATTTATTAAACAAAACAAACCTCCAATCAGTTTACTTGTATGTATGATTTAGATAAAAAAAAAAAATATATATATATATATATATATATATATATATATATATATATATATATATATATATATATATATATATATATATATATATATATATATATTAAATAAAAACAGGTAGTCAAAACTTTTGGACAAAAAAAAAAAAAATGGGCTAACTTTACTGTTTTTATTTTATTTTTATTTTTTAAATGGTGTATTTTTTTCCCAAAAAAATGCATTTGAAAGACCTCTGTGCAAATGCCGTGTGACATAAAATATTGCAACAACCGCTATTTTATTCCCTAGGATCTCTGCTAAAAAATATATATATCATTTTTGGGGGGGTCTAAGTGATTTTCTGGCAGAAAATACAGGATTTTTACTTGTAAGCAACAAGTGTCAGAAAAGATTTAGTCTTTAAATGGTTAAACTGAGAACTTCTACACACTGAGATGACTTCATTCATTCAAGTGTAAACATTGTATCTTTCTGTTCTTTTTTTGGCAGCCTGCCCAGAGTGGAGGAAAGGGTTGCTATGACAACTCAGTCAACTTAGACTGACTTCTATACAGAAGTCATTTCAAAGTCCTGCTGTAGTACTAAATCGGCTTTTTATCAGCACAAATCGGCCGATGCCGATTATTTAAAAAACGGCAAATATCGGCCGATATATCGGTCGACCTCTAATTTCAATTCTTGAGACCCTAACATGCCAGAAAAGTACAAATACCCCCCAAATGACCCCTTTTTGGAAAGAAGACATTCCAAGGTATTTAGTAAGAGGCATGATGAGTTTTTTGAAGTTGTCATTTTTTCCCACAATTCTTTGCAAAATCAAGATTTTTTTTTCCTTTTTTTTTTTTCACAAAATTGTCATATTATCAGTTTATTTCTCACACAGCATATGCATACCACAAATTACACCCCAAAACACATTCTGCTATTACTCCCGAGTACGGCGATACCACATGTGTGAGACTTTTACACAGTGTGGCCACATACAGAGGCCCAACATGCAGGGAGCGCCATCAGGCGTTCTGGAGCACCCAGGACAATTCTGACATTTCTCTCCTACATGTAAAAATCATCCTTTATTTGCTAGAAAATTACATCGAATCCCAAAACATTATATATGTTTTTTTAGCAAACACCCTGGAGAATACAATAGTGGTCGTTGCAACTTTTTATCTCGCACTGTATTTGCGCAGCAATTTTTCGAATGCTTTTTTTTGGAAAAAAAACAGTTTTGTGCTTAAAAAAAAAAAAAAAACACAGTAAAGTTAGCCCAATTTTTGCATAATGTGAAAGATGAAGTTACACTGAGTAAATAGATACCTAACATGTCACTCTTCAAAATTGCACACGCTCGTGGAATGGCGCCAAACGTCGCTACTTAAAAATCCCCATAGGCGACGATTTAATTTATTTTTTTACTGGTTATATGTTTTGAGTTACAGAGGAGGTCTAGGGCTAGAATTATTGCTCTCGCTCTAACGTTTGCAGCGATACCTCACATGTGTGGTTTGAACACCGTTTTCATATGTGGGCGGGACTTACGTATGCATTCGCTTCTGCATGCGAGCACATGAGGACAGGGGCGCTTTAAAAAAAAATATATTTTATTGTTCATTTTACTTTATTTATTTTAGTTTGACATTTTTTCCCCCAAAAATAAAATTTTTGATCACTTTTATTCCTATTACAAGGAATGTAAACATCCCTTGTAATAGGAATATGGCATGACAGGTCCTCTTTACAGTGAGATATGGGGTCAATAAGACCCCGCATCTCATCTCTAAGCTGGGAAGCCTGAAAAAAAAAAAAAAAAGATTCTGGATTTGATCGTATTGGCGAGTCGGTAGAAGCACCGGAGGGCGGCTGGGTATTGCAGGGTATCATCGACTATGGCTGGGTATGGCTGGGTATCTCAGAGTATGGCGTTGCAGAGTATTGCGTTGCAGAGCATTGCAGGATATTGGAGGGTGTTGCAGAGCATTGCAGAGTGTTGCAGGGTATTGGTGAGTGTTGCAGGGTATTGGCGGGTGTTGCAGAGCGTTGCAGGGTATTGCAGAGTGTTGCAGAGTGTTGCAGGGTATTGCAGAGTATTGCAGAGTATTGCAGAGTATTGCAGAGTAATGGCAGGGTATTGCAGAGTATTGCAGAGTAATGCAGAGTAATGGCAGAGTAATGGCAGAGTATTGCAGGGTATTGCAGGGTATTGCAGGGTATTGCAGAGTATTGCAGAGTATTGCAGAGTAATGGCAGGGTATTGCAGAGTATTGGCATGGAATTGAGGGGTTAATTTTTGGTGAGCAGCGATGTGGGCACTGCAGATGCAGCCCACATCGCTGCTGACACCGATCTCTTCCCCCTCCGCTGTTCCGATCGGTACAGAGAGGGGGAGGGAGGAACCGGCGTCATAACATGACGCCGGTTTGTTTACAAGTGATCACTCCGTCATTTGACGGAGCGATCACGTGGTAAACGGCCGCTATGAGCGGCCGTTTACCATGATCCCTGCTGCGCCGGGTCCTGTAGACCCGGCGGTCACGGATGCTCTCGAGTGCGCGCCCCAGGGGGCGCGCAAGAGCGGAATTCTGGGAGGACGTCATATGACGGCCTCCCAGAGTTAAGAAACCGCCCTGTAGCTGTCATTCGGCTATAGGGCGGTTATTAAGTGGTTAATATCACTTTAAAAGTCCACTTACTCTTTTCCTATTTAGTTGAAAATGCACACATTAAAAAAAAGACAGTTTTATTAAAAACCATAACTACTACTCTTCTTCATCCCCTAATCTAACCTAGAAATCCCCCATCCTCTACCCCCCAAAAATGCAAACTTACTTCTCCATGACAGTGGTGGGCTCCTTGTCATTTACCTTCCTCGGTGTAGGCCCAGCCAGTACTGAAATAAATTTCGGGGCCAGGAAATCATAAACACCATTGAAAGCCTCTGAAGAACTACCGTATATACTCGAGTATAGGCCGACCCGAATATAAGCCGAGGCCCCCAATTTACCCCCAAAAAACTGGAAAACTTATTGACTCGTGTATAAGCCGAGGGTGAGACATGGCTGTCCATCCCTGTGTGTGTGTCCGTCCATCCCTGTGTGTCCATCCATCCCTGTGTGTGTGTCCGTCCATCCATCCCTGTGTGTGTATCCATCCATCCATCCATCCATCCCTGTGTGTGTGTGTGTGTGTGTGTGTGTGTGTGTGTGTGTGTATTCATCCATCCATCCATCCCTGTGTGTGTGTGTGTGTGTGTGTGTGTGTGTGTGTGTGTGTGTATCCATCCATCCCTGTGTGTGTGTGTGTGTATCCATCCATCCATCCATCCCTGTGTGTGTGTGTGTGTGTGTGTCCGTGCAGCCTTGTGTGTGTGTGTGTGTGTGTGTGTGTGTGTGTGTGTGTGTGTGTGTGTGTGTGTGTGTGTCCGTGCAGCCTTGTGTGTGTGTCCAGCCTACCTGTGTCCCAAGCCTCCGTCCCGAGCCGCCGTCGTCCCGAGCCTCCTCCGACCCGTGCCGTGCCTCCTCCGTCCCGTGCCTCCTCCGTCCCGTGCCGTGCCTCCTCCTTCCGTGCCTCCTCCGTCCCGTGCCGTGCCTCCTCCGTCCCGTGCCTCCTCCGTCCCGTGCCGTGCCGATGGATCGCCGCTCTTCTCGGCGGCCATTCTACAATTCAAAATTCCGCCTCCGCCTGTGATAGGCGGAACACTCAATTTCCCAGCAGCCTGTGTTCCGCCTATCACGGACATCCTCTCATACTCGTCCGTAGTATGAGAATGAGCGGATGTCCGTGATAGGTGGAACACTGACTGCTGGGAAATTCAGTGTTCCGCCTATCACAGGCGGAGGCGGAGAAGGAGGCGCGGCTTTTAAATTTTAATGTCCGCCGTCTGTCTGCTCGATACGCTGATCGAGCAGTCAGACAGCGGTGACTCGAGTATAAGCCGAGGGGGCACTTTCAGCCTCAAAAAAGAGGCTGAAAATCTCGGCTTATACTCGAGTATATACGGTATGTAAACATTTGAGTGAGGGGGTCCTAATTTACATAGGGAGTTAGTGAGGGAGGATTAATGAAAGCTTAAATCATTCAAGGTTACTGGGAGGCTGAGCATTCCCCTGCTCATACTGCTTAGTGCACCTCAGTTAACATGACTTTCCCTGGCGTCCAGCCCACAAGGTACCTTAAATGGAGCCACGTTATGTAAAAGAGTAAGCCCTTGTACACACAGTCGGACATTCCGACAACAAAATCCATCTGATTTTTTTCTGACGGATTTTGTCCGAAATTGGTGTTGCATAAACACGGTCGGACAAAGTTGTCGGAAAATCCGATCATTCGTAACGTGATGACATTATTTAGTTACGACGGGACTACATTCAGGCTAGTAGCCAATAGCTTTGGTCTAAGAATTTGATCTGAGCATGCGTGGCACTTTGTCCGATCGAAATTCTCTACAAGTGATCGGACAAAGTCCGATCGGATCATGTTGTCTGAAAATTTTTATATCCAGCTCTCAAACTTTGTTGGTTGGACATTCCGACGGAAAAAGTCAGATGAAGCCCACACACGGTCGGATTATCCGATAACACAGTCCGATCGGACATTTTCCGTCGGAATGTCCGACCGTGTGTACAAGGGCTAAGAGTAAAGTCATATAATCTGAGATTTAAGGGGTCCTTTAAGCCAATAAAAAATAAGCAGAAAAATTCTAATTCTGCAGTGTAAAGTGTACGAAGGTACAGCTTACCACATGTATTAATCTCACATGGCAAGGGACCTCATAGCTCAATCAATAACCTACTTCCCTCTCTCTATTTTGTGTTCTGGCTTATTGAATTCCTTTAAAACCTAATTTTCTTTCCTCCAAATGAACCAGGCAGCATTTTTTTTTTTAATGATTTGCTTAGTAAGCATTCTATTCAATTTAATCAAGAAGGTCTTAGCAATCGGTACCTCGTCCGATTTCTGTGTACTATATGCAAAGTTTCCGACTCTCTAATATACAGTAATAAAATACTAGGTTAATGTCTATCAACTTTATTCAGAAAAATAATACTAATTCTAAGGTGATAATCCACAGCAACAAATCAGAATCCTTCTTGTGCTTGCTTGACTTCAGAAAACTGAATTCTGTTCTGTGCATGTATTTTACATAAAGCCATATGCGCTTTCGTTTATTAATTGTGATGAAATCCCAAGTTGTAAATTTCACCATTTTCATATATAAGAGCAATGTTGACTGGATTCCTAATGTATTCAGTCAAATAAATTGTTTTAAAAGAGAAGTATGGGTTAGCTAAAAAAAATAATATACTCACCTAGGTGGATGCAGCATCGAACCGACCCCCCTGTTGCCGCTAAGACTGAGATCTGAGCAATCAAACACTGCTAATTGCTCAGTTCTCAGAGCTCCGTGAACAGAAAGGTGGAAGAGGGAAGGGGGCTCTCAGAGGATCAAAAGATTCTAGTGTGGTGGTCTCATCCCTGTTACATTTTGAACAAAAAAAATTCCCCTATATAAATGGGATTATAAGTGACCCCCAACACCACACACAAATCAAAAACATTAATATTTTATTAACAAATACAGAACAAAAGATACACATAAATACATTAAAACCAGAGAGACTACTAAGCAAACAGTGTCCCAATGGTGTAGCAAAATGTTATAAACACATAATTACATTAAAAAAAAACAACCAATAAATATTAATCATACTCTAAGCTGATGACCCCACACCCGATGCGTTTCTAGTTGCTGAAAACTTTCCTCAGGGGTGAAGAGCAAAAAGTTGGGTGGTAAGTTGATAATTCTGAGATATTAAATCAAAGATAGATGTATTGAGACCATTACATACAAATGCCTGTCATTGGTTTGTGTGGCTTTGTCCCAGACTGGTATTTGGCCATGACTACTTCCCTTTTGGTCCACCCTTCCCAATCTTCTGTGTAAAGAAAGAACGGGTTGCACAAATCTGTAGGTGCCTCAATTCTCATATACATGTATGTAGCTACATCCCTTTGCCACATACATGGAAACACTCTGTGACTTGTCAATTAATCTATGGGCCACATTGCCGAGCCCCTGGCTTCAGTCTCTCCTGCGGGCACATTCTCTTTGCAAATCTTGAACCTATTGAGGCTTTTTGCTTATTTTGAGTAAAACCTTTTGTATATGAGAATTGAGGCACCTACAGATTTGCGCAACCCGTTCTTTCTTTACACAGAAGATTGGGAAGGGTGGACCAAAAGGGAAGTAGTCATGGCCAAATACCAATCTGGGACAAAGCCACACAAACCAATGACAGGCATTTGTATGTAATGGTCCCAATACATCTATCTTTGATTTAATATCTCAGAATTATCAACTTACCACCCAACTTTTTGCTCTTCACCCCTGAGGAAAGTTTTCAGCAACTAGAAACACGTCAGCTGTGGGGTCATCAGCTTAGAGTGTGAACAGAAAGGTGGTAACTGTCAGTTAACAGCTATCTGCTCTCCCGTCCAGCGCTCACTGGAGTGCTGAGCTGTGCAAGGGGGGCAAGAGCACCTGGATCAGACTCAGTGAGAGGCTGAGCCAGGTGCCAGTCCAGAGTTCTGGGTGGATCCCGACCATATGGTCGGGATCTTTTCAGAGCCTGGACTGACTCTGTGATGTCAGCCTGGCTGCCAGGCTACAGCCCACTGTCGGCTGTTAATGGGTTACAGGAGTGCAGAATGGACTGCACTCTTGAGATCCCCAGGAGAAGTACAGCCAAACGAGCAGGTGTCAATGTTTCTCAGAGCGACCACAAAAAGGATATAGGTAAACTGGAGAAAGTGCAGAGAAGGGCAACCAAACTGAGGCATAAAAGGACTCAGCTATGAGTAAAGATTAGACTGAATTTATTCTTTCTTGAGGAGGGGATGTGATCAACATGTACAGTACAAGTGCATAAATGGTCCATATAGTAACCTTGGTGTAGAGTTATTCACTTTCAGGTCATTACAGAGAACAAGGGAGCACTCTTTATGTCTGGAGGAAAATAGATTTAAAGCGGGAGTCCGCCGTTTTTTATTTTTTTTTAAAAAGCCAGCAGCTAAAAATACTGCAGCTGCTGACTTTTAAAATAATGACACTTACCCGCCCAGCGTGCCCGCGATGTCGGCACCTGAAGTCGATCTCTTGATCGTCTCTCGGGTGCTGCCGCCGCCATCTTGGGTATGGGAATCAGGAAGTGGAGCCTTTCGGCTTCATTTTCCGGTTCCCTACTGCGCATGCGCGAGTCGCGCTGCACAATAAGGATGGTGGTCCCCGCTGTCTCTGGGATCCGTGTGTTTCCCAGCAGGCAGCGGGGGACCTTCGGAAAGGGGCGTAGATTCTGCGGAAAGGGGTGTACCTTCTGCAGAATCTACGCCGAAAGTGGGTGCAGATACCTGTACTGTACAGGTACCTGCACCCCCCTCCCCCCTGAAAGGTGCCAATTGTGGCGCCGGAGGGGGGGAGGGTTTCAATGAGCGGAAGGTCCACTTTAGGGTGGACCTCCGCTTTAACCTTCACATATGGAAAGGCTTATTCACAGTGAGAGCTGTTAAAAAAATGTGGAATAGACTTCCTCAAGAATCGGTTCTGGCCATTCCTAAATGCACAAAATGTAACTGAATATTATTATTTAGAGATAATAACACCAGGGGTAGTTGATTCAGAGAATATCCAATTGCTTCAGGAGCAAACTGTTTTCCACCACTAGTGTGTAGAGGATCATGCTTTATTGGGGTTTTTATTTTATTTTTTTACCTTCCTCTGGATCAACTGTGGGTATAGAATTGTATACAGTATATGCTGGCTTTATTATTTGTGTGTGCTTTTTTTCTATTGGTTGAATTAGATGAACTTGATGGTGTTTTTTTTCAATCAATTAGGGTCTTCTTAACCCTCTCCTATTGTTATTGTATTGTAATTGTATTGTCTTCCTATATATCGTAAAGCGCTGCACAAACTGTTGGTGCTAAATACAGTGCATCCGGAAAATATTCACATCGCTTAACTTTTCCACATTTTGTTATGTTACGTCCTTATTCCATAATGGATTCAATTCATTATTTTCCTCAAAATTCTACAAACAATACCCCATAATGACAATGTAAAAAAGTTTGTTTGAAATCTTTGCAAATTTATTAAAAATAAAAAACCAAAAAAAAAAAATCATATGTACATAAGTATTCACAGCCTTTGCCCAATACTTTGTTGAAGCACCTTTGGCACCAATTACAGCCACAAGTCTTTTTGAGTATGATGATGCACACCTATTTTTGGGCAATGTCTCCAATTCTTGTTTGCAGGAACTCTCAAACTCCATCCGGTTGGATGGGGAGCATTGGTGCACAGCCATTTTCAGATCTCTCCAGAGATGTTCAATCAGGTTCCAGTCTGGGCTCTGGCTAGTCCACTCAAGGACATTCACAGAGTTGTCCCATAGCCACTCCTTTGTTTTCTTGGCTGTGTGCTTAGGGTTGTTGTCCTGTTGGAAGATGAACCTCTGCCACAGTCTGAGGTTCAGAGCGCTCTGGAGAAAGTTTTCATCAAGGATGTCGCTGTAAATTGCTGCATTCATCTTTTCCTCGATCCAGTTCCTTCCGCTGAAAAACATCCCCACCACACTGATGAGCAGTGACTGGTTTCCTCCAGACATGACGCTTGACATTTAGGCCAAAGAGTTCAATCTTTGTTTCATCAGAGAATTTTGTTTCTCATGGTCTGAGAGTCCTTCAGGTGCCTTTTGGCAAACTCCAGGTGGGCTGTCATGTGCCTTTTACTGAGGAGTGGCTTCCGTCTGGCCACTCTATCATACAGGCCTGATTGGTGGAGTGCTGCAGAGATGGTTGTTCTTCTGGAAGGTTCTCCTCTCTCCAAAGAGAAACGCTGAAGCTCTGTCAGAGTGACCACCGGTTTCTTGGTCACCTCCCTGACTAAGGCCGTTCTCCCCTGATCACTCAGCTTGGCCGGGTGGCCCGCAATAGGGGGGGTCCTGGTGGTTCCAAACTTCTACCGTTTACAGGCCACTGTGCTCAATAGGACATTCAATACTGCAGAAATATTTCTGTACCCTTCCCCTAGATCTGTGCCTCGATACAATCCTGTCTTGAAGGTCTACAGACAATTCCTTGGACTTCATGGCTTAGTTTGTGTGCTGACATGCACTGTTAACTGTGGGATCTTATACATACAGGTGTGTGCCTTTCCAAATCATGTCCAATCAACTGCATTTACCACAGGTGGACTCCAATCAAGTTGTAGAAACATCTCAAGGATGATCAGTGGAAACAGAATGTACCTGAGCCCAATTTTTAGACCCCTTTCACACCACACTGCCCATAGCGTCGGTGGTAAAACGCCGCTATTTTTAGCGGCGTTTTACTGCCGGATTTGCGCCGCATTTCGGCCACTAGCGGGCGCTTTTACCCTGCGCTAGTGGCCGAGAAAGGGTTAAAACCGCCGGCAATACGCCGCAATAGTGGCATTTTGTCGGCAGTATTAAAGCGCTGCTACATTGATTTGGGGAGCAATGGTGGAGGAGCGGTAAACACACCGCTCCAAAGAAGCTGCTGGCAAGACTTTTCCCCGACGTCATGCCAGCGCACCACTGTAGTGTGAAAGCCCTCAGGCTTTCACACTACAAACAATGGTGCAGCTTTTTTAGGGCGGATTGCAGGCGCTATTTCTAATGCTATAGCGCCTGCAAAACGCCATGGTGTGAAAGGGGTCTAAGTGTCAAGACTGTTCACATGGCTGTGAATACTTATGTACATGTGATGGTTGTCGTTTTTTATTTTTAATAAATTGGTAAGATTTCAAACAAACTTCTTTCACGTTGTCATAATGTGGTATTTTTTTTTGCCAATTTTGAGGAAAATAATGAATTTAATCCATTTTGGAATAAGGCTGCAACATAACAAAATGTGGAAAAAGTGAAGAGCTGTGAATACTTTCCAGATGCACTGTAAAACCTTTATAATAATAATAATAATAATGTAACTATGGCCAATCAATAGGCAGTTGTCAGCTGCAGGTGAGAAAAGAAAACAATTGCATTTACTACGAGCAAAAGAAGTTTTCCTCCTAAACGCTTTTTGTACACGAGCATAAACTACATTTCATCAAAGGGTCCAGAGGAAGAACTGCTCTCGTTGCCTAGATCAAACAAATTCTTCCTTTTTTTCCATTGAATGGAAACAAAGAGACAGAAAATCTCACTGGTTGTCTTCATTTATTGTGAATGTGATATTGATCATGAATCTGTGTATGTATGGGATGTATGTACAGCAGCTGTCCTGCTTCCAATCACATTATAGTTGCTATATAAAAAAAAATGTGTTGCACCCGACTAAAGCACTGCATGAACCCATAAGGACAGATCGATGCTGTATTTAGAGGCTTCGATCAATAGGATTCGATTCTCTCTTACGTATTTCTATGGCAAGGAAGAAAACAAGAAAAATAAATGATTGGTTATTATGGAAAGGCTTCGGAGAAATGTTCAAGCATAGGGCAATGGTGTTTCTGCATGATGAGAACAAGACTGCCCAGTCTAAACGTGAGGTGCAGAAACCCATATGGTAAAATTACAATAGATTGTATGCTAATGCAAATGGAAAATCTGCTAAGAGCTTGAGATCTACATTTCAGATGTTTAGATAAATGTACCTGGAGTGGAACTAGTGGAACTAGTGGAACTTTACCCATAACAACTTGATAAGAAATAATGTTCTTTAGCAAGGAGCATACCTTCCACACTAAGAATTATGCCACCAAAATTAGTGCATGCTGTAAATTGCCTCCAGCATTGCTCCTTTTTCTTCTTGCTGGAGGCTGACATTTTGCTGAAACCCAGAACCTCCGAACAGCAGTAAATCATAAAGCGGAACTAAACCCATTGATTTTACGGTTTTAAAAAACAGTTACATTCCTGGAATGCCAGGATTGCTAACTGTCAAATTTGCTTGTGTCCTCAACCAAACTGTCAAACCATCTAATGGTTGGTGTCATTACTGATCACATGTGCAGCACCATGACAGTTGCAAATCAAACAAGCAGCTTCCTTGGCTGTAAAGGACTGGAGGGTTTCATTTTGCTTTAAGGCTGTCAGCAGACCGGCCTCTACAATATCAGCATTGTCTAATAATACCTAAAAATGGAGAGCAACTGAGCATGTGCAGAGCACTGTGACACAGTGTATTTCTGGATTTTAAACAGTATAGGCACTTATTTTTAATGTTTTACATAGCTATACATGCATAAGAGGCCAGAATGAAGTGATCTAACAGTACTTAAAGCAGAACTTCACTCTCTCAATTAACATTGACTATTTTTAATTCTTTGAAACGCGTATCCTGGAGGGCAGCAAGGCCTGAGACATTATCCATATCGAAATCTAGATCACCTGATCAACACACTTGTGCGCAAGAGTATTTGTTTGCTACTATCTGTAGAGTGGTTTAAGGTTATTGTAGTTATCTTGTTGGACAGAGTGGATTTGAAGGATTCGGAGTAGTTTTTTATGCGATCTGGTCCAGTTTTACATGATATACATGCATAAGGGGCCAGTATGAAGTGATCTAACGGGACTTAAAGCAGAACTTCACTCTCTCAGTTAACATTAACTATTTTTAATCCTTATGCTGCTAATATTAGAAAAAAGAATAGGAAAGTATATTATAGTTACTTCTTTTTTTTTTATTTCTTCAGTTACTTCCTGGTTTCCATGCCTAGGCAAATGATGCCATACATCCCAGGAGTCTTCAGAAGGGGATTTCTCAGCTAAGCACACCCTTCTGCCTGAGATAATGGCATCCAGATTCCAGGAAGTAAATTAATTTGCCCTTACTTAAGATGGCAATGGCCAGAAATGCTAGAGGGGTGTTTTTCAAAGTGACTTCTCAGGAAAATAAAGCATGGACACGTGAATAGATGGGGGGAGTTTGCTTTGAATATTAAAATGACTTAAAGAGAAAGTAAACTCTCCCACTCTGATGCTTCTTTTCATTTAGTCCATTATAAGTAATTATTAAACTATAGCCACTGTAATCCAGCCCAAATCGCATATTACTTACTGTTTAAAGAAACTTTAAAAAACTGGTTTCCAGGAGTTAGGCAACACCATCTTAAGTATTGTTTTCTGAGTCCACAGTGGAGTGTATTTCTGCCCTTACATTGAGCATTTCCTGTACTGTTAACCAAGCATCCTTCTCAAGCCAACGTTTCTATGGCAACCCTGCTTCCCTGACTTGTTTTATTTCATAGTATTTACTTGTGCTGATTGTCTAATGTTTGCCTTTGTCAGTCTTATCAGCTTCAACTGATAAGACTGCAGTAATGGCCAGGTTTACACTGCATGTGATGCCACGTGGTCACATGGGGTGTAGGAGGAAGCTCTGAATGATTCTGCAGCCTCCTGGAATATCAGTGTTGTGTGCCATAGGAAGTCCTGATAACAGATAGACAAGCACATAGAGAGTGTGCTATAAATCAGTGGAGATCTGGGCATGCTCACTGACTTCATTCTAAAGAACAAAAAGGATTACAACAATACTAAGCAAGTAAGGAAATATCTACAAGCAGGGTTCATTCGGGTTTTTTATGCTGATTTACATGGGACAAAGTTGTAGGGGAGAGTTTACAACCACTTTAAAGGAGTTGTAAAGTCTTGAGGTTTTTCACCCTAATGCATTCTATACATTAGGGTGAAAAACCTTCTGTGCTGCAGCAATCCCCCAGAGTCCCCCTTTTTTTTGCCTGAACCCAATTGTTCCAGTGTCAAAGACAAGCTCAGAAGCTCCAGCCGCTGTCTTGGGTCCTCATTTGATATATTGATAGCAGCGGGAGCCATTGGCTCCCGCTGCTGTTAATCAAATCCAGTGATACGGAAGCCGGGGGGTCGGACTGTCTGTGTCAATGGACGCAACAGCAGGACTTGGGAGCACAACCGCACAAGTGCCTCCGTGGAATGCGGCTCTTCGACTCGAGAAGAGAAGTAGCCAGGAGCGCTGCTGGGGGACCCCAAAATAGAAGGATATGGGCAGCTCTGTGCAAAATCCTTGTACAGAGAAGGTAAGTATAACATGTTAGTTATTTTTTTTAAAACAAAAATAAAAAAAAACCTTTACAATCTCTTTTTTAGGTTTGCGCTGCTCACATGCAGTAAAGTTCTGCTTTCATTTTCTGTCTAAAGCTTAACTCCTGGCAAATATTTTTCACCATGCAGTGGGGTTGTGCCCACACTGCACGAGTTAACTGCTTGTTTTTATCTAGGGAAGTGGAGAGCCGAAATATACTCACCTAATCCTCCAATCCTCCAAGTGCAAGACTGGTTCCTGCAGCTCCTGCCACCCCAGAGTCTAACGGTCTTGTGTGGTGGACTGTTCCCGACGTCATCATGTCTATAAACTAGCTCAGGGTGTGAAGACATCAGGAACAGTCCATCGCTGGATGTGGGGAGCACAGTTTTCCGGATCAAGGGTATCGGGTGATTATAGGCTCTGTGTTCACAACTAGACAAAACAAGTAGTTAACCCATACAGTTCGAGCACAGCACCGGTGCATGGGGGGGAACATAGTTGGTAAATAATAAAGTAAATAATAAAGCTTGGCATAAATGGATCACAATTCAGCAGGTTCAGCAGGAACCAGCCCAACTTTGTTCCATGTGTGGCTGCTCTGGCTCAACAAAAGTCGATATAACAATCGACTTCTGTTGAATGAGCTTATTGGAAAAGTTCTCTGGAGCAGCGGCTGCAGCTGCTAATCAGGGGTCCCCGCTGTCAGAATACTATAGCACATCGAGGAGGATTCCTCCATCCACCCTCGGCTGTCTGTTTTCAATCAGCCAGCAAAAGGAGTCATCTATGGCCAGCCTAAATTTAGTAAAAAAAAAAGCATAAGGGACATTACTTACAGTCAATATGATGTGTTTCTTGTGTTGATGGCTGCAGAATTAGTAATCTTTTGTCGGCTAAGCTCGCCCTTTCTGCCCCCTTCTCCATTTTTACTATATTACTATAGCTATTATGAATGAAGAATAATCTATGAACGGAGGTGGCGGACCTTTTATTTATCCACCCATTCTCCAGTCTTAGGTTGTGTTTCATTCATAGAAGCTATAGTGCAGCTTCTAGGAAGGGGTGGAAAGGACGAGCATATTTTACACTCCTGAACCGTGCATATGGCAGGTCCCTCAGCTTAAACAGCCCCACCGCATTAGATGATTATGACAGTGGGGGTGGGGATGGGATTGGAGGATGGAGGATTTAAATTCATTCTGCATCCATCAGCACAAGGGACACATTGCATTGACTGTAAGTAATGTCCCTTGTGCTGATTTTTAAAAATCCTTTTTGACTAATGTTACGCTTTAAACTTTTCTGTTGTAGGGTGAATGCCAGAGGTTCAAGGAAAGGCTATAATGTATCTGTTAAACTAGTAATTTACATAGAAACACTTTATATATTTTGCCATTTGTTTAAGGAGTTAATTCCCTGCTCATTCAAATGTGTTAGGAATCAAATCCAAAACATTATTTTGTTTTCTATGGATCAATCAGCTTTTAACCTGATAGGTAATTCTGGAAAAGGGCCAAAGGATTAAACAGAACAAACAGCGGACAGCACTTCGAGTCCCATGCCCCCAAAAGAGACAATCAATTGTTTGAAGGAGAAAAATCGAACCTTTACATCAGGAGAGACATATTGCCTATTTTTGATGGCTTTTTGAACACAAACCCCACTGAAAACAGATAATGTATTGGTTGGGCACCGTACAAAATAAGGATAACGGACATGACAAACATAATCAGAAGGAATTTCTGAAGACATTTATAAAATAGATACAGTTTTATTAACACATTTAAAAGTCAAATAGCTCTAAAGTACATTAACTCCCCATTAATATACTTAATGTTAATGTTTTTTCCCCCCATTATACTTACCTAGGTGAATGCAGCATCGGTCCCTCTGTGTCTCTTCACTGAGAACTGAGCAATCGAACACTGACAATGGCTCGGTCTCGGTTCTCTCTGCTCCCCGAGAGGAGAGCTGCTGACTGTCAATCAGCAGCTCTCCTCTCTGCTCCTCCACGCTCACTGGAGTGCTGAGCTGTGGAGGGGCGTGGAGCAGCCATCTCAGTGGCTCACTGAGAGGCTGAGACTGCCATCACTCCTGGCGGATCCAGACGAAGTCGGGATGATGGCGTGCCTGGACTGATCTTGGGGACATCGCTTCCTCTGACCTGCTGTTGACTCCCCGACAGTCTCATTTACTTTAATGGGATGTCTGGTGATGTGTCGGAAGCAGGTGAGTGGATGCCCGCTAACAGCGCTGCCAGGATGGATCGGAAATGACAGGTGCACTTTAAATGTAAGGACTTATTCTTGCTGGTAGTTAGAACTTTTAATATTTGCAAACAAAATGAAGGTTTCCTATTTAGAATAATAAGTTGTCAGGTTAGGAAAAGAGTGATATCACAATCGATTCAATCATACGGTTTGCAGTGTACATAGATTTGCAAAACAATGGGATAAAGGAATATTCCTGCACTTTGGTTTATCTCATGGTTACTGTTAAATTGTTTGAATGCATCATCAATGCAGTGCTTGTTATCTCAGTTGCAGAGCTTGGATTAATTGAATGAGTTTACCAACAATGTAAATATTGCACAATATACAGCCTCATGCTACAAAACTAAGCTCAATTTCATTCTGAATAAACTAAATTATTAATGTGTCTTAAATAAAAAACTATCTTTAGATAGATTTTTACTCCAAAAAGCATTTAATCAGATTTTTTTTTTTAAATCATTGATTTTTATCCAATCTGCCTTCTGCCACATCTAGGACGACGTATATGAAAAAACAGCCAAGATCTCAATATAAATGTAACCTTCCCAGGGGCAACCCCTGAAGCCCTGGCTACGTCACCAGTACTGATTCATAACCAACAAATAGGTGGAGAAATGGAAGTTTAGAAAAACTGTTTGTTTGGAGAGTTAAGCACTGCTTTAAAGTGGTTGTAACCCTCACCTACTCCCAGTGAAGTGACTACTACCCTCAGGTGATACACGGAGATGAAACAAATCTTCCTACATAAATCAGTTTAAATACGCTTATCTGCAGTCTTTTTTTTACATCTGTACAAAGTGCTGAATTTGCAGTGTTTTGAAAAAGTATTCATACCCCTTCAAATTGTCCACATTTTATTATGTTACAACCAAAAACGTAAATGTATTTTATTTGGATTTTATGTGATAAACCAACACAAAGTGGCACATAATTGTGAAGTGGAAGGAAAATGATAAATGTTTTTTTTAACATTCTTTTACAAATAAATATGTGAAAAGTGTGGCGTGTATTTGTATTCAGCCCCCCGGAGTCAATACTAGAACCACCTTTCCCCTGCAATTAGAGCTACAAGTCTTTTTGGGGATGTCTCTACCAGCTTTACCCATCTAGAGAGTGACATTTTTGTCCATTCTTCTTTGCAAAATAGCTAAAGCTCTGTCAGACTGGATGGAGAGCGTCTGTGAACAGCAATTTTCAAGTCTTGCCACAGATTCTCAATTGGATTTAGGTCTGGACTTCAACTGGGCCATTCTAACACATGAATATGATCATTGTAGATCTGGTTGTATGTTTGGGGTCGTTGTCCTGCTGGAAGGTGAACCTCCTCCCCAGTCTCAAGACTTTTGCAGATTCTGACAGGTTTTCTTCTAAGATTGCCCTGTATTTGGCTCCATCCATCTTCCCATCAACTCTGACCAGCTTCCCTGTCCCTGCTGAAGAAAAACATCTCCACAACATGATGCTGCCACCACCATGTTTCACAGTGAGGATGGTGTGTTCAGGGTGATGTGCAGTGTTAGTTTTCCACCACACATAGAGTTTTGCTTTTAGGCCAAAAAGTTAAATTTTGATCTCATCTGAACAGAGCACCTTCTTCCACATGTTTGCGTCCCCCACATGGCTTCTCGCAGACTGCAAACAGGACTTCTTATGGCTTTCTTTCAACAATGGTTTTCTTCTTGCCACTCTTCAATAAAGGCCAGATTTGTGGAGTGCACGACTAATAGTTGTCCTGTGGACAGATTCTCCCACCTGAGCTGTGGATCTCTGCAGATCCTCCAAAGTTACCATGGGCCTCTTAGCGGCTTCTCTGTTTCATGCTCTCCTTGCCCTGCCTCTCAGTTTAGGGGGACGGCCATGTCTTGGCATGTTTACAGTTGTGCCATGCTCTTTCCATTTTCAGATGATGGATTGAACAGTGCCCTGTGAGATGTTCATAGCTTGGGACATTTTTGTTATAACCTAATCCTGCTTTAAACTTCTCCAAAACTTTATCCCTGACCTGTCCGGTGTGTTCCTCAGGCTTCGTGATGCTCTTTGTTCACTAAGTTTCTCCAACAAACCTCTAAGGGCTTCACAGAACAGCTGCATTTATACTGAGATTAAATTACACAAAGGTGGACTCTATTTACTAATTAGGTGACTTCTGAAGGCAATTTTATTCCACTAGATTTTAGTTAGGGGTATCAGAGTAAAGGGGGCTGAATACAAATGAACGCCACACTTTTCACATATTTATTTGTAAAATATTCTGGAAAACCATTTATCTTTTTCCTTCCACTTGACAATTGTGTGCCACTTTGTGTTGATCTATCACATAAAATCCCAATAAAATACATTCATATTTTTGGTTGTTACATGACAAAATGTGGAAAATGTCAAGGGGTATGAATACCTTTTCAAGCATTGTATATTGGTTGTCTCACCTGACAGAAAAAAGGGTGTGGAGAGCTAAAATCACACACTGCAGAGCTTAGTGAGGAGAGTTCTGAGAGTTGATTGGAGGGAAGGGACATACCTCCTCCACACAGCACACAGGAACACAGCTGAGGCTGTCAATCACAGGCTGAAGCTCCCTTCCTGTCACCTTCTCTTGGTGTCAGGAAAACTTGTCAAAAGTGATTCATGTGGATAGCAGAGGAAGAAAGTAGCAGACAGAAATGAACTGAGACAAGTACACACTATAGAGGGATATGCTTTGTTCATATTTCATGTCTGAGGTTTATACCCACTTTAAGGAAACTATGGGGATGGAAACACAGACTATTTGGAGTAGAAAATGTAGGTTGGAATCTGATTGGCTGACACAAATAACAAAAGCAATTGTCTTCCCTATTTCATTCACAAGCAAATTCCACTGTGTGTAAAAATATTCAGGGAACAGATTAAAGCTGAACGTCAGGCAGATATAATCTAACATAGCTATGTATTAAATTATTATTATTTTTTTTTTTTTAAATAAAAGCAATGTGAGTACCCAAATTTAATTTGTTATTAGCCTTTTGCAGCCCCTGTTTAGGAAAGCTCAGACTGGGAGAGGGAGAAGCAGCAAAAGGAGTCAATCAGTTGTGCTGCAGTGATCATGTGCAAACAAGTGATATGCTGATTGATTGAGAGAGCAGAAAAACACTGAAATTAGTTTACCAGTCTGCTGCTTCTCCTTTTCCTTGTCCAGTCATAGGCTGGGGAAAGTGGGGGAATACAATCTGTACTGTAAATATTGCTTAAGGCCGGGTTCACACCGCTGCGATGCGGGAACGCCGCGAATCCGCTGCGTTTTCCCGCATCGCATTACTCCCGCCGGCAGTTCACACTGCCCTATGCGGACTGCTGGGAGTGTCAATGTTATGTTAATGACACCCCCAGATCCGTCCGCATATCGCAGTGCGATCTGCCGACTCGCACAGGAATCGGATCGCATGGTGTGAACCCCCATGCGATCCGATTCTGTTGCGGACCAAAAAAAGGGTCCTGTGCGAGTTTGCTGCGGGAGCGCTGCGAATTCAGCCATACTATCTGTATGGCTGAACTCGCATCGCTACGGAGATCGGATGTGATTTGCGGTGCGAATCACATCCGGATCTCCCCCGCAGCAGTGTGAACCCAGCCTAAAGAGGAGCTCCAGTCTCTTGTGTAAAAATTAAAGTCAGCAGCTACAAAAACTGTGGCTGCTGACTTTTACTAAACAGCCACTCAGCTGTCCCAGGATCCAGCGCTGTGCTCACCCGAGCCCCTTCTGTCCCCGGTGATGGAATCTTAACTGCTGGCTTGCAGCTTCACAGCCGGGTTGCCACTGTGCATGCACAAAGCAGCGCTGCACATTGTGAATGGTCCCGCTGTCTTCTGGGAAATGTAATGTGTCTTAGAAGACTGCAGGGGGGGTACAGTAGAAAATCTGCTCCAAATGACTAGGCGGAAGTGGCATTCATAAATTCATAAAGTGGCATTTCATAAACAGAAATGGGGGAGGAAGCCTTAGGCCCCATTCACACCTGAGCGTAACGTTTTTGAGTGTTTTTCCGGTGTTTTGTCACACGTAGTTGTGCGTTTCCATGTAGTGTTTTCTGGCGTTTTTGAGCTTTGACTTTTTTTTATTAGCCAATAGGAAAAATTACCATCAGTTTTATCATTTGTTGCTATGTTTTTAGATTTTGTCATCTGCTTCCTGCTCCAAAAACGCCCAAACCTGCCCGATTCGATCGACAAAAAAGGGTCCAGAACTTGTCTGAGCTTCAGGCGACTTGGAGTGGAGATGTGAACCATCTCCATTGAGAATAATGGATTTTTTGCCCTCCAGCGTTTTGTAGCTTCAGGCGTCAAGCTACAAAACGCTCAGGTGTGAATGGGGTCTTAAAGCCCTTTTGGGTGAAGCTCTGCTTTAATTGCAGCAAAGTAAATTCAGGTCTTCTGCCCACTCGGACAGTGCTGTGTTGTGTAAAACTCAGAACTGGATGGACAGAATGGCAAATCATTTGGTAGGTATAATGCCGGATCTTGTTGTCGGAAAATCCGATCGTGTGTGGGCTCCATCTGACTTTTTCCATTGGAATTTCTGACACACAAAGTTTGAAAGCAGGATCTAAAATTTTCCGACAACAAAATTTGATCGTTTAAATTCCAATCGTGTGTAGACAATTCCGACAGACAAAGTGCCACGCATGCTCATAATAAATTATGAGACAAAATCTATTGGCTACTGCCCTCTTTATAGTCCCTACGTATGTGTTGTACGTCACCACGTTCTGAACAATCGGATTTTCCAACAACTTTGTGCGAGTAAGTCTTTTACCTTGCTGCACATTTTCACTGGCAAGTTGTACATTTGCAGAGCACCTGAAGCTCTAGTTGACACTTTTCCAATTGGTAGCAAATTTGCATGGCAAGTCTCTAGTAAGAACAAAGTTGCAGTGCTGATTCTACAGCAAAAGCTCTGCCAGTCTACAGCATGAAAATTAAGCCACAGTGACCCCTGTGGTGGGATGACTATTGCACAACAGAACTGAACCAGAACTTGAAGCAGACTTGCAGAATATTTGCAAAGAAAGTTGATCTGGAGTCATGCAATGTGGACTTGCTGCAATTGTGCAAAAAGATTGTAAAGCCTGGCAAGTCTAGCAATAGCTTAGTAAGTCATTTTCAAAATGCAGCTCATTTGCTTGCTATCTGGGTACTAAAGCAATGTGAGCATAAACACAAATAACTTCACCATATGCAAAAAAATTGAATAAATGAACATCAGCAGCCGCTGTGCTCAAATTTTTAACTGATGGAAACAACTGCAGCAGTGCTCTATAGGGGGCTGAGGCTTGTGGATAATATAGCCTTGTTAGAATACAGTTTTATATATACCTTTGAAGCTCACAAAATGGCCCCTGCCATAAGGGAAGTGCTGGGTAGATGTCATATTACTTCAAAAAAGTTAAGATGAAAACACGTTGCCGATTACTCACTTCATGAAGTGCTTCATTGTTGATGTCTCGGAGATCCAAGTGTCCAATCTTCAGCAATTTTCCCGATAATAGACTTGTACTGACAAAACCTGAAAAGAGTCAGCAGGGAAGACAGCTTAGAAAACATGAAATGCTCGGCTCTTGTGTTCCAGCAATTCTAAGAAGTTTAATCACTCGGCGCTTCAAGTCATTTACATGACCATTTTTATCTCCTCTAACATTTCACATGCAGAGTGTTTTAATATTTACTTTTAAACTAAAGACCCGTAAATCAAATGTGTGATGGGAATAGAAATAAATGCACAGCACCGAGGCTTTCATTTTAGTACTGCAGCAAATCTACACCAAACATTGCTTCACCTTTCTCAGTTATTTTCAGTCATATAAATCTAGAAACTGCCTACGTGGTTCCACCAAAACACAAAGGAGCGCACATAGCAGTCCCTCTTGAATGCTTATATTTTCAAAATGACGGGTGCAAGCTGGTGCATTGTTAGGAAAAGCTAATGGAGTGTGGACAAACCCCAGCTTCAGTTTTACCTCCAGGAAAAATAATTGCAAAAGGCCAAAATGATCCAAACCAGGAGATCCACCACCCCCGAGAACATGGCTCCCTGCAATCAAGTGCCACCAACTGGGCTACATGGCAGTTATCACAGTGCTTATATATATATTATATATATATATATATATATATATATATATATATATATATATATATATATCTTAAAGTGTGGAACTTTAGTCTGAGAAAATGAATCGATCACTTCAGGTTGGCCCCTTTTGCAGGTTTATCTATGTAAAACATTAAAAATAAGTGTCTATATTGTTTAAAATCCAGTAATACACTGCCTCACCTTGCTTTGCACATGCTCAGTTGCTCTCTATTCTCGGCACTGTGCCTAAAATCAGAACCACCAAAGGACAATCAGATAAGATCTTTAAAACTTACTGTTGCTGAAGGGGGAAGAAAAAAATATGAATGAAATCTGCTCACTGGGGGGAGAACCTCTGGGGGAATCTAGGATGGAAAAGGATCTGGGGGTCCTAGTAGATGAACAAGCTGGTGCTAACAAAGCTAACAGAATATTGGCATGCATTAAAAAGGGGATTAATTCCAGAGATAAATCAATAATTCTCCAGCTCTACAAGACTCTGGTCCTGCTGCACCTAGAGTATGCTGTCCAGTTCTGTGCACCAGTCCTCAGGAATTTACTGCAAATGGAGCGAGTACAAAGAAGGGCAACAAATCTAATAAGGGGTCTGGAGGATATTAGTTATGAGGAAAGGTTGCGAGCACTGAACTTATTCTCTCTGGAGAAGAGACGCTTGAGAGGGCATATGATTGCAATTTACAAATACCGTACAGGTGACCCCACAATAGGGATAAAACTTTTTTGCGGAAGGGAGTTTAAGAAGACACGTGGCCACTCATTAAAATTAGAAGAAAAGATGTTTAACCTTAAACTACGTAGAGGGTTCTTTACTGTAAGAGTGGCAAGGACGTGGAATTCCCTTCCACAGGCGGTGGTCTCAGCGAGAGGGGCATCAATAGTTTTTAAAAACTATTAGACAAGCACCTGAACGACCACAACATACAGGGATATTCATTGTAATACTGACATATAATCACACATATAGGTTGGACTTGATGGACTTGCGTAGTTTTTCAACCTCACCTACTATATAACTATGGATACTTACCTCTCTGGAAGGCAGCAAATGAATTCTTCATTCTATTGCAGAGCTAGCTGCACTGCTATCCAACATTTTTGGGTGTGCCAGATAATGTGTGCCCTGCTGTATGCCATGGCTCCTACAGCCAGGTTCCTACAGCCAGACGCCAAGTCTAAGGCCGCGTACACACGCGCGGACTGTTCGCCCAACCTTGTCCGCTGAACAGTGTTTGGGCGGACAGTCCGCTCGTGTGTGGGGCTTCAGCGGACAGTTTCAGCGGACAGTTGGCCGAACAAGGTCTTACGGAAATTCCGAAAAACTGTCCGCTGAAACAAGGTTTCAGCGGACTGTTCGCTCGTGTGTAGGCTTGTTCGGCCAACTAAGTCTCGCGCATGCTCAGAAAGGATTTCCACGTCGGAAGGTTGCATTGCAGTGTATAGGACGTCGTATTTTTCGTCCCGTCGTACGTGCCGTTCACGTCATCGCGCACGGTTTCAGCAAACTGTTCGTCCGTCGTGTGTGGCCATGTCCGTCCATGCTAAGTTTGAGCGGACTGTTCGCTCAAACTGTTGGACGGACAAAGTTGGGCCAACAGTCCGCGCGTGTGTACGCGGCCTGAGTGTCATAGCTACATTTGGCAGCCCAAAACGGCTAGGAACTTTGCCACCAAAATCCTGAAACTATATAATAAACCAGAGGATAGCTCATTCCACTAGGGTAGACTGACCCTTTAACTGCTAGTAATTATTGTATAATATTATTGCTTATATTTGGTATTCAAAAATATATATAAGGGCTATAAAAAGAGAACCCAGTAAACTTATTTTTACCAACTGCCAAGCAAATCAAAACCCCTGAAGCTAGAGGAAGAATGGAGTGGAAGAGCTCAGTATCCCCTTTAACATTCATCAGGCATTGCATCATGTTAGCTTGAACCTTGCACGTAATTTGTCCAGGCTGTGCCATCTCATTGATTGGCTCATGTTGATAATGTGGGTGAAATGAACCTTGAAAAGCGTGTGTACTGAATGCTGTAGTGCATTGATCACCTGCGTGAACCTTTCACTAACTTTGCAAGTCTGCATGAATACACTCTTCACATGTTATAATACGTTGTATAAAACCTATCCCTAACTTAGCACTTCCACCTAGCAGCACTAGAGCCACTGGTTCGAATCCCAACCATGACACTAAGGGGTTTATTTACTAAAGCTAGAGAGGGAAAAATTAGTCACAATTCTGCAGAGAAACCAATCAGCTTCCAGGCTTTATTGCTAAAGCTTATTTAAACAAGCTGAGGTTAGAAGTTGAATGGTTTTCTGCAGAATTACGACTACTTTTGCCCTCTCTAGCTTTAGTAAATAAACCCCTAACTGTCTGGAGTTTGCATGTTCTTCCTGTGCCTGGGTGGGTTTCCTCTGGGAACTCCGGTTTCCTCCCACACCACAAAGACATGCTGGGTAGATTAATTGGCTCCTATATAAATCAACCCCAGTATGTGTGTGTCGCTAAATAAAATTCAACACTTATTCAAAAGTCCATTCAAAGAGTTTCCACAGATCCAAAGGGATCACACTAAGTATAAGACAAAGACGGTATCTGTAAGTGGTAAAATGATCCTCCACAAACACCTCCAAATTGGGCCTCTTACCCTCATGAATGGACCACTAGATTATAGGTGGTCTACAGTGCTTAATCATCCATCTGGCATGTTCCCGTTCCTCAAAGACTGCACAAAGGTTATGGTTCAGATACTGTTATCCCCTCTGTGTGATTGTGAATTAGGGATCTTAGATTGTCAACTCCTTGAGGGCAGGGACTGATGTGAATGTACAAAATGTATGTATATATGTAAAGTGCTGTGTAAATTCACGGTGCTATATAAGTACACTAAATAAAGAAATAATACCTTTTAGCCCCCATTCACATTATAAATGTCATCATCTGTGGGCATGTTGTCATGCACAGGGTAGGTCATTCTTTTCAGTGGACTGCCTTATGCGCAACAGATATGGCAAAGAAGCCCACGTACACCATTTAGATTTGTGGTGCTCTGTGAATGGTCCTGCAGCCTCCTGGGACACATGACTACAAGAGGGGAAGGGACAGGGAAAGGAAGTAGGCGAGTATTACGGAGGTAGGAGCGGGTACCAATAAAAATCAGTACGGTACTCACTTTCCCCCTCCCCTGAAATGAAACCTGCAACTCAGTTACAGGCTGGAGGGGGGAGGGAGCGCACCAATGGGTCCTCACTTTTTGAGTGAAGTTCCACTTGAAATTATATCTAAAACCGTTTATTATTATTTTTTTGGGATAGAATAGAGAAGGGTTAACAAAGCTGTTAGGTTTTTATTTTGCCGTGGGTGCTCCATGCAGACAAGACGGGGGGTATTTACAAAAGGCAAATCCACTTTGCACTGAAAGTGCACTTGGAAATGCAGTCGCCATAAATCTAAGGGGTAGATTTGAAATTAGTGGAAGCTCTGCTCATTTTATAATCCAATCATGTGCAAGCTAAAATGCTACAGCGACTGCAAGGCCAAGTTTCCCCCTTAGACTGTTGTCACCAGAAAAAGTGTCCCCCCCCCCCCCCGTTTAAAATGTACCCATTTTTCCAGTTCTGGTTCAAAATGTTGGATTTTTCCTTGTTTTTATATTCAGTAACAATGGTCCCCTGGACAAATTGAGTTAGACGTGAGACAGAAAGAAAAAAAAAACCCAAGAGAGGTTCTAAGTGTAAAAAAACACTTTACCAGGAAAAGTATATCTGATTCTAGGTCCACTTTAACCTTTAGAATTCTATTGATAACATTTACTGGCCTAAAATCCGTCTTCTCAGATTTTCTGGATACTATTTTTGTAACTATGAGACAGAGTGGTGAATATTATAGATGAATAGTCTGTGTATGTGTGCTGCGGTTTGTAAATCGGAACATTCATCACACAATCAAACGCCAGAGAAGCCCCAGACGGCTGAAGGTCGGTCGATTGTGGGTTTCAATTATAGCTTAGTGAAGTTGAAGTCTGCATGGCCCAGCATTAATCTTAATGAGGTAAAATAGATGTCAATTATTTCCCCCTGGGTAAACGTGGATTTCATTTACAGAGCAGTGTAGTACAACACAAGGTAAAATCAACTACTATATTTTCACATTTTTTATTTTTTTTAAATCTGACAGAAATTTATTTTACAACTCAAAGGATAGGTTCACATCTGTGCAGGTTGTAGTTGATGCATTTTTCCAGCGCATTTTGGAACACGCCTTTTTGAAAGTACGACAGTTCTGTTTAGTGTGACTTTGATGCTACTTTATACTCTCTGGCACTTAAGTAGCATCAAAGTAGTGCAGAACCAAATGGTACCTGGTTTTCACCTTCCCCTGCCGCAACGCGCTTTGCGCATTCGCAGTGGAAAACTGCCTGCGAAGCCAGAAGGCTTTACTGCTGGTTTCCCTTAGCTGAGATGGCGGCGGCAGCAGCACCCGAGCAACAATTGAAATTGGATTCGCGGACAGTTAAGTGTCCTTATATTAAAGGAGAAGTTCAGCCTAACATTAAAATCACTACATCAATAGACATCCACAATCTAACACTAACCTATCTAAAGCAGTAAAGAAGAAATCAGTATACATACCTTTTCTGAAGCCGAACTGACCCGATTCCACACTGATCTGTGTAGGCGGGTGCAGAGGAGGCAGCTGACAAAGAAAGCCCCATAGTTAGTCTATGGGTGACATCACTTCCCATTCATTTCCCAGCCATTGTTGGCTGTTTCCTCTGCAGAGCTTCCACCACTGGAGATCGGACCAGATCGGCTTCAAAAAAAGTATATATACTAATTTCTTCTTTACAGGGCTAGATAGGTTAGTGTGAGATCGTGGTTGTCTATAGACATAGCGATTTTAGTGTTATGCCCCATACACACGGTCGGACTTTCCGACCACAAAATCTGTCGTTTTTTTTCTGACAAATTTTGTCTGAAACTTGTGTTGCATACACAAGTTCACACAAAGTTGTTGGAAAATCGTTGGAAGATCGTTCTGAACGAGGTGACGTCAAACACATACGTCGGGACTATAAACGGGCTGTAGCCAATAGCTTTCGTCTCTCAGTTTATTCTGAGCATGTGTGGCACTCTGTCCGTCGGAATTGTCTGCACACGATCGGAATTTATGCGATCGGATTTTGCTGTCGGAAAATTTTAGATCCTGCTCTCAAACTTTGTGCATCGGAAAATCCAACGGAAAAAGTCAGATAGAGCCCACACACGTCAGAAAATCTGACTATGTGTATGGGGCATTAGGCTGGAGTTCTCCTTTAAAAGTCAGCAGCTACACTATTTGTAGCTGCTGACTTTTTTTTTTTCTGAAGGATACTGGAGCTCCGTTTTAAAGGATAGGGTTAAATGTTAGGGGTAATTATTAGGGTTAGCGGTACTTGTTAGGGCTAGCGTTCCAGGGCTGAATATAGTATAGTAACTGTTGAATATAATATCACGTGTTGCGGATCCTAAGGAAGTAACTTGTTTGTGAAACAAGTCGATCTGCTTTTACGCTCATTGATACATATACACATATATCTGTGGAAATATGTATATGCCACTAATTTTATAATATGCTTCGTTATAAACTATCGGAATTTGGTGTGGCCGTGTGCAGGCAAGACAGCTTGAGCCGAATACTGTCGGAATTCCATCGGGAAAAACGTCAGAGCTTTTTCCGACAAGAATTCCGATCGTGTGTACACGGCATAAGGGTTTAAGTTCTGTTTGGAGATGGATTTTAAATAAATATTTTAGTTTTAACACAAATGCAATCCTTCTTGGCCAATATGAATAAACACCAGGTTCTTCTCCCACTCCCGTTAAATACTGTTCTTTGAGCTAAGGTCTATGTGGCTTCACCCAAATCCAAACCTGCTCATGGCTAAGACCTTGTTCATATTGAGCATCCTGGTACATGAGACTCCTGTGTGTAGGTGTGGGTAGAAGGCACAGGTGGAAAGCTGCTGAAGCTGGATGGTATCCCGAGTGGTACCCAGTATGCACCAAGGGACGAATGCTCTGAATATCAGTCCTGGGTGCTTACTGCCCTAAACGCCAGTAAGGCTTGGTGCACTGTCCAGCCACATCAGTTGTCAGCCTCTCACTGAGCTTTACAAGCTCCATGGCATCTTTACATTCTTCCTGCAACTAAATGCCGGAGTCTCCTGCACCAAGGCATAAACGTCCATTGTGCAGGAGGCCTAAGAAAAATACTTCATTCTCCAACCTTCTGAAATCCATTTCTCCTAGGAAAGCAATAACAAAAAAAAAAAAAAAAAGCAACCAACAAGAACAGTACCGTCCCCCCTCTGAGACATTACAGCACGAGCACTATTGATTCACAGTGTGCATCCTTGTAATTTCCACCAACATCTGTCCTATCACAGCCGATGACAGTCACCTTCAGTGTCAGACATTCTGTATGTTGCACAAAGTAGAGTCTGGCACAGGAGAATACTTGTCTCGTTTGCTGGCAAAAGTATTGCTCTGCTTGACTACATTACACTCAAATGATGCTCAGTAAAACTCTGCGTGTTCTGGGATGTAATTGTTGTGACAAAGCGAGAAGCGCACAAGGACCTGATTTCTGGGCTGCCATGAGAATGGTGGCTGAAGAGGGGCGGGCATGACTCATCTGTCCAAACTGATAAACCAACTGAGCACACAATGCTTGGAAAACATATTCAAAATGAGCCACAGGAACAACATCTTACTCTGTGATTTTTAGAGATCAACGAGGTCTAGCGGGAGCAGGATTGACAGAATAGCATGGGACCTAAGAGTCAGCTCTGGGCTACAAATGGGGGGTCTAGTTTAGAGTGAGCACCTGAAACAGACCCTTCTGTCTGTTAACAGGGAGCTGCTGTATAATGGCAGTCAATGGTTGGTTGGGAGTCAATTTTATTTACATTGTTGTTATAATTTTTATACCAATGATACACTGAGCAAAATTATAAAACGCAACACTTTTGTGTTTGCCCTTATTTATCATGAGCTGAACTTAAAGATCTACAATTTTTTCTATGTACACAAAGGTCCTATTTCTCTCAAATATTGTTCCCAAATCTCTGTAAATCTGTGTTAGTGAGCCGAGATAATCCATCCACCTCACAGGTGTGGCATATCAAGATGCTGATTAGCCACTTAAAGCGGTTCTGCACACACTTTCAAAAGTTAGGCTCATTCGTTTTATAAATGCATAATTTATTTTATTTTATTTTTTTTATCGTACCTGTTCATGTTTGTAATCTTAGTTTTCATTCCCTGCGGCTGTGGGCGGTGTTTGTGCGAGTACTGTCTCTTGGGATCTTGCGTAATTCATCCCAGGAGTCCATGCGGAGGTCCAATGCGAAATCTTGCGTTATTTCAACGGAGTGACGTCATTACGCCGGCCACGTTTGGAGAGATTTTTGAAACTTGCCATTGTTAGGGAGGGCATCCGTTGTGATGGCAACATATATGATTACGCCACGCGGCGCAGTTGCCACAGAGCATGCGCGGGATCCACCAAGGAATTCTGGTACTTGTAATGCAATCGAACAAGGAAGTGATTGTTTGTGGGCTTCAAATGCCCACAAGCAAGATGACATCTGCTGGGTAAGATTTTTAAAACTATCGATTAGACAGGAAAACGGACCGGGATACTGGGAAGCATCAGTACAAGTATGTCTGACTTTACTTTTAAACAGTATAAAAAAAATTTAAAAAAATAACTTGTGTGCAGAACCGCTTTAAGGACCAGCCTCGTTTTGGAGTTTAGGTGTTTACATGATTAAAACTGTTTTTTTTTTTTGCTAGAAAATTACTTAGAACCCCCAAACATTATATATTGTTTTTTTTTCTAACACCCTAGAGAATAAGATGGTGGTCATTCCAATACTTTTTTTCACACCGTATTTGCGCAGTGGTCTTACAAGGGCACTTTTTTTTAAAGAAAATAAGACAACAGTAAAGTTAGTCTCATTTATTTTTTTTATATTGTGAAAGATAATGTTACGCCAAGTAAATTGATACCCAACATGTCACGCTTCAAAATTGCGCCTGCTCGTGGAATGGCGTCAAACATTTACCCTCAAAAATCTCCATAGGCGACATTTAAAAAATTTGACCGGTTGCATGTTTTGCGTTATAGAGGCTAGAATTATTGCTCTTGCTCTACCGATCGCTGTGATACCTCACATGTGTGGTTTGACCACCATTTTTACATGCGGGCGCTACTCATGTATGCGTTTGCTTCTGCGTGCAAGCTCATTAGGACAGGGCGCTTTAAAAAAAAATGTATTTTTTTATTTTACTATTTCACTTTTATTCCTATTACAAGGAATGTAAAGAAGACAGAAAAAAAAGCATGACGGGTCCTCTTAAATATGAGATCTGGGGTCAAAAAGTCCTCAGATCTCATATTTGGACTAAAATGCCAAAAAAATTAAAATAAATTGTCATCTGAAAAAATGACATTGAAAAAATGTGGCTTTAAGAGCTATGGGCAGAAGTGACATTTTGACGATGCTTCCACCCTCCTATGGTATGGAGACAGGTGGGGGCCATCTTAGCCTCACTCGTCTCCATACCAAGGACGTGAAAGGATCCGATCGCCACCACCACTGACGGCTACAGTAAGCGTCGGAGGTCGAGGGAGAGCAGCAGGAGGGGGTGGCACCTCTCCCCCGGCCAATAACGGTGATCACGGCCACAGAGACCACCATTATCGTAAAGAGGACCGTCTCCTGAAAAGATGGATATCTTGGTTGTGGCAGTTGCTACCGAGATATCCAGCTTCAAGTGGTAGACAGCATGATTATTGCACAGGTATGCCTTAGACTGGCTGCTGTGTTGAGTTATTTTGAGGAGACAGCAAATTTACACTGTTATACAAGCTGTACACTCACTACTTTACATTGTAGCAAAGTGTCATTTCTTCAGTGTTGTCACATGAAAAGATATAATAAAATATTTACATAAATGTGAGGGGTGTACACAATATATACACAACTGTGTATATATATATATATATATATATATATATATATATATATACATATATATATATATATACATACACACAGTTGTGCTCAAAAGTTTGCATACCCGGCAGACATTTTGGCATTTATATTGAAAATATGACTGATCGTGCCAAAAAACTGCCTTTTTTTGTCAAGGATAGTGATCACATGAGGCCATTTATTAGCACATAGTTTTTTTGCTCTTTTTAAAAGGAATACTGTACAGTATTGTTCAATCATTTAATAATTCACACATATTCGAAATTGCAAGCAGGTTTCTCTGCCAATTCGCATGCCATGAGAGTGTGACCGGCTCTTTATGGAGCCAGTTGAAAAAGGGCCCGGTGCACCTTTGGGTCCGGTTCAGGCTAAAATTGGGACCTGAGTTGCACCAGAACCGTTATACAGGAACGCACCAGACCCCTGGCATGAACCCACAGCTGCACATGTGTGACCCCAGCCTCAGGAATAAAACATATAAGGAGATACTTCCGAAACGTAACATGTACAGTCTGGAGGAAAGAAGGGAAAGAGAGATATGATTGAAACCTTTAAATAAATCAAGGGGGTGAGTAAGGTGCAAGAGGGCGGGAATTTTAATATGAAACCAAGATCAAGAACACGGGACATGACCTTACACTAACAGGAGGAAAGTTCAAAATAAATTTTAGAAAATAATATTTTAGACCCCTTTCACACTGGGGCGTTTTTCAGGCGTTTTTAAAGCGCTTTAGCGTTAAAAAAAGCGCCTGTAAAGCGCTTGAAAGAAGCCTCATCTGCAGTCCCAATGTGAAATGTCAGCGCTTGAAAAACGCTCGTAAAGCGCCGCTTAAACTAGCAGCGCTTTACCAGCATTTTTCGAGCGTTAATGGGGCGCTTTTAACCCCTGCTAGTGGCCAAATAAAGGGTTAAAAGTGCCCACAAAACGCTGCTGCCAGTAGCGTTTTTCAGGAGTTTTACAAGCGCTTCCCATTGATTTCAATGGGAAGGGGCGTTTTAGGAGCGTTGTATTCACCGCTGCAAAGAAGCTGCTTGCAGGACTTTTTTTGACGCTCTGCCAGCGCAGCGCCTCAGTGTGAAAGCACTCGGGCTTTTACATTGGGATTGCAGTTGCAGCTTCTTTCTACATTGGGATTGCAGTTGCAGCTTCTTTCAGGCGCTTTTTTTAACGCTAAAGCGCCTGAAAAACGCCCCAGTGTGAAAGGGATCTTGGTGTGAAAGCACTCGGGCTTTTACATTGGGATTGCAGTTGCAGCTTCTTTCAGGCGCTTTTTTTAACGATAAAGCGCATGAAAAACGCCTGAAAAACGCCCCAGTGTGAAAGGGGTCTTACTGAAAGGGTAGTTGACAAAAAAGTTAACAAAAACAAAACAAAAACAACATTAAAAAACACAAAACAGAAAATATAAAAAGAAAAAAAGGGGGCAGACTCGATGGACCATTTGTTTTTTTCTCTGCCATCATTTTTCAATGTAAAATACGGCAACCAGTAAACAGGATCTTGTTGACAGCAGGATCCTGCATAAAAAGATTACTCTATACGCATGTAATAAACACATGCGTACAGCATTACAGCACAAATGGCCTTCTGTTGCTATGACGTAGGCTGTTTTGGCTGCCTAGCGCCCTTATATTGCTAGGATGCAGTCAGCTTCCACTGCCCAGCGTTCTTCCCTTGCTAGGGTGCAGCCATCCTCTATAGTCTGTATAATTAATTTATTTATTTCAGGTACTTATATAGCAGCATCAATTTACACAGCGCTTTACATATACATTGTACATTCACATCAATCCCTGCCCTCAAGGAGCTTACAATCTAAGGTCCCTAACTCACATTCATACATACCGTATATACTCGAGTATAAGCCGAGATTTTCAGCCTCTTTTTTGAGGCTGAAAGTGCCCCCCTCGGCTTATACTCGAGTCATCGCTGTCTGCCCGCTCGATCAGCGTGTCGAGCAGACAGACAGCGGCCATTCTATGATTCAAAAGCCGCGCCTCCGGCTCCGCCTTCGCCTGTGATAGGCGGAACACTGAATTTCCCAGCAGCCTGTGTTCCGCCTATCACGGGCATCTTCTCATCCTCGTACTACGGACGAGGATGATACGACGTCCGTGATAGGCGGAACACAGGCTGCTGGGAAATTCAGTGTTCCGCCTATCACAGGCGAAGGAGGAGGCGCGGCTTTTGAATTTTACAATGGCCGCCGACGAAGAGGGCACGGGACGGAGGCAAGGCAAGGCAAGGCACGGCACGGGACAGGACGGCACGGGACGGGACGGGACGAAGGCAAGGCACGACACGGGACGGAGGCTCGGGACAAAGGCTCGGGACACAGGTAGGCTGGACACACACACACACACACACACACACACACACACACACACACACACACACACACACACACACACACACACACACACACGGATGGAGACACACACACACAGGGATGGATGGATGGATGGATGGAGACACACACACACAGGGATGGATGGATGGATGGATGGATGGAGACACACACACACAGGGATGGATGGATGGATGGATGGAGACACACACACACAGGGATGGATGGATGGATGGACACACACACACACAGGGATGGATGGACGGACACACAGGGATGGACGGACACACAGGGATGGACGGACACACAGGGATGGACGGACACACACACAGGGATGGACAGGCATGTCTCACCCTCGGCTTATACACGAGTCAATAAGTTTGCCAGTTTTTTTGGGGGTAAATTGGGGGCCTCGGCTTATATTCGGGTCGGCCTATACTCGAGTATATACGGTACACATTTGGGACAATTTAGACAGGATCCAATTAACCTACCAGCATGTCTTTGGAGTGTGGGAGGAATCCGGAGTACCCGGAGGAAACCCACGCAGGCAAAGGGAGAACATACAGGTAGTGTCGATATGCAGATATGATATGAGATATGAAGAATTAGGTGTAACCAAGCTGGATCAATGTAAGTTTAAAAAAAGATAATTCCTTGCTCTGGCTCCTGCCGGGAGACTGCAAAGTGCATCATTACCCGATCAATCATCCTTTTAATCCTTAGCTATATGGGATAGATTTAAACAGGCATCAGGTTTGATATCTCCTCATGCTCCCATGCTTTCCATGCTTTCCTACTTTTATAACCCAGCGTTCTACTCTGCATTTATTTCCCCTTCCTCCTTATCACTGGTTCCGTCTGTAGTTGGCGAGAAGTTCGTTTCTTTGTCAGATTTTAAATCGCTATCAGATTTCCAAGAACAATTACTGATATCTCTAGGTTAAGCGTTTCCACACTACAAATACTGATCTGGACCTGGCGATTGAGACAGAAGACTGGATATATATATATTTGGCATTAAACCCTTGTGGCATCTCATCACAATTATATCCCATCTTATCTCTTAATTTGCTTCTGTGGAACCGGAGGTCCAGAGAATCCATTTCCATATTTGGTGGACTTGTCCACTGGTGAAGTCTTTCTGATCCGAAATCTTCCAAACTCTCAGCTAAATGAAGGTGCACAGGCAAATATTGCTCCAGGCGAAATCACCTCCTATACCCCCTGCTCTGAGGGAAAGGGTGCCTGTCCAGTCTGATGTGAACTGAGGAATCCAAGTATATGCAGAGAAAGGGGTGACTGCACTCTAGTCCTCAGAATAATGGTAGCTTTATTGATAAAATCCAAATAAAATATACACCACAGATCCAGGACACGATGACAATACAAATGGTAAGACATTTCACACAGATTGCACCAAGTCCTCCAAACTCTCCCAGTTGCTCCAGTGTTGCTCTCTAACCTGACCCCCCGGTAGCTTAATTAAACATAAGCCCTTTGGAGTTGGCCAAGATTTAATTTAAACTCTTGCTTCAAATCACTACATCTTCTAAGAAAACAATCACCAGAACTTGGAAAATTGCCTCATTTGTCTCCTCATGAGCACATAGGGTTACCCAGGCTATGATACATGCAAAGATTGAAGCAACCCTACAGGATTGGATTCATAACTACACTAAAATCTGGCAACCGTGGGCCAATCATTTTCTCCCACCTAACTTTTATACGTCTCTTCTGGGGCCTCAACCTTCTGGCGACCTGACATGTGGGGTTTCCCTGTAAAGACACTATGGCGTTGACAAATCATAAAGTTCCAGTCACTTCCATCAAATGAAATATTCAAATTGGGCAAACATGCACACTTGTACCCATGATGAGGGAAGACACCCCAAAGCCATCCCGGGCACTAGACGTTTGACTCCATCTGAAAGGCTTAGACATAGGATTATTATTATACAAGATTTATATAGCGCCAACAGTTTACGCAGTGCTTTACAATGTATAGGGGGGACAACACAATTAGAGTACAGTTCAATACAAAAGTTACAGGAGGGCCCTGCTCCTAGAGCTTACGGGGTGGTACAAAAGATAATAGCTGCAGAGAATGATTTGATGGGGGTGGCTAGGGGACAGTTAGGTGGGTGTGCGATAGGCTTCCCTGAATAAATGAGCTTTCAGGGAACTCCTAAAGGTGGACAGGGTAGGGGCTGATCGAATATATTGGGGCAGGGAGTTCCAGAGGATGGGAGAGGCTCTGGAGAAGTCTTGAAAGTGAGCATGAGAGGAGGTAACAAGGAAGCTACAGAGCAGGAGGTCCTGGGAGGAGCTGAGGGGACGATTTGGGTGATATCTGCAGAGGAGGTTGGTGATGTAGATGGGGGTGATGTTGTGAATGGCCTTGTATGTTATGGTTAGCATTTTGAATTTTACACGGTGGGGTGGGGGGGGGGGGGGCAGTGAAGGGATTGGCAGAGAGGAGCAGCAGTCACAGATCGGTTAGTGAGGTGTATTAGTCTAGCAGCAGAATTCATAATAGACTGAAGGGGGGATAGCCTGCTTAAGGGTAGGCCATTAAGGAGAGAGTTGCAGTAGTCAAGGCGGGAAATAACCAAGGAGTGAATAAGTTGCTTTGTGGTGTCATTAGTCAGGAAGGGTCGAATTCTGGAGATGTTGCTGAGGTTAAGGTGCAGGATTTAGCCAGTGATTGGATATGGGGGCTGAAGAAGAGGCCAAAGTCAAGGATTACACCAAGGACCCTAGCATGTGTGGAGGGACCAATGGTTGTGTCGTTGATATTAATAGTGAAGTCACAGGGGGGGGGACCGTGAAGGAGGAAATATAACAAGCCCAGTTTTAGAAAGATTGAGTTTAAGGAAGTGGTGTGACATCCATATTGATATGTCATTCAGTAAGTTTGAGATCTGTGAGGAGATCGAGGGGGTGAGTTGAAGAGTGGACAGATAGATCTGGTTATCGTTGGCATAGAGGTGGTATTGGAAGCCATGGGAGGCCCAGGGAAGAGGTATGAGGGATGTCCACCATTGTTGGAGAGAGCCCCCAGATGAAGATGAAGGTTCCCCGATGTGACCGCAAATGAAGGCTAATGTTCTCTCGTGTCTGTAGGCTCTATTATAAAACATACTAAAGCAGTAAGATACACAGCTATCTACATTCACCCATATAAAATGGGTTAAAGAACTATATATATATATATATATATATATATATATATATATATATATATATATATATATATATACATATATGTACACACATACTATAATATATATATATATATATATATATATATATATATATATATATATATATATATATATATATATATATATATATATATATATATATAATATATGATAAAATACGATTTTTACGCTAAAGGGTTTTTATATAGTACTATGACGTAAAAAAATTGTACATGAGACCTTGACTTAGTAAGAATCCAATAAACACATCTGGAGCCATGCAGCAGGAAGCTCCTGGGACTCATGTTAAGCGGGTTTATGAAATGCCAAGCGCAGGATACATTGCAGCTCCCAGCATTTATGACTCACTCTGCTTTTATTCTACGTGTTATACGCCTCATCTAATCGTAATTCTGAAAAACAAACATGCCGAATCATTTTTCATTTAAATGCTGCTCTGAGGTTCCAGCCAACCGATCTATATTTTCCAATCTTATGAATGCTATAAAGTCAGAACACATCCTTATATTGCCTTGTTATATATCATTATTTTTGGGGCACATTTGAAAAATATAATCGCGAGAAAAAGTGAGCTTCTAACGAGCCAGTGAGTTCTAACTCTCGCAGCCTTCTGGCAAAGACCAGAATTAATAGACCCTAGTCTGGGATTCTATCTTCATATTTGGTAATAACATCTACCTACACAGATCAGGAAAAAAAGGCATAGGTCTCATGCGCACAGGCACTCTTGAGTTGTCCTCATATGGGTCCCAGAATTCAGAGGCTCCAAGAGATTTGGGGTAGAAAAGAGCTTCCAACGCTGACTATGGGTACTTTGATCCTGAAATGATTAACCTACCTGAGGACTGAAATAGCCAGAAAGCAGCTGGCAGGAGTCCATGAGGTGTTGTATAGAACAGCACACAATCGTGAGAGGGCTGTGGGCTGGTTATCTGCTAATACACAGCTGGGCTCCTGTGGCCCCTTTCCTGGACTCCTCAAGCCAGTGGAAACTCTAAAACCCAGTTGTGGGACAAGTTTATGCTAGCAGTGAGCCAAATCTTTGCATTTGTACCTAAAGTGTATGGACTCTTTTGGCTTGTTCATGCTGAAGAAAAGTTACTTTGTTTTGCCTGAATAAAAACTGTAATGCCCTGTACACACGACCGGTTTTCACGTTGGAATAAACTATGAAGGTTTTTCTGACAGAATTCTGACAGAATTCCGCTGAAACTGTCTTGCGTACACACGATCACACCAAAGTCCGACCGTCAAGAACGTGGTGACATACAACACGTACGACGGGACTAGAAAACAGAAGTTCAACAGCCAGTAGCCAATAGCTTCCGTCTCGTACTTGCTTCAGAGCATGCGTCATTTTTGGTCTGTCAGAACAGCATACAGACGAGCGGTTTTTCCGTTAGAAATTGGTTCAGTCGAAAATATTTCGAATATGTTCTCTTTCTAGGTCCGTCAGAATTTTCGAAAAAAAAAAAAAGTCCAATGAGGCATACACAGGATCGGAATATACGATAAAAAGCTTCCGTCAGACTTTTTCTGCCGGACATTCTGCTCGTGTGTACGCGGCATTAGTGCTTTTACAAGATGGCTAGCTAGTGAGCTGGACCCCCAAATATCACACCATATAATGCCATTCATTATTATGGTAGCTGTACAATGCTTTGTCTCTCCTAGGAGCAGAAATATGCCCACAATTTATGTGGCCCAAATATGTCTCTGTGCAAAATTTTATATACAGGCAGAAAATTGTAAAGGGAGGAGGGCAACATTTTTTTTTTTTTTTTGCTTTGCCATTCAAAAATAAAAACTTTATTTTATATACTAAACTATTTTAGAACAGCATGTTGGTGTCACTGTACATATACTCTGAAGGCTCATATAGTGTGGTTTCAGGTGTCAGCATGGCTCTACCCTCTTAAACGTATTATTGATCAAAGACGGAAGCTTGTGCTAACATATACATTTAGTAAAAATGCTGCACATGCGTTCATAAAGAGTTTATTTACTTCAGATATTTGTTTGCCCATGTGGTCTTAAAGCGGAGTTCCCCGAAAAAAAAAAAAAAAGAAAACTATATTTTTTACTTTTTGCTATAATAAATATCCAAGAAATAAAAAAGTCTTCATCAGTTTAGGCCAATATGTATTCTTCTACATATTTTTGGTAAAAAAAAATAAAAATACCTGCAATAAGCATATATTGATAGGTTTACACAAAAGTTATAGCACCTACAAAATAGGGGATAGATTTATGGCGTTTTTACTATATATTTATTTTTTTACTAGTAATGGTGGTGATTGCGATTTTAAGCGGGACTACGACATTGTGGCGGACAGATCGGACACTTTTTTGGGACCACTGCCTTTTTTTACAGCTATCAGAGCTAAAAATAGCCACTTGTGAAACAGAAAACTGGCGCTCAGAGTAACAAAACAAAGTAAAAAACAAATTATCCACACAAAAAGTGAAATAAAATAAAAATAATTTTGCAGCTGCTGTATAAAAGTGCTAAGACTTCAAAAATTGCTATACCAGTGAAAACAGCGCTAGCAATGGTAACTACATAAATATACTCAAAAATAAATATCCATCATGATTGTGCCTAAAGTATCATCATATGTGCAAATGATAAAAATATATATAGTATCCATCAAAATTAGTTAAATTAATAAAGTGTCCAACATACTAAACTGCAACACAATAAGTCTCCTTCTTGGGCTGAACTCACCACCCAGGCAACCGGAGCTGATTAGGCAAATATATTAACTGACGGTATAAAGGGATTCAAATGCACACCAGATTGCAAAGGGATCTTCATATAAGTGTTCCACCGATAAGAAAAAAGACTTGATATAGTGAAATAGTGCAAGACTTTGAAAGAATTGGGCATAAAGCGCTACTTACAGGATGCAATGGAAAAATCGAACATTCAGAGCAAACTTCCGCGATTGCCGCTCAGCTCACGTGCGTTCCACGGAGGCAGGAAATGGCGTCAGTGGCTAGACTGTAGACCGGAAATTACGTTGACACGTTTCGCCACTCCTCCAGGAATGTCATCACAGACATCCCCACTGATCACTCTTTAAATGACACTGGCAGGGAAGGCGTTAACACTAGGAGGGGGCGATCAAGGGGTTAAATGTTCCCCGGGGAGGTGTTTCTAAGTTTCTAACTGTGGGGGAGATTGTACTGACTGGGAGTACAGAGAGAGCGCTGTTCGAGACTATTAGGAACAGCAGATCTCTCTCTACTTCCCTGACAGAATGTGAATCTGTCTGTTTACATTGATCCCCGATCTGTCTCTCTGAGAAGCGATCGCGGGTTTCCGGCGGACACGCACATCAGCTCTGGAATCGTGCCGCAGGTGCCCTCTCTAACTCGTAAAGTGGCCGACGTACACCTACGGTGATTCGTGCAGCCATGCCAACCTGCCGCCATATAATGCCAGTGGCTGTTCAGCAAGATGGTAAACCCTTAACAAAATGTGTGCGGGAGCCACCGGTAACAGCACAGCCTAACTCAGACTTTCTCAACCTTTTCAACACAGAGGAACCCTTGAAATAGTTCTCCGGTCTCGGGAACCCCTGCTAAAAATTTGAAATCTACAACTCATGATACATTAGTGTGATGGTCAGTGGGAAGATTAGTCCTTACACTTGTGGTCATTGGGAAGAATTACCTCCTTACAGATAGTTAAAAAAATCAATGGTGTCAGTGGGAATTTATCTGAGAGGCAGAAATTGCCCAATGCTGAAGAAACGCCTAGCAACCTCTGGAGGAACCCTGCTTGAGAATCACTGGCCTAAATGAAGCAACGGCACGTACCTGCCGTTGCTTCAGTTTGCTTAAAGTGGTTGTATACTTGAATTTTTAACTTTTACCTACAGGAAAGCCTATAATAAGGCTTACCTGTAGGTAAAAAAAATATCTCCTAAACCTGTACGGTTTAGGAGATATTCCCCTCGTTATGCGCCGCTGACTGCAGCAGCGCATGCGCACAAGGGGTTTCTCACCGTCAAAATCCGGCAGCGGCCGAGCGGTCGGACTGAAATCTCCCGCGTGCATGCGCGGGAGTGACGATATCGCGGCTCCGGCCACTCACAGCGCCGGAGCCGCGATACCCGGAAGAAACGCAGAGGGAGCATGTCAGCTCCCTCGGCGTGGATCGGGCCAGATGTCGGGGCCTCGTTCTAAGGTAAGTATTTCATAATGAGCTAGTATGCGGTGCATACTAGCTCATTATGCCTTTTGCTTTGCAGGTTTAAAAAAAATAATAATAATGTGCGGGCTTACTACCGCTTTAAGTGCACATGTGCCGATGACATCGGTACATGCAAATACAGGGATATCTCCTAAACCGTGTAGGTGTAGTAGCTACAGGTAAGCCTTATTATAGGTCTGCCTGTAGTATAAAGTGGTTGTAAAGGGTTTACAACCACTTTCAGTCTCTCAATCAACATTATTTTGATCCTTATACTGCTAGCATTAGTAAATAGATAAAGAGGGTATATTATAATCACTTGTTTTACCTGTTTTTATTTCTTTAGTTGCTTCTTGCTTTCTGGCCTAGGCAAATGCTGTCATACATCCCAGGAGTCTTCAGGAGGGGACGAGGGGCTTTCTCAGCTAGGTTCAGCCTCCTGTGCCTGGGCTAAGGGCAGATGGATTCTATAAGTAATTGCTACATGGGTCATCAGCCCTTACTCAAGATGGATATGGCCAGAAATGCTAGCAATGATTTCTTAGCAAAATAAAGCATGGAGATGTGGATGGATGGGGGAGTTTGCTTTGAATAATAAAAATGAATTAAAAAGCCTTTTTGTTTGAGGTGCTCAGTGTAGTTCCGCTTTAAGGATGAGCAGTCGTTACTGAATGAGGCCACTTGTTTATTTAGCAGGTGACAGGTCTCTAGATTCCCGAGTAATACACACCCCTGCCATTGCTATGCCTACGGGAAGGTCACTTGTTATTTCCCTGAGGGTGATTAAAATTTCATGAATTCCATGCAAGCTGCCCTAACAAGGGATTTACAGCAACCTGAAGAGCCAGCCATGGCCATATATCGTACAGAGCGCTCAGTAAGTACGGCCCGCCGACGTCGGAGCATCTGCAGTCATCTCACGCAGCAGAACAAGAAGCTTCTCTGCGGCTGAGCACATATTTTTATCCCCCCTACCATCACCCATGCCTGGGCTTTGTGCTCTGAGACAGACATGCTTATGGGTACCTCGCCTGTGTTACATGTTTAATTTATTGCCTGTTGCTAAGCGACCTGGGCTCAGGCTACAAGGAACACATAACCAAGATACAGAGGGAGAAGGATGGTGTCACAGGTTGCAGAGGGACAGGCGGCATTGCATTCTTATACGGCTGCACTAAATATCACAACACAAGGGAGTATGCGTCTACTAGAGCTGCACGATTCTGCCCAGAATGAGAATCACGTTTTTTTTGCTTAGAATAAAAAGATCACGATTCTCGCGATGTAAAATCTTTCACATTATACAAAAAAATTGGGTTAACTTTAATGGTTCGTTTTTTTTTTCTTTTTAATTCATTAAAGTAACTTTTTTCAATATAATTGCATTTGAAAGAACGCTGCGCAGGTACAGTGTGACACAAAATACTGCAACAACCACCATTTTATTCTCTAGGGCAGGGGTCCTCAAACTGCGGCCTGCCGAGGACATTTATCCGGCCCACCCCACCCAGGGCTGGATTCCTGACAGGCCAGGCCTCGGGCCGAGCCGGTTGTAACACAGCGGGGGACTGCTGTGTCACGGAGCTCACTGTTAAAAGTTTGGGCGCGCTGTGATAAAAGTCCCGCCCCTCCTTCTAGACCAGCTCGTGTGTTAGAGGCTGTTTTCTGTCTATCACACGGGCTGGTCTAGGAGGAGGGCGGGACTTTTATCACAGCGCGCCCAAACTTTTCACAGTGAGCCCTGACACAGCAGCAGGAGATGCCCGATGTGCACACACACTGACTGGTGAGACATTGTTTGGCACAGTAAGGTTGTGAGGGGGGCTTGCAAAGATGATGAGGGGGGGCTTGCAATGATGGTGAGGGGGGCTTGTAATGATGGTGAGGGGGGGCTTGCAAAGATGCTGAGGGGGGGCTTGCAATGATGGTGAGGGGGGGCTTGCACTGATGGTGAGATGGGCATTGATTGGGCTGTGACATTGACCATCACATTAGCCAAAAGCAGGCCTATAGTTCCCATTGAAATACTGGTAAGTTTGTTGATTTAACTTTACTTGTTCTTCATTTTAAATATTGTATTTGTTTCCATTTTGTTTTTCCACTTCAAATAAGATATGTGCAGTGTGCACAGGAATTTGTTCAAATTTTTTTTTTTATAGTCCGGCCCTCTAAAGGTCTGAGGAACAGTGAACTGGACCCCTGTTTAGGGTCTCTACTAATATACTAATTATATATATATATCTATATATATATCTATATATATATATATATATATATATATATATATATATATATATATATAAAATGTTTAGGAGTTCTAAGTAATTTTCTAGCGAAAAAAAAAAAGATTTTAATTTGGAACCAACAAATGTCAGAAAAAGGTTTAGTGTTTAAAGCGGAGGTCCACCCTAAAAAAAAAAAAAAAAAATTACATAAAAATGCTCCTAACAATATGGAAACATTTTTTGAAAAGAAATGTTTTTTTACTTACCAGAAATGGCTGTTGCTAGGCAGATTGTCCTAATCTGCCACTTCCTACTCCGCGGTGATCTTCATTCTTCTCCTCCTCGCATTGTCTTCTGGGGAATGGGGCGCGCTGTATTCTGGGAACTGTGTGTGTCCCAGAACACAGCCTGCCATTCACAGAGCGCCGCGCAACTCGAGCATGCGCAGTAAGAAAGGGGCAGTGAAGCCTCAAGGCTCCACTGCCTGTTTTCCTTAGTTCGAATAGCGGCGCCAGGAACCGATCTGATGGACGGATTGGCCTTGGGCGGCCGACATTGCCGGCACCCTGGATAGGTAAGTGTGCTTATTAAAAGTCAGCAGCTACCGTGTTTGTAGAAAAAATTCATTTGTTTTAGGGAGTATATAGTCAGTGAACTTCTCAGTTATTTCATGAACCCCTGTCCAGAAAATATCGAAAGAGAGACATGACCAGACAAAAAAAAAAACTTTTCTGACTTGGCCTCACACTCTGCTCTCTCCTAGTTCCTAGAAGCTCCTAAGGTGAGGGCAAATAAGGAAAGTTTATTTGGAGAGTTTTAGGTAATGAGAGAGCTTCTCTTCCACCTATAAACTACACTTTAGTCCAGGGTTTCTCAGACAGAGTTCCTCCAGAGGTTGGTAGGGGTTCCTTGAGCAATGAGCAATTCCTGCCTCTTTGAAAAGTTCCCACTGACACCACTGATCTTTCTAGCTATCTGTAAGGGGGTATTTCATCCAAAATATCCACATGTGTAAGGAGCATTCTTCCCATTGCCCATCACACGAATGTATCATGAGTTGTAGATATAGTCATTTTTAGCAAGGGTTCCCTGAGATCGGAAAGCTATTTCAAGGGCTCCTCAGTGTTGAAAAGGTTGAGAAAGGCTGCTTTAGATGGTAGTCCATCTAGTTGCAAGTGGTAGCAGCTGGTGGGTGGTTTAAGGTCCTTGAAGGTGGTTAAATCCAGGGGTATTAGAAAACATATGTCACGGTCAACTTGTAGTGACCAGGTAGTTATAGACCAGAACATGTCTGCAGTCAGCTGATACGGACTTAAGGGCAGTGTTTTGCAGCGGGGGGACTAACATAGGTAACCGATGCCACAGACACAGGAATTGTTTACAGGCAATCCCCTACTTACAAACATCCGACTTACAAAACGACTCATACTTACAAATGGAGGGAGACAACAGGAAGTGAGAGGAAATCTACCCTAGGAAGGGAAATTCTCTCCTGTAAGAGTTAAAGGGGTTGTAAAGGTTTGTTTTTTTTATTTTCTAAATAGGTTCCTTTAAGCTAGTGCATTGTTGGTTCACTTACCTTTTCCTTTGATTTCCCTTCTAAATGTTTTTTTTCTTTGTTTTCTTTGTCTGAATTTCTCACTTCCTGTTCCTCCTCAGTAAGCTGTTCAGTAAGCTGTTCTGGCTGACTAACCACCACTCGGCTGATGGTGTGAAGTTTACTGAGGAGAAACAGGAAGTGAGAAATTCAGACAAAGAAAAAAAACATTTAGAAGGGAAATCGAAGGAAAAGGTAAGTGAACCAACAATGCACTAGCTTAAAAGAACCTATTTAGAAAATAAAAAATGAAGCTTTACAACCCCTTAACACCTTTAATATGGGAAAAAGGTGTCTCCACTGATGCTTTATCCCTAAAGCCCATGTTTCCCTAACAACCCAAAATTTTCAAAATCCAATTGTCATTGGGACAGAAAGTGAGGTGAAATCTTCTGAACAGGGGCACAGACAGCAAAATAAATGTTACAGGGGTGATAACCCTTCCCTATGCTATCCAAAAAGCTTAAAAATAGATTTTTTGGCTGGAGCTACACTTAAAAAATGTACCTGTTCCGACTTACAAACAGATTCAACTTAAAGTGGAAGTAAACCCATAGATTTAAACAGTTAAAAAAAAAGTCATGCCAGGAATGCTAACTGCACATTGGCTGTGCTCTCAGCCAAACTATCAAATCATCCAATGGATGGTGTCATAACGAATCACATGTGCAGCACCATAGCAGTTGAAGATTAAACAGAGGCAAAGATGGCAGCTTCCTTGGCTGAAAACGATAGGGGAGTTTACTTCCACTTTAAGAACAAACCTACAGACCCCATCTTGTTTGTAACCCGGGAACTGCCTGTATATGGTGCCTTCAGGACCTGCGACCATATCAGAATTTTTTCTACGGCTGTGTTAATGTTACTTATAAAGTTTGTTTTAATTCTTGATAGAAAGCAGCTATGGCTACTTTAACACAAGTACTGTAAATGTCTAGCTTGTTTTTATTTGGGGAGGGTGATCTATAGTAGTTAAAGTGGTTGTAAACCCTCCCCCACAACTTTGTCCCATGTAAATCAGCATAAAAAACCCTAATGAACACTGCTTGTAGATATCTCCTTACTTGCTTAGTATTGTTGTAATCCTTTTTGTTCTTTAGAATGACGGCACTGAGCATGCCCAGATCTCCCCTAAATTAACGGCACACTCTATGTGCTTGTCTATCTGTTATCAGGACTTCCTATGGCACAACACTGATATCCCAGAAGGCTGCATAATCACTCAGAGCTTCCTCCTACACCCCATGTGACCATGTGACATCACATGCAGTATAAACCTGGCCATTACTGCAGTCTTATCAGCTGAAGCTGATAAGACGGACACAGGCAAACATTAGACAATTGGCACAAGTAAATACTATGAAATAAAACAAGTCAGCTATGAACAGGGAAGCAGGGTTGCCATAGAAATGTTGGATTGAGAAGGAGGCTTGGTTAACAGTACAGGAAGTGCTCAATGTAAGGGCGGAAATACACTCCACTGTGTACTCCGAAAACAAAACTTAAGATGGCGCTGCCTAACCCCTGGAAACAAGTATTTTAAAGTTTCTTTAAACAGTAAGTCATATGCGATTTGGGCTGCATTACAATGGCTATAGTTTGATAATTACTTATTATAAATGAAAAGAAGCATCAGAGTGGGAGAGTTTACTTCCTCTTTAAGATCCTGCTGGAGACATTAGCTCTTGAATGGTGTGAAGATCCAAAGAATGGGCAGTGGAACAGATAAGTATTCAAACTAATCTCTTCTTTTTTTAATTGCTAGTAGGTAGGTTTCAATGTCAGACCAGACTTTGTATGTCTCTTTTGCCAGAAAAGTCCCTAATGCTACCATTTGTTCCTACGAGCCATGTTGGCCGGGCAGTTTATTTGCAGATAGCCTCTTTTTTTTAAAACTGATTTCTATTTTTCTTGGAATTGCTAACTCATTAATTTCACAGAGATCTGTAGCTCAGTCTCTCAATGACTGGGTTTGTACTGCATTTCATGGCAGTAACAAGCTCAACAATCCCTCTGCATTCACCTTTACGGCTGAGCCTCAAATTGCTGAAGGAGAGCAATTTGTAGAATCAAATACATGTAATGATGGAACACAAGTTTGACCTGTGACTGCAAAAAAAAAATCACTTGATCACTAGCTACAAATCGATGTCAAAAGAGAAGTATGGGTTTAAGTAGAAAAAAATACTTACCTAGGTGGATGCAGTATCGATCCAATGTTACATCTGTAGGCCCCCCACCACAGCCCTTAAATGAGAATTGAGCAAATAAACACTGATGATCGCTCAGCTCTTGCTCTTCAGCTCTCTGCTGTACCCCTCCAGTGCTCACTGTGGAGGGGGTGGCAGGGGCTGGCTCAGCCTCTCAGCAACTCGCTAGGAGGCTTAGCCAGCTGCCAGTCAAAGATGCTGGGTGGATCCCGACATGTGGGCTTTAAATTGCTGTTGGCTGAAAGAGGGCCACAGGAGTCCAAAACAAACTGCACTCCTGTGATCTATAAGAGAAGTATAACCCAAAAAGCTTTGGCTATACTCCTCCTCTAATTGGTGGTGTTATCACTTTGTACTGGTGAGGAAGCACTGGTACAAACTGCTTGTCTGACATGGCATTAATTGTACACCGACAACCACACATGTGCAGCTTAGTGTACAAAACTCACAATGTCATAATTAATTGTCAGAACAAAATAACTTCCTTGAGCATGCTCAGCATTTAGCCCTGGCCGGCCAATAGGGAAGAATGAAGATTCTGGACCTGGAAGCAGAAGGAGAAGATGGCAGTGATGACGTTAAAGGATGAACCCGGGGCCCCCTATCAAGTTCAGTTCATTTTTAATGCTGTTTTTTTTTCTAATTCCTAAAACGTGGACAAGGTCATTATTAGAAATAAAGACTAATATTTTGGGTATGCTTTATACAAAGAATTAATATCTGTTTGAGATGGAAGAAATGATATAGGTTGATTTAAATCAAAAGACAATTGTTTTCGATCGACTTTAAGCCAGACAGTAATACTTGGCACACACAATAAGGCCGCGTACACACGCGGGGACTGTTCGCCCAACTTTGTCCGTCTAAGGCCGCGTACACACGCGGGGACTGTTCGGCCAACTTTGTCCGCTGAACAGTGTTTCGGCGGACAGTCCGCCCGTGTGTGGGCTTTCAGCGGACAGTTTCAGCGAACAGTCCGCTGAACAAGGTTTTTCGGAAATTCCGAAAAACTGTCCGCTGAAACTTTGTTTCAGCGAACAGTCCCCTCGTGTGTAGGCTTGTTCGTCAAACTAAGTTCCGCCCATGCTCAGAAAGGATTTACACGCCGAAAGTTATAATGCAGTGTATAGGACGTCGTATTTTTCGTCCCGTCGTACGTGCCGTTCACGTCATCGCGCACGGTTTCAGCAAACTGTTCGTTCGTCGTGTGTGGCCATGTCCGTCCATGCTAATTTTGAGCGGACTGTTTGCTGAAACTGTTTGACGGACAAAGTTGGGCGAACAGTCCCCGCGTGTGTACGCGGCCAAACAGTTTCAGCAAACAGTCCACTCAAAATTAGCATGGACGGACATGGCCACACACGACGAACGAACAGTTTGCTGAAACCGTGCGCGATGACGTGAACGGCACGTACGACGGGACGAAAAATACGACGTCCTATACACTGCATTATAACTTTCGGCGTGTAAATCCTTTCTGAGCATGCGCGGAACTTAGTTTGACGAACAAGCCTACACACGAGGGGACTGTTCGCTGAAACAAAGTTTCAGCGGACAGTTTTTCGGAATTTCCGAAAAACCTTGTTCAGCGGACTGTTCGCTGAAACTGTCCGCTGAAAGCCCACACACGGGCGGACTGTCCGCCGAAACACTGTTCAGTGGACAAAGTTGGCCGAACAGTCCCCGCGTGTGTACGCGGCCTAAGATTATCGGACGAATGATCGTCCATTTTTTTTTTTTGCATGCTAGTCTCATATCGAAAATGAAGAGTTATGAAAATTCTCGTAGAAGTAATGGAATTTGTTGTATAATGTATTTCTATTGTATTTTCGAAAGACAACTGTACGGAAAATCTGACATTCTGGTATCATACGAGAAAAATTTCCATGCTTGTCCCATCGGATAATTTCACATGAATTGTCGTGTCGGCTCTTGAAAGCTGTCTACTAACGATCAGATTAGCATACAGTCGCTTCAAAAGCGGTATTTTACGTCCAATTTTCTAGTCGTGTGTACGTGCCGTAAAGCTTCCCCTCGTTAAAGTCTTTATTAATTCTTATGAAATCTTGAAGATGCTCCTAACTACCAAGCTTGACCACAACCACAACTTTGATTTACGAAGACTCAGCCATGAAGTACAACACCTCCCCTACTTGAGTTCATATATAGGAGCCTAATCAACAGCGCTTATAAATATACTCATCAATGAACTGTGCAATAATTAGAGGCCGTGAAAGAAGAAGAAAGACTTTAGGGCATGTGAACAAAGGCAGCTTTGCTAATTGGCGGCTGTTTAGAAGCAGCCAGCATCTTGTACATTACCGAGAGTCATTAACGCTCCATTTCTTATTATTGCAGAAATAGATGAAGCTGCTTTAAGTTTCCTCCAAGGCTTAGTTTACACCAAGACAGGTTTTCTGCATCAAGAAAGATGTAACTGGTTGCTGCCTGGCTGTGTTAGCACCACCTGTTAGGCTGGTCATAAACAAATTGAGTAAGCATAGCTTGCGATTATTGAGCAGTTTCTGAGGGCAATAATGAGCATCTATCGTTTAATTTCCAAAAAATCTCCCTGGGAAAGAGCCTTATTCCTTATTACAATAACAAGGAAAGGATCACATGTGTGCCGCCGCTGTCACTGCAAGGATTGTGCATGAACACATCCATTTTCTACTTTCCTGAAGACAGTACATGGTCTTAGGCTCCATGCACACTGAAGCTCAAAAAAGCTATTTCTGGACGCCAGATTGCTGGCAGAAAACGCTGGTTGAAAAACCTGCTTTTAACAGCGTTTTATACTAGCGTTTATGAGCGTTTTACAGCGTTAGCGTTAATGGGCGTTTTTTATAAAAATACACAGAGGACACTCCAAAAATCCCACAATGCATTGAAAAATAGTATGCCGAACACTAATGAACGAGTGTTTATGAGCGTTTACAAGCGTTTATGAGCGTTTATCAGCGTTTGTCGTTTTTTGGCGCTGAAAAACGGCACTTTGAACGCGAATTTCTGGCGTTCAGAAAAAAGCCCATAAACTCCACTGCTCATTAAAGCTGAAAAACGTCCATGTGTGCATGGACACATAGGCTAACATAGAGTGGAGTTTATGGGCTTTTACAAAAAACGCCCAAACTCCAATAAACTGCAGTTTATCAGCTTCAGTGTGCATGGAGCCTTATGCTGTAAGCCCTAGAGACTGTTTGTCTTTTATTAAAGCACTTGTTAACCCCAAAAAATAAAAAATAAACATATCCTGTTCCCTTAAAGCATGTTATACAAAGCACAGTGCTTGTGCTTTGACATTTGGCCCTCTGTATACCCTAAAAAACCTGGCTGATCCTGCCTGGCTATACCCTCCCCTCTGCAAACAGACCACGATAATCACGGCTGCTGAGCATGACACCGTGGTCAGTTTTCAGGATTCCGTCATCCACAGCCTGCTCTCTGCAGCTCTCCCGTGTGTGTGTCTCCTCTGTCCTCCTCCCCCCTCCTGCTTGTACCAGCGTCCGCCCCCCTCCACTCCAACTGCCCTTATATATTCTAATAAGTTGTCTTATCCACTCTGTACCATTATAACATGTGTCCTTATGCCTGTGTAATGTAAAAGATCTGTGATCTGTACCTGTATAAAACACAGCTCCCAGTGCTCAGCTGACTGTCGGCGCTCTCTCTCTCTCTCCTCTCTCCCCCTCCTCTCCGGCTGACGTCAGCGGGAGGGCTCGGCAGCTGTGAGCTGAATCGAAAAGGAATCAGCTGAGCGCCTAGAGTGGAGCTTATATCAGTACAGATCGGTGGATTTTTTACATTACATAGGCACAGGGACACATGTTATAATGCTAGAGAGGGGATAAGGCAATTTATTAGAAGTGGGTTAACAACCACTTTAAAGCCAGCTTTGCTATCACTTTAAATAGTTCACTTGGGCCAAGCTGGTTCAAACCAACTATTTACTTCACTAAGAAATGCAGCTGCTGTCAGCGCTGCACAAACAGTATGCAGAATCAGCTCTATACTGTATACAGCACTGTTTTTATATTTGTTTACAGTGCAAATGGCCAAAGAATGTATCTTGGTTGGAGTGCAGTTTTAAATATGCAACCCCAATTCCCAAAAAGTTGAGACGCTGTTTAAAATCTACAAAAAACAGGATGCAATGAGTTGCAAATCTTATTAACTCCTATTTTATGCCAGGAGGCGTGGGCAGGGTTAATGATTATGTGACCGCCGTGATTGGCAAGCAGCACAGGGAGGACACAGGTAGCGCACTCTGGGCACTGCTGTTTTTGCACTAATGCACCGAAATATGCGGCTGCTCTGCGCCATGGCCAACCCCCCAAGAGGCCGCATATTTGCGTGCGGCCGGCACTAAGAGGTTAAATTGAGAAAATGTACCAATTTTAAGAAAAAAATAAGGGCATTTTGAAATTGATGGCAGCAACACATCTCCACAAACTTAGAACAGTGAAACTAAAAGTTGGCAAAGTACTAACAAGGAAGAGCTTGAAGAACATGCAACTAATTAGGTTAAAATGGAGTTCCACCCAAAAGTGGAAGTTTACTTTAAGCACTCCTCACCCCCTTCTATGCCACATTTGGCATGTCAATTTTTTTTGGGGGGGGGGAGGAGCAGGTACCTAGTTTTGACAGATATCCAGCTCCCACTTCTGTTTGGGCCACCTAGGCGACTTGAACAGAAGTTCTCCTCTCTCGCTCCCTCATCTGCAATCTTCTGGGACACATCACAGGTCCCAGAAGATTGCCCGGCCATTGAGAAGACGCAGTGTGACACTCGCATGCGCAGTGTGCACCCAGCTGTGAAGCTGTCACAGCCGGGTGCCCACACTTGTAATGCCGGCACCGGGGAGAGGCAAGGGAGAGAACCAAAGCGGCCGCATCACTGGATCGTGGGACAGGTGAGTGTGTGTTTATTAAAAGTCAGCAGCTACACTTTTTGTAGCTGCTGACTTTTAATCAACACAAAAACCAGTGGAACTCCACTTTAATTGGCAGTAACATGATTGGGGATAAAAAAAGAGCATCTTAGAGAGTCAGTGTGTCTCAGAAGTAAAGACGGGCAGAGGTTCACCAATCTGTGAAAAGCTGGCAACTTCTCTGTGTCAAAGCTCATTTAAAATGGTCTGCTGCAAAGTGGAAAACCGTCCTGTGGCCAGAGGAATTGAGCTCAACTAAGTTTTTGTCCGGGTGTGGAAAGGGAAGTTCTTGTCCCACTGCCGGGAACACAGCACTGTATACTTAATGAAGCTGGGGTTGCATAAAGTTAATACAGCTGATAGTTCCAGCTGTAGTACAGAGATCACAGCAGGACACTCAAGCCTCATACACATCAGATTTTCTGCAGATTTTTGTTCAGATTTACCAAAACCATGTAGTGCGAGGGCCTGCCTGATTGCATACAAATTGAAACTCCTAAGGTTTGACCTCATATTATATGGTTTTGGTAAATCTGAAGGAAAAAATCATCAGAAAATCTGATAGTGTGTATGGGGCTTTACTCTGTAGCTCTGCCATTACGGAAACATCTTACACCAGTGACCAGTTCACACTTTTTAATCAAATGTTTGAACTTAGGGTTAGAGTTCTTTGAACTACCTTGCTGCATTACATTGTTTTGCAAAAAGCCCCGTATGCACCACTTTCATATTTTATTTTCCTACTCCCATTAAAGCCTACTGAGTGGAATCCAGCAACCCTACAGCACAATGCACATTAACACACAAGACACAGCACATTACCACAATGTGAGCAAAAAACTTTTTTTTAAAACCGCTGTTACGTTTACTTTAGAATTGTTGGATTTAAGTCATGCACTAGCCGGCATGCAATGGTTAGCGGAATAGCGCTCAATTTAGTACATTTGATGGTTTGATCTATTGATGTTCATAAGAGATGAGCTCCCCAAATATGTCAGTGTGTTAGTCCATCCACCCACACCTTGGATTTATGCTCAGTTTGAAAGGATAAAAACTAGACACATCTGATCCTCAGCCATACATAATCCTCTCTGATGTGCACACCATAGCTGACAACCAGCAGCAGTTACTGAGCTCTCTGTAAACACCATCAGACTGGGTCAGTAAAAGATCCATCACAGTAGAACACACGAGAATACACATTACTGTAGTATGCATTGACCAGTTTTTAGGCTTTTTTAGGCATTGGATTTTTGAAAGACCTGGAATTGCAACATACCGTACATGTCAATGCATGCAAAATGCAGCATGTAAGACCTTTCTCCCATATATTTTAATGCAACTCAACAGTGGCAAAGGACATTATTAAAAATAATGGAACTTGTCACCTGCATGCATTGTACAGGCATACCCCACTTTTAAGTACACAATGGGGTTTATTTACTAAAGCTGGAAAATGCTAAATCAGGCTCACTTCTACATAGAAACTAATGAGCTTCTAACCCCAGCTTGTTCAATTAAGCTTTGGTATTAAATAGGGCTGAAACAACTAATCGATTAATCGACAACTAATCGATTATGAAATTAATCGATTACTATTTTCATAATCAATTAATCGGCCAGTAACATAATGGGGTTAAAAAAACTAAAATGATCCCTTTTATAGTACAAAAATAGCAAATCGCTACTGTAAATACCACTTTCACAGTTCTACAGCTAAAAAATGAACCCCTAAGGCTGGGTTCACACTGCTGCGGGGGGAGATCCGGATGTGATTCGCACCGCAAATCACATCCGATCTCCGTAGCGATGCGAGTTGAGCCATACAGATAGTATGGCTGAATTCGCAGCGCTCCCGCAGCAAACTCGCACGGGACCCTTTTTTTGGTCCGCAACAGAATCGGATCGCATGGGGGTTCACACCATGCGATCCGATTCCTGTGCGAGTCGGCAGATCGCACTGCGATATGCGGACGGATCTGGGGGTGTCATTTACATAACATTGACACTCCCAGCCGTCCGCATAGGGCAGTGTGAACTGCCGGCGGGAGTAATGCGATGCGGGAAAACGCCGCGGATTCGCGGCGTTCCCGCATCGCAGCGGTGTGAACCCGGCCTTAGAGCCGGTTCACACAGGGGCGACTCAGATCCGACTTCAGGTCACCCCTAGTCGCCTTAAGTCGCGCTACATGTAAAAAGCAATGCAAGTGACTGAGAGCCGTCTTAATGCACACTACTGAAGTCACTCCGACTTCAGAAAAGGTTCCTGTACTACTTCAATCCGACTTGTAGGCGACTGGTACTCATTGATTTCAATGGAGGTCGCCTCCAAGTCGGATCTCCGTCTATACGGAGGCGACTCTCACAGAATTATCAGCTCTCAAGAGGGAACTCCACGCCAAATTTATTTAAAAAAATTGGCGTGGGTTCCCCCTCCGAGAGCATACCAGGCCCTTAGGTCTGGTATGGATTTTAAGGTGAACCCCCCTACGCCGAAAAAATGGCATGGGGTCCCCCCAGATCCATACCAGACCCTTATCCGAGCATGCTACTCGGCCGGCCAGGAAAGGGGGTGGGGACGAGCGAGCGCCCCCCCTCCTGAGCTATACCAGGCCACGTGCCCTCAACGTGGGGGGTGCCTTGGGGAAGGGGGGCCGCGCGGCCCCCCCCCCACCCCAAAGCACCTTGTCCCCATGTTGATGAGGACATGGGCCTCTTCCCGACAACCCTGGCCTTTGGTTGTTGGGGTCTGCGGGCGGGGGGCTTATCGGAATCCATGAGCCTCCTCTAATAAGGGGGCCCCCGGATCCCAGGCCCCCACCCTATGTGAATGAGTATGGGGTACAATGTACCCCTACCCATTCACCTGTGAAAAAAATGTAAAAAAAAAAAACACAACACACAAGGGTTAAAATAGTTTATTGCACAGCTCCGGGGGTCTTCTTCCGTCTTCGGGGGTCTTCTGCCCGGACTCCGCTATCTTCTGCTAGCTCTTTTACTAGTGGAGGAGCCCGGCATTCTTCGCCGCCGCCGCCCTCTTCTTCCAACTTCGGGGGTCTTATCCCCCTCTTCGGGGGTCTTGTCCCCCTCTTCGGTTCTTCTTGCCGGTGTTCTGGCAGATAGTGTCCTGCCATCATATAGCGTCCGCCCCGTACTGCGCATGCGCACTACGGGGCAGAAGAAGCTTCGGAAAATCTCTGAAGCTGAACGGCGCCTGCGCCGTGAATGGAGGTGGTAGCCCCACCATCCAAGCGGACATAGGGTTGTGAAAATTAGAGGGCCCCTCGTGGGCGAGCTTCGCTCGCCATGCTTCGGGCTTGGCCTCGCTGCGCTCGGCTCTTTTTTATTCCTACTCTGTGTCCACTTGGATGGTGAGGCTAGAACCTGGACTCATGGCGCAGGCGCCGTTCATCCTAGGCTATTTTCGTAATCTGTGTTGCTGTGTACTGCGCATGCGCAGTACACAGCGGACACTATCTGATAGGGGACCTTATATGATGGGACACCGGGCCACCGAGTCTTCTTCTAGCTCTTCGCTGCCAGAGAAGAACAGAAGACGGCGGCGGCGACGGTGACAGAAGGCCGGGCCACTGCTTGTAAAAGAGCTAGAAGAAACTGCGGTGGCCCGGCAAGAAGAACCGAAGAGGGGGACAAGACCCCCGAAGTCGGAAGAAGAGGGCGGCAGCAGCGAAGAATGCCGGGCTCCTCCGCTAGTAAAAGAGCTAGCAGAAGATAGCGAAGGAGTCTGGCGAGAAGACCCCTGAAGATGGAAGAAGACCCCCGGAGCTGTGCAATAAACTATTTTAACCCTTGTGTGTTGTGTTTTCTTGTTTTACATTTTTTTCACAGGTGAATGAGTAGGGGTACATTGTACCCCATACTCATTCACATAGGGTGGGGGGCCGGGATCCGGGGGCCCCCTTATTAAAGGGGCTCACGGATTCTGATAAGCCCCCCGCCCGCAGACCCCGACAACCAACGGCCAGGGTTGTCGGGAAAAGGCCCTTGTCCTCATCAACATGGGGACAAGGTGCTTTGGGGTGGGGGGGCCACGTGGCCCCCCTTCCCCAAGGCACCCCCCATGTTGAGGGCACGGCTCAGGAGGGGGGGGGCGCTCGCTCGTCCCCACCCCCTTTCCTGGCCGGCCGGGTAGCGTGCTCGGATAAGGATCTGGGGGGACCCCCATGCCATTTTTTCGGCGTAGGGGGTTCCCCTTAAAATCCATACCAGACCTAAGGGCCTGGTATGCTCTTGGAGGGGAACCCATGCCATTTATTTTTTAATTTGGCGTGGTGTTCCCCCTTGAGAGCTCATTCTCTGATTGGCCACGGCAAAAGTCGCCTGGCCTGGGGCGACTTAAAGTCGTGTTGTAAGTCGCCCCAAGTCGTGTCCAAGTCGTGTTCAAGTCGTGTCCAAGTTGCCTCCAAAAGTCGTGTTGAAAGTCGTGTTGCCCCTGTGTGAACCGACCCTTACAGTAGTGATTATCTGCTTTTTGTTTTAGTATAAAGGGCTACTTTTAGTTTATTTTACTAAGCGTCTTAGACCTGGTTCACATCTGTTTTGGTGCGTTTCGCAGAAACGCACTACAGTTCATTTACATGCTTTCTTATGGGACACGTTCACATCTATGCTTTTTTCAGCTTCTGTATATTTGGAAACGGTCAGGGACTTTTTTTAAAGCAAAACAATACTTTTTTGTTTCAATATACTTCAATGGAGAAGCTGCAGAAAATCATGTAATGGGTTTTGCAGCAATTTGTGTTTTTTAATCTGCCCAACAACAAATTGGCAAAAAATAAAATGCAAAAACTCAAATCACAGCAAAATCACATGCGCAAAAATCTAAACGCACAGCAAAAAGCACTGCAGAAACAGATCAAAAGCAAACTGCATAGCGAGCCTTATGCTGGCCACACGGATCAATTTTCAGATGAAAAATCTTTGTACATTCGCTGAAAGAATGTTGTTTTGAAATTTTCACTTGGTTTTTAACATTCTTTTTTAAAAATGAATGTAATTTCTGAATGAAAACCACATATACTGTCTGAAAATTCCTTTCACCAAGCAGTTTTCTATTTCCAAATTTTCTCGTCACTGTGGTTGAAAATGAACATCGATTTGACCCACTAACGATTAGAAAATCGAACAAACGTTCTTAAAATGACATTTTTTTTTGAGAGATGATCTCCTCTAATAGTATATACAGTATATCTCTTCTGTCTATTGTTCTCAGACTGGATTAGAGATTTTGCTCTCTAACCATATATTTGGTTATTTATATTTACCACTACATAGAGATATTTAAGAATATTTTTTTTTTTTAATGTTACATATTAACTAAATTATACACCACACTTTTTTTTAAGGTTATTAACCGATTAATCAAAACAATCGGCCAACTAATCGATTATGAAAATAATCATTAGTTGCAGCCCTATCTGGAAGCTCATTGGTTTCTATGCAGAAGTGAGCCTGATTTTGCACTTTCCAGTTTTAGTAAATAAACCCCATTGTACTTAAAAGTGGGGTATGCCTGAATACACACTGGAAAATACAGAAAAATGCAGCCCTCATACAAAAAGTAATCAGTTAACTGTAGGGAACAAATCGATTGATCAGATATCATTTTGCACTGTTCTGACTTTAGTAAATCAGAACCACAGCAAAAAATGAAGGAAAACATTTTTTTTCCTACGTATATACCTGGAAAAGCGTTAAAGTGGAACTTCAGTCATTTTTTCATCTTCCCATCTATTAAATCTTCTGCCCTTGTTGTTTTAACTTTGGATAGTACAACATTTTTTTCAGCCCACTTCCTGTTTCTTGTCTGGTAAAAAACCCAGGCTTATGACATCAGGCACAGCTCTCTCTCTCTCTCTCTCTCACTCTTGTAAGAGTTTGCGGGGGGGGGGGGGGGGGGGTCATAATAGGGCCAATGAGAGCTGCAGAGCTGGAGGCGTGCCTCTGTGTGTCTGTGTAAATCCAAGTGAATAGGCAGCAGCTTCAGCCGCCCACAGTTAAAATGGATGCAGCCAGACTCAGAGGAGGCCGAATGGCAAAGATATTTTTACATCAGGATATCGCTACCTCTATGGCTGAATGAGGTGCAATTCAGATATCCCAGTATTACAAATAACTGCTATTAGACAATGCTGATATGATTAGTGGTATAAAGTATGTAACATGCAGCATAACCCCTAATGTCTGGCCTGCCCTCCATCAGATCTGTGGGTCTCAGAAAGGCATTATTTTGAGAGCCAGCAGTCGGCTTGTGGAGTATGTTTAACCTCTTTAGGACGCGCATTGTACTGCTGACAGGCGGCTCCTACAGACACAGCACCGTACCTGGCCTCTTCCAAGTACTGGGCCTCCTCCTCCACCGACTCAATGATTCATGGCTGGAGCCAGCAACTGCGTCCAATCACAGCCCAGAGCTCTGTGCTGACAAACAACACAGGGCTCTGCACAGAGAAAACAATCTCTTTGTTTTTTTCTACTTGCAAAGCAGGGAGAAGAAATAAACCGATTTTTTGTAAAAAGCAGCAAATAATAAACACATTTGTTAGGCACACACTTAACCACTAAATTACCCTGAGATGTTACCCCCCCCCCCCCCCTGTATTAGTGTCTCTGGTGATGTCAGTGGCAGTTAGTCAGTTCCCACCCAGTGTCAGTTAGTGTCCGATTGACTACCACGCTATCACAGTCCCATTATAAGTCACTGATGACGGCCATTACTAGTAAAAAAAAATTGCTATATCATCGTTTGTAAACGCTATAACTTTCACGCAAACCAATCAATATACACTTATTGGTATTTTTATTTACCAAAAGACGTAGTAGAATACATTTTGGCCTACATTTTTTTAAGTAATTGTATTTTTATTTGTTTTATATCTTTTTATTTTTGGTCTTTTTATGTTTATAAAATAAAACATGAAAATCCCAGTGGTGATCAAATACCACCAAAAGAAAGCTCTATTTGTATGAAAAATATACATTGTGTTTGGGTGCAGTGTTGTATGACTGCGTAATTGACAGTTAAAGTAGTGAAGTGCCGCAAAAAATGGCCTGGTAATGAAGGCAGTAAATCCTTCCAGAGCTGAGATAGCTAAAGCCCCCAGCTGCCACCACCATAAGGCCCCTTTCACACGGATGCCTCCACGTAGCGGATGCCACTTGCTCAGTGGGGATTGCTCCATTGATCCCCAATGAGCAGGCGCCTGACAGATCTGTGTCCGCTCCGCTGTGCAGAGCGGACATAGGCACAGTCCTGATCTCTATGAGGAAATCAGATGGAAATGAACCACGTGTCTGTTCCCATCCGATCTGCCAGACGGATGGAAAATAGGACCACCATCCATCTGTTTTTTGTCGGCAGGATCGGATCGGATGGACAGCAGACATTTACTCTATAGAGGAGACTAGAGGGTCTGATCAGGTCCGTCTGAAAAACTGACAGGCGGACCTGATCAGACAGCCCCTGTGAAAGGGTCCTAAGACGTCTGACAGTGGCGTTAAAAGGGATAAACTTTTTTCAAAAATAAAATAAAAGTGTTGATGTAACTGCTTAAAAAGCGTTCGTTAAGGTTGGCGTTAATTTGTTTGTTGATTACCCTGTCCCCCAGGCTGATAACAGTGCTGCGCAATTTCACTGCAGAGTGTTAATTTATTAATTAATATGAACTAAGTGGTTATACAATTTTTTATTGTATTTTTCAGTTGGAATGTTAATCCCCAAACTGCTGAAGTGATGTTCTGGGATTAGCTAAGTGCAGTCAGTAGATGTAATGCAGCCTTCCATAGAGATACACTAATCAGTCGGGTGCTCTTTCATTGGAATTTAACACGCCTGAGTTACTACGTCTTGCGCATCATGTTTGCTCTTTGCATTGCCTCACTAAATAATCCTCAATGCAAATACAGTATCTCACAGAAGTGAGTACACCCCTCACATCTTTGTAAATATTTTCTTCTATCTTTTCATGTGACAACACAGAAGAAATGACACTTTGCTACAATGTATAATGAGTGTACAGCTTGTATAACAGTGTAAATTTGCTTTCCCCTCAAAATAACTCAACACACAGCCATTAATGTCTAAACCGCTGGCAACAAAAGTGAGTACACCCCTAAGTGAAAATGTCCAAATTGGGCCCAAAATGTCAATATTTTGTGTGGCCACCATTTTTTCCAGCACTGTCCTAACCTTCTTGGACATGAAGTTCACAAGAGCTTCACAGGTTGCCACTGGAGTCCTCTTCACAAAATGTGGGGGGTGTACTCACTTTTGTGAGATACTGTAAATGTTGTTTTTTGCTCTTTCACTTTGTGCGCTCAGCTAAACGGCAATAGTGAGACCACCAAAAATCATTTTTAATAAAAATAAATCTTCAGTGGCTGAAAGTTTGCCATTTACCAAGCTTTCACACAAAGGACCAGAAGTTTAAGGCAGACAAAATGGTGCCATAAGGGACTTTGGGTGGTGGGTTTTGATGTTTGGTGTTGACCTCAGTTTGTGAGGATTCAGATTTCACTGAATTTGACCTCCTTTTAATCTGCCTCAAGCGCTTTTTTCATTCCCATAGGCCTGCCCCATGATAACTTGCAGAGATTATCCTTAAGATTATTTTGTCACTTATTGTAACCTGGCTCAGAACACCATAACATAATAAATAAGCGTATGACCCCTTTCACACTGAGGTGTTTTTCAGGTGCTAAAAATATATTGCCTGTAAAGCGCCCGAAAAATGCCTTCCCTGCCCTCCAATGTGAAAACCTGAGTGCTTTCACCCTGGGGCGCTGCACTGGCAGATGACAAAAAAAAAGTCCTGTCGCAGCTTCTTTGGGGTGATGAAGGAGTGGTGTATGGAGCGCTCCTCCATCGCCCCTGCCCATTGAAATGAATGGGCACCGATGCAAAGTGCCTGCAAAGCGCTTCAGCAGCGGTGCTACACGAATGCATTTAACCCTTTCTTCGACTGCTAGCAGGGGTTAAAAGTGCCTGCTAGTGGCAGAATAGCGCCAATAAAACAGCGGTAAATCAGCGTTTTAACACTAACGATGCCCGGAGGCTCAGTGTGAAAGGGATCCATTTGAGATGACCACATTTTTTATTTAGTTACACAGCTATCAATTGACAGACACAGCACAGCTCAGAAGTTCTGACATGACCAACAAGTACCTTTTGCACCTATTGAATAGATATAGTATATTTAACCACTTCAATACTGGGGATTTAAACCCCCTTCCTGCCCAGGCCAATTTTCAGCTTTCAGCGCTGTCACACTTTGAGGCTGGGTTCACACCACAGCGATGCGGGAACGCCGCGAATCCGCGGCGTTTTCCCGCATCGCATGACTCCCGCCGGCAGTTCACACTGCCCTATGCGAACGGCTGGGAGTCTCAATGATATGTTAATGACACCCCCAGATCCGTCCGCATATCGCAGTGCGATCTGCAGACTCGCACAGGAATCGGATCGCATGGTGTGAACACCCATGCGATCCGATTCTGTTGCGGACCAAAAAAAGGGTCCCGTGCGAGTTTGCTGCGGGAGCGATGCGAATTCAGCCATACTATCTGTATGGCTGAACTCGCATCGCTACGGAGATCGGATGTGATTTGCACTGCAGTGCGGTGCGAATCACATCCGGTTCTCCCCCCGCAGCAGTGTGAACCCGGCCTAAATGTCAATTGCACAGTCATGCAACACTGTACACGAATAACATTTTTATCATTTTTTTGTGACCGATAGAGCTTTCTTTTGGTGGTATTTAATCACCACTGGGTTTTTTTTTCTGTTTTTTTGCCAAACAAACACCAAAAATTTTGAAAAAGAAAAAGGTTTTCTTATACAATTTTGCAAATAAGTAATTTTTCTTCTTCTCTGTTGTGCGCTGATGAGGCTGCACTGATGGGCACTGATGAGGCGGCACTGATAGGCTGCACTAATAGGCACTGATGAGCTTCCACTGATGAGACAGCACTGATAATCTGCACTGATGGGCACTGATGAGGCGGCACTGATAAGCTGCACTGATGGGGCTGCCCAGTGCCTTGATTATCAGTGTAAACAATGTACTGTCAGCCATGCCAGTTATTGGCTCTACTTTCCTCACAGACACAGCGTGTAAGGCCGCGTACACACGGGCGGACTGTTCGCCCAACTTTGTCCGCTGAACAGTGTTTGGGCGGACAGTCCGCTCGTGTGTGGGCTTTCAGCGGACAGTTTCAGCGGACAGTTTGACGGACAAGGTTTTTCGGAATTTCCGAAAAACTGTACGCTGAAACCTTGTTTCAGCGAACAGTCCGCTCGTGTGTAGGCTTGTTCGTCAAACAAAGTTGCGCGCATGCTCAGAAAGGATTTTCACGCCGAAAGCTATAATGCAGTGTATAGGACGTCGTATTTTTCGTCCCGTCGTACGTGCCGTTCACGTCATCGCGCACGGTTTCAGCAAACTGTTCGTCCGTCGTGTGTGGCCATGTCCGTCCATGCTAAGTTTGAGCGGACTGTTTGCCGAAACTGTTGGACGGACAAAGTTGGGCGAACAGTCCGCGCGTGTGTACGCGGCCTAAGGAAAGGACTGCCGATAACCTGCAAGTCTGTTTACATGTGACTAGCTGTGATTGGACACAGCTGATCACATGGTGATGAGATTGGCCCTTTACTGCGATCTGTGATCATCTGTGTCCAAGGTACACATCGTCACAGAGCTCTCCCAATGCATGCCCCAGGGGGCACACAGAAGTGGGGGGGGGGGGGTTCTGGGAGGATGTCTATGGATCCCCTCCCAAAACTGGAGCACCGCGCTGTAGCCATCTTTCGTTTATTGCGTGATCAGAAAGTGTGAACTCACCCTAACGCCAACTATCTGGGTCACCCTTCCAGACCCAACTGCACATAGCAGCTGTGATGCCCTGTGTTGCCAGTGCAACAGTCCATACAGGATACAAAAGAAGACATTTGCATGGAGTGAGTATCCATCATAATGCTCACAAGTTTTTACAGCTGCATTTTTGTTTTTCTGCAGCCAACAATCTCCCCAGCATATTATCCTATGTGTCTATGCACACACAGGCTGTTATCAGCAGTGTTTGGGAGGGGCGTTTTCTGGCTGGAAAAAAAACCACACAGAACTAGTGGGTTATGAGAGGAGTTTTTCAGCTTTAAATACACTCTTAGGCCGCGTACACACGAGCGGATTTCCCATCAGAAAAACCTTGGATGGTTATTCCAATGGAATTCCACTCAAGCTTGGCTTGCATACACACGGTCACACAAAAGTTCGCAGAATTTTCGACCGTCAAAAACATGGTGAGGTACAACACTACAATGAGCCAAGAAAATGAAGTTCGATGCTTCCGAGCATGCGTCAAATTGTTTCCGAGCATGCGTAGGAATTTTTCACATCGGAATTGCTACAGACGATCGGAATTTGCGATCGGAACTTTTTTCCGACCGAAAAATTGAGAACTTGCTCTCAATCTTTTGCTGGCAGAAATTCAGCCAGCAAAGTCCGAGCATACACACAGTCGCATTTTCCGCCCAAAAGGTCTTAACGGTCTTTTGGTGGAATTTCCGATCGTGTATACGGGGCACAATTCTGATAAAAGCTCAAAAATGCTAAAAAAAAAGAAAAAAAAAACACTGAAAAATGTGGCTATTCTGCGTTTATCAGTGTTTTAAGCCATAAGCTTTAGTGGTAGTATAGTTTTGCTAAAAAAAAAAAAAGGTAAAAAAACGCTACATCTAAAAAAACTCTACTGAAAAGCTGTTGAAAAGCTAAATTTACAGCTTTCTACAGCAAACGCTGCGGACGTTTTTATAATGTACTATGTGTATGAGGCCTAATACTTACCTGAGCCCCATCTTGATCCATCGATGTGCAAGAGAGCAGTGGCTCTCCTGGGTCTCTTCTTCCTCCCTGGCTGAGACAGCAGAGGGAGCCAGTGGCTTGTTGCCAATGAGGAAAGAGCGTGCATGCACCGTGTTTGAATGGACACAGAGCAGCAGATCAGGAGCTTGGCAGGAGGGAGGGGCCAGGAGCTCCGGCGGGGGACCCGAGAAGAGGAGGATCAGGGCTGCTCATTGCAAAACCAACTGCACAGAGCAGGTAAGTATAACATGTTATACTTACCTGCTCTGTGATTAAAGTGATAATAAAGGCTGCGTTTTTTTTATTATTACAAAAAAAAAAAAAAATGCGCATTTATTATCACTTTAACCTGCATAGGCAGTTTTCTGGTAAAAGTGTACTAACCCTTTAATTGATTTTACATCCACTTTCAAATAATAAATACCTTTTGTGCATTTCTTCTGTCTGGAAGTATCATTCTGATATCTCGCAACATTTTAGATACGTATTACAGTTTATGAAAATAACCCATGTATCAAAGATCGTTCACATGTCTGGAAAGCTTTGTGATGTCTAAGGCCGCGTACACACGGGCGGATTGTCTGCCCAACTAAGTCCGTCAGACAATCCGACAGACAGTCCGTCCTACTTTCGAATGAATGGACTTGACCACACACGATGAACAGACAGTCCGCCGAAAGCTTGCGCGATGACGTGTACAGCACGTACGACGGGACTAGAAATAGGACGTCCAATACACTGCAATGCAACCTTCGGCGTGTAAATCCTTTCTGAGCATGCGCCATACTTAGTCCGTCGAACTAGCCTACTCACGAGCGGATTGTCCGCTGAAACCAAGTTTGGACGGACAATATTACGGAAATTCCGAAAGACTTAGTCCGCCAGACTGTCCGCTGAAAAAGTCCGCTGAAGCCCACACACGAGCGGATTGTCCGCTGAAACACGTTTCAGCGGACCAAGTCCGTCAGACAGTCCGCCCGTGTGTACGCGGCCTAAAGCTGGCCTAAAGGAACTCATAAATGAGGACTTCTGATTGGTCCATCAAGAGAGATAAAACAATTTTTTTAAATTCAATATTTTTTCGACACTCGGCCAATCAGAATGCAAGTGACCTACTTTTCCTAATTATCTCTCTACTCCATGCGAGTGTCTCATGTACTGAATTATTTACCAGGAGTGCTTGTGAACTGAAGACATGTCATCATTCCTTCTCAGTCTGTTATTTGAAAGAGATTTACTGCGTCTGAATGTGAATCGTGATCCTGCACAAACTTTTCTAGCACTTCAGTAATACAACATCTCACAAAAGTGAGTACACCCCTCACAATTTTGTAAATATTTTATTATATCTCTTCATGTGACAACACTGAAGAAATGACACTTTGCTACAATGTAAAGTAGTGAATGTACAGCTTGTAGAACAGTGTAAATTTGCTGTCCCCTCAAAATAACTCAACACTCAGCCATTAATGTCTAATCCGCTAGCAACAAAAGTGAGTACACCCCTAAGTGAAAATGTCCAAATTGGGCCCAATTAGCCATTTTCCCTCCCCGGTGTCATGTGACGCGTTAGTGTTACAAGGTCTCAGGTGTGAATGGGGAGCGGGTGTGTTAAATTTAGTGTTATCACTCTCACTCTCTCATACTGGTCACTGGAAGTTCAACATGGCACCTCATGGGAAAGAACTCTCTGAGGATCTGAAAAAATAATTATTACTCTACATAAAGATGGCCTAGGCTATAAGAAGATTGCCAAGACCCTGAAACTGAGCTGCAGCACGGTGGCCAAGACCATACAGCGGTTTAACAGGACAGGTTCCACTCAGAATGTCCTCGCCATGGTCTACCAAAGAAGTTAAGTGCATGTGCTTAGCGTCATATCCAGAGGTTGTCTTTGGGAAATAGACGTATGAGTGCTGCCGCGCAGCTCACTGATTGGCCACAACACAGCCGGAGCTATTCAGGCAGTGAGAGGTCTCTTTAAATCAGAGAGCCCGCGCCACCGCCAGGACAAGCTGCTGCCTTCTGCCGCCTGCTGCTTGCTGATAAAGGGGTGGGGGGAAGTCTGGTAAAGGTAGTAACAAGAAATTCTTGATACCGTAGGATTCACAGTTTGTCTGGTTATGCTGGTTTGTGATGACAACTACTATCGTACCGTACCTTACCGTACCGTATACAAGTACAGTCATACTACACTTTTAAGTACACAATGGGGTTTATTTACTAAAGCTGGAAAGTGCAAAATCAGGCTCCCTTCTGCATAGAAACCAATGAGCTTCTAACCTCAGCTTGTTCAATTACGCTTTGGTAATAAAACCTGGAATGCAGAAGTGATCCTGATTTTGCACTTTCCAGCTTTAGTAAATAAACACCATTGTGTACTTAAAAGTGGAGTATGCCTGTAATAAATTTCCTTTTTTTTTGTTCAATAATTATTATATAATACCGTATTCTTCTTCTTTGTATTGGACAAATAAGACAAAGACAAATAAGACATCCCTTGAAAATAAGACCTAGTGCATCTTTGGGAGCAAAATTAATATAAGACACTGTCTTATTTTCGGGGAAACAGGGTATTAGCGTTTTTACCGTACCTAAAGAAAAAAAAAAAAAAAAAAAAGCTGATAGGAGCATGTTAGTAGCATTTAGAAGATAAGAGCGTTTGGAAGCATTTTTTTTCTGCTGGAAAAGTGCTCCAAAAAATATACACTTAATGGGATTTTTGCCAAAACCATGTAGCAGAATACATTTTGCTGTAAATTTATGAAGAAATTCAATATTTACATTTTTTTATTGGATATGTTTTCCAACAGAAAGTAAAAAATACTGTTTTTTTCAAACCTTTCCATTTCTTTTTTCGTTTCTATAATAATAAAAAAAAAATAATAATAATCCAGTGGTGATCAAATACCAACAAAAGAAAGCTCTATTTGTGTGAAAAAATGAGGTAAGTTTCATTTGCGCAGTGTTGTATGACCACGCAATTGCCAGTTAAAGTAGCTCGGTGTTGAATAGCAAAAAATGCTCTGTTTATGAAGGGGGTAACATCTTCAGGAGGTCAAGTGATTAAACATTTCTAAACTTAACTCATGTGCTACATAAAGTAGCTCCGCCATGGCAGCCATGGGTTGTGCAGTGGCACTGATGTAAATTACGTGTCAACAATTCATGTATGTGTCTGTATTTGCAAGAGACGAGGGTCGGAGGACTCCCCTGCACCTTATACATGAGGCTGTCTATGACATAACGTGAAACAGACCACTCTTTGTACACGATACTCCTGTTTGAGCATCTACTTTTTCACACTCTTTTTTTTTGTATGTATTTGCGCATATTTTAGCACATATGCGTTTGCGCAATTTTGTGCAAATGCACAAAAACTAATTCTCAAATTCTTGTTCTGCGCAATATATAAATGGGGATTTGCGCACATTTGTGCACAATTGCGCGTATTTGCATGCACGAGGCATAAATTACAGACCAAAAATGCAGATTTTTTTGCTATTTTTTTTTTTTTGTTTTACTGAAGAATGCATGGCACTCGTGTATGTACCTGTGTGCATAGGCACATTACAATTAACGGGCTGTATTTTAGCTCAGTAAAATAAAAAGTTGTACTGTTTTTTGTTTTTTTTCAAGCTGCAATGTGCAAGAGGCCTAAAACACGGAACCTCTCTACATCAAGCACCAACGGCCTCTTTTAAATTCTCAATTTATCTGCTATGACTTGCAAATTTCTAGGTGAGCCCTTTGATATATTTCTCACTGCAGTATGACATTGGCTCCTACCAACAATAAAATAGCTTCATGTTTTTGCATGTTCTAATGAGGTTATCCTCTAAATACAGTGCATCTGGAAAGTATTCACAGCCCTTCACTTTTTCCACATTTTGTTATGTTACAGCCTTATTCCAAAATGGATTCAATTATTTTCCTCAAAATTCTATAAACAATACCCCATAATGATAATGTGAAAGAAGTGTGTTTGAAATCTTTGAAAATGTATTAAAATCTAAAAAATCCCATGTACATAAGTATCACAGCCTTTGCTCCATATTTTGTTGTAGCACCTTTGGCACCAATTACAGCCTTGAGTATTTTTGAGTATGATGCTACAAGCTTGGCACATCTATTTTTGGGCAGTTTCTCCCATTATTCTTTGCAGGACCTCTCAGCTCCATCAGATTGGATGGGGAATGTCGGTGCACTGTCCAGAGATGTTCAGCCAGGTTCAAATCTGGGTTCTGGCTGGAGCACTCAAGGACATTCACAGATCTGTCCTGTAGCCACTCCTTTGTTATCTTGGCTGTGTGCTTAGGGTCGTTGTCCTGTTGGAAGATGAACCTTCACCCCAGTCTGAGGTCCAGAGTGCTCTGGAGCAGGTTTTTATCAAGGGTGTTTCTGTATATTGCTGCATTCATTTTTCCCTTGATCCTGACTAGTCTCCCAATTCCTGCCGCTGAAAAACATCCCCACAGCATGATGCTGCCACCACCATGCTTCACTGTAGGGATGGTATTGGCCTTGATTCCTTCAGACATGACGCTTGTCATTCAGGCCAAAGAGTTCAATCTTTGTTTCATCAGACCAGAGGATTTTGTTTCTCATGGTCTGAGAGCCCTTCAGATGCCTTTTGACAAACTCCAGGTGGGCTGTCATGTGCCTTTTTACTGAAAAGTGGCTTCCGTCTGGCCACTCTACCATACAGGCCTGATTGGTGGAGTTCTGCAGAGATGGTTGTTCTTCTGGAAGGTTCTCCTCTCTCCACAGAGAAACGCTGGAGCTCTGTCTGAGTGACCATCGGGTTCTTGGTCACCTCCCTGACTAAGGACCTTCTCCTCCAATCGCTCAGTTTGGCCGGGCAACCTGCTCTAGGAGGAGTCCTGGTAGTTCCAAACTTCTTCCATTTACAGAGGATGGAGGCCACTGTGCTTATTGGGACTATAGACATTTTTCTGTACCCTTCCCCAGATCTGTGGCTTGGTGCAATCCTATCTCGGAGGTCTACAGGACTTCCTTGGACTTCATGGCTTGGTTGACCTTATATAGACAGGTGTGTGCCTTTCCAAATCATGTCCATAATAATAATAATAATAATGTCCAATCAACTGAATTTATCACAGGTGGACTCCAATCAAGTTGTAGAAACATCTCAAGGATAATCAGTGGGAACAGGATGTACCTGAGCTCAATTATGAGTGTCATGGCAAAGGCTGTGAATACTTATCTACATGTGATTTTTTTTCATGTTTTATTTATTGATAAATTTAAAAATATTTCAAATAAACTTCTTTCACGTTGTCATTATGGGGTATTGTATTTTGAGGAAAATAATGAATTTAATCCATTTTGGAATGAGGCTGTAACATAAGAAAATGTGGAAAAAGTGAAGCACCGTGAATACTTTCGGATGCACTGTATCCATCTCATAAACCTGACCTCTAATTATAATCATCCTATATGTTTATGGGATTTGAGCTGCCATTCCTAAACCAGGTAACTACCAAAAGACATACAATGCATTGGATGCATCCAGCGGGGCTTTGCTGTATGGACAAGCCCTGTTCATGCCAACAGACAGGATCATCAGGAGCTCAGCTTGTTGCAGCCATCTTACAAGTTACTGGGTCATGTAAGGGTCTGATAAATGAAAAATGAATTTGATTTTGCTCGGAAAAGCAGAAATAACTGGCCTAAAAACTGACCTAGCTAGACAAGTGACAGTCACCGGTGACATTTCTTGGTCTGAAATAACAATCAGAGGAAGGTGGCGTGTTGTATAGAGAATGCGTATGTTGTCAGTGATGATATAGAGGCAAATGTTCACTGACATACGCTGATGACATTAGATTATGCTACGCATAATGGAGTTGTTTATAAATGTAATGCTAATAAACTATACAATGGGATGTTTATGAAAATAGCTTAGATTCTATAATAGCCGGTTATAAAACTCGAAGCTCAACTTACACTCTTGGGTTAAATCAGCTACAGTGCCTTGAAAAAGTATTCATACCCCTTCCTCATTTTGTCAAGTTACTACCAAAAACCTAAATGTATTTTATTGGGATTTTATGTGATAGACCAACACAAAGTGGCACATAATTGTGAAGTTGAAGGAAAATGATAAATGTTTTTTTTTTTTTTTACATATAAATATGTGAAAAGTGTGGTGTGCATTTGTATTCAGCCCCCTTTACTCTGATACTCCTAACTAAAATCTAGTGGAACCAATTGCCTTTAGAAGTCACCTAATTATTAAATAGAGTCCACCTGCATGTCATTTAATCTCAGTAGAAATACAGCTGTTCTTTTAAGCCCTCAGAGGTTTGTTAGAGAACTGTAGTAAACAAACAGCATCACGAAGGCCAAGGAACACACCAGACAAATCAGGGATAAAGTTGTGGAGAAGTTTAAAGCAGGGTTAAATGGCCCAAGTTTTGAACATCTCACGGAGCACTGTTCAATCCATCATCTGAAAATGGAAAGAGTATGGCACAACTGTAAACCTACCAAAACATGGCCGTCCACCTAAACTGACAGGCTGGGCAAGAAGAGCATTATTCAGAGAAGCAGCCAGGAGGCCCATGGTAACTCTGGAGGAGCTGCAGAGATCCACAGATTAGGTGGGAGAATCTGTCCACAGGACAACTATTAGTCGTGCTCTCCACAGATCTGGTGTTTATGGAAGAGTGGGAAGAAGAAAGCCATTGTTGTAAGAAAGCCATAAGAAACCCCGTTTGCAATTTGTGAGAAGCCATGTGGGGGACACAGCAAACATGTGGAAGAAGGTGCTCTGGTCAGATGAGACCAACATTGAACTTTTTGGCCTAAAAGAAAAACACTATGTGTGGTGCAAAACTAACACTGCACATGACCCTGAACACACCATCCCCACCGTGAAACATGGTGGTGGTGGCATCATGTTGTGGGCATTCTTTTCTCCAGCAGGGACAGGGAAGCTGGTCAGAGTTGATGGGAAGTTGGATGGAGCCAAATACAGGGCAATCTTAGAAGAAAACCTGTTAGAGTCTGCAAAAGACTTGAGACTGGGGGAAGGTTCACATTCCAGCAGAGCAATGACCCTAAACATACAGCCAGAGCTACAATGGAATGGTTTAGATCAAAGCATATTCATTTGTTAGAATGGCACAGTCAAAGTCCAGACCTAAATCCAATTGAGAATCTGTGGCAAGACTTGAAAATTGCTGTTCACAGATGCTCTCCATCCAATCTGACAGAGCTTCAGCTATTTTGCAAAGAAGAATGGGCAATAATGTCATTCTCTAGATGTGCAAAGCTGGTAGAGACATCCCAAAAAGACTTGCAGCTGTAATTGGAGTGAAAGGTGGTTCTACAAAGTGTTGACTACAAATATACTTTTCATATATTTATTTGTAAAAAAATTTGAAAACCATTTATCATTTTCACATACGGTAAAATCCCAATAAAATACATTTATATTTTTAGTTGTAACATGACAAAATGTGGAAAATTTCAAGGGGTATGAATACTTTTTCAAGGCACTATAAATACACTTCATGTGCAACAAATTTAAAACGTGTGCAAAGTCTTAGTCTTGGTTCACATATATGTGAATTGGATGCGTTTTGAACAGCATCCAATTTGCATGTGAACTGAACAGATTTGAATGAAGCTGGTTCACATACAGCTGGTAAAATAAGTATTGAACACGTAACCATTTTTTTAAGTAAATATATTTCAAAATTTTTACCAAATGTCGGTAACAACCCATGCAATCCATACGTACAATGAAACCAAAACGAGTAAGTTCAGAAATGAAGTTATGTGTAATAAATGGAATGACACAGGGAAAAAGTATTGAACACGCTAACTGAAATTGAGAGAGCAGACATAGCACAACTCTAGTCCAGCCCGGGACTGATTGCACCTAAGTAGATCCATCGATAATCGACTTTGGTATACCCAGCATACTTTTAGTATTCAATTATTGCCAGCAGCTATAGCCACCAGCAGTAATCACTGTGTTCTCCTACAGGGATGCCCCCCCCACCAGAAGAACATAATAGCTTCCTTTGAGGATTCCCCCAATAACACTGACTGTTTTGTTGGGGAAATGTAGCAACTTTCTTTCCTGGAACCATGAAAATCTCATAATCTTTGGCCTGCTTACGTGTGCTCAGGCCTGACACAATGAGTACAGGGAAGGATTAAGGATTGAGGACAATAGTACTCAGGCATTGTACAAGACAACCATGCCTAGAATGAGTGCATTCCTTCAAGTGGGCCAGGACACGGTATACTGAACCCAAGCATGGTATGGAACGATCAAACCATTCCATCCTCTGGAGGTCAGATGTGCTCGTGCATTGTACATTCACCCTAGTGTAGGGGTGTCCAAACTTTTTTCAAAGAGGGCCGGATTTGATGAAGTGAACATGCGTGAGGGCCGACCATTTTGCCTGACATTCTTTAAACCGTTAAAATTCGGTCTAAGTGTGTTTGTTCGAGCTCTAATACACTGCCCAACTAGAATTCTCTTGCCTTTGTGGCTGTGCGTGGGGAAGAGATGAGCTTGGGCGTATTTTTACGGGTATACCGTATTTATTGGCGTATAACACGCACCTTCACTTTAAAAGAAATGTTTCAGGAAAAAACTGCAAAATAATGGTCAGTGCCCATCAATGCATCAATGCAGCCTAATCAGTGCCCATCTGCAGACCCACCATTGCCATGAATGTAGCCTCACCATTGCCAGGAACGCAGCACCATAGCCAGGAACGCACTCACCATTGCCAGGAATGCACCACCATAGCAACGAATGCACCACCATAGCAAGGAATGCCCCCACTATAGCCAGTAATGCCCCCACCATAGCCAGCAATGCCCCCACGATTGCCAGGAATGCCCCCACCATTGCCAGGAATGCCCCCACCATTTCCAGGAATGCCCCCACCATTTCTAGGAATGCCCCCACCATTTCCAGGAATGCACCATCATAGTCAGGAATGCACAACCATCGCCAGGAATGTACCACAATAGCCAGGAACGCAGCACCATTGCCAGGAACGCAGCACCATTGCCAGGAACGCAGCACCATTGCCAGGAACGCAGCACCATTGCCAGGAATGCACTGACGAGCGCCAAAGGAGAATCTCCTTTTTACATGGCAGCCTCTTTAATAGAAAGTCCTGCCTCCTTTGATGGACAGAACAGTCGTCCAATGGCAGCGCCGGAGACGGGACTTCCTATTACAGAGGCCGCCCGTAAACAGGAAATTCTCCTGTGTACAGTGCTCGGTCCCGCCTCCTCCCTGTCCCTTCCGAAGCATATACATCTTTTGTGGCCCTGGCACCGGGAGATCGTCGGAGGCCACAAAAGATATATATGTCCAAACAGCCAGGAGGGCCATTCAAATCTGGGCCACAATTGGCCCGCGGGCCGGACTTTGGACATACCTGCCCTAGTGTGACTACACCCTTTTTCCACACTGGTAAACAGTATTTCACAGGTCTATAAATGCGACTTCTAATGCGATTTTTAAACCAGAGAGTATAAAGTCGGATCAAAGTTGCACTCAAAATCACATCAAAGTCGCGCTCCAAGGTGGCACTGGAAATCGTGCGACTTTGGAGTTGTGCAAGTGTGAAAGGACTGTAAATAGTTTTCTGCAGTAATTTGCCATAAAATGAGATCACATCCTCATCTAAAGGCCCGTACACACGATCAGAAAATAATGCGAAAAATACCGCTTTCGAAACAATCATACGATAATCTCATCCTTAGTACACAGCTTTCTAGAGCCGATCATGCCAGTTCATCCGATATTATCCAACTGGACAAGCGAGAAAAAAAATTTCCGCATGATACCAGATCGTACGATTTTATTTTAACCAGTAAAGTTGTTTTTCGAAAATGCAAAACGAATACACCACAACATATTACATCACTTCTGAATCCTTATTGTCGAGAGAAAATTTTTCCCAACGTTAGAAAACTCTTCATTTTCGATATGCAGACTAGCATGCAAAAAAATAAAAACAAAAAAAAAATGGACGATCATTCGTCCGATAATCTCATTGTGTGTACCCGGCATAAATCACACATAAAGCGATGAATTCCCAAGTTTACCAGAATATCCAATGGGATATGTCAGATAATGTCAGGGTGGCTGTCCGCTAGATGAAGCTTAGTAAAAAAAGTTGGGTGATACAGCAGGACAATGACATTAAGCATCAATGTGAACCCACCACAGACTGGCTCGAGAAAAAGAAAGTGCGCCTTTAGTGTGGCCCAATCAGAGCCCAGACCTTAACCCCATAGAGATGCTGTGAAATGTTCTCAAGAGAGCCGTTCACACCAAACATCCTACACGAGTGTCTGAGCTGAAGCAGTTTTGTAAAGAGGAATGGTCAGAAATTCCTCCTGAACGTTGTGCCGGTCTGATCCAGAGATACTGAAAGCAAGTGCTTGAAGTCATTGCTGTCAATGGAGGTTTAACCAGCCATTCAATTTATAAGCAGTGAGTCAGGTGAATAGTCATGATAATTACTAGGCCTACATACCATATAGTAATGTCACTACTTATGTTCACAATGGTCAGGTACAACAACAGAAACCCATACGTCTGTATGAGACGCTCATAAAGCTAATTCTAACTATGAAGTAAAGTAATACTAAACACACACTGTTTAACCACTTCAGCCCCGGGAGATTTGGCTGCTCAATGACCAGACCATTTTTTGTGATTCGGCACTGCGTCGCTTTAACTGCCAATTGCACGGTCGTGCGATGATGTCCCTAAACAAAATTGACATTCTTTTTTTATAACAAATAGAGAGATTTCTTTTGGTGGAATACAATCACCTCTTCAGTTTTGTTTTTTGCGCTATAAACAAAAGAAGAGCAACAATTATTATTTTTTTTTTAATCTTTTACTTTTTCCTATAATAAATATCCCAATTTTTAAAAATAAAAAAACATTTTTTTTCCTCAGTTTAGGCCAATATGTATTCTTCTACATATTTTTGGTAAAAAAAAATCTCAATAAACGTAAATTGATTGGTTTGTGCAAAAGTTATAGCATCTACAATACAGGGGATAGATTTATGGCATTTTTATTTTTATATATTTTTTTACTAGTATTGGCGGTGATCTGCGATTTTGATCAGGACTGCGATAATGCGGCAGACAAATTGGACACTTTTGACACATTTTTGGGACCATTGACAATTATACAGCGATCAGTGCTATAAAAATGCATTGAAACTGTATAAATGTTTATGGTGGGGAAGGGGTTAACAGGGGGGTTAAATGTGTTCCCTAGGTGTGTTCTAACTGTGGGGGGTGGGACTAACTAGAGGAGGAGAGTGATCAGTGTTCATACTTAGTATGAACTTAGTATGAACACATGATCTCTCTCCTCTACCCTGAGAGAACTCGGAATTTGTGTGTTTAAACATTATAGTGGTTGTAAACCCTTACAAACCACTTTGACCTACAGGTAAGCCTAGATTAAGGCTTACCTCTAGGTCCAAGAAATATATCCTAAACCTATACGGTTTAAGAGATATTTACCTGAAGACAGCCACCGATGTCTACGGCGCGGCGCAGGCGCACTGGGTAAGCCGCAGATCGCGGCGATATGCCGCGAGTGTCGGCTCCCATGCACATGCGCGGGAGTGATGTCATCGCTGCTCCGGCGGATCACAGCGCCGGAGCAGTGAGGCCCACGGAGACCCACCAAGAAGATGGACGCTTGGAACTACAGGGGCCAGCGGTGACATCGCTGGCTCCTGTGTCAGGTAAGTGACACATAATGGACTACTATGCGATGCATAGTAGTCCATTATGCTTTGCCTTTGCAGGGAATCAAAGAGGAAGTAAACCCATCAGGGTTTGCTTCCTCTTTAAACACACAGATCTTGGTTCTCGCTCTGTCACGAGCAATTGCGGGTACCCGGCGGTCAACACGCCCGCCAGGCACTCGCATCGGCTCTGGGCACACACTGCAGCATCTTAAAGGGCTGACGTACAGCGGCTCACCCAGGGGAGCCATTCTGCCGCTGTATAACTGCGCCGGCCGGTCGGGAACTGGTTAATTATCATTGTGCTTTCTATTTCTGTATATGGATGACAGCACTGTAATTAATTGTTATAATAAAAAAAAAAATATTGAAGTATCTTTTTTCTAATCGATATACAGCTTTCACATGATCCAGATCTTTCCCAGCCTGTCTGCAGGGAAACATAAGCAGGAGGAGCTTCTAGTCCTCTGCTGATGGTCACATGTTCAAAATAAAAAAACAGCCTTTGGAATACAGAGTAAAAATAAATAATTAAGCGGGGTTCCGTCCCTAATGGGCGCTACTAATACCTGTCAAAAACAGGGTACCTGCTCTCTCCTCCCATCTATAGTCACATGAGCTACTCAGATGTGGTAGGGAGGAAATGCTCAGCATAGAAACTCACTGAAAACTGAGCATGTGCAGAGCTGCCACCACAGCTGCAAAATCCCTAGCCGAATTGGGGATATGAACAGAAGGGGGAGATAGAGAGCAGCAGGATCAGCCTGGTTTCTTGCAGAATACAGAAAACAAAGTGAGAGAACGAGTGAGTATGAACAGCATGCAAATACATCATTTATTGACAGTTTTTTTATAATGTGGGTTTAGTGAAACTTTAATAATGAACTATGAAATACATGCAGTATCTCACTACATTGTGGAAAGGGTCATTTCTTCAGTGTTGTCACATGAAAAGATTTAATAAAATATTCACAAAAGTGAATACACCCCTCACATTTTTGTCAATATTTTATCTTTTCATGTGACAACACTGAAGAAATGACACTTTGCTACAATGTAAAGTAGTGAGTGTATAGCTTGTATAACAGTGTACATTTGCTGTCCCCTCAAAATAACTCAACACACAGCCATTAATGTCTAAACTGCTGGCAACAAAAGTGAGTTCACCCCTAAGTGAAAATGTCCAAATTGGGCCCAATTAGCCATTTTCCCTCCCCGGTGTCATGTGACTTGTTAGTGTTACAAGGTTTCAGGTGTGAATGGGGAGCGGGTGTGTTAAATTTGGTGTTATCACTCTCACTCTCTTATACTGGTCACTGGATGTTCAACATGGCACCTCTTGGCAAAGAACTCTCTGAGGATCTGAAAAAAGAATTATTACTCTACATAAAGATGGCCTAGGCTATAAGAAGATTGCCAAGACCCTGAAACTGAACTGCAGCACTGTGGCAAAGACCATATAGCGGTTTAACAGGACAGGTTCCACTCAGAACAGGCCACGGCATGGTCGACCAAAGGAGTTGCGTGCATGTGCTCAGTGTCATATCCAGAGGTTGTCTTTGGGAAATAGACGTATGAGTGTTGCCAGCATTGCTGCAGAGGTTGAAGGGGTGGGGGGTCAGCCTGCCAGTGCTCAGACCATACATCACACACTGCATCAAATTAGTCTGCATGGCTGTCCTCCCAGAAGGAAGCCTCTTCTAAAGATGATGCACAAGAAAGCCTGCAAACAGTTTGCTGAAGACATGCAGACTAAGGATATGGATTACTGGAACATGTCTTGTGGTCTGATGAGACCAAGATAAACTTATTTGGTTCAGATGGTGGCAAGCGTGTGTGGTGGCAACCAGGTGAGGAGTACAAAGACAAGTGTGTTTTGCCTACAATCATGCATGGTGGTGGGAGTGTCATGTTCTGGGGTTGCGTGAGTGCTGCCGACACTGGGGTGTTACATTTCATTGAGGGAACCATGAATGCCAACATGTACTGTGACATACTGAAGCAGAGCATGATCCCCTCCCTTCAGAGACTGGGCCCTAGGGCAATATTCCAACATGATAACGACCCCAAACACATCTCCAAGATGACCACTCCCTTGCTAAAGAAGCTGAGGGTAAAGGTGATGGACTGACCAAGCATATCTCCAGATCTAAACCCTATTGAGCATCTGTGGGGCATCCTCAAATGGAAGGTGGAGGAGGGCAAGGTCTCTAACATCCACCAGCTCCATAATGTCATCATGGAGGAGTGGAAGAGGACTCCAGTGGCAACCTGTGAAGCTCTGGAGTTATTTTGAGGGGACAGGACATTTACACTGTTATACAAGCCGTACACTCACTACTTTACATTGTAGCAAAGTGTCATTTCTTCAGTGTTGTCACATGAAAAGATATTATAAAATATTTACAAAAATGTGAGGGGTGTACTCACTTTTGTGAGATACTGTATATGGGAGCTCTTCTACCTGCCAAACAATTTGTGTTTCTGTCCATCCAGTCCTGAGATTTACACAGCTCATCCACACAGTACAGCCCTGTCTGGCAGGGAAGAAGGCCTGACTTGTCTCTGCTATAGTTAAAGTAAAACTCCAGGAAAAACCTAACTAGTCTTAAAAATACTCCCCCAACAACTATTCCTAATAACCATTCCTAATAATCTGTGCAAGAAAAGATCTGTATACTTACCTATTTTCAGGCTGCTCCGTTCTAGTCATGTGATCTGGCTCCCCTCTGCCAGCTAGTGGCAGTCGCAGGGGAGAGGAGGGAGCATGGAAAATGGATGGACCATTGGAAGTCTACAGGTGAAATCTCCGCTCCCTGGCTTAATCGGTCGTTATCGAGCGCTCTCTCCTCTCCCATGCAAAGAAAGTCACGTGGTATGTGACGCAACGCGTCAGGGAGGAGCTAGGTGTCGATCGTCACTTCCGGTCATGGCCGAGACCGGAAGTATCATTGCTTACATTTGTGAATTACTGGATCTTTATGTAAGTGGTGATATTTTTATTAATAAACGTTTTTCGATTATACTACACATTGGAGGCCCCTTTATTCTCTTTCCCCATTATGGTATAACCCGGATTGTGAGTTGTGGAGATTTTACATTGGTGTCCTGGAGGTTATATCTAAGAGGAGGTGGAAGATTGCCAGCCCATTATCCCTGAAGTGTAATCCGGTCCTTAGAGCCGGTTCACACAGCGGGCGATGCGAGGCGACACGACTCGCCTCGCCTCGCTCTCGCAAGTCGCCCCCGTTCAGTACAATGGAACCGTTCTGAGAGGAGCGACTCGAGTCGCTCCGACTCAGAAAAAAGGTTCCTGTACTACTTTTGGGCGACCTCGGGGCGACTTGCATTGACTTCTATACAGAAGTCATCTGCAAGTTGCCGCTGAGGTCGCGGCGAGGCAAGTCGGAGTCGCCTCGCCTCGCCTGCAGTGTGAACCGGCCCTTAGGAACCTTGTTTTGAGGTGAAAGGCTGGGGGAAACAAGGGGTGCACCTTAAGCACTGAAGTGTGGAGGAAGGGAATAGTCTGCACCTTTATTCACTTTGCATGGTTATCATTATCCGTTTGGACTGATTGCACAATTTGGATACATCTGAATGGACTGATTTATATGCACTTTGCACTTTAAAGTTTAAGTTTGCTTGGAGCAACACGATTTCTTCATATGTTTGGTTTGATTGTGTGCTTTACGAATTGCACTTTTGCACATTTGCACATATTAATTTATTTATACAATTTTTTTTTTATTTTACGTTTGTGATACTGTATATTTTTTATTGTGAGCAACACTGTTTTTTGGTTTGATGGTGTGCTTTATGAACTACACTCTTGCACATTTGCACTTATTGATTTATTTATACAATTAATTTAGAAATTTGTGATATTGGTAAACATTCCCTTTGCATTTTTTCTGAAAATTGATGCACTATATGAGGTTTTATATATAGATTAGATTTATTTATGATAATTTATTTATTTCACTGAGAATTCACATTTATTAGAAACCATATAGGATTTATTTACTTAGGTAGCGCCACATAAACACCTTCTATATTTTTATTTCTGAGTGCAGAGAACACTTTTATATGTGAGCAGCTTCCTAAAATTAAGATCGGACCCATCTGGCGAAGGTTGTGCGCAACAGTACTTATCAAATTTACAAGGAGCATTCATAACCACCTCAGTTCCGGAAGGTTCTACCCCCTTCATGACCCGGGCATCTTTTGCTATTTAGCACTGCGCTACTTTAACTGGTAACTGCACAAATATTCAACACTGTACACAAATGAAATCTATATAATTTTGTTCACACAAATAGAGCTTTCTTTTGGTGGTATTTAATCAACACTGCCTTTTTAGTTTTTTATTATATAAATGAAAAAAGATCGAAAATGTTGAAAAAAAAAAACAATATTATAAAAAAATTAAAATATTCTTCATAATTTTTGGAGAAAAAATTTATTCTGCTTGATGTCTTTGGTATGTAACTATGTAACTATATTGATTGGATTGTGTGCAAGTTATAGTGTCTACAAACTACGGTACATATACTGGATTTATTTTCTATCAGCAAGTTATAATGGGACTGCGATAGTGGGGTTGGACAAGCTGACACTAACTGACACTGAGTGGTAACTGACTAACTGCCACTGACATCACCAGTGACATTAATACAGTGAGCAATGCTAATATTATACACTCTCACTGTACTAATGACACTGGCTGGGAAGGGGTTAACATCTAGGGGCAATCAAAGGGTTAATTGTGTGTCTAGCAATGTGCAATGTGTGTAATGTGTGCTCATTTTTAATAAAGATCTTTGTTTCTTATCCCTTAGAATAAAGCAAAAAAAAAAAAAGCCGACATTCATGAGACAGGAAGACTGTTCCATGGACACTGGCCAACTACTCCACTGTGGATTGCTTTTTAGAGGGCAGAAGGAACTGATACCAGTGTGAAAGAAGCCTAAGCCCCATTCACTCCTCAGTGATTTGTTGTGCATTTCTAGATGCATGAAAATTCTCCACAATAAGATTTCCATTGTATTCTGTGGGGCCCATTCAGGTTCGAGTGATGTTGTGTTGTCACTTATCACACCAGAGAAGTGCAGGTAAAGGAACAGAAACAGGAACAGGTACAGGAACAGGAACAGGTAAATGAACAGATAAAGGAATAGGTACAGGATTAGGAACAGGTAAAGGAACAGGAACATGTACAGGAGTAGGTAAAGGAGCAGGCACAGGAATAGGAACAGATAAAGGAACAGGAACGAGTAAATGAACAGGAGCAGGTGCTGGTACAGATACAGGAACAGATTCAGGAACAGGTAAAGGAATAGTTACAGGTCCAGGTAGAGGAGCAGGTACAGGAACAGGTAAAGGAACAGAGATAGGAACAGGTACAGAAATAGATACAGGTATAGGAACAAGTAAAGGAACAGAAACAGGTACAGGAATAGGAACAGGTACACAAACAGGAGCAGGTATGGGTACAGGAGAAAGGTGCAGGTAGAGGAGCAGGTACAGGTACAGGAACAGGTAAAGGAACAGAGATAGGAACAGGTACAGGAATAGATACAGGTACAGGAGTAGGAACAGGTACAGGAACAAGTAAAAGAACAGGTACAGCAGCAGGTACAGAAGCAGGTAAAGGAACATTTACAGGAACAGGTACAGGAACAGGTATAGGAACAAGTACAGGTATAGGAACAGGAACAGGTACTTCTCTGGGGTAGGATCACATGTTTTGCGCTCCAGAGACTTTAATGCAATCCGAGAAGTGTACATCACATGCATATTTACATCTAGCATCCAGTCTTCTCGGCAGTAAACTGCTCTCCATTTGCCCAAACACTGATTCTTAGAAAAACACATTAAGAAAGTGTGACATCTGCACAGTAAAAATAAGTTGCCTCCAATGAAGTGTACACCATCTCAGGTACTGCAGTGTCTGTTTGTATGTTTACTTTTATTCACCTGTTGATGCCAACTGTCTAGCTATAGATATCACAGGAGGTCGCTCACTCACCACTTCCTCCATTCAGAAAAAAACTTTGTATCCTTTTCATAGAATATAAGGAATTCTGTGAATGGAGGAGGTGTGAAGGATATGCAAAGGGTTGAAATGTATCTACTTCTGGTTAGTGGAGACTATTCCAAAGTGTTATTAAACCCAAAAATGTCAAATGTTGCAGCTTCCCAATCATTAGATGTGGTGGCTGCATCAGTTTGTTTTTTAGGCTTTTTTCTCTCTGTTTTCATCTGGTGATCTGGCCAGTAACACACCTCCTTTATTAGAGTGCCCCCACTCTGGATGAAGGAGCACATGGCCACCTTTCAACATTAGCAGTGTCAGTCTGGGAAGAGGAGTAGCGTTAAATGTATTAGCAGATTTAGATAAACTAACAAATTGAAGCCAAACTCCAGCTCACACTTTATAATCAGTTACAGAAAGCAGTTTTGTTCCTTTTGGGATAAATATTTTGCATGAATAAATAAAAGCTGATCATTTTAATCACCCCTGACAGAGTTAAGCAGTTTGTATCATCCATATAAACTGAAATATTCTGCTGGAGAGTTTGTGCTGTGAAAAACAACAGACTGGCTAGATTCTCAGCTGAAAATAGAAGAAAAAAGAACTTAAAGAGGAGTTCCAGTTGTTTTTGTGTTTATTAAAACTGTAGCTGCCGATTTTTAATAAACACACACTCACCTGTCCCAGGATCCAGTGATGTGGTCGCTCCTCTCGCTGGCATCTCAACTGTGGTCACCCGGCTGCGACAGCTTGTGGTTTCACAGCCGGGTGCCGACTGCGCATGCGTGAGTTGCACTGCATCAGCTGAATGAGCGGTAGTCTTCTGGGACCGGAGATGTGTCCCAGAAGACTGTAGGGAGGGAGGGCAGAGGAGGAGAACTTCTAGGTGATCCGAGTGGGAGTGGGTACATATTAACACCCCCCAACCAACTAAAGACCCCTCCTTACCTGTCCAGGAATCCAGCGATGTCGGCACCCCAGCCAATGATGTTTCCATCAGCTCTCTGGTGCTGCCTCCACCATTGCCTCTAAGGCTGCTTTCACACTGGGGCTGTGTGGGCGTCGGCGGTAAAGCGTCGCTATTTTTAGCGGCGCTTTACCGTCGTTTTAGCGGCGGGCGCTAGCGGGGTGGTTTTAACCCCCGCTAGCGGCCAAAAAAGGGTTAAAACCGCCTGCAAGGCGCCGCTGCAGCGGCGCTTTGCCGGCGGTATTGCCGCGCAGTCACATTGATTTCAATGGGTAGGAGCGGTTTAGGAGCGGTGAATACACCGATCCTTCACCGCTCCAAAGATGCGGCTAGCAGGACTTTTTTCACTGTCCTGCCAGCGCATTGCTCCAGTGTGAAAGCCCTCCGGCTTTCACACTGGAGTGAAAGGGGTCGGGTTTTTTCAGGCGCTACACAGGCGCTATTTTTAGCGCTGTAACGCCTGAATACCGCCCCAGTGTGAAGGCAGCCTAAGGGAAACTGGCAGTTAAGCCTTGCAGCTTCACAGCCAGTTCCCTACTGTGCATGCGCGAAGCTCGCTGTGCTTTCTGAATAGAATGCCCCGACAGTGGGGGAAGGAGGAGGGGGGCTGAACTTCCAAAGATCAAAGTGAGGACGGATACCTGTCAAAAACATATACACCCCCCCCCCCCCACCCCCGAAAGATGCCAAATGTGGCACCAGAGGGGGGAGGGGAAGGCAGATAAGCAGAGCTTCCACTTTTTGTTGGACCTCTACTTTAATACCGCTGTAACATTGTTGTTGCTACAAGGGTTGTATGGAATTATTTGGCTTGATGAAGGGCTGTTGTTACCCAAAACTGTTGCCAATGTGTTATAATGTAGTGCATTTGCTTCAGTTAATAGAAAAGATTAGTCCTGCAACTTATTCTCATATCCCTATGTGGACTTGGAGATCGTTGGGCGGATCTCTGTTGAGAGAGCTGCTAATTATTCAGGTGAGCTCTCTACCTGTGCTTATTACTGTATAGATAGCGAGAAAATAATTATATATATATATATATATATATATATATATATATATATTAGAGCTCCACAATTAACCGTTAAAAAATCATGATCTCGATTCAACCCCCCCTGACGATCTCTAATGCAGAGTTTGCCGTTTCTTTCATATAACAATGGGAGAGACTTATCTGCTCACTCAGCTGTCAAAATGCCAATTTTTTAACAAGAAACATTGGGGGTTATTTATTAAAGGCAAATGGACTTTGCACTGCAATTGCACTCGTAAGTGAAATCGCTCTAAATCTGAGGGGTAGATCTGAAATGAGGGGAAGCTCTGCTGATTTTATCATCCAATCATGTGCAAGCTAAAATGCTGTTTTTTATTTTCCTTGCATGTCCCCCTCTGATCTACAGCGACTTTACTTCCAAGTGCACTTGCAGTGCAAAGTGGACTTTCCTTTAGTAAATAACCCCCATTTCAACGAAGGCCCCTTTCACATGGGATGGATCCCTAATGATCTGCGACGTGAACATCTGCTTGCTCAGCGGGGATCGCCGCTGAGCCAGCGGATGACACTGTGCAGGGACTGCCCTGTCAGATCTCCGCTCTCCTCTATGGGGGATCGTATGAATACGGACCGTCTGTCCGTGTTCATTTGATCCGCTCTGCAGACAGAAAGAAAAATAGGATTTTCCTCCATCTGCAGAATCGGACCATAGCGGGGATGGATGATATCAGATGTTCATCCGCAGACACCCGCTATCCCATAAGGATGCATGTATGTCCGTATTTCATCCGAAAACAGATGGATGAAATACGGACATACTGTCCGCACGTGTGAAAGGGGCCTAACTCTTCCTTCTTAGACCCCTTTTATACCGAGGGAGTTTTTCAGGTGCTATAGTGCTAGAAATAGCGCCTGCAATCCGCCCTCAAACTGCTGCTCCATTCCCTCCAGTGTGAAAGCCCCGAGGGACATCAGGAAAAGTCCTGCCAGCAGCTTCTTTGGAGCGGTGTGTTTACCGCTCCTCCGCCATTGCTCCCCATTGAAATCAACGGGGCAGCGCTGCAACACCCTTTCTCGTCCGCGAGCGGGGGGTACAAGCGTCCCGCTAGTGGCCAAAATGCGCTGCAAATCCGATGGTAAAACGCCGCTAAAAACGGCGGCGTTTTACAACCCACGCTATGGGCGGCTTGGTGTGAAAGCCATCTTAGATCAAAGGGATAAACTTCTGTGTGTAAAGAAAAAATGTAGGCAGTCTGCCAAGTTTTTAACAATGTGTAAATGCAGGAAGTATAACCACTTTCTGACACTTGTTTCTTAAGTTAAAAATCAATATTTTTTGCTAGAAAATTACTTGGAACCCCCAAACAGTATATGTTTGGGGGTTCCAAGTAGAATGTGGAATAGCGGAATCGTGGAATAATAGAAAGTGGAATAAAATGGCAATTGCTGCAATATTTTATGTCACACTGTATTCGCCCAGCGGTCTTTCAAACGCAATTTTTTGGGGGGAAAAAAATACACTTCAATGAAAAAAAAAAAAAAAAGAACGAAACAGTAAAGTTAGCCCCTTTTTTTTGTTTGTTTTAATGTGAAAGATGGCGTTACCCCACGAGAATCAGGATCTATCTTCTAAGAAAAAAAATTGTGATTTTCATTTTAGCCAGAATCGTGCAGCTCTAATATAGATATATATATATAGATATAGACCCATAGAGGCCAATCGGGTGTAAGCGTTCAAATGCATCAACAAATATGATTGGTTGTTATGACCAACAGCGATGTCCTTTGTCTTGGCTCGGTTTTTCACAAATCATACTCATTGGCTTAAGAAATAAGGAGAAAAGCATGACGACCCACAGGGGAATCCTCTATAGTCATTCTGGTCCTTACCAAGACATATTTCAATGGACATGTCACCAAAACAATCCATCAACACTCCACGTCTACAGGGAACCGACCGGCAGGCAGGCGTTCACCGCAACACCGGATACAGGAGACAAGTTACACATCAGACAGAACCTCGTACTATAGATTCACATGAAGATCAATAAATCAATGTTCATCATTCTCCAATAAAAAAAAAAATATATATATTATATATATATATATATATATATATATATATATATATATACACATATATATACACACACACTATGTACTATAAAATTGCTGTAATATACATGTGTATATATATATATATATATATATATATATATATATATATCTTTTTTTTTTTTTTTTTTAATAGCCCATCCGCATGTATAGGACTAGCAATGGCAGTCCAGGTCAGCCCCCATTCTATGGACTATATTAGGGGTCCCCCCCTCTCCCCCCATATGGGGATCTGAGGTGCCCCATCCTCATCCCAGCACCGACCATCGCAATGTGTGGGCTCCTCATGCAGTGGATGGTGCAGGGGGTGTGTACACGGCTGTACACAGGGGGGACTCTCACCTGCTCACACTGGTCTGCTCCGGAGATTCAGGGTCCCATCTTCATCATCATCTTCATCATCATCATCCTCATCCTCCTCCTCCCGCTGTCACTCACCGTCTCCCAGCTGCTCTACTGCACCGGGGCGCGCTTCCAGGAGCGAGGAGAACAACACAGGCGCGCCCCCGAGACCTGCAGCCAATCCGAGCGAGAATATTCCCGCCCCCGCCCACTTTCTCACCTTGGTGCCTTAGCAGCAGCGATGTGTGTGCTGAGAGGAGGGAGATGTGTGACTCTCATATCTGTGTCATATCATGTATAATGTGTGTAATATACAGGTCCTCACTTCATCATGAACAGGTCCCCCCCCCCACACACAACACAAGCAGTCAGTACAGAGCCCTCACACACACATTACACTGTCTAGCCCCCCCCCCCCACCATGGTACAGAGACTACCCCCCACCATGGTACAGAGACTACCCCCCCCACCATGGTACAGAGACTACCCCCCACCACCGTACAGAGACTACCCCCCCACCATGGTACAGAGACTACCCCCCCCCACCATGGTATAGAGACTACCCCCCCCCCACCATGGTATAGAGACTACCCCCTCCACCATGATACATAGACTACCCCCTCACCATGGTACACAGACAACCCCCCACAACGGTACAGAGACAACCCCCCCACTATGGTACAGAGACTACCCCCCCCCCCACCATGGTACAGAGACTACCCCCCCCCCACCATGGTATAGAGACTACCCCCTCCACCATGATACATAGACTACCCCCTCACCATGGTACACAGACAACCCCCCACAACGGTACAGAGACAACCCCCCCACTATGGTACAGAGACTACCCCCCCCCCCCCACCATGGTACAGAGACTACCCCCACCATGGTACAGAGACTACCCCCTCCACCATGGTACAGAGACAACCCTTCCACCATGGTACAGAGACTACCCCCCACCACCGTACAGAGACTACCCCCCCACCATGGTACAGAGACTACCCCCTCCACCATGATACATAGACTACCCCCTCACCATGGTACAGAGACAACCCCCTCACCATGGTACAGAGACAACCCCCCACGATGGTACAGAGACAACCCCCCCACTATGGTACAGAGACAACACCCCATCATGGTACAGAGACTACCCCCCACCATGGTACAGAGACAACCCCCCCATCATGGTACAGAGACTACCCCCCCCCCCCCCACCATGGTACAGAGACAACCCCCCACCATGGTACAGAGACTACCCCCCCCCCACCATGGTACAGAGACTACCCCCCCCACCATGGTACAGAGACTACCCCCCCCCACCATGGTACAGAGACTACCCCCCCACCATGGTACAGATACTACCCCCCCCACCATGGTACAGAGACTACCTCCCCCACCATGGTACAGAGACTACCCCCCACCATGGTACAGAGACTACCCCTCCACCATGGTACAGAGACAACCCCCCACCATGATACAGAGACTACCCGCCCCCCCATAGGCACAGTGCCACAGTACTGGACCCCCCCCCCCTCCCACACAAATTACAGAGCCTCCCAACAAACTAGAGCCTCCCTCTTCACACACACATTACAGAACTCCCCTACTCATAAAATACAGAGCCCCCCCCCCAAAAAAAAGTAACCCCTGCAACACTGCAACAAACTAGAGCTACCCCCTCACAAAATACAGAGCCCTCCTAGAAATTACAGACCCCCCCCCCACACAGACACACACACAAATTACATAACCCCCCAACAAACTAGAGCCCCCCGCCCCCATGAAACGTGTTGACATAGCTCAGTTGTTTTAGAGCGCAGATTTTATAATGTTCACTCAATGCAATTTTTTTTTTTTTATTAATTTTTTTAATAATGTGTTATTGATTTTTTTTAAATCTCTTTTGTACAATTAAAAATGATTATACTTTATGTACATTTTTGGTGTGTATGTGGTTGATATCATGGATGATCTCCTGGGTGGCATATCGAATGGCCCAGTCTAGTGTTTGCAAGTTTTAACATAATCTAGAGTTTACATGAAAGCAGAGATCTGCCCACCACTGCAAAAATTATATACTGCAGCTGCTGACTTTTAATAATCAGACACTTGCCTGTCTTGGAGTCCAGCGATATTGGCACCGCAGCTGATGTTTGCATCAGCTGTTGGGTGCTGCCACCGCCATCGCAGGTAAGGGAACCCTACTGCGCATGCGTTCTGCTCCGCTCCTCTCTACTATTGGCTCGGCGACAGGGAGAGGAGGAGGGAGCTGAGGGGTAAAGTCAATAGCCGTAGCTGTGGCTCCTGGAAGTGGGAACACGATACCTGTCAAAGAAAGATGTCCTGTGCCCCCCCCCCCCCCCAAAGGTTCCAAATGTGGCACCGGAGGGGGGGGAGGAGACAAACGAGCAGAAGTTACACTTTTGGGTGGAGCTCCGCTTTAAAGTTTATACTTCAGTGGAATGATGGGCCCAGGACATTATAACATGGGTTGTTTTTACATTTCATCATTCCCTCCTAGCTGGCATATGTAATATGTGTATAATACATATATGTGCAATATATATATATATATATATATATATATATATATATATATATATATATATATATATATATATATATATATATTACAGTTGTGCTCAAAAGTTTGCATACCCTGGCAGAAATTGTGACATTTTGGCATTAACCACTTGCGTACTGGGCACCTAAAAACCCCCCTTCTGCCCAGACCAATTTTCAACTTTTACCGCTGTCAATCTTTGAATGACAATTGCGCGGTCATACAACACTGTACCCAAATGAAAATTTTATAATTTTTTCCCACAAATAGAGCTTTCTTTTGGTGGTATTTAATCACCTCTCAGTTTTTTATTTTTTATTTTTTTAAACGCAACTGAAATGAAACAAAAGTCAAAACGCCTTTGAACGAACCCTGTGTACATGTACTGATATGATAACATAGAGGAGAGTTTAGGGGCAGCTGAAAAAAATTCCCAACTGCTCTTAAACATCCGTTTACCAGTGGCAGTGTACATGAAGCCTTATAGATATTTTAAAAAAGCCCCCCCCCCTCATATGCTAACTTATCTATGGCTGACCTAGAGCCCAAATTCCTGAAGAGCATACAACAAAAGGCATACAGGTATTATCGCTATATCGATGACGTTTCCATCCAATGGCCAGAGGGTGAAGAAAATCTAAAAACTGTTTTCAATTTTCTTCATCTTCTGTCCATGTGGAGAAAATATCATCAATATAGCGATAGTGTCATCACCTAACGATCAACAAAAAAGGTATCACAGACAGTACTCAGTTATTCTTTTTGGAGTGCCCAAAAACACAATTTTTCGCACAATTTGTTGTCTCTTCTCCTAGCATCTAGCTGTACATTGACTAAAACAAAAACAACAAAGTCTGAAAATGCCTGAAAAAAAACTGCACCTACAAACACACATTAAAAACTCCAAAGACGCTCAAGTGTGAACCTGGCCTGAAACTATAGAATGCAAAGTACTTCCTAAGTTCTAGTCCGAGACCGATGTCCTCAGGCTTTGTCTTTATTCTTTGTCGAGTCACATTTCACACAGATGTCTGTCACATGGACGGATGGATCATGTTTTCTGCAGGTAACCTAATTCTAGCTCTTCATTATTAATGACATTAAACTTACTTTTAGTTTTTCATCCCCCGATTCACTTTTGCAGAATTCTTTCTACAAACTGACCACATCTCATAACCCAACTCAAATTTCATTTGATTTTCATTAAAAAAAAAAAAAAAAGTTTGTGAGAAGCTCCTAATTAACCCTTTCCCTGCCAGCCTTTTTTTTTCAGTTGTTCAAACAATCGGGTGGAAAAGTCCGGCAAACTCAAGTCCGCCGGACAATCCCCCCGTGTGTAGCCTCCGGCATACTTTTTTGACCCGAAAGTACAGCGGACTTAGAAAGTAGTTTTGCACTCCAATCTACCTGCCGGACTCGCATTTCGGCGGACAATCCGGGCGTGCGTATGCCAGTCTGCCGTACTTTTGAAATGAACGGATTTTTCCCGCCCGGAGAAAAGTCCGCTCATTTTAAGCGGGTCTCCAGGTAGGCGGGGCCCGCGAAGGAGACGTCGCTGGCCCCGCCACCGTGTATGGACTTAAAGGGGAACCCCAACGCCGAAGAAAAATCGGCGTGGGTCCCCCCCAGGTCCACATCAGACCCTTGTCCGAGCACACTACCCGGCCGGCCAGGAAAGGGGGGGACGAGCGAGCGCCCCCCCCCCCCCCCCCTGAGCCATACCAGGCCACGTGCCCTCAACATGGGGGGTGCCTTGGGGAAAGGGGGGCCGTGCGGCCCCCTCATCCCAAAGCACCCTGTCCCCATGTTGATGACGACAAGGGCCTCTTCCCGACAACCCTGGCCGTTGGTTGTCGGGGTCTGCGGGCGGGGGGCTTATCGGAATCCAGGAGCCCCCTTTAATAAGGGGGCCCCCGGATACCGGCCCCCCACCCTATGTGAATGAGTATGGGGTACGATGTACCCCTACCCATTCACCTGTGAAAAAAAAAGTACAAAAAAAAACACAACACAGGGTAAAAATAGTTTATTGCACAGCTCCGGGGGTCTTCCGTCTTCGGGGGTCTTCTCGCCGGACTCCTCCGCTATCTTCTGCTAGCTTTTTTGCTAGCGGAGGAGCCCGGCTTTCTTCCTCCCCGCCGCCCCCTCTTCTTCCGACTTCGGGGGTCTTGTCCCCCTCTTCAGTTCTTCTGCCGGGCAACCGCGCCTTCTTATAGCTCTTTTACAGGCAGTGGCCCGGTCTTCTGTCACCGCTGTCGTCACCGCCTTCTGTTCTTCTCTTCTTCAGATGTTGCCTCGTCGCTCCCTCCGCTCACAATGACGGGGACCGGGCGAGCGGCGACTTATATAGGGACATCACCGGATGATGTCCCCGACTATTATGATGTCACAGTCCCAGCATCCTCTGGGACTGTGACACCATAATGGGCGGGGACATCCTCCGGTGATGTCCCTATATAAGTCGCCGCACGTCGCGTCGGAGCCATTGTGAGCGGAGGGAGCGACGAGGCAACATCTGAAGAAGAGAAGAACAGAAGGCGGTGACGACAGCGGCAACAGAAGAACCGAAGAGGGGGAAAAGACCCCCAAAGTCAGAAGAAGAGGGGGCGGCGGCGAGGAAGAAAGCCAGGCTCCTCCGCTAGCAAAAGAGCTAGCAGAAGATAGCGGAGGAGTCCGGCGAGAAGACCCCCGAAGGCGGAAGATCCCCGGAGCTGTGCAATAAACTATTTTTACCCTGTGTTGTGTTTTTTTTTGTACTTTTTTTCACAGGTGAATGGGTAAGGGTACATCGTACCCCATACTCATTCACATAGGGTGGGGGGCCGGTATCCGGGGGCTCCCGGATTCCGATAAGCCCCCCGCCCGCAGACCCCGACAACCAACGGCCAGGGTTGTCGGGAAGAGGCCCTTGTCCTCATCAACATGGGGACAAGGTGCTTTGGGGTGGGGGGCCGCGCGGCCCCCCCTTCCCCAAGGCACCCCCCATGTTGAGGGCACGCGGCCTGGTACGGCTCAGGAGGGGGAGGCGCTCGCTCGTCCCCCCTTTCCTGGCCGGCCGGGTAGCGTGCTCGGACAAGGGTCTGATGTGGACCTGGGGGGACCCCCACGCCGATTTTTTTTGCTGTTGGGGTTCCCCTTTAAGTCCATACCAGGTGGCGGGGCCAGCGACGTCTCCTTCGCGGGCCCCGCCTACCTGGAGACGCGCTCGAAATGAGCGGACTTTCCTCCGCGTGTGCGGGCGAGTCCGTTCATTTCAAAAGTACGGCGGACTTAGTACGCCGTATTAGTCCGCTGAAAAAGTGCCGTGTGTGGGCAAGTAGCCCGTTCGGAAAGTCGGACGGACAGTACGGCGGGAAGTCCGCCAGACTAAGTCCGCCGGATCGTTGGCTACGTGTGTACGCGGCATTAGAATTACTCCTATCACACTTCTGTGCACTGAGATGTGCCAAGCAATCACTGTTTTTATATATGCCCCTTGTGATAGTACACTGGGCAAGAGAGGTACTCTTTATGAAGACACCAAGGTCTTGTAGAACCACTTTAACCCCTTTGGCTCTGGAAGGCTTACCCTCCTTGATGACCAGGCCATTTTTTGTGACATGGCACTGCGTTACTTTAACTGACAATCGCATGGCCGTGCAACGCTGTACCCCAAAAAAATGGGATGTCCTTTTTTTACAGAAATAGAGCTTTCTTTTGGTGGTATTTGATCACCTCTGCATTTTAAATGTTTTGTTAAAAAAAAAAATGTAAAAAGACCGATTAAAAAAAAGAAAATACAAAACTGTTTTATATTTTGTTAATACATTTTACAAACAGGTAATTTTTTTCCCTTCATTAATGTACACTGATGGGCACTGATAGGCAGTACTAATGGGCACAGATAGGCTGCATTGATGGGCACTGATAAGGCGACACTGATTGGCACTGATAAGCACTAATAGGTGGCACTGGTGGGCACTGATAGGTGGCATTGGTGGGCACTGAGAGGTTGCACTGATGGGTGGCACCGATGGGCGGCACTGAAGGGCACTAATAGGTGGCACTGATAGATTTTATTTGCGTTATAAACAAAAAAAAGATTGACAATTTTGAAAAAAAAAACAAATTTTTTAACTTTCTGCGATGAATGAATGAAATACTTGTATAGCGCACAATGCGAACTGAATCACCTCTAGGCCAATTCAGGCCAATATCCAATAAAAAAAATGTAAAAAATCTAATTTCTTTATTAATTTAGGCCAATATGTATTCTGCTACATATTTTCGGGTAAAAAAAAAAATCCCAATAAGCGCATATTGAGTGGTTTGTTCAAAAGTTATCATGCCTACAAACTATGGGGTATAGTTATGGAATTTTGTTTTTCTTTTATTAGTAATGGCAGTGATCAGCGATTTTTAGTGGGACTGCAATATTGTGGTGGACAAATCTGACACTAATGCCCTGTACACACGAGCGGAATTTCCGTCGGAAAAATCTTGGATGGTTTTTCCGACTAAATTCCAATCAAGCTTGGCTTGCATACACATGGTCACACAAAAGTTTGCTGAACTGTCAACCGTCAAGAACGCAGTGACGTACAACACTACGATGAGCTGAGAAAATGCAGCTCAATGCTTCCGAACATGCGTCAAATTGCTTCCGAGCATGCGTAGGAATTTTGCATGACGGATTTGGTAAAGACGTGATCCATTGGAGTACAGCCAAACAAGCTTTGGTTATACTTCTCCTTTAACTACTTGACCCCTGGAATATTTGCCCCCCTTCCTGGCCAGGCCATTTTTTGTTATACAGCACTGTGTTATTTTAACTGATAATTGCACCATCATGCAAAGATGTACCCAAAAAAATAAAAATAAAATTGTCCTCTTTTTCCCACAAATAGAGCTTTCTTTTGGTGGTATTTGATTACCTCTGCAGTTTTTATGGTTTGTGCTATAAACAAAAAAAGACTGCCAATTTTGAAAACAATATTTTTTACTTTCTGCTATAAAACATTAAAAAAAAAAAAAAATCGAATTTCGTCATCAATTTAGGCCAAAATGAATTCTGCTACATATTTTTGGTAGCAAAAAAAATCCCACTAAGCGTGTATTGATTGGTTTTGTGCAAAAGTTATAAGGTCTACAAACTTTGGGATATTTTTATTTACTTTTTTATTATTTGCTAGCAATGGCAGCATTCAGCGACTTATAGCGGGACTGCGATATTGCGACGGACAGTCAAAAACACTAACTGACACTTTTGAGACTTTTTGGGGCCCAGTGACACTAATGCTGCGTACACACATACACATCAGAATTTCGGGCAGCAAAAGACAGATGAGAGCTTTTCATTGGAAAATGCGACTGTGTGTAGGCTCCATCGGAATTTAGCTGTCTGAATTTCCACCAGCAAAAATCTGAGAGCATGTTCTCAATTTTTCCGATGGAAATTCCGATTCCATCTGTAGCAATTCCGACGTGCAAAATCCCTACACATGCTCGGAAACAATTTCGACGCATGTTTGGAAGCATTAAACTTGATTTTTTTCTCGGCTCGTCATAGTATTGTACGTCACCGTGTACTTGACGGTCGGAATTTGGTGTGACCACGTGTAGGCAAGACAGCTTGAGCGGAATTCTGTTGGGAAAACCATCAGAGCTTTTTCTGACCATAATTCCAATCGTGTGTACACGGCATAAGGGGTTTATTTACTAAAGCTAAAGAGTGCAAAATCAGGTTCACTTCTGTATAGAAACCAATCAGCTTCTAAACTCAGCTTGTTCAGTTAAGCTTTGGCAATAAAACCTGGATTGGTTTCTATGCAGAATTGAGCTTGATTTTGCCCTCTCCAGCTTTAGTAAATAACCCCCTAATACATCGATTAGTGCTAAAAATATGCACTGTCACTGTAATAACAACACTGGCTGGGAAGGGATTAAACATCAGCGGCGATCAAAGAGTTAACTGTGTTCCTATACAATGTTCTAGTGTACTATGGGAGGTGCTTTTAATAGGGGAAGGCATGGATCCATTTGCCTGCTTGCTTTGCAGAGACACAGGACCCATGCCTTCCCTCCTGTCAGAATGGTGATCAGCCTTGTTTACATAGGCAGACTGCAGTTCTGCCTCTGTGCTCGATGATCATCAAGTGCCAGTGGATATTGATTTCATGGCACCCGTAGATCAGCTTCTACTGTGTATAAATAATCACAGTGGGAAGGGGCCACCAGTGGCACGCATGAGTGATTCCTACCCGGGAGTGTCGGATCACATACTAGATCACCACCTTGCCACCGTATATGTAAGTTATAGGGTCGGCAAGCGGTTAAAGATGATAATTGCTGGTTTTGTTATTTTGTCTATGGAACATCTTCAGAATTTGCAATGTGTTATAAATTGTTATCTTATTTTGGACTGCAATCTGCTTTTAAGTGCAGTTCTCACAGTTAAAGCGGAGGTCCACCCTAAAATGGACCTCCGCTCATCGGAATCCCCCTCCCCTCCGGCGCCACAATCGGCACCTTTCAGGGGGGAGGGGGGTGCAGTTACCTGGATAATCCAGGTAACTGCACCCACTTCCGGGCTAGCTCTCTGCGGAACGGGGCGTACGTTACGCCCCGTTCCGCAAGCGCCCGCCCCCTTCAGCAAGTGCCCCGCTGCCTGCTGGGAAACACACAGCTCCCAGAGGCAGCGGGGACCGTCCTGATTGCGCCGCGCGGCTCGCGCATGCGCAGTAGGGAACCGGGAAATGAAGCCGAAAGGCTCCATTTCCTGATTCCCATACCCAAGATGGCGGCGGGACCCGGCAGCCGAGCGAGCGGTCGGCTTCGGGTGCCGACATCGCGGGCGCGCTGGACAGGTAAGTGTCACTATTTAAAAGTCAGCAGCTGCAGTATTTGTAGCTGCTGGCTTTTAAAAAAAAAAAAAAAAAAAAAACGCGGAGTCCCGGTGGACTCCCGCTTTAAGCCGCGTACACACGGGGCGGACTGTCTGGCCAACTTAGTCCGTCAGACAATCCGACGGACAGTCCGTCATACTTTCGAATGAACGGACTTGCCCACACACGGCACTTTTTGAGCGGACTAATACGGCGTACTAAGTCCGCCATACTATCCGCCCTACTTTAGAAATGAACGGACTCGCCCACACACGCGGAGGAAAGTCCGCTCATTTTGAGCGCGTTTCCAGGTAGGCGGGGCCCGCGAAGGAGACGACGCTGACCCCGCCGCCTGGAATGGACTTAAAGGGGAACCCCAACGCCGGAAAAAATTGGTGTGGGGGTCCCCCCCAAGTCCACAACAGACCCTTGTCCGAGCACGCTACCAGGCCGTGTGCCCTCAACATGGGGGGGTGCCTTGGGAAAGGGGGGGCCACGCGGCCTCCCCACCCCAAAGCACCTTGTCCCCATGTTGATGAGGACAAGGGCCTCTTCCCGACAACCCTGGCCGTTGGTTGTCGGGGTCTGCGGCCGGGACCCCCCTTATTAAAGGGGGCTCCCGGATTCCGATAAGCCCCCCGCCCGCAGACCCCGACAACCAACGGCCAGGGTTGTCGGGAAGAGGCCCTTGTCCTCATCAACATGGGGACAAGGTGCTTTGGGGTGGGGGGGCCGCGCGGCCCCCCTTCCCCAAGGCACCCCCCATGTTGAGGGCACACGGCCTGGTACGGCTCAGGAGGGGGAGGCGCTCGCTCGCCCCCCTTTCCTGGCCGGCCGGGTAGCGTGCTCAGACAAGGGTCTGTTGTGGACTTGGGGGGGACCCCCACGCCGATTTTTTTTGGCGTTGGGGTTCCCCTTTAAGTCCATACCAGGCGGCGGGGCCAGCGACGTCTCCTTCGCGGGCCCCGCCTACCTGGTTACCCGCTCGAAATGAGCGCACTTTTCTCCGGGCGGGAAAAGTCCGCTTATTTCAAAAGTACAGCGGACTGGCACACACACGGGCGGATTGTCCGCCGAAATGCGAGTCCGACGGACAGTATTACGGAAATTCCGAAATACTTAGTCCGCCAGACTGCACGCTGAAAAAGTCCGCTGAAGCCCACACACGAGCGGACTGTCCGCTGAAATGTGTTTCGGCGGACTAAGTAGGCCAGACAGTCCGCCCGTGTGTACGCGGCTTAAGTGTTCATGGATAAATTCATGACATGTTTAGCTTTGGTTTTTCAATATGCCATTATTAGAATATACCCGGCCACCATACCAGGTTGACAATAACCAGGGTGCTCTGGGGATGTCTAATTTTATACCAGGATAATTCAGGCCAGGGATTCCCAACTCACCCATCTGAACATTTCTGCACTCTAGCACCGCTAATTATTTATAAAAAAAAAAATGGAAAAATCTCTTGGGTTTTGCTTGTAGTATGTCACACTATTAATCAATTACTCTTTTAAAGGCTCCTTACAATAAAGTGACGTTAAACGCCTCAAAATATCCAAATCTTTTTCTTATATCCCTATTCTTTTTTTTTATTTTGGAGCTGTGATGTGGCTTCCTTTTAGATGGTGGCTATGCTTGTTACCCATAGTCTTCTCTTGCTTGTGCCTTAATTAAACTATGGGATTTGTAGTGTGCATAGAGCAGTGTACATAACCGCAACTAACACGCACTGCAGGTTCCAAACAAAGGGAGGTATGGGGGCCGTTAAAAGGAAGCAGAAAAACACAGAAACCATTTATTGAAAAATTGATTACAAGGTTATTAAGTAGTGGATGTGTATGGATTATTTTTGGAGAATAATGGTATTGTTTAGTGTCACTTTAAACACTTGGCATCCTGTAGATTTACCCCCCTTCATGACCTGGCCAATTTTTGCTTTTTGGCACTGCATTACTTTAACTGGTAACTACGCAGTCATGCACTGCTGTACATATGTGAAGTTTATATCCTTTTTTCCCCACAAATAGAGCTTTCTTTTGGCAGTATTTAATCGCCACTGGCTTTTTTATTTCTTGTTTAAACAAAAAATAAGCTACATTTAAAAAAAAAAAAAAAAGTTTTACTTCCTGCTATAAAACATATCCAATAAAAAACAAAAAATAAATCTAATTTCTTTATAAATTTAGGCCAATAAGTATTCTGCTACAAGTGTTTGGTAAAAAAAAAAAAACAAAAAACAAAAAAAAACTTAAAAGACGTATATTGATTGGTTTGCACAAAAGTTATAGGGGTTGATTTACTAAAGGTAAATAGAATGTGCACAGTTGCCCTCTGTAAGTGTATTTGCTCCAGATCTTAGTAAATGAGTAGAAGCTCTGCTGCTTTCCATCATCCAATCCTGTGCAAGCAAAAATGCTGTTTCTTTATCGTACATCATGGGACACAGAGCACCACAGTAATTACTGTATGAGTTATATGCCACCTTCAGGTGATGGACACTGGCATAATTACAGGCAGGAAGTCCCCCTCCCTATATAAACCCTCCCACACAGGGAGTACCTAAGTTTTTTCGTCAGTGTCTAAGGTGTTGGTCGCGGTTGAGGTTTGTGCTGAGAATGCTCCCTAGATGGTCCTGTCAGGGTCAAGGAGCAGCACAATCGGATCCATTCAAAGAGCCAGAATCAAAGGCTAAATTGGATGGTACCCGAGCCTCAGTATGGGAGAACGAGGTTTTGCCTGTAACGCTTCTCTTAAGAGAGCTGTTCCCTGGGATCCAGCACCTTGATCACATTCCTATACCACAGGTTTGCTCTATATAGGCCCAAGGCAGTGGACCCTACATTCAAAGGGGACCCTGTCCTTGAAGGTCTGGCATGACTCCAACCCGCCGTAATGGGTGAAGAGTGGGTCACTATGAGTATTCCAGTTAGTAACCTGTGGCGGGAATGGTAAGTTAAAAGAAGATCTTGGGAGATTCCTATGGACTTCTTTTCTATGAGAAGATGCTGTCTTGCCTGTTTTAATTTTTTCAACCACTAGAGGGTGTAAATGACATACCTAAAGTTAAACATCCCATGCTGGCCTCTTTGGTTAGTTGTGTGCTCTCCCATTCTCCTATCGCCAGCCACTCAAGGGGGAAGAAGGGGGGAGAATCCAGGGAACAACAGCCTCCAGGCAGGCTGTCAACTCGAAGAGGAAGGCCTCAGAACCAAACTCAGGGCCAGAAAAAGCCCTGGGGGCAGAAATCTGCAAAGCAGAGTCTAAAGGCCTACTTGTGAAGGAGCGCCCCCGCTCGATCAAGTAAGGAAAGGCTTTGACAGTTTTCAGGAGTCTGGCAGGAGGAAATCCAGGACAGATGGGTCTTCTCCACAGTGTCTCTAGGATACAAACTAAAGTTTCGGGAGTTTCCACCATCCCACTTCCTAAGATCGAGCGTTCCCAAGACCCTAATAAAAAGAAGTTCTTTATTCCAGGCACTAGACCGGCTGCTGTCTGAAGGGGTGAACATAGAGAACAGGGGTTGGGGTTTTATTCAAACCTCTTCACAGTGCCAAAGCCGAATGGAGATGTCAGACCCATTTCGGATCTCAAGCATCTGAACCAGTTCCTAAACATTCGCTCGTTTCGCATTGAGTCAATTCGCTCAGTAGTGTCCTAGCATCAATAGACATCAAGGATGCTTATCTCCATGTTCCAATATTACCCGCTCATCAGAGATTCCTGCGATTCATAGTAGAACAGTGACATTTTCAGTTTGTGGCCTTGCCCTTCGGGTTGGCCACCTCACCTTGGATATTTACAAAAGTCATGGCTCCGCTTTTGGCAAGATTAGGAGCCCAAGGTATAACGGTAGTGGCATACCTAGACGACCAGCTGCTGATAGATCAGTCCATAACAGGGCTAGATCAGAATGTTGTAAGCACGGCAAATATCTTGAGTGTTTAGGTTGGATTCTCAACCTAGAAAAATCTTTCCTATGGCCAGTAAAATGGCTAGAGTACTTGGGTCTAGTTATAGACACAACCCACAAGAGAGTGTTTTTACCCCAGACAAAAGTTTGCTCTATAAGAGAACTGGTTCATGCGGTCAGGACAAGGGTGGGTCCTTCCGTTCACCTTTGCATGAGGTTGTTAGGGAAGATGTTAGCTTCATTCGAGGTAGCTTCCTATGCCCAATTCCATTCAAGGCTACTGCAAAACAGTATTCTATCTGCTTGGAGTAGAAAAAAAACAGGATTTGGATTGCCCGATGAGCTTGACTCCAAGCGCGCGCCACAGTCTCAATTGGTGGTTGTTAACCAAGAACTTGCAGAAGGGGAAAACCTTCATACCGGTTACCTAGAGAGTAGTGAGGACTGATGCCAGCCTCTTAGGCTGGGGAGCTGTCCAAGAAGGGAACTGTGTCCAAGGAAAGTGGTTGGAGTCCGAAAGGTCCTTGCCCATCAACATTCTAGAAATTTGGGTAGCACATCTGGCCCTAAGGGCCTGGACAAGCAAATTATGAAACTATCCTGTCTGCATTCAGTCCGACAATGCCACAACCGTAGCCTATATCAATCACCAAGGCAGCACCAAATGTAATGCCGCCCAGAAAGAGGTGAGCCTTATTCAGGCTTGGGCAGAAAAAGCATGTTCCTTGTCTGTCTGCAGTGTTTATCCCAGGAGTGGAGAATTGGCAGGCAGATTTCTTGATTCGCCAGCAATTGCTTCCCGGAGAATGTTCTAATTTTTCCATATTGTTCATTACGTGGGTCAACAGGTGTATGAAGCATAGGGTCAGCCCAGGACCTCTCGAAGCATTGCTAGATAGGAATGCAGGGTGGAAGGGGAAGGGAAGCAGTGACAAAGGACGTAGTCGGAGAGTTATCCGACCTATAGTGGTGCCAGCAAGACCACGTAGCAGAACATTTTGTAGGGTTACCATGAGCTTGGCAGATCAGTTTTTCCATCTGCTATCTTGTCCACCCTACGGATCCAGTCGTCTATCGTGGAGGGGGGGGCAGCATTTCTCCACAAGATAGGGATGCAAAGGTTGGCGGTGTTGAAATCCTATATTTTTTTAAATTTTCCTTGCACATGATTGGGTACTCTTTGCAAAGTGAAGCTTTATCTCACTTACTAGGCTCTGGAGCAAAGGCGTGCAGTCTATTTGCCTTTACTAAATCAACCCCATACCATCTACAAGCTATGATCATACATACATATACATATACATATACACATACACATACAGGATTTTAATTTATACTAGTAATAGCAGCAACCACAGCAACCAGCAGCTTATAGTAGGATTGCGTTATTGCGGTGAACAGTCTGGCGTTTGACACTTTGTGAGAACCAGTGACACTAATACAGTGATCAGTGCTAAAATTATGCACTGTACTAATGACACTGGCTGAGAAGGGGTTAAACAGCTAGGGCGCTTAAAGGGTTAAATATGTGCCTAACCTATGTTTTTGTGTTTACTGTGTGCTGTTGTTACTAAAGTGGATGCTTTGCAGGAAAAACAAATTCTACTACTTCCCTGCTGACAGAACAGAGCTCTGCCTTGTTCACATAAGCAGAGCTCTGTTCTGAGCCGTGGCTCCATCGGTGTGCGCCCCCTACCTAGAAGTGCCGAATCATGTACTAGGTATGTGATCCAGCACAGGAGTACAGTGGCAGAGCAGCTCTCCTATGTGGGGCGGTCGGCAACTGGTTGAAGTGATTGTAAAGTTAGGCTTAAAAAAAAATAATTATAAACCGCTGTGACCGGCGACATGTCGAGTTATTTCCGGGTATCCCGGTCTCCAGCGCTGTGATTGGCCAGAGCCACGATGACGTCACTCCCACGCGTACATGCTGGAGCCGCCGGTAACTGCGCAGCAGCCGAAGAAAATGGCACAAGTGGGCCTTTTCTTCAGTGCGGATGTGCCGTTGACGTCAGCACATGCTGATAGGGTGAATATCTCCTAAATGGTGCACGTTTAGGAGATATTCATGGTACGTACAGGTAAGCCTTATTATAGGCTTACCCGTAGGTAAGTGTGCCGTGTAAGGGTTTACAACCGCTTTAAGGCAAAGGTTTGGTTCATGAGTTTTCCATTGAGGAGAACCATTTTTTAGGGACCGTTCATTGATTGCTCCCTTTTTTCTTTGATTCTGACTTTCACTGCCATGCCTTGTAACATTGTGCACAGTCTCCTACAGGACCTGCCTGTTTGTGGCCTCAGGCTGAAGTCATTCTAGGGAGAAACTAGCAGAGTCACCCTGTCTTTATATAAAAATATATAATATTAAAAATATTAATTATGTACCTTCTAACTCATTTTGTTCCGTATGTGGTTACCATCTTGAAAGTCAACCAGTGGCAGCATGGGGAGCTGAATCTAGCCTCAGAGTCTACCCCAGCTGATGTCTCCTGGGATCACATATCCATTGTTCTTGTTGGGGTGCAGGGATGGATTTGCTGTACCTCTGGAGCTATAGGTATCTTGTAATGATAATGACATATCAGAGGCTGTATCTAAAAAGATACATTGTCATATATATTAAAATGAACAAGTGACTCAGCAGAGATTGCTTAAACTCTTAGGTAATAAAAAAAATGTTGAACGAGTGCCAGTCATAGAGATTAAAGTATGTGTAAATTCTAAATCCTTTTTTTTATCATATTTGGCATCACGCCCCACTGAATACAGTTTTCTTAATCCCTTGCTGAAGCCTCCCATCTGCACTTTAAAGGGTTATGAACAATAGAAGCAGGGTTTCTGATCATGCACCCTCTATGATTGGCTGCCACAGCGATCACATGATAGGGTACCCCTCTCACCGGCTCCTGATTGTTACCAGTGACCGGGAACTGTCTGTGACAACTCCATCAGTGTACTGGGAGCACGCTTACGGCATGCAACAGTGGTGCACTATAGACGCATATGTGCGGTACGCAAGTGTTAAAGTGGATGTAAACCAGATTCATGAAATTTGACCTGGGCACATATTTATGCAGTGTTTACTTATCTCTCTCCAAAGCATTAAGTCCTGTGTCTTTTTGCTATTTAATTCTTCTGTTATCAGCATGATAACTTCTGAGAAGCATCAACCAACCAACCTCAACCATCATAATACCAGCCTGAAATTTGTGTCAGGGTAGGTGCTGTAAATAGATTAGCAGAGAGCTGGTCTTGTCACAGCACAGCTCTGCACATTCCTTCTTTCCTCTACCTATGTGGAGGGAGGGGTGTGACTTTCCTCCAATCAGCTGTCTCCCAGTGTATGCCAGGAATCCACTCCTAGTGCTGAATGAGGAAGTAAAAATTCTAACCCAATGTTAGGATTCTAAAGAATATAGAAAGCTGGAAACAGCAGATATGCATGTAAAACTTATGTAGGGAGATTTGTTTCATCTCTGTGTATCATTTGAGGCTGTTCAGTTCACTGGGTATATGTGAGGGTTTACATCCACTTTAAGGTCGACTCACCCTGCTGCCACATGTATGCATGGAAGTGGTTAAGCAAAACGTCCATTGGCCAACTGAAGGAGTCCACATGCAAGGCTGATGTTAATTGCAAGGCAGCAGCTTAGCTTTGTCAGCATGCAACAGGATGTACTGGTTCTGGCAGGATCTCCAGATAAGAAAATTTTAAACAGATTCACAAAAAGTGATTAAGAAAATTGTATACAGTGAGGCGGGATACCAAACATGCTAAAAAATAGATTTTGGGTTTACATACAGTTTAATGGTTACAGTTGTGTTTTCCTCCAACTAGGAGCATGCTCCCAATCTGGCTCTATCACCCGAAGGGGTCCTTTGTGGCCCTGAAATGTTGCTCTTTTAGCTGTGATGTGATTGTCAAATAAAACATTGGACCCTTTTTTATAGAACCTTTATAGAACTGTACTGGTGACATATAATTTGTTCAGTCTGGCCCTATGTCACTATAGCTATATATTAAAAAAAATATGCCTAGTAGATTTGAGGTGTGGATTTGCTACTACCTTGACTTCAAAACAAATCCTACAGATTCAAGATTTGTGGTCCCGGAAAGACTTATGGGCAGTTTTGTCCAGGTTATTTTTTGTAAAGCCATAATACACTAAATGGCCTTTACACTATGGCCAAAGACTTGGAAGTATCAATAGAGGGGGTTTGGCATAGGGGGCACAGAGCAGCCATTGTATCAGTGGACTAGAGCTGCTTTTGTTCACAGCATATCCCTGCATCATTTGAGAGAAAACAAATAAGTGCAAGAACAGTGTGCACCTAAACCACCTCAAATTATAGCAGTCACATTCAACAAACCCCCAATCCTCATAGATAGACATAAACTAGCTAGGCTGTTTATCCCTAATTAAAACTTCCTGCTACTGGCCAAATTTGCACTGCTGTATCTCCTGAAGGGTTTTAATTTGTGTAGTAAAACCCCATCCGCTGCTCTTTGTTTTTAGAAAATTTGGCCTAGCCCTGTCCATTATAATGACCTGCTGCTGGGCAGTTTTACACTGCTGTTTTATCCATGGTCTCTTCATTCTTGTAGTAAAATCTGTGCCTGTACTCTTTGTTACTTGCAAATGTAGCGTCACCCCTGAAGAAGCTGCTTGGTAATTTGGGTTCACTGTTTTGCTCCTCGACTCCAGGTACAACCTGTCAGAAACCATGAATCAGACTGAGACAGAAGTACAATTAAATCACACTTGTTTATTAAATAAATAGAAAAAGCGTAGTCAAAGTAACCGGATCCAGTAGTCAGCCAGGCCAGAGTTCAATAACCAGATCAGGTAATCAGCCAGGCCAGAAGTCAGGGATCCAAGTAGAGCAACAGCAAGCAGGATAAGGAGCCAGAAGGGATGTCAGCAAGCCAGTCTTTAAACAGAACCGCAGGAGATGGTTTCTTGTGAAGTGAGCTGGACAGCTTTAAGTAGGCAGGCCAGACGAGCATGATCAGAAACAGCTGGTAACTGTGGAGAGAGATGAGACCTGGCAATTAGCCCGACAGCTGAGCAGTCAGCCCTGAAAAGGAAGGGCTAAGCCAGCCCTGACACAACCTCAGACCAACTGACACACCTGGCTGAATGAAAGTCACAGCAAACACTTATAAGAACATGAGTGTGGATACCTTTAACTTGGCTAAGAGTTAGTTCAAGGAAATGGACACAAGACTGTTTAGTGGTAAATTAACTCAATGTATTGGTAAGGGTTAAAATAAAGGGTGGTTTGAGCATAAATGAGCTTACAGAAGGTAGGTTTAGTCATAGTCCGCTAGACAGTATAATCACTATGCCAAAGTACCTTAGAATACAGTTCTGTCAGCAATAAATAGTTCATATAAGCATTAACTGCAATATAAATAATAGTACTATAACTAGTTTACAGTGCATTCTAGGAGAATTTCTAGGATATAGTGCCCTGTGTCCCCTGAGAGGTACCTCCTATTTATGCAACAGGTAAAGGTCTCTGCCTAAGCAGCTGTTAGGGGGCAGTCTTGAGTTCTAACTTTGCAGCTGGCCAACGTTGGGGCCAGTGGCGGAACTACCGCCATAGCGACCCACGCGGTCGCTATGGGGCCCGCAGTCGCTATGGGGCCCGAAGCCTAGTGGAACTGCTGCCGAATGGGGGCCGCTGCCGAGCGGTCCGGGGCTCGGCAATGCATTGGCAAGCTTCTGTCCTGCCCAGAACACCGGCGTCAGCCCCCTCCCAGCGTTGTGACGTCACTCGGCCGGAGGCTCGATGGGCGGAGCGTCAATGCAGAGCTACTGCAGCCTGCATACACAGGAACCAGGCAGCACCGCCGAGGAGGAACCAGACTCCCCCTCACTTGCAAAATTTGAAGACCATTCATTGCAATCAGACAGAGGTACTGTACTGCTAAATTAAGCTGATGCAATGATGGGGCCAGACTGCAGTCTAAACATTTTGAACTGTCTGTGAGTTTAACTGATTTTTATAATATGCAGCATGGCGGGGGGAGGGGGGTGAATGTCCTGCACTGGTCACTGTAATTGTATTAATGTCCTGCACTGTTCACTGTAATTGTATTAATGTCCTGCATTGGTCACTGTAATTGTATTAATGTCCTGCACTGTTCACTGTAATTGTATTAATGTCATGCATTGGTCACTGTAATTGTATTAATGTCCTGCACTGTTCACTGTAATTGTATTAATGTCCTGCACTGGTCACGGTCGAATGATTTTACTGGTCACGGTCGAATGATTTTACTGGTTACGGTCACTGATGAATTATTTTACTGGTCACTGATGAATGATTTTACTGGTCACGGTCGAATGATTTTACTGGTCACGGTCACTGATGAATGATTTTACTGGTCATGGTCACTGTTGAATGATTTTACTGGTCACAGTCACTGATGAATGAATTAACTGGTCACGGTCACTGATGAATGATTTTACTGGTCACGGTCACTGATGAATGATTTTACTGGTCACGGTCACTGATAAATTATTTTACTGGTCACGGTCGAATGATTTTACTGGTCACGGTCGAATGATTTTACTGGTCACGGTCACTGATGAATGATTTTACTGGTCACTGTGGAATGATTTTACTGGTCACGGTCACTGATGAATGATTTTACTGGTCACAGTCACTGATGAATGAATTAACTGGTCACGGTCACTGATGAATGAATTTACTGGTCACGGTCACTGATGAATGATTTTACTGGTCACGGTCACTGATGAATGATTTTACTGGTCATGGTCACTGTTGAATGATTTTACTGGTCATGGTCACTGTTGAATGATTTTACTGGTCACAGTCACTGATGAATGAATTAACTGGTCACGGTCACTGATGAATGAATTTACTGGTCACGGTCACTGATGAATGAATTTACTGGTCACGGTCACTGATGAATGATTTTACTGGTTACGGTCACTGATAAATTATTTTACTGGTCACGGTCGAATGATTTTACTGGTCACGGTCGAATGATTTTACTGGTCACGGTCACTGATGAATGATTTTACTGGTCACTGTGGAATGATTTTACTGGTCACGGTCACTGATGAATGATTTTACTGGTCACGGTCGAATGATTTTACTGGTCACGGTCGAATGATTTTACTGGTCACAGTCACTGATGAATGAATTAACTGGTCACGGTCACTGATGAATGAATTTACTGGTCACAGTCACTGATGAATGAATTAACTGGTCACGGTCACTGATGAATGAATTTACTGGTCACGGTCACTGATGAATGATTTTACTGGTCACGGTCACTGATGAATGATTTTACTGGTCACGGTCACTGATGAATAAATTTACTGGTCACTGATGAATGATTTTACTGGTCACGGTCACTGATGAATGATTTTACTGGTCACGGTCACTGATGAATAAATTTACTGGTCACGGTCACTGATGAATAAATTTACTGGTCACTGATGAATGATTTTACTGGTCACGGTCACTGATGAATTATTTTACTGGTCACGGTCGAATGATTTTACTGGTTACGGTCACTGATGAATGAATTTACTGGTTACGGTCACTGATGAATAAATTTACTGGTGTCGGGCACTGATGAATAAATTTACTGGTGTCGGGCACTGATGAATTAATGTCCTGCACTGGTCACAGTAATTGTATTAATGTCCTGCACTGCACTGGTCACAGTAATCGTATTCATGTCCTGCACTGGTCACGGTCACTGATGAATGATTTTACTGGTCACGGTCGAATGATTTTACTGGTCACGGTCACTGATGAATGATTTTACTGGTCACTGAAGAATGATTTTACTGGTTACGGTCACTGATGAATGATTTTACTGGTCACTGTGGAATGATTTTACTGGTCACGGTCACTGATGAATAAATTTACTGGTCACGGGCACTGATGAATTAATGTCCTGCACTGGTCACTGTAATTGTATTAATGTCCTGCACTGGTCACGGTCACTGATGAATGAATTTACTGGTCACTGTGGAATGAATTTACTGGTCATGGTCACTGATGAATGATTTTACTGGTCACTGTGGAATGATTTTACTGGTCACGGTCACTGATGAATAAATGTACTGGTCACTGATGAATGATTTTACTGGTCACGGTCACTGATGAATGATTTTACTGGTCACGGTCGAATGATTTTACTGGTCACGGTCACTGATGAATAAATTTACTGGTCATGGTCACTCATGAATGATTTTACTGGTCACGGTCACTGATGAATAAATTTACTGGTCACGGTCACTGATGAATAAATTTACTGGTCACTGATGAATGATTTTACTGGTCACGGTCACTGATGAATTATTTTACTGGTCACGGTCGAATGATTTTACTGGTTACGGTCACTGATGAATGAATTTACTGGTTACGGTCACTGATGAATAAATTTACTGGTGTCGGGCACTGATGAATTAATGTCCTGCACTGGTCAAAGTAATTGTATTAATGTCCTGCACTGGTCAAAGTAATTGTATTAATGTCCTGCACTGGTCACAGTAATTGTATTAATGTCCTGCACTGGTCACAGTAATTGTATTAATGTCCTGCACTGCACTGGTCACAGTAATCGTATTCATGTCCTGCACTGGTCACGGTCACTGATGAATGATTTTACTGGTCACGGTCGAATGATTTTACTGGTCACGGTCACTGATGAATGATTTTACTGGTCACTGAAGAATGATTTTACTGGTTACGGTCACTGATGAATGATTTTACTGGTCACTGTGGAATGATTTTACTGGTCACGGTCACTGATGAATAAATTTACTGGTCACGGGCACTGATGAATTAATGTCCTGCACTGGTCACTGTAATTGTATTAATGACCTGCACTGGTCACGGTCACTGATGAATGATTTTACTGGTCACGGTCGAATGATTTTACTGGTTACGGTCACTGATGAATGAATTTACAGGGGGGGGGGGGGCTGTTTGCAGGGGGGCCCCATACAACATTTTGCTATGGGGCCCTGTGATTTCTAGTTACGCCCCTGGTTGGGGCCCAGTTGTACCTTTGGTGCACATGATTACAGTTGGAAAATGTTCTCATCAGAGTTCCCAGACCAGATTCTGAAACCTATATCACTTACGGTATCGAGTCTACCTCTAATAATCCCAGACCTACACATAGTGCATTGGCAGAACAAGGGCATCAAAACAGTATCAGACTTAATGGTGGGACAGTCCCCTAAATCATTCAGAGCATTACAAATAGAATACAGTCTTGATGATAGCGACCAATATAGATATCTCCAAATAGTTCACTTTCTCCAAACAACACCCAAACTTGACATGCTGTTACCATGGCAAGCTATATCTCACAAACCATAAAGCTAATATTAAAGGAATCTCGTTTTTATACTAGTATCAAAGCATGGGAACAGGACCTGGGTGCAAGGTACTCCAAAGTTCAGTGGAAAATAGCCCTACAAAACACCCTTATTGCAACCAAAAGCACCAATCTATGTGAAACAACCCATAAGATAATGTTAAGATGGTATTTAACACCACACAGAATCTCAAAATTCAACCCACAGAACTCCCCCCTATGCTGGAGGAATTATGGCGGAATAGGTACATTGCACCATGTCCTGTGGAAATGCCCTGCACTACATTCATTATGGTCCAAAATATTCAACCTAATCTCCAAATTCACAGGGTTGCAAATCATTCCCAATGCAGCTGTAGCGCTACTATCATTAGGTATAGAAAACATACCACCTCAAACAAGAACCATAATTACACATATCCTCCTTAGTACAAGATTTGTAATCTTATGACACTGGATGGAAGTTAACCCTCCCAAACTCAGGGAAGTATTATAGACGACTAATACACACGCTATATATGAGGTGATGTTTGCAGCAACTCAGGGCAACAATCAAAAAAGTCCAAATGGGACAGTTGGAATTCATGGTTCACATCTGATAATAGAGGCTGTTAAGTATTGACCATGACCTGGCATGCAACCAATCTACAGATCACATAGGGTATATTATATATATATATATATATATATATATATATGTATATATATAATTTCTGTTTAATTTCTGTTTAAATTTCTGCTGTAATTCTTTATATGTCGTTGCATATAAGCAGGGATTGAACGACTATGCAAACACTTAAATGTTTACTATGTTGTAACTTGAGATGTTTATTGTATGAACCCAACTTTATACCAATAAAAACTATTGAAGTCAAGATCAAATCCAATGCAATGCTGATATCGAAAAATGGCTGGGCAGAGATTAGAGCTGGCAAACCAAAATTCCAGAGATCACATTGATAAGCCAAATGCCGGGGCCCCGTCGGATCTTGGGGCTGTGAGTTTATGATAAAAGTGGGTAAGGAGGGACAACATTTTTTACTATATGGAGGGGCCCAAAGCATTGAAATTTCCTGTTAATAATAAACCACTTTAAAGGATAAGTGCATTTTAGTACATTTACTCTTTAGGACCCCCTTCACTTTACTGCATTCCCACAAAATTATATACTTCGCCAAACTATTGAGTATCAACAGCAACAGCTTACATTACAAGTTTTCTATAGGGAAGGCATTTGGTGCATCAAGAGAAGACTGCTGTAAATATAAAAAAAATGGTCTTTTAATTAAAAAGGCTTCACTTGAATAGGTGGAAATAATGTTCATTTGTATCTTCATATATTCACCAAAGAAACATATAATTCATCATTGGAAAGATAACACTTATCCATTCACTCCCTGACCTCAGCACAGATTACCATCCAATTTCCCTAGAGAAAAGCCCAAGCTATTGGAGTATTAATAGTCTGAAGCCAATTAATTCAGCAGTGTGGTTTAAGACAGCACAACAAAAATAAACGTAAGCACTTGAAAAATGCATACATAATGCAGTATATGATTCACCAATGAGAACATCCTGCAAGTGTATCTGGGAATCTAAGATTGGATGGGGCCCAAGCTGCAAATCCCTCTGTACCACTGAAAAGGACCTGGATCTTAAGAAGAGTCACTACTGAGTGATGGACATGTCACTTGGTTTTTCCCCAATATATAGGAAGTCAATTTAAAGTATATATACACAAGATAAAATAATAAATACACACACACACATTTGCTTATGTTTTCACTTGCAATAGAGTTTATATACCACTCTTTTCATTCTAGAAACTACGAGGGAGGGACTAAAACGTAAAGTAGATAGGTTGACTCTGAGTTCCAGTGCCACACCAGTTGTTCCTGCCAGTGAGAAGTTTCATTCCAGGCTGGTTGGACAACAGATGGAGGATACCTCAGTCACTGCTTGTCTTCAGGTCTCTGACAGACACTGCATCATCCTCAGAGCCCCCTGCAACTGGAAATTGCTGCAACATTCATCTGGAATTATCTCTATTCATGACTATATATACCTGGGTATAGGTTCACAATTCCACCAGGACTCCTATTGGACCCTTTGCTGATAAAATCTGTTTGTACATTGGATGTATGCACTCTTAATAATCTTTTCTTATATAAAGATTGTATTATTTCTATACTGGTGTGCATATAAATATACTTATGGTTAATGTTATATGTTGGTTGCAGCCATTTTTTTTTCTCCCAATTACTTTGATTAGATTACTGATTATTTCCCTTCTGTTCACAAAGGCCCTGTCCTGGGTAGAGGCACTGCCAGTTTTATTATCAAACCTACTCTTCCACTTAGCGAAGGTTCTGGTTCTCTTATTTACCTACAGGTTTAGTGCAATATCCTGTTTGGGGACAATCACACATTCTCGCTGCTCCAAGGTGGGTTGGTTTGAAATTGGATCATATGGGGTGCTAACCCAATTGTAGCTGCAGCTTATCCATGAGAAAAAAATTGGGATGCAAACAGGGGAGGCAAAGGTTAACGCATTTTATACTGCAAACGTGCTTTATCAAAAACTAGCCAGTAGGTCCACTGTGTCCACCTACACACCTTAGCACAATCAGCACAGGTGTTTAAAACATTGGGGCTGCCCATAACCTCCAATCTAATCAAGCTCACAATATATAAAAAAAAAAATTAAAACAAATATTAAAATAAATAATATTCAAAATGAACATGTGATCTAAGATATAAACAAAAACAATACACGCTGATGCCAAAATTGATAGTACAAATAATGCTTGTGATAAACCTATTAAATAAATAAACCTGAAAACACAAAATTTGTTTACAAGAATACCCAAACAAAAAAAAAAAAAAAGCTAGTCACAAAAATGATTGAGATCCCATTCATAATTCAATCCAGCTGGAATGCATATTTGAATGTGAAAAATCCCCAAAACTTTGTGTTTGAAAAACAATTTGAAAGTATCACCACCCCTCCTCGAAGTGGTGACCTTTTCTACAGCCTGGATTTGTAAGGCTGTGGAATCACCTCCATGCAGATCGTTAAAATGCCTAGCAAATATTGGTCCCATGTATTTTTTCAATGTTCTACAAATGATCATGGAGGTATTGGCATATTGAACACTACATTTCTTACAGGTGAGGAGATAAAATTTTTTTTTTAGCACTACAATTCAAAAAAGATTTGATATTAGAAACCCTGTTACTCACAGTAGATTTAAACATATCACCCTTAACAATGTGTGTGCAACAAGGACAATTGCCAGCTCCACATATGAAATTTCCAACAAAATCCAGCCATGTTCTATTTTTAGATCTGCTGGAGTTTTTTTTTAATCAACAAAATAGATTTTTATTGAATAGAACACAAGGCATTACAAGGTACAATAGGCATACAAGCCATAAAAACCAGGAAAATTATTTGTAGTAACTGTATAGCCAACATATCTAACAAATGAAGGGGAGGCATTGCCTAATACATTGAGTTCCTAATACTATTAAACAAAAAAAATTTGCTTCAGTTTAAATCAGTAGGTGACAAATAGTTGCCCAAAGAGGGGGCCTGATGTGAAACAGTTTAAAAACCTCTTGACAATATTTGGGCATATGTATTGTCTTCAAAAAGAATAGGAATATAATGTTCGGGGGGGGGGGGGGGGGGGCGTGGCTTGCCTTGGATGAAGATGGCTGCTTAACTCCCGAGCTCCGTCTAGCCTGTGGCCTAAACTCTTGCTAACGGGGGACCCTAATAGCATACACCGCTCAGATCATGGGCACCTCTTCCCGGAGCCGATCGACATCCCGCTCCCGTTCTCCGAGAGACCTGAGCACTCGTACAGCACCAACTATCCCGGAACTTTTCCGGAACCAAGGCTCAAACATGGCGGTGAATTCTCCCGCCCGTGGCCATATCGGAATTACACTCACTCCTACGGATCCACCGCCGACGCCAGGATCCGCTCACCCACCGCAACATCAACACCCCAGCCTGCAAGACCTGAGGGCGGTAGCGACTGATATAAAAGATACGCTTACGGCAGCTATCTCGGACCTCCGCCGGGAACTACAAGAGATATCCGGCCGAGTACACGCGGTGGAAACTCAGGCCTCACAACACCAACAGGCCATCCACAGGACCGAACGTCGGGTGGATACACATACCATGCAACTCCGCAACCTCCAGCGGCATGTCGAGGACATTGACAATAGAGGCCGCAGGCATAATCTCAGGGTGCGCGGCCTACCTGAATCGATTGAGCAAGAGCAGTTGATACCTGCAGTGACTTCCATTTTCAACCAACTCCTGGACAGGCCACAGCAGACTGCCATCGCAATGGATCGCATACATAGGGCGCTAAGGCCCAAGAGCAAGGAGGCAGACCCACCGAGGGATGTCATCTGCCATATCGACGACTTTGCGATCAAGGAAGACATCCTCAAGAAGGCCCGAGACCAACCAGGGCTATTATACGAGGAAAACCCTGTTCACATCTTTCAAGATTTATCAGCGATTACGCTGAGACACAGGAGAGACTTACGCCCGTTGTTGGAAATCTTGAAGAACAGGCACATACGTTACCGTTGGCGGTTCCCGTTCGCCCTTCAAGCCACATACCATGGACGCACTGCCACCCTAAGGGTTCCGGAGGAGCTGGATTCGTTCTGCCGTGTGCTGGACATCCCATATATAGACCTACCAAACTGGTATGCTGACTTCCAAATCCCGGTTCGTAGCGGCGGCTACCCGGACCATGAGCGCATGGAATTTCAGACCCCGAATTCGCGGAGGCGAAGGTCTCCATCTCTAAACAGATCAGGAGGGGGATCCCGCATTAGACACCCACCCGCGAGCCCGACAGCGGCACCGCTACCAAGGAGGGCACGCAGGGATCGCTAAGTCAGTCAGTATTTCCTCTTTATTTTCTACCTCTGTCTAACGTCCGAATTTCCCCAGTTTCAGACTGTCATCACTCCTATATGCTTTTACTTGAGACTCCCGATCATATCCTATTTTCCAAGCAGCATATATATTGGCTATTGATGTCCCATACCTTCCTCCAGCTATCTTGGATTGCCTGTGACGATACCATTCTCCTACTAAAAGAAAACGGCAACACGTCTCTTTGAGCCCTCATCCGCATATGTAGACTGAGACCCCTCCTGTTAAGAATAGAAGCACTCGTTCTCCAGCATTTATCGGACTCTAAAAGAGCCACATATAGTCGGTAATACCTTCGGACAGCTTCCCAAATGCATAGATAGGAGCACATAAACAGGGCTAGCGGACGTACTCACGTGCGGATGGCTATACGAAACTCTCCATCTTCGATTAGAGGGAACGTTGCAACCTGGATACTATTCACGAACCATTACTTTAACAACCTTGCAGTAACACCCTAGCCTATTCAGCTTGCCCAGATTAAGAACCCATGGAAGCAGAAAGGTCCACATTCGGCAGATTAGTCTGCATTCGAGAATTGGGTATGCCGACAAGCCATGTTTGTGATTATAGACTCACACAGGAGGACTTACTTACAGGTTTACGGTAAAGCTATGCATATGAGGTTCCATTTTGCTCTACTGAGGACAGTTGCTCTGAGGGTATCTGTAGTCATGGTTATAGGCTTTGCTCTGCCCATCCCCTACCTGTTACGTTGAAGAGGCATACGGTCTTTTCCTCTCCCAAAGGGATGGACGGGACAAAACCTCCATGAGCCTAAGCCTAGCAGATGGGAGGGGCCGGCGTAGCTGAGAGGCTTAGCATCACCCCTTGCCTCCTCTTGGCTCCTCCGTGATACTGCAAGATAGACACTCCCGGGGATAATATACTCTCTATAACTATAAAGCTGTCTTTTTCACTGTGATATTTGAACCGGGCTGATATGGATAAGGATGGGAGGATTATACAATAGATTGAACTCGCGGGAGTGATGCAGTATTTTCTTATTGTTTTAGTTAGACGTTGGTTCTGATTTCTGTTTTGAATTCTTATTATCATGCTCATGCTGCACCAGCCAACTGATACCACGCTCATATATAAGGCTTTTCATACATGGGTGTTATAACAGGCCTATACACTCTATGCTAATAAGATCGCTCAGAGCGACATAAAATGATGAATAAGTGAGCTAGATGGATGTAGTCTGAGTATATGATATCCCCTTAGTATTTCAAGCTCAGGACTGTTACCCACGACAACCTTAGGCTCCAAATACAAGATTAGCAGATACTTAAACGACATCCCCCAAACTTTATGATAATTTTTCTAAAGGTTATGATTCTGGCCGCAGGCTGGACGGATTGCAATTGATATTGACACTTTACAAATATAGTTCTAGACCACCGGTCTCTTGTACCAAAAGGCGGAGACCGTTGGCCTACCATCACATTACTATCTATATTAGGGTGTCGACTTTACGTACATTTTCTCTTCATCCACGGTGGAGTCAACCCCACCGCAGTGGTACTTTTAGAACTTGACATACGACATACCTCCCAACACCACTGACCCTATCTGGCGACTGTACATAGGTAGTCCGTGTGACCCTTTGGGGATCCCAGGGTACTTCCCAACGCCAGCTGTACATTGGTTGGTTTGACACTAAACGATCGACTTCTTCATATACACCGAGTCAGCTTGATTCTATCTATCTGCCTCCTTTCTCTCGATATAGACGGAGGCGTTTTCTAGAGTTAGCAAGTTCAGTGATTGGTGCTTACTTACACTTTGGTTAGAGACAGACACGCTCTTCACTGATTCTGATACTATCACTTTTCTTATTACCTGGCTAGATGATGTCCTCTTACCCGAATCCAACAGCCCCCCTCACGGCGAAAATTATTTCGCTTAATGTTAAAGGTCTGAACGTCCCGGAGAAAAGGTCCAAACTCCTCCTCACTATGCATAGGAATAGAGCAGACATTATTTTCCTGCAAGAAACGCATTTCAAGACGAACTCAGTCCCGAAACTTCGTGATAATTGATACCCCATTGCCTTTCATGCAACCTCCCCTTTCACGAAGTCAAAAGGGGTATCTATATTGTTTCAAAAAAATTGCCCCTTTCAACTCAATGATCAATTGATAGATGCAGGTTCATCTTCCTTAAAGAGGAAGTAAACCCTGATGGGTTTACTTCCTCTTTTTTTCCCTGCAAAGGTAAAGCATAATGGACTACTATGCATCGCATAGTAGCTCATTATGTGTCACTTACCTGACACAGGATCCAGCGAAGTCGCCGCTGTCCCCTGTAGTCCGCCGCATCCATCTTGCTGGTGGCGTCTCGCAGCTCCGCCGAAGGACAGCGGCGAAGCCGCGATGACGTCACTCCCGCGCATGCGCACGGGAGTCGTGTCTCGCAGCTCCGCCGCTGTCATTCGGCGAAGCCGCGATGACGTCACTCCCGCGCATGCGCACGGGAGTCGACAAATTAGGCAGCTCCATTCTTGGACTTGCCGCGTTTAGTGCGCCTGCGCGCCGCTGTCTACGGCGCATGCGCCGTAGACAGCGGTGCCCATTTTCGGGCAAATATCTCCTAAACCATATAGGTTTAGGAGATATTGCTTGGACCTACAGGTAAGCCTTAATCTAGGCTTACCTGTAGGTCAAAGTGGTTTGAAAGGGTTTACTTCCTCTTTAAAGGTCAATATGCTGGCACAACAATTACCTTAGTCAACATATATGCCCCAAACACTCGACAGGTCGCTTTTTTTAAGGATATAACGACCTCACTAATCTCCTTCCAGGAAGGAATTGTGATCCTGGGAGGAGATTTTAATGTCCCCCTTGTACCCGTCCTCGACACGTCCTCTGGCACATCTTCTCTCCCGTATAGAGCCTTGAAGGCTATTAACTCATCCCTAACTACTGTTTTGCTCCATGATACCTGGCGTACTTTAAACCCCGACTGTAGAGATTATACATACTACTCAGCCCCCCACAATAGATACTCACGTATTGTTAGGACCTGGGCTTGAACCTGGGACCTCTGGTGTGTCTGGCGGTGGCTCTGCTTGCTGAGCCACCTGGAATGCTGGACAGCTCCTTGGACAGCTCCTTGGACAGCTCCTTGGACAGCTCCTTGGACAGCTCCTTGGACAGCTCCTTTAGTGATCATGTCTTGAATCTTGTTTGCCTTGAACCTTGAACCCTTTGCTCCTCCCATGAACTTCCTATATAAGCCATGTCTCTGCACTTCCTGGTTGCCAGAATATTGTGCCTTTACCAGCCAATATCTTGCTCCTATCTCTCCTGCTGCCGACCGTATCCTTGCTACCTTTCGTTACCGACATTTGGCTTGCTCCTGGACTACGCTTCCGCTGAATCCCAATCTGCAACTATTGGTTACCGACTTTTGGCTTGTTTCTCAACTACGCTCCTGCTTGATCTCTACCTGCTATATCTGCTACCAGACCCCCGGCTTGCTCTCCTCCTGGTGGGGCTATCCTGAGGACCGCGACCTGGCACTAACACGCAGCCAAGCCCATCTCCACCTTTGGGAGCTCTGGTGAATACCGGTTAGTGCTTAGACCCCGCACCTCAGGTGAACCCGTGCCATCAGCCAGGGTGACCTGTGTGAATATCTGCTCTGCTGCTATAGCTATTGGTCTCTGAGCCTGACTCCAGATCGTGACAGAATATTCTGGCCAAAAACATGGAGGCCGTTGTAGCAGCTGCCGTGGCTCCTCTCAGGGTTCAAATCGCTGAGTTACAGGCATTTGGTGTTGACTACCAGGAAAAATTTTCTGAGTTACAAATTGAAATGAAAGGTCTACAAGAGGAAATCCTTGATCTACACAAACAATTGCGGGATTTTCATGCCCGAGATACTGCTGCCATAGAAATTAATGCACGAATGCCCCTACCACTCAAGTTTAGCGGAGACCGCCGCCATTATAGAGGATTCCTTAATCAATGTCGTATATACTTTCAGATGCAACCTGCTGCATTCACTTTTGACAGGAAAAAGGTGCTGTTTATTATCAACCTCCTGACTGAGGAAGCCTTAGCCTGGGCCTCCCCTTATGTGGAGAAAGATGATGTCATCCTGGATAATTTTGATTCTTTTGTGACTGCGATGAACCAAGTTTTCGATGATCCTAACCGCTGTGCTACTGCTGAGGCAAAATTGCACAATTTACGTCAGGGAAGACGCTCTGTTGCAGAGTACACAACTGAATTCCGACGTTGGATCTCAGATACCAATTGGAATCCAGCAGCACAGAAGAGTCAGTTCCATCAAGGACTCTCGGAACAAGTAAAAGATGAGCTTGCCAGAGTAGAAAGTCCTGATGACCTTGAAGCTTTTATTAAATTATGTATTTGAATTGATCAGAGACTTACTGAAAGGAGAAAGGAGAGACTGGGAATCCTAGGCAGTAATGGTGGCATGCGTTTTTCTACTACTCAGTATCCTCCTAAGGTTCCAAGAGTTTTTCCTGATTCTGACACTCCTGAACCTATGCAGGTGGATGCTATTAAAAGATCTATTACTACTCAGGAGAAAGAAAGACGACGTTCAGAAAACTTATGTCTTTATTGTGGAGACTCTGGACATTACGCAGTTAATTGTCCCAATAAATTTAAAAGAACAATTGCAGCAATGGATGTTACAGTATCTGAACAAATAAACTCAATTTCTCAGTCCATCTCTCCTTTGATTCAGGAAGCAAATAAAGTTAATTCTTTATCAACTCATTTTGTCATCCCTATAAAGCTTATTGTTGAAAGCAATGAAATACCTTGCTCTGCTATGCTGGACTCAGGGGCTGGGGGAAACTTCATCGACATCGAATTTGCCCAAAGTAATAACATTCAAATAAGAAATAAACTTGCCCCAATTGATATGGAAACTGTGGATGGCTCACCTTTGACTTCAGGCCCTGTTACCCACGAGACAATCCCACTTAAACTCCTAATTGAAACTGACCATCAGGAGACTATCAGCTTTGAGCTGATTACATCACCCAAGTTCCCTATTATCCTGGGCATTCCTTGGTTCTCTATCCATAATCCCTCCATCAACTGGGAGACACGTTCTTTAAGCTTTACATCTGACCATTGCAAGAAACATTGCAAAGAATCTTATCAAATAAGCCCTCCACCAACCCAAGATTTACAAGCAGTTTTGGCAACTATCCAGTCATATGACAAGCTACCTCCACAATATCTTGAGTTTCGGGATGTTTGTGATAAAAAGAACGCAGATCAGCTGCCTCCTCATCGCTCTTATGATTGTCCCATTGAATTGCTTCCAGGGGCAGAAATACCATTTGGTCGCCTTTATTCTTTATCAGAACCTGAACTGAAAGTGCTCAGGGAGTGGATTAATGAGAATCTTGAGAAGGGTTTTATCAGACACTCAACCTCTCCTGCTGGCGCAGCCTTATTCTTCGTGACGAAAAAGGACTCCACCCTGCGTCCGTGTATCGACTACAGAGATTTAAATAAGATCACAATTAAGAATTGCTATCCACTCCCACTGATTCCAGAAATGCTTGAGAGACTCCGCTCTGCCAAGCTCTTTACCAAATTAGATTTACGGGGGGCATACAACCTTGTCCGCATTCGTTCCAGTGATGAATGGAAAACTGCTTTCAGAACCAGATATGGACATTTTGAGTCTTTGGTCATGCCCTTTGGGCTTTGCAATGCTCCTGCAACTTTTCAACATTTTATTAATGATGTCTTTCGAGATTTGCTTGATCAGTTTGTAATAGCATATTTGGATGACATTCTCATTTTCTCTGATACCTTGGAAGAACACCGCAAGCATGTCTGTATTGTTTTCGAGAGATTAAGGCGAAATCAACTTTACATAAAATTAGAGAAATGCGAGTTTGAACAAACTCAGATCCAGTTCTTGGGATACATAATCTCTGCTGAAGGGGTAAGCATGGATCCCGATAAGATCAAAGCTGTGGTGGATTGGCCCGCCCCTAAGAATGTTAAAGAGATACAGCGATTTGTTGGTTTTGCCAACTTTTACAGAAGATTTATAAGGAATTTCTCTAGGGTAATTGCTCCAATCACACAGTTGACAAAGAAAGGGGTGCCCTTTTTGTGGTCTCCTGAGGCACAGGCTGCCTTTAGTAAACTGAAAACTCTCTTCACTTCTGCACCAATCCTGGTACATCCAGATCCAGAACTACCTTTCATCGTAGAAGTTGATGCTTCTAATTCTGCTGTAGGAGCTATCCTTTCTCAGCGAATGGGAGAAAAAATGCAGCTTCATCCTTGTGCTTATTTCTCTCGACTGATGTCTTCAGCCGAGATGAATTATGACATTGGAAACAAGGAGCTGCTGGCAATTAAGGAAGCATTTTCTGAGTGGAGGCATCTGCTGGAAGGAGCTAAGCACCCTGTAACCGTTCTCACCGATCATAAAAATTTAGAATTTATTAGGTCTGCTAAAAGGTTGTCATCTAGACAAGCACGTTGGACCCTTTTCTTTTCCAGGTTTAATTTTGTTATTTCATACCGCCCTGGGTCAAGGAATGGTAAGGCTGATGCCCTATCACGGATGTTGTCTGGGCCTCTCCAGGAAAGCACCTCTGAATGTACAATCCTGCCTCAAAAGAACTTTCTAGGGGCCATGAGTTCAAAGACATTTCTTAATCTTCTCAAGGAGGGGTATGAGAATGACCCACTTCTTAATAATCCTCCTAAGGACATTAACCTCAAGTACAACAATGGTTTTTGGACTCAAGCGCATTGCCTCTATGTACCTGAATCAGTTCGGGTAGAAGCCCTCAGGTTGGTACATGACTCTAAGCTTGCTGGTCATTTTGGGGTTTCTAAAACAGAAGAACTCTTATCACGTTCCTTTTGGTGGCCTGGGTACAAGAAAGATGTTAAGAATTATGTGGCTTCATGTCTAACCTGTGCTCGCAATAAGACACCTCGATCTTCTCCTCTGGGGTTACTTCTACCACTACCTGTTCCATCAAGACCATGGGGGTCAATTTCTATGGACTTTGTGGTTGACCTTCCTCTTTCAAAAGGGATGACCACCATTCTGGTAGTCGTTGACCGTCTCACTAAGATGGCTCATTTTATTCCAGTTAAAGGGGTACCCTCCGCCGAACATACTGCTGAGGTAATGGTTAGAGAAGTTTTTAAACTTCATGGAATTCCTGATGATGTGGTGTCTGACAGAGGGGTACAGTTTACCTCAAAATTTTGGAGAAGTTTTTGCTCAGCTTTGGGTGTAACAGTTAATCTGTCCTCGGCTTTTCATCCGCAGTCTAATGGTCAGACCGAGAGGACCAATCAAACTCTGGAGCAATACCTTCGATGCTTCGTGAGTTATCTTCAGGATGACTGGGTGGACTACCTTCCTACGGCAGAGTTTGCTTATAATAACTCTAAACATAGTTCCACATCCCAAAGCCCATTTTTCTTAAACACAGGGTATCATCCAGTTTTTATTCCTGATCTCCCCATCTCAACTTCAATTCCTGCTGTTACCAACAGACTAACTTCATTACATGAGATCCAGGAGAAATTGACTGATACATTGAGGGAGGCGCAGGAATATTACAAGAGGGCTGCTGACAGACATCGTAGGTCAATTCCCACTTTTCAAGTAGGTGAGAAAGTTTGGTTATCTACCAAAAATTTAAAAGTTCAAGTTCCATGTGCTAAGTTGGGTCAAAAGTTTATGGGACCTTTTGAGATTTCTGCTCAAATCAACCCGGTCACTTTTCGCCTAAAACTTCCTGACAATATGAAGATTCACCCTGTGTTTCATATATCACTACTCAAACCATTTCATGAAAATACTTTTTCTGGAAGAATTCATCCTCCTCCCCCACCTGTCGAGGTACAGGGTGAAGAAGAATTTGTGGTGGGAAAAATTCTTGACTCCAGGATCTCTAGGAACAAATTGCAATATTTGGTTCAATGGGAAGGATATGGGCCAGAAGAAAATTCTTGGGAGCCTGAGGAGAATGTTCATGCCCCTAGATTAACAAGGGAATTCCACCAGAGGTTTCCTCAGAAACCTGGCCCTAAGACGTCCAGGGGACGTCCTGGGAGGAGGGGAGTACTGTTAGGACCTGGGCTTGAACCTGGGACCTCTGGTGTGTCTGGCGGTGGCTCTGCTTGCTGAGCCACCTGGAATGCTGGACAGCTCCTTGGACAGCTCCTTGGACAGCTCCTTGGACAGCTCCTTGGACAGCTCCTTGGACAGCTCCTTGGACAGCTCCTTGGACAGCTCCTTGGACAGTTCCTTTAGTGATCATGTCTTGAATCTTGTTTGCCTTGAACCTTGAACCCTTTGCTCCTCCCATGAACTTCCTATATAAGCCATGTCTCTGCACTTCCTGGTTGCCAGAATATTGTGCCTTTACCAGCCAATATCTTGCTCCTATCTCTCCTGCTGCCGACCGTATCCTTGCTACCTTTCGTTACCGACATTTGGCTTGCTCCTGGACTACGCTTCCGCTGAATCCCAATCTGCAACTATTGGTTACCGACTTTTGGCTTGTTTCTCAACTACGCTCCTGCTTGATCTCTACCTGCTATATCTGCTACCAGACCCCCGGCTTGCTCTCCTCCTGGTGGGGCTATCCTGAGGACCGCGACCTGGCACTAACACGCAGCCAAGCCCATCTCCACCTTTGGGAGCTCTGGTGAATACCGGTTAGTGCTTAGACCCCGCACCTCAGGTGAACCCGTGCCATCAGCCAGGGTGACCTGTGTGAATATCTGCTCTGCTGCTATAGCTATTGGTCTCTGAGCCTGACTCCAGATCGTGACACGTATTGACTTCTTCTTCCTAACGCAGAAAGATCTCCCGCTACTACAAAAAGCTTCTATAGACCCGATGATCTTATCGGACCACCACCCAATCTCGATTACTCTGCAATTCCCAATGGCCAAATCTTCTACTCCAATTTGGAGACTTGACTCCTCTCTACTTACCGACCCATCCGTTCTGGCAGAGCTCAATACCCAATTGAAACATTTTTTTTAATGAAAATAAGGCTGAGGACACTTCCCCTATAATAACTGGGCAGCACATAAGAGTGTAATTAGAGGAATACTAATAGCAATTAAGGCCAAATGCAACCGCGAGAGGAAGAAGCTGTATACAGACCTTACCGCCCAAATTAAGAGACTTGAATCGGCCCACAAACATTCCCGAGCGGTAGCTACGCTTAAAGAACTTACGGAAGCCCGAACGAAACTCTTAGAACTTTTAGATAAACAAACTAAACGCAAATATATCCTCTACAAGAAATCATTTTACGAATTTGGCAACAAAACTAGCAAACTGCTGGCCAGGGCGATTCAAATCAGAAGGGCCGCCAACACTATTCATTCTCTGACTGACGTAAACGGTAAACGAGTACATAAATCTGAAGATATAGCCGACCAATTCGTTCAATATTATACAAAACTTTATAATCTCTCCCAAACGGCCCCGACGGTAGACCAATCAACTTTACGACAAGAAAAAATTAGGGAATTCTTACATCAATATAGTCCCGCTCCCATTTCAGATGACACAGCTCAAGACTTAGACTCCCCCCTTAACGTCGGAAGAAATTACTGCGGCGCTTAGGCAGCTCAAACCAGGGAAGAGCCCGGGCCCTGACGGGCTCACAGTGGCCTATTACAAAACGTTTGCAGACATCCTTCTGCCCCACTTTCTCCAGGCATTCCGTTCACTCTCTGACCCTACTCCTCCCCCTGCAGAATTTTTGCAAGCACACATAACGGTCCTCCCAAAACCGGGCAGAGATCCCTTGGTAGTAACGAATTATAGACCAATCTCTTTATTAAATGTGGACCTTAAGTGGTATGCTAAAGCTTTGGCAAATAGAATTTTACCACTCTTGCCTCAGCTCATCAGTCCTGATCAGGTCGGGTTTATACCAGGCAGGGAGGCAAGGGATAACACCCTTAAAGCGCTAAATGTCGGCCACTGGCTGTCAGTTTCTAAGACGCCTGGTTTCATGCTATCACTGGATGCGGAGAAGGCGTTCGACAGGGTGGCCTGGGACTATATGTCTGCGGTACTCACAGCTATACATATCCCACCTCGCTTGTTGAATTCAAATCTAGCTCTTTACTCTGTCCCTACAGCAAAGGTTAGGGTAAATGGTCATCTGTCGGACGCCTTCTCCATATCGAATGGTACACGTCAGGGGTGTCCTCTGTCCCCCTTGATATTTATATTAACGCTAGAACCCCTCTTAAGAAGGCTCAGAGCTAACCCTGACATTAGAGGAATCGACATTAAGAATCACACGTACAAGGTTGCAGCGTTTGCAGACGATATTCTCCTCTTCCTGTCTGCCCCACTAACTACTATCCCCAACTTGTTACAAGATTTCACGGAATTTAGGATGATCTCCAACTTACAGATAAACTTTGACAAATCTAGTGCCCTAAATATATCCTTACCTGACCCATTATGCTCATTATGCCGTACTAACTTTTCGTTCAAGTGGAAAGATACAGCGATTACTTACTTAGGAATTCAACTTCCAGCTTCCTTAACAGACCTATACACCTTAAACTACGCCCCGTTGTTACAGAAGATTAGTTCAGATCTTCAGAAGTGGTCCCCGGAGCGATTTTCTTGGTTTGGTAGAATTGCCATACTCAAAATGAATATTCTCCCACGAATTCTGTACCTAATGCAGACTATCCCAATAAAACTCCCTCCTATTTTCTTCTCAACATATCGCAAATTATGTACACAATTCGTTTGGAACAAAAGTCGACCACGCCTAAATTTTTCCAAACTTACTTTACCTAAACTGAAGGGAGGAACTGGACTCCCGGACATACACAAATACCAGGTGGCTTGCCACCTTACTCGGATTATCGACTGGCATATACATGCCCCATTTAAGGACTGGGTTCGTCTTGAACAGGCCATGTCCCCCGACCCGCTGACCTCTCTCCCATGGCTCAATCATACTTACCAATTGCGAACATATAAGACCCACCCTCTGATAGCTCCAACACTGCACTCTTTCCGCTGGGCTAATATTCACCACAACATTTCCTCCACGAAAGGCCCAATGACCCCTCTTCGGGGCAATCCAGATTTCCCACCAGGTATCCATCCATCCCTTCCAACGTCGAGGTGGCCATATACTACAGTTAGAGCAACACATTTCTTCCGTAATGGCACAATCCTCTCTAGGGAGGATTTGGCATCCCTTACAGAACAGGAGACCTTTCCGATATGGGCATACCTACAGATCCGCCATTTTCTACTTAATCACAAAACTAGAACATATTAGTCTAGAGCCTTGACTACCTTTGAAGAGCTATGCTCCAAGGAAGAACCCCAGCGCCACTTAATCTCTTACACCTATCCTCTATTGTTTCATGACAGTGATAAGAGTAACCTTCCCACACAGCAAAAATGGTCTACCGACCTCCAAGTGGAAGTATCTGATATGGACTGGGATACTATTTACAGGTATGTCCATAAGGGATCGGTCAACGCCAACACGCAGGAGACTGCCTTTAAAATAGCTTCCAGATGGTACCTCACGCCCCATAAACTTCACATAATTAACCCCTCCATTTCCCAGATGTGCTGGAGATGCAACACGGCAGTAGGAACATTCTTACATATTTGGTGGACGTGCCCCGCCATACAAACATATTGGTCGGAAGTGCACAAAACAATAGCAGAGGTTACAACCTATCACCTAGATAACACTCCGGCCCAATTTTTACTGCACTATTCCGATAAGTCTAACCACTCATACTATAAGTCTCTAGCCATGCACATGGTCAATGCTGCCAGAACATGCATTCCACGTAAGTGGCGCTCCCCTGACACCCCATTACTCCGAGACTGGTTTAATTGCATTAACAATATTATGACAATGGAAGACCTGGTCCACCAGGCCAATGATACTCCTTCGAAGTTCACAACTACATGGGCATGTTGGATTCATTTTCAGACCACCGATCCATATAAACGTATCATGCAGGTCTGACTGCATAGATTGAGGTACAGACCTCTTCCACAGGAATATATCCGCTGAATTAATATCATTTCCCACCATAAAACTTCTTAGAGTTCTTGGATTCGGATTTCGAAAAAATCCCTTACATATTTTACAAATTTTGTGTGTCTTATTGATCTACCCATGCTCAAAAATCACTATTCGCATAAGTCAACTATTCCCTCTGTCTATACTCATAACAAATGACATAGTATGGCAGAGATACCCATTTTACACAATACAACCTCAGAGATTCGGTAGAGCACCTTTGTTATCTAGGTAGCAATATAGCTTGCCATCTGATCGTTTAGATTGTTATATTCTGTCTTCTCTTATGATATTGTTCCTTTTTAGGTTACGCATAACATCTTGAAGTTTACCTTTTTTTTTTTTTCTTTTTCTTTTGGTTTGTTGGCGACTGCGTTCGCCTTTATGTTTCAGCAAATGTAACTGAACTAATGACTTCAACAGACTGTGCACTGTTTCGATCTCCTGTATTGATGTATACACTTCAATAAAATGTTTTTGACAAAAAAAAAAAAATAATGTTCGATTATTCTTTTGACTTTTCTATTCTCTTTTACTGAAAGAAGTAGAAAAAACAGGAATATTCGTACTACCGGTAGTATTAGGCCGCGTACACACGGGCGGACTGTTCGCCCAACCTTGTCCGCTGAACAGTGTTTGGGCGGACAGTCCGCTCGTGTGTGGGCTTTCAGCGGACAGTTTCAGCGGACAGTTTGACGGACAAAGTCTTTCGGAAATTCCGAAAAACTGTCCGCTGAAACTGTGTTTGAGCGGACAGTCCGCCCGTGTGTAGGCTACTTTCGAAATGAGCAAACTGTTCCCGCTCGGAGGGAAGTCTGCTCATTTCGAGGTAGGCGGGGCCCGCGACGGAGACGTCGCGGGCTCCGCCGCCTGGAATGGGCTTAAAGGGGAACCCCAACGCCGAAAAAAATCGGCGTGGGGGTTCCCCCAAAGTCCACAACAGACCCTTGTCCGAGCACGCTACCCGGCCGGCCAGGAAAGGGGGGCGAGCGAGCGCGCCCCCCCTCCTAAACCGTACCAGGCCGCGTGCCCTCAACATGGGGGGTGCCTTGGGGAAGGGGGGGCCGCGCGGCCCCCCCACCCCAAAGCACCTTGTCCCCATGTTGATGAGGACAAGGGCCTCTTCCCGACAACCCTGGCCGTTGGTTGTCGGGGTCTGCGGGCGGGGGGCTTATCGGAATCCGGGAGCCCCCTTTAAGAAGGGGGCCCCCGGATACCGGCCCCCCACCCTATGTGAATGAGTATGGGGTACAATGTACCCCTACCCATTCACCTGTGAAATAAAGTACAAAAAAAAACACAACACAGAGAAAAAAATATTTTATTGCACAGCTCCGGGGGTCTTCCGTCTTCGGGGGTCTTCTCGCCGGACTCCTCCGCTATCTTCGTGTAGCTCTTTTACTAGCGGAGGAGCCCGGCTTTCTTCCTCCCCGCCGCCGGCCTCTTCTCCCGACTTCGGGGGTCTTGTCCCCCTCTTCGGTTCTTCTGCCGGGCCACCGCGCCTTCTTGTAGCTCTTTTACAGGCAGTGGCCCGGTCTTCTGTCGCCGCTGTCGTCGCCGCCGCCCGCAACGTCTCCTTCGCGGGCCCCGCCTACCTGTACACGCGCTCGAAATGGGCGGATTTGCCTCCGCCTTACGTGGGCGAGTCCGTTCATTTCAAAAGTTGAGCGAACTGTTTGGCAAACAGTTCGCTGAAACAGTCCGCTCGTGTGTGGGCAAGTCCGCTCATGCAAATTTTGAGCGGACTGTTTGCCGAAACTGTTTGACAAACAAAGTTGGGCGAACAGTCCGCCCGTGTGTACGCGGCCTTAGTGTCGCGAGAGTTATCCTGTAATATGTGACAATCAGTCACCGCCCTACGCAAAGTCTTGTCACCATATCCACACTGTCGAAACCTGTTGCTCATCTCACTGGATTCCCTGTCAATATCTGCCTCCTCACTGCAAATCCTCCGCAGTCTGAGAAACTGTCTGACAGGTATACCTCACGTGACATGTCCAGGATGTCCTGAATCCACTTGTAGTATCTGATTTCCTGAAAGGGGCTTCCTATATAAGCCAGAAACAGCACATCCATCCATGCCTCAAAGAGTCACATCCAAAAACGAAAAAAGATTAGTAGCCATCTGTCTGTTCCAAATGATTATTATTAAGAAACAATAAAAGAGCAAATCATCAATGTAAAGGTTGGCGAAAGAGGGTGAAAAACAAGCCCACATCATGGCCCTGCATCTCTGGAGGTAAAAGGCCCCACCAAATGAAAAAAAATATGGAAATGGGAAAAATTCCAGGACTTCTTTATGGACAGAAGTAGCCACTTTTGTAATCTAACAAAAAATCCATAGCTGGACACAAGTAATCCATCTATCACCCTCCACCCAGACCTACTTTTGACACATTTTAAGTAATTGCTTTGTATATCTCATATAACTTGGCAATTCCTTCACTAAGGATTGGAGTTGATAATCAACCCAACAGCTTAAATGCTCATTAAGGGAACCTATTCCACTCACAATTGGTCTACCCCAGTGGCGGCCGTTGGTATTGTTTGGGGGGGGGGGGCGGCAAATGGTGCACAGCCACCCCTTCTCGGTCGGGTCACCAGCACATCCCCTTGGTCGATCACCGGGCCACAACACTTACCCCGGGCTTCCCTCCAAGGGATGGACGGGTGGCCGGCTGGTTTCCCCTGCGTCTCCTGTCCTCGCATCTCCTCCTCCTGTTGGCCAGTGTAGCGTCTCCTTTCGGCCAACTAGGTGGGCTTGGAGCGTAGTGCTCTGTGCCCTGACCCCACCCTATTTTGAAGCCTATTAGAGCCTCTGGCTCTAATCACGTGCTTCAAAAAAAAAATTCTGTGCATTAAGGTGAAAAAACATCTGACAGTGCCTGCGCACCCAGCCCCCCCCCCATTTTACTTACCTCACCCCTCGAAAATCCCCTGCTCGCCCCCGCCGTCCTTTCCCCCGTTTAGCCTGGCCGCTGATTGGCTGGAGTGGATGGATGGAAAGCAGCGCAGCCGTCAATCACATCCACTGATGTGGAGCGACGGGGGACGGGGCCGTGTGATACAGTGAGCGGCTATAGCCGCCGGCTGTATCACGGGAGTGTGCCCGCAAGTGCTTCTTACCATGCGAGGGAGCTCGCATGAACGTGAGAAGCACCTGCGGGAGGAAGCCGAGACAGCCGCCGAGGGACCCCAGAAGACCAGGTTTGGGGCCACTCTGTGCAAAACGAGCTGCACAGTGGAGGTAAGTATAACATGTTTGTTATTTAAAAAAAAATAAAAAAATTCACTTTACAATCCCTTTAAGATATTTAAAGCAAAATGCTCCTCACTAGTAAGATTATCTCTAGTGATAGCACCTTTGCTGACCGATCATCGACAAAAGGTGCTATTGGTCTGTTTTACCTCTAGAATTAATTGGATAGAAGTCTGATTAGAACCTGAAGGTGGTCTTCATGGGAGCCTCTGTGCCCTCCTTAAGATCCAGACCAGACTCCATCCTCAAAGTCATTAATAGCACATAAATCCTGAAACCCCAAATTATCCGACTCTTGTGGTTTCCAAACATCCCCAATACTATCACTTTCTTCAGTCGGTACATCCAGAAAATTATTTTCACGAAGAGTTAAACTTCTTGCAAATGTATTCACGTCCAAAACAGTTTCAAATGCATTAAAGTGTCTTGTAGGACAAAAATGTAAGCGTTTAGATAACAAGTTCCCTTTTAGACAAATTCAAGACATTACAGGTTACTGGCGACGTGGTCCTCAAATCGTAGTGACATTTTCCTGCACCTTCTCCCTCCTCGTCTGTTTTTTTTAGATTTCTTTTTCCCTTTTTCTTCTTCTCTTTCTGTACAGTCCTTTGATTCTCATTTAAATGGAGTGCAGAAGATGCTTGGATGCTTATTCCCCTTTGTAGCACCCTCTAATGAGAAATCAGATGCAGATCTGGCCAAGCATCTCATTTTCAGTATATTAGAAACCTACATGTTGGCTTGTATTGCCAGATTGGGAGAGTTTCATGTACCGGTATGAAAACTGTGTTTTTTCCCAGACAGACCGTTTTGGATTCATAGTCAATATGGTCTCTTAAGAATTTAACCTTTTTGTTTGCTGTTATTTCTTTCTCCATAAAACCTAGTTTTTCATTAACCACTTCAGCCCCGGACCAATAAACACCTTAAGGACCAGAGGTCTTTTTCCAATTTCGCACTGCGCTGCTTTAACTGGTAATTGCGCGGTCATGCAATATTGCACCCAAACGAAATTTGCGTCATTTTCTTCCCACAAATAGAGCTTTCTTTTGATGGTATTTGATTGCCTCTGCAATTTTTATTTTTTGCGATATAAATGGAAAAAGAGCGAAAATTTTGAAAAAAAAAACGATATTTTCTTCTTTTTGTTATAAGAAAAATCGAATAAACTAAATTTTAGTCATACATTGAGGGCAATGTCTTTAGTAAAAAAAATGTCAATAAGCGTATATTTTTTGGTTTGCGCAAAAGTTATAGCGTCTACAAACTAGAGTACATTTTCTGGAATTTACACAGCTTTTAATTTATGACTGCCTATCTCATTTCTTGAGGTGCTAAAATGGCAGGGCAGTACAAACCCCCCCCCCCCCCAAATGACCCCATTTTGGAAAGTAGACACCCCAAGGAAATTGCTGATGGGTATGTTGAGCCCATTGAATATTTTTTTTTTTGTCCTAAGGGATTGAATAATGACAAAAAAAAAAAAAAATTTAGAAAAAGTTGTCACTAAATGATATATTGCTCACACATGCCATGGTTATATGTGGAATTGCACCCCAAAATATATTCCGCTACTTCTCCCGAGTATGGGGATACCACATGTGTGGGACTTTTTGGGAGTCTAGTCGCGCACGGCACCCCGAAAACCAAACACCACCTTCAGGATTTCTAATGCCGCGTACACACGACCAGACTTATGTCCGACAGACTTCCGAAGGAGTTCTGCCGGAGTTCTGACAGAGTTCTGACGGACTTTCCGAATGAGCGGACTTGGCCACACACAATCACACCAAACTCCGACGGATTCTAACGTGATGACGTACGACTGGACTCGAATAAGGAAGTTCATAGCCAGTAGCCAATAGCTGCCCTAGCGTCGGTTTTAGTCCATCGGAATAGCATACACACGAGCAAATTTTTCGGTAGGGACTGGGTCCGGCAGAGTTCTGGCGGAAAAATTTGAAGCATGTTCCATTTCTAAAGTCTGTCAGACTTTTGCGAATCAAAAGTCCGTTGCAGCCCACACACGATTGAATAGTCTGCCGGAATCATTCCGTCAGACTTTGGATGTTGAAAAGTCCGCTGGTGTGTACGGGGCTTTAGGGTGCAAATTTTTGATTTCACTCCTCACTACCTATCACAGTTTCGAAGGCCATAAAATGCCAAAATAGCACAAAACCCCCCAAAATGACCTCATTTTGGAAAGTAGACACCCCAAGCTATTTACTGAGAGGCATGTTGAGTCCATGGAATATTTTATATTTTGCCACAATTTGCGGGAATATTACAAACTTTTTTTCTTTTTGCACAAAGTTGTCACTAAATGATATATTGCTCACACATGCTATGGGCATATGTGAAATGACACACCCCAAAATACATTCTGCTGCTTCTCCTGAGTACAGGGATACCACATGTGTGGGACTTTTTGGGAGCCTAGCCGCGTACGGAACCCCGAAATCCAAGCACCGCCTTCAGGATTTCTAAGGGCATACATTTTTTATTTTACTCCTCACTACCTATCACAGTTTTGAAGGCCATAAAATGCCAAGATGGCACAAACCCCCCCCCCCCCCCAAATGACCCCATTTTGGAAAGTAGACACCCCAAGCTATTTGCTGAGGGCCATGTTGAGACCATTGAATATTTTTTTTTTGTCCCAAGGGATTGAATAATGACAAAAAATAAAAGTTGTCACTAAATGATATATTGCTCACACATGCCATGGTTATATGTGGAATTGCACCCCAAAATATATTCCGCTACTTCTCCCGAGTATGGGGATACCACATGTGTGGGACTTTTTGGGAGTCTAGTCGCGCACGGCACCCCGAAAACCAATCACCACCTTCAGGATTTCTAAGGGTGCAAATTTTTGATTTCACTCCTCACTACCTATCACAGTTTCGAAGGCCATAAAATGCCAAAATAGCACAAAACCCCCCAAAATGACCCCATTTTGGAAAGTAGACACCCCAAGCTATTTACTGAGAGGCATGTTGAGTCCATGGAATATTTTATATTTTGCAAACAAGTTGCGGGAATATTACAAACTTTTTTTTTTTGCACAAAGTTGTCACTAAATGATATATTGCTCACACATGCTATGGGCATAAGTCAAATTACACCCCAAAATAAATTCTGCTGCTTCTCCCGAGTACGGGGATACCACATGTGGGGGACTTTTTGGGAGCCTAGCCACATACGGGACCCCGAAAACCAAGCACTGCCTTCCGGATTTAAATATAAAATGCTACCAAAAAAACTGTTAGCGATCGCAGGGATCAGGCCTGACTCTGCGATCGCTGCAGTTATGTGTTTAGTGTTTTGTAAGTGACATTGATCGATCGATACTGCACTTGGGTGGGCTGGGCAGAGGGGCAAAACGCAGGTGCTAGCAGGTATCTGGGCTGATCCCGCCAACAATGCATTTTTTTGGAACCCTAAACTGCTGGGGACGCTAGTATAGATCTGATCAGATCAGATATTGATCTGTTCAGATTCTATACCACTACGGGAGGTTTATGCTTTGCGTGTGGGTGTTAGCAGTACTGGCACTAACCTAGCGCTGCCTGGGGCGACGCAGACCCTGACCCTAAAACCTAATTGATATCACCCGCCGGGTGATCAGGGGGTTAATAAATGGTGGGTGCCCTGATGCTATAAAAAGCAAACTAACCAGAGTCACCCGTAACACTTATACGGTGATCACTGGCGAAAGGGTTAACTAGGGGCAATCAGGGGGTTCAAATTTTTATTAGGTAGTATATGGGGGTCCCTGGCGCTATATAAAAACCTGACGGGGAACCTAAATAACTAACTGGCTAACCAGCGTCACCAGTGACACTTATACTGTGATCGCTGGTGAAAGGGTTAACTAGGGGCAATCAGGGGGTTAAAACCATTATTGGGTAGTATATGGGGGTACCTAATGCTATAAAAACCTGGCGGTGAACCTAAAAAAATAACTAGCTACCTAACGACACCAGTGACACTAATGCAGCGATCAGAAAAACGATCGCTTAGTGACACTGGCAAAAGGGGGTGAAAGGGTTAACTAGGGGCAATCAGGGTGTTAAAACCATTATTGGGTAGTATATGGGGGTACCTAGCGCTATAAAAACCTGGCGGTGAACCTAAAAAAATAACTAGCTACCTAGCGGCACTAGTGACACTAATGCAGCGATCAGAAAAACGATCGCTTAGTGACACTGGCAAAAGGGGGTGAAAGGGTTAACTAGGGGCAATCAGGGGGTTAAAACCATTATTGGGCAGTATATTGGGGTACCTAGCGCTGTAAAAACCTGGTGGTGAACCTAAAAAAAAACTAGCTACCTAGCGACACTAATGCAGCGATCAGAAAAATGATCGCTTAGTGACACTGGCAAAAGGGGGTGTAAGGGTTAACTATGGGCAATCAGGGGGTTAAAACCATTATTGGGTAGTATATCGGGGTACCTAGCGCTATAAAAACCAGGCGGTGAACCTAAAAAAATAACTAGCTACCTAGCGACAGTAGCGACACTAATGCAGCGATCAGAAAAATGATCGCTTAGTGACACTGGCAAAAGGGGGGGGAAAGGGTTAACTCTAGGGGCAATCAGGGGGTTAAACCTTTATTGGGGGGGGTAGGAGGCTACCCTGGACCTAACACTAACTGCCCTGACAGTTTTTACTGTTACAACTGACACTGAATGCAGTGATCAGTAAATAAATGATCAATGCAATCAGTGACACTGTGACTGGAGGGGGGAGGGGGGGCGATCACGGGGGGTTTGTGTACCTATGTGTACCTATGTGTTAGAGTAGTGTTTTGGTGCACTTACTTTTTGTCTTCTCCTCGTAGTCCGGTCAAAAAGACCGCCCCGAGCAGAATGACATCACTTCCTCCTTCCTGTGTATTCAATACACAGTGGGAGGAAGCTTCTCATTGGCCAGGAGCGATCCAGAGGGGGTGGCCAGAAACCAACGGCCATTCCCTCATCACGGATCGCTCCTGAAGCGAACCGGACCGCCGTATCCAGCGGGAGGGGGTTCGATCGGACCCCCCACCCGCTGGAAGGCAGGCACGTACATGTACAAGCTTGTGCCTGCCTGTGCCATTGCGATGATGTACAATGGCAATACGGCGGTCCTTAAGTGGTTAAGCTTAACTAAGGTTGCCACCTCATCCCTTTAAAACCGAACACATATGAATTACACAGGTTCTGTGGTTGATTAAGGTGGTAATTAAACACAATTAGTGCCTCATCTGTATTAAATTAGCCTCAGAACATGTGTAATTAATATGTGTTTGGGTTTAAAGGGATGAGGTGGCAACTCTAAGCTTAACAAGTAGTAAACAATGGAGTATCCTTAAGGCTGGGTTCCCACCGCTGCGGGTGAGAGATCCGGATGTGATTCGCACCGCACTGCAGTGCAAATCACATCCGATCTGTCTGTGCGATGCGAGTTCAGCCATACAGATAGTATGGCTGAATTCGCATCGCACCCGCCGCAAACTCGCACAGGACCCTTTTTTTGGTCCGCAGCAGAATCGGATCGCATGAGTGTTCACACCATGCGATCCGATTCCTGTCCGAGTTTGCAGATCGCACTGCGATATGCGGACTGGTCTGGGGGTGTCATTAAGATTTCATTGACACTCCCAGCAGTCCGCATAGGGCAGTGTGAACTGCCGGCGGGAGGCATGCGATGCGGGAAAACGCAGCGGATTCGCGGCGTTCCCGCATCACTATGGTGTGAACCTAGCCTAAAGGAGAAAATCTCTTTTTCAATGTCCATAATGTAATTTTGAATTTTTAACAGGGTAGCTGATTTTGATGCAATTATAATCCTCATAAGATCAAATGAACAGCTCAAATGCACATCAGTCCATTTCTTTTTGAGGTCCTCAAAAGTTCATATCAAAAGTCTGAATTTTTTGATTCTTAGGCCCCTAGGGACCCTCTCCAAAGACAGATACTCAACATTTTGAAGCTTGAAGTTTAGAGGTTACCTGACCATTAACGTTAGTTCCTTTCTTTAAAACAATTAAGGGCTTTGCAGTCCTCTTGGTGGATATACAGTTAAGAATGAGGCAGAACGGGGCACAACTGTCAACCGAGGAGCATGTATGCTGTTTTTGCTATGTCATCAATAGGCTTATTTATGTTTTCCAGCGTATGAAAGTATTTCTTTTATTTTCTTTCCCTTTGGCTTTTAATGCAGATGTTTGACAGTTTGAACAGTGATCCTTTTAAAATCCTTTTGACAGTGGAGAGTTAAAGTGGTTGTAAAGGTTGAAGGTTTTTATCTGCATACAGGTAAAAAAAAAAAAAACTTCATTACGCAGCTCCAACTGCAGCAACCATGTAGTCCCCACCCCCAATACTTACCTGAGCCCAATCGCAATCCAGCAGTGTGCAAGAGAACAGCTGCTCTCCTGGGTCCTTGCCTCCTCATTGGCTGAAAGAAAGCAGCGGGAGGGAGTGGGGATTGGGCTGAGCCCTGTTCTGTGTGTCTTGTGCAGGAGCTTGGGAGCGAGCACACACAAGTGCCCCCATAGCAAGTGGCTTGCAATGTGGGCACTCAGAGAAGAGGAGGAGCCAGGAGTGCAGGCAGGGAAGGAAGGAGGAGGATTGGGGCTGCTTTTTGCAAAAGCTTTGTACGAAACAGGTAAGTATGGCATGTTTGGTATTTGAAAAATAAATTGTACCTTTATTTTCAGCTGAAAAATGTACAGTACTGAGTATAGTAAATGAACAGTATATTGTAGCATATCGTAAACTCTTGTGAGTATTTTTTTACTTCTTAAACTCCCTGTTTTTATGATATTGGGCTATGGAGTTTGTGCTTCTCTTTCTCTGAGTGACTTACAGATGTGTCTCCCAAAATTTGAACAACATCAGAAAAATCTATTTATTTCAGTAATTCAATTAAAAAAGTGAAACTCATATTTTAAATTGATGTGTTACACATAGAGTGATATATTTCAAGAATTTCTCTCTTTTCATTTTGATGAATATGGCTTACAGCTAGTGAATACCCAAAATTCAGTATCAGTTCAGTATCTAAGAAAACTACAATACTACATAAGACAAATAAAAAAAGGATTTTTATTACAGAAATGTTGGCTTACTGAAAAGTATGTCCATATACAGTATAGTATGCACTCAATACTTGTTTGGAGCTCCTTTTGCATGAATTAGTGCATCAATGCAGCATGGCATGGAGACGATCAGCCTGTGGCACTGCTGAGGTGTTATGGAAGCCCAGGTTGCTTTGATAGCGGCCTTCAGATCATCTGCATTGTTGGATCTGGTGTTACGCACAGTGTGATATATTTCAAGCATTTCTTTTATTAATTTTGATGATTATGGCTTACAGCTAGTGAATACCCACAATTTTGTATCTCAGAAAATGTTAATATTACATGAGACCAAAAAAAAAAAAAGGATTTTTAATACAGAAATGTTGGCTTACTGAAAAGTATGTCCATATACAGTATAGTATGCACTCAGTACTTGGTTCGGCGCTCCTTCTGCATGAATTACTGCATCAATGCGGCGTGGCATGGAGGCGATCAGCCTGTGACACTGCTGAAGTGTCATGGAAGCCCAGGTTGCTTTGATAGAGGCCTTTTGCTGGTCTTGGTGTGTTTTATCAAGTCCAAAGTCAACACAGCCCTCTACCAGGAAATTCTAAAGCACTTCATGCTTCCCTCTGCTGACCAGCTTTATGGAGATGCTGATTTTGTTTTCCAGCAGGACTTGGCACCTGCCCACACAGCCAGAAGTACCAATACCTGATTTGATGATCATGGTATCACTGCTTGATTGGCCAGAAAACTCGCCTGACCAAAGCCCCATAGACAATCTGTGGGGTATTGTCAAGAGAAAGATGAGAGACACCAGATCCAACAATGCAGATGAGCTGAAGGCCACTATCAAAGCAACCTGGGCTTCGATAACACCTCAGCAGTGCAACAGGCTGATCACCTCCATGCCACGCCGCATTGATGCAGTAATTCATGCAAAAGGAGCCCCAACCAAGTACTGAGTGCATTCTATACTGTATATGGACATACTTTTCAGTAAGCCAGCATTTCTGTATTGAAAATCCTTATTTTTTATTTTTTTGGTCTTATGTAGTATTTACATTTTCTGAGATACAGAATTGTGGGTATTCACTAGCTGTAAGCCATAATCATCAAAATTAATAAAAGAAATGCTTGAAATATATCACTCTGTGCATAACACATATATATAAAATACTTGAATTTCACTTTTTGAATTACTGAAATAAATTAACTTTTTGATGATATTAAAATTTTTTGGAGATGCACCGGTATACTGACCAAGCTGATGAAATACTGGAGCCTTTGAGATTGTGTGTTGGAGCCATCTAGTGGTGTGATGTGACCAGATGCATATCCCAGAATGTTGCTGCTGAGATTGTGGGTTTATTCAATGCTGTATTGACCTCCTATATAGCATAGAGGTCTTCAATTTTTGGTAAGGGGTTTGTACAGGTGGAGGTGGCTGAGCACATGAAGGATGCATTGAAGTGACAATAGATTTCACAGCACCAGTTTTGGGTTGATATGTACTTGATTTGGTTTGATTTGTAGAGTATGAGTTTTTGGTTGGACTTTTAGTTTTTTTTATTTCTACTCAGGCACTTGCACACTTTATTCACTTTTAAAGGTGTATGATATTACATACACACACACACACACACACACACACACACACACACACACACATACATATACATACATACATACATATTTGAAACATAAGTATTATTTATGAATTGCTGTAGTTGAACAGAATTGTATCCTTATTTTTTTTTTAACAAAAAGGGTTGGTCTTTATTAGAGATAGAACAAAGAATTGACAAGTGGTACACAGTAACAGTACATAGCACAGATGCAGAGTATATCACATATCAGAACGAAAAGCCAGAGATTCATCCGTCTTACTAACACCAGAGTCGCCCACCCCAGATGGAGGACATGGGAAAAGAAGAGAAAAGGGGGGGGGGAGACAAAGGGGATGTAGGAGAAGGAAAGGAAAAAAGAGGGGGGCAGTAGTAGGGGAGAGGAAAAGGTGGGGGAAGAAAAGGGGGGGGGAGAGGCGAGCTAGGAAGACAGGTATCCCGCGCACCTCACCCCTCCGGGAGTTAGGAGAATAAGAAACAAAATCCATTACTCCATTGAGTCCACCCACGGTTGCCACACCCGTGCAAATTTCTGCGGGCAGCCCCTACTAGCATAAGTCAATTTATACATTGGTAGTACATCATCCACAGCCTTTTCCCAGGCTCTCCTAGTAGGCGGGAGAGGCAAGATCCATTTAATAAGAATTTGCTTTTTGGCATAAAAGAGCAATAGCGAAATCAAGGTTTTGGTGTGTCTGGGCCTCTGTATGTCATCATGTATAGCCAAGAGTGCCAGCTCAGCTGTCAACGAGACACTCAACTGAAGCCGTGCAATAATACAGTCCATCACCGCAGACCAGTACTGCGATATGCGCAGACACGTCCAGAACATATGCAAGAAGGAGCCCACAGAGGAGCGACACCTGGGGCAGAGTGGTGACTTATCTGGAAAGACTCTGTGTAGCCTCTGAGGCGTGAAGTGTATCCTGTGTAAGATCTTCGTTTGTATCAACCTATCTTTAGAAGATATTAACAGCCTGATACTCCCTTCTAGGCAGTCCTCTCAGTCTTCTCTATCTAAAGTTGGAATGTCTCCACTCCATTTGTCCCATAAAGTTCCCAATCTAGGGGACGAGTTATTAATTAACACCAAGTATAGTTCAGAGAGGGGTTTCCTAATGGATTCCTGAGCTAAGAGGTCCTCAAGTGCATCGAGTTCAAGAGATGGCAGTTCCCGAAACTGTGCTCTAAAGGCATGCTGCAACTGCCAATACCGAATAAGCATGCTACCAGGCACAACATGCCTCCTAACCAGCTCCCAGAACGGGACCAGAGTCCCATTGGAAATGACATCCCCCAGGGTCCTAATGCCATACCTGATCCACAGCTGCGGGTGTGGGATGGTTCTGAAGTGTGGAAGTAGTGGGTTACCCCACAAGGGACAGCGGGGGGACCACTTATTAGGACTAGTGAATCGCTTCACCGCGGCCCTCCAGATCCGTACCACGGACCTGGTGGGGCCCGCAAGCGCAGGGCGATATTGTATCCTTATTTATTCCGTTTTTTTCCCCATCATATTGGATATTATTCAAAAGACAGTGGATACTTTTTTACTATAGGTTTTGCATATCTTGTATTCAGGTTTCATGTTGCTGTAGTTCTTGATGCTTTCGTTTTTGACAGTAAGTTCAGGTGGTTGGGTAAATTCATTCGGACTGTACATTTGGCATGGCTAAAATATTACCCCATACAAGGTAATGGAGCAGCATAGCAATTGCCCTGCAGCCACGTGCATGGTGCAATGTATATGGTTACGGCACAGTGGTGCGAGCCTACAGGGTTGAACAAGCAGTGAGGAAGCAACATGTCAAACACCCTTTGTAAAGCGATCCACTGCAGATTGCTTCTCAGAGGGGCGGCAACTTGAGTAAACAAGCCCTAAAGATTTTTACAATAAAACATTTTTTAACTTAATTTCAATAATGCCTGTTCGAGAGTTCTGTTAACCACTTGCCGACCGCCGCACGACGATATACGTCGGCAGAATGGCACGGGCAGGCATATGGGCGTATATATAAGTCCCTGCCTGCCCGCGGGTGGGGGGCCCGATCGGGCCCCCCCCCGGTGCCTGCGGCGGTCGGCATTCCTTCGAGAGCGATCCGGGATGAGGGGGCGGCCATTCATTCATGGCCACCCCCTCGCGATCGCTCTCGACGAATGGAAATCCCCCGTGACATCACTTCCTCTCCTGTAATGTAAACACAGGAGAGGAAGTGATGTATTCTCTCCTCCGTGTCGGTATTTTTCGTTCCGACACGGAGGAGAGCGGATCGGTGAGTTGCACCAACACTCTACACACACAGTAGAACATGCCAGGCACACTCACACCCCCCCTTTACCCCCCGATCACCCCCCCAATTACCCCTGCCCCCCAGTCACAGTGACACCAATGTCATTTTTTTTTTTGCATTGGTGTCATTTGTGACTGTAATAACTGTTAGGGCAGTTAGAGTTAGCCCCCTTTAGTTCTAATGTACCCCCCTAACCCCCCCCAATAAAGGTTTAACCCCGTGATCACCCCCCGTCGCCAGTGTCACTAAGGCTGGGTTCACATTGCAGCGGTTTATGAGAACGAATGTGATTCGCACCGCACTGCAGTGCAAATCACATCCGATCTCTGTGCGATTCGAGTTCAGCCATTCGCCGCACCCGCCGCACCCGCCGCAAATTCGCACGGGACCCTTTTTTTGGCCCGCAGCAGAATCGGATCGCATGGGTGTTCACACCATGCGATCCGAGTTTGCAGATCGCACTGCGATATGCGAACTGATCTGGGGGTGTCAGTAACATTTCACTGACACTCCCAGCAGTTCGCATAGGGCAGTGTGAACTGCCGCCGGGAGGCATGCGATGCGGGAACCCGCCGCGGATTCGCGGCATTTCCGCATCGCTCCAGTGTGAACCCAGCCTAATAAGCGATCATTTTTCTGATCGCCGTATTAGTGTCACAGGTGACGCTAGTTAGGCAGGTAGGTATTTAGGTTCGCCGCAGCTTTTTATAGCGCCAGGGACCCCCATATTAGTGATGGCCGAACGGTTCGCCCGGCGGTCGTTTCGCGGCGAATTTCCGACTTTCGCCGTCCGCGGGTTCGAACGCCTTTTTCCGTCGTTCGCCCCGGCGGACTTACGTGTTTAATGTATACAAGAACTTTAACCTTTCGTGACACGTTTATCATGTGTTACAGGACAACCAATTGAGACATGACAGCTCATGGACACTTGGACATTCCCCCTAACCTATAAATACACCCGATCCGGTGGCCATTTTACATTCTTTCTTCTGTCACTGTAGGGAAAGGATCCTGTGTGGAGTAGGGACAGAGAAAACGCTAGCTATTTGGTACACAAAAGTTCTTTTCAGGACTGGTATAGGTGTTAGGTCAGCAGCCTGAGTTTCTTTTGTCAGTTTAGATAAAGGGACAGAGCGCTGTATGCTGCTATTTTAGGGACAGCTCAGCCAGATTAGTCTTTCTTCATCATCATCATCATCATCATCATTAGCTGTTACTATCAGGTCCACAAAAGAGCTGTTCCAGCTAATCGTTCCAGCCTACTCTTTTTTGCCAATTTGTATAGGGACAGGCAGGAAGCAGTGTGTCAGGCAGTGAGGATAATTTTAAAGACTTGCTGTTACTATTAGTTCCACAAAGGTTCTTTTCAGGACTGGTATCAGTGGTACGGTAATAGGCTTGTACACGTATAATATTCTTTCTTCCAAATATAGAAAGAATATTATACTTGACTGCTGCCCTTCTGCTGCAGTCTGCTAATCATTCACAACTCACTTGTTCCACAAAGCTCTTTATCAGGACTGGTAACTTGGTCTGTCTAGGGTGCTACGGTACATAGGCTTGGGTGCGGTACAGTCTGCTGTTCTGTAAGGACCGCTATCGGTCCACAATACATAGGGTTGCCGTGCACTACTGCTGACCGCTGCCCTATACTGCAGCAGTCCTTCATTGGTATAGGGACTGACGTACAGTCTGCTAATCACTAACACACAACCTGCTTGGTCCACAAAAGTTCTTATAAGGACTGGTAACTTGGTATAGGGTGCTACGGTACATAGGCCTGAGTGCGTTACAGTCTGCTGTTCTGTAAGGACCGCTATCGGTCCACAATACATAGGGTTGCCGTGCACTACTGCTGACCGCTGCCCTATACTGCAGCAGTCCTTCAGCGGTATAGGGACTGACGCACAGTCTGCTAAACACTAACACACAACCTGCTTGGTCCACAAAAGTTTTTATAAGGACTGGTAACTTGGTATAGGGTGCTACGGTACATAGGCCTGAGTGCAGTACAGTCTGCTGTTCTGTAAGGACCGCTATCGGTCCACAATACATAGGGTTGCCGTGCACTACTGCTGACCGCTGCCCTATACTGCAGCAGTCCTTCATTGGTATAGGGACTGACGTACAGTCTGCTAATCACTAACACACAACCTGCTTGGTCCACAAAAGTTCTTATAAGGACTGGTAACTTGGTATAGGGTGCTACGGTACATAGGCCTGAGTGCGTTACAGTCTGCTGTTCTGTAAGGACCGCTATCGGTCCACAATACATAGGGTTGACGTGCACCACTGCTGACCGCTGCCCTATACTGCAGCAGTCCTTCAGCGGTATAGGGACTGACGTACAGTCTGCTAAACACTAATACACAACCTGCTTGGTCCACAAAAGTTCTTATAAGGACTGGTAACTTGGTATAGGGTGCTACGGTACATAGGCTTGAGTGCGGTACAGTCTGCTGTTCTGTAAGGACCGCTATCGGTCCACAATAGATAGGGTTGACGTGCACCACTGCTGACCGCTGCCCTATACTGCAGCAGTCCTTCAGCGGTATAGGGACTGACGCACAGTCTGCTAAACACTAACACACAACCTGCTTGGTCCACAAAAGTTTTTATAAGGACTGGTAACTTGGTATAGGGTGCTACGGTACATAGGCCTGAGTGCGTTACAGTCTGCTGTTCTGTAAGGACCGCTATCGGTCCACAATACATAGGGTTGCCGTGCACTACTGCTGACCGCTGCCCTATACTGCAGCAGTCCTTCATTGGTATAGGGACTGACGTACAGTCTGCTAATCACTAACACACAACCTGCTTGGTCCACAAAAGTTCTTATAAGGACTGGTAACTTGGTATAGGGTGCTACGGTACATAGGCCTGAGTGCGTTACAGTCTGCTGTTCTGTAAGGACCGCTATCGGTCCACAATACATAGGGTTGACGTGCACCACTGCTGACCGCTGCCCTATACTGCAGCAGTCCTTCAGCGGTATAGGGACTGACGTACAGTCTGCTAAACACTAATACACAACCTGCTTGGTCCACAAAAGTTCTTATAAGGACTGGTAACTTGGTATAGGGTGCTACGGTACATAGGCTTGAGTGCGGTACAGTCTGCTGTTCTGTAAGGACCGCTATCGGTCCACAATACATAGGGTTGCCGTGCACTACTGCTGACCGCTGCCCTATACTGCAGCAGTCCTTCATTGGTATAGGGACTGACGTACAGTCTGCTAATCACTAACACACAACCTGCTTGTTCCACAAAAGTTCTTATAAGGACTGGTAACTTGGTATAGGGTGCTACGGTACATAGGCTTGAGTGCGGTACAGTCTGCTGTTCTGTAAGGACCGCTATCGGTCCACAATAGATAGGGTTGACGTGCACCACTGCTGACCGCTGCCCTATACTGCAGCAGTCCTTCAGCGGTATAGGGACTGACGTACAGTCTGCTAAACACTAATACACAACCTGCTTGGTCCACAAAAGTTCTTATAAGGACTGGTAACTTGGTATAGGGTGCTACGGTACATAGGCTTGAGTGCGGTACAGTCTGCTGTTCTGTAAGGACCGCTATCGGTCCACAATAGATAGGGTTGACGTGCACCACTGCTGACCGCTGCCCTATACTGCAGCAGTCCTTCAGCGGTATAGGGACTGACGTACAGTCTGCTAAACACTAATACACAACCTGCTTGGTCCACAAAAGTTCTTATAAGGACTGGTAACTTGGTATAGGGTGCTACGGTACATAGGCTTGAGTGCGGTACAGTCTGCTGTTCTGTAAGGACCGCTATCGGTCCACAATACATAGGGTTGCCGTGCACTACTGCTGACCGCTGCCCTATACTGCAGCAGTCCTTCATTGGTATAGGGACTGACGTACAGTCTGCTAATCACTAACACACAACCTGCTTGTTCCACAAAAGTTCTTATAAGGACTGGTAACTTGGTATAGGGTGCTACGGTACATAGGCTTGAGTGCGGTACAGTCTGCTGTTCTGTAAGGACCGCTATCGGTCCACAATAGATAGGGTTGACGTGCACCACTGCTGACCGCTGCCCTATACTGCAGCAGTCCTTCAGCGGTATAGGGACTGACGTACAGTCTGCTAAACACTAATACACAACCTGCTTGGTCCACAAAAGTTCTTATAAGGACTGGTAACTTGGTATAGGGTGCTACGGTACATAGGCTTGAGTGCGGTACAGTCTGCTGTTCTGTAAGGACCGCTATCGGTCCACAATAGATAGGGTTGACGTGCACCACTGCTGACCGCTGCCCTATACTGCAGCAGTCCTTCAGCGGTATAGGGACTGACGTACAGTCTGCTAAACACTAATACACAACCTGCTTGGTCCACAAAAGTTCTTATAAGGACTGGTAACTTGGTATAGGGTGCTACGGTACATAGGCTTGAGTGCGGTACAGTCTGCTGTTCTGTAAGGACCGCTATCGGTCCACAATAGATAGGGTTGACGTGCACCACTGCTGACCGCTCACCTATACTGCAGCAGTCCTTCAGCGGTATAGGGACTAAGAGTTTTGTCACAGGGTCATTTAAAAAATGACATGCAGAGGAAGAGGCAGGCCCTTCCGCAGGGGTGGTAGGGGTAGGGCAGGAGCAACAGGCTTGAGCCAAAGTGGGAAGTTGCAGAAGGTGCGTTCAATTACTTTAAAGGATGCACCAGACTTGGTTGAGTGGCTCGCTCAGCCTTACTCTTCTGCACCCTCCTCATCCTCTCGATCTGCACCCTCTTCTTCACTCTCTGCTATGTGCACCCCCAAAGACACTACCACCAACAACACGACCACCACCACCACCACCACATACCTTCCGCTTGAGTCACTGGAATTATTTTCCGATCCATATCAAGAGGACATTTCTGATGCGCAGCCACTCTTGGTATTGGATCAGGAAGAGGAGGTAGCAACAAGCGCTACTCAGCAGTCTGACGCCAGTACCCAGATCAGCCCAAGGAGGAGGTTGGTCCCCGGTGTTGCTGCCTACTCTACTTATAGCGGTGGGGAAGGTGACGTTGATGATGACGTGTCTAGTGATGTCACGTGGGTGCCCACAAGAGAGGAAGAGGAGGGGAGTTCAGAGGGAGATATGGACCAGCAGATAGGGAGGAGAAGCAGCAATGACTTACATTGCACAGCAGGGACAAAGCAGACTGCAAATGTATCAGGAGCGAGTCATCGACCATGTACGGTCACATCTGGCGCTCCCAGGACACCGGCACATGGCTCCGCAGTGTGGGCTTTTTTTAACGTGTCCGCTGCTGACAATAGCGTTGCCATCTGCAATCTTTGCAGTCAACGCGTTAGTCGCGGTAAGCCCAATACTCACCTAGGGACGACCGCCTTAAGAAGGCACATGAGCAGCCATCACCGAGCCCAGTGGGAGCAACGGAACACACAAAGCCACACTGCAGGCTCTCACCGTCCAGCCTCGTCTTCTACTTCTCCTTCTCCTCTCTCCTCACAATTGTCCTCCACTCCACCTTCCATCACGCCAAGCTCACATTTTTCTGCAAAAAGGCAGGCTTCCGTGGGCCTAATGTTTGAGCGTAAAAAAATGATGACGCCGGATAACCCTCTTGCCCAACGGTTGGCGGCTGGCTTGTCAGAACTCATAGCCCGCCAACTACTGCCATATAAACTGGTGGACTCGGAGGCCTTTCGCAAATTTGTGGCCATTGGAACACCACAATGGAAGGTCCCAGGAAGGAAGTATTTCTCAGAGAAGGGCATCCCAGAGCTATATGGCCATGTTCAGCGGCAAGTGAATGTATCTCTGGCACACAGTGTCGGTGCCAAGATACATCTGACCACAGACACGTGGTCTAGCAAACACGGGCAGGGAAGGTATATCAGTTTTACTGCCCACTGGGTGAACCTTCTGACGGCCGTCAAGCATGTAACCCGTGGCACCCGTGTAGATTTGGTTTTACCGCCACGGATTGCATGCAGGCCTGACTCTTCTTCTCCTCCTCCTACTCCATCCTCCTCCCTCTCCTCCTCAGCTGCCTCCTCCTTTTCCGCTGCTAGCGTCTCTTCCACTGCACCGCCCAAGCTCCCCAGAACCTATTCCACATGCCAGGTGAGACGTTGCCATGCCGTGCTGCGTCTGTTGTGCCTGGAAGCAAAGAGCCACACTGGCCCGGCACTCCTTTCAGCTTTGCGTTCACAGGCAGATGAGTGGCTAACACCGCTCAATTTGACAGTTGGTAAAGTGGTGTGTGACAACGGTGCCAATCTGCTTAGCGCATTGAAACAGGGCAAAATCACGCACGTGCCGTGCATGGCACACGTCTTAAACTTGGTCGTGCAGCGATTCCTTGTCAAATACCCTGGGGTCCAGGACATCTTGCGGCAGGCAAGGAAAATCTCGGCCCATTTCAGAAGATCTTACACGGCCATGGCTCGCCTTGCTGACATTCAGCGGCGACACCATCTGCCGGTCAGACGTCTTATTTGCGATTGCCCGACGCGATGGAACTCAACCTTCTATATGCTTGATAGGCTGCTCCAGCAGAAACGTGCAGTTAACGTCTACCTGTATGAACTCTGCGAAAGAAACGGTTCTGGGGAGCTGGGTTTTTTTTCACCGCGCCAGTGGCTGCTCATGCGCGACACATGCAGACTTCTGCGGCCATTTGAGGAGATCACCAAACTGGTCAGTCGCAGCCATGGCGCCATCAGTGACATGGTACCTTATGCCTTCTTTCTGGAGCGTGCATTGCGTCGTGTCATTGATCAGGCTGTGGAGGAGCAGGAGCGGGAAGATGAGGAAGTCGCAATGCTGGATGAATTCCCAGGGGGGGCTACTCTATCTGAGACAAGTCAACAACAGGAGTCTGATGAGGAGTCAGAGGAGGATGGTGCCGGGGCGGATGAGCAGGAGCAAGAAGAGCATGCTTTAAACCTTTCTGGGATCCCTGTTGTGCGAGGATGGGGAGAGGAGAATGAAGAGGACGACATTATCCTGGATGATGAGCAGGAGCCAGGCCACCACACCGCTTCCACTTTAGTGCAAATGGGGGCCTTCATGCTCCAGTGTTTTAATAGGGACCCCCGTATAAAAAGCATGAGGGTCAAGGACCAGTACTGGGTGGCAACGTACTTAGACCCCCGGTACAAACACAAAATGGCGGAAATGTTACCGCCGTCGCAGAGGGCTGTCAGAATGCAGCACTTCCAGGCCTTGCTTCGAGAAATGCTGCATTCTGCTTTTGCGTGCGCTGGCAGAGGAGCAATTCCCACTCCCAGAGAAGGATTTGCGGGTACCAATCCAACAGCGCCTGCAAGAAGAGGCCGGTTTGAAGATGTGTTGGTGACTTCGGATATGAGGTCATTCTTTCAGCCGACCCATCGACAGGTGTCATCCGGATCCAGCATCAGGGAACGCCTAGACCGTCAGGTGTCCGACTACATTGGGTTAACGGCCGATGTGGACGCTCTGAGGAGTGATGAACCCCTAGACTACTGGGTGGGCAGGCTTGACCTCTGGCCAGAGCTTGCCCAATTTGCAATCGAACTGTTGGCTTGCCCCTCATCCAGTGTCCTGTCCGAAAGGACGTTCAGCGCAGCAGGGGGGATTGTGACCGATAAGCGTACTCGCCTAGCTCACCACAGTGTTAACTACCTCACATTTCTAAAAATGAATGAGGCATGGATCTCGGAGGAATTCAACACATGTGATCAGTAGACCATGTATATGTCTATAAACAATTTTTGGAATCAAGCACACAGACCTTCTTAATTCATTTGGCTCACTTCCCTGACCCAAAAAAGCACACCGTACTATATGCCCCTACCCTCCTCTTTGAAGAGGTTGAGCGGTGTCATATTTCTACTGGGGCTGCTTATTATGAGGGGTTCCCACCATCCCTGTGCTGTGCTGACTTCCTCCTGGGTGTTCTTATTATGAGGGGCTCCCACCATCCCTGTGCTGTGCTGACTTCCTCCTGGGGGTTCTTATTATGAGGGGATCACACCATCCCTGTGCTGTGCTGACTTCCTCCTGGGGCTGCTTACGGTGCTGCTGTCAGCGCTGTATGTCACGGAGCTGCTGTCAGCGCTGTATGTCACGGAGCTGCTGTCAGCGCTGTATGTCACGGAGCTGCTGTCAGCGCTGTATGTCACGGAGCTGCTGTCAGCGCTGTATGTCACGGAGCTGCTGTCAGCGCTGTATGTCACGGAGCTGCTGTCAGCGCTGTATGTCACGGAGCTGCTGTCAGCGCTGTATGTCACGGAGCTGCTGTCAGCGCTGTATGTCACGGAGCTGCTGTCAGCGCTGTATGTCACGGAGCTGCTGTCAGCGCTGTATGTCACGGAGCTGCTGTCAGCGCTGTATGTCACGGAGCTGCTGTCAGCGCTGTATGTCACGGTGCTGCTGTCAGCGCTGTATGTCACGGAGCTGCTGTCAGCGCTGTATGTCACGGAGCTGCTGTCAGTGCTGTATGTCACGGAGCTGCTGTCAGCGCTGTATGTCACGGAGCTGCTGTCAGCGCTGTATGTCACGGAGCTGCTGTCAGCGCTGTATGTCACGGTGCTGCTGTCAGCGCTGTATGTCACGGAGCTGCTGTCAGCGCTGTATGTCACGGAGCTGCTGTCAGCGCTGTATGTCACGGAGCTGCTGTCAGCGCTGTATGTCACGGAGCTGCTGTCAGCGCTGTATGTCACGGAGCTGCTGTCAGCGCTGTATGTCACGGTGCTGCTGTCAGCGCTGTATGTCACGGAGCTGCTGTCAGCGCTGTATGTCACGGAGCTGCTGTCAGTGCTGTATGTCACGGAGCTGCTGTCAGCGCTGTATGTCACGGAGCTGCTGTCAGCGCTGTATGTCACGGAGCTGCTGTCAGCGCTGTATGTCACGGTGCTGCTGTCAGCGCTGTATGTCACGGAGCTGCTGTCAGCGCTGTATGTCACGGAGCTGCTGTCAGCGCTGTATGTCACGGAGCTGCTGTCAGCGCTGTATGTCACGGAGCTGCTGTCAGCGCTGTATGTCACGGAGCTGCTGTCAGCGCTGTATGTCACGGTGCTGATGTCAGTGCTCTGTATTACGGTGCTGCTGTCAGTGCTCTGTATCTCCTGCACCCTCTTGTTTGCCTACCCTGGTCCCTGACCTTCCCTCTCCTCCATTGCCTTCATTAGCTCCATAGTCCTGAATTGTCAGAACAATTTCCCAAATAAAAAAAAAATGCTTGTAGTTATCGATCCCAAATTCACCTCATACATGTATTATGCTATTGTCCAGGTGGTGGGACTACGTGCTACCCCCTAATAATTACCCCGTGGCCGCAAATTCGACCTAAAGGTTTGCGAAATTCGCCTCCCATTGAAGTCAATGGAGCCCGCGGCGAACGGTCGTTTTCGCGAACGTTTGTGTCCGTTCGCGTTTCGCGTTCGCGAAACGTCCCGTCGGAAGTTCGTCCATCACTACCCCATATACTACCGCATAAAGCCCCCTGATTGCCCCCTAGTTAACCCTTTCACCTGTGATCACCATATAACTGTTACAGGTGACGCTGGTTGGTTAGTTATTTTTTTATAGTTTCAGGGCACCCGCCATTTATTACCTAATAAAGGTTTAACCCCCTGATCACCCGGCGGGTGTCATTTGTGACTAATAACTGTTAGGGCAGTTAGGGTTAGCCCCCTTTAGTTCTAAGGTACCCCCCTAACCCCCCCAATAAAGGTTTAACCCCGTGATCACCCCCCGTCGCCAGTGTCACTAAGGCTGGGTTCACATTGCAGCGGTTTGAGAACGGATGTGATTCGCACCGCACTGCAGTGCAAATCACATCCGATCTCTGTGCGATTCGAGTTCAGCCATTCGCCGCACCCGCCACACCCGCCGCACCCGCCGCAAATTCGCACGGGACCCTTTTTTTGGCCCGCAGCAGAATCGGATCGCATGGGTGTTCACACCATGCGATCCGAGTTTGCAGATCGCACTGCGATATGCGAACTGATCTGGGGGTGTCAGTAACATTTCACTGACACTCCCAGCAGTTCGCATAGGGCAGTGTGAACTGCCGCCGGGAGGCATGCGATGCGGGAACCCGCCGCGCATTCGTGGCGTTCCCGCATCGCTCCAGTGTGAACCCAGCCTAATAAGCGATCGTTTTTCTGATCGCTGTATTAGTGTCACAGGTGACGCTAGTTAGGCAGGTAGGTATTTAGGTTCGCCGCAGCTTTTTATAGCGCCAGGGACCCCCATATACTACCGCATAAAGCCCCCTGATTGCCCCCTAGTTAACCCTTTCACCAGTGATCACCATATAACTGTTACAGGTGACGCTGGTTGGTTAGTTATTTTTTTATAGTTTCAGGGCACCCGCCATTTATTACCTAGTCTCACTAGTGTACCCCTAAATTTAGGGGTGTCTACTTTCCAAAATGGGGTCATTTGGGGGGGGGTTTGTGCCATCTTGGCATTTTATGGCCTTCAAAACTGTAACGCCCTTAGAAAGCCTGAAGGCGGTGCTTGGTTTTCGGGGCCCCGTACGCGGCTAGGCTCCCAAAAAGTCCCACATATGTGGTATCCCTGTACTCAGGAGAAGCAGCAGAATTTATTTTGGGGTATCATTTCACATATGCCCATGGCATGCGTGAGCAATATATCATTTAGTGACAACTTTGTGAAAAAAAAAAAAAAAAAAAAAAAGTTTGTAATTTTCCCGCAACTTGTGGCAAAATATAAAATATTCCATGGACTCAACATGCCTCTCAGCAAATAGCTTGGGGTGTCTACTTTCTAAAATGGGGTCATTTGTGGGGGTTTTGTGCCATCTTGGCATTTTATAGCCTTCAAAACTGTAATAGGTAGTGAGAAGTGAACTCAAAAATTTACGCCCTTAGAAAGCCTGAAGGCGGTGCTTGGTTTTCGGGGCCCCGTACGTGGCTAGGCTCCCAAAAAGTCCCACATATGTGGTATCCCCGTACTCAGGAGAAGCAGCAGAATTTATTTTGGGGTATCATTTCACATATGCCCATGGCATGCGTGAGCAATATATCATTTAGTGACAACTTTGTGAAAAAAAAAAAAAAAAAAAAGTTTGTAATTTTCCCGCAACTTGTGGCAAAATATAAAATATTCCATGGACTCAACATGCCTCTCAGCAAATAGCTTGGGGTGTCTACTTTCTAAAATGGGGTCATTTGTGGGGGTTTTGTGCCATCTTGGCATTTTATAGCCTTCAAAACTGTAATAGGTAGTGAGAAGTGAACTCAAAAATTTACGCCCTTAGAAAGCCTGAAGGCGGTGCTTGGTTTTCGGGGCCCCGTACGCGGCTAGGCTCCCAAAAAGTCCCACATATGTGGTATCTCCGTACTCAGGAGAAGCAGCAGAATTTATTTTGGGGTGTCATTTCACATATGCCCATGGCATGTGTGAGCAATATATCATTTAGTGACAACTTTGTGAAAAAAAAAAAAAAAAAAAAAAAAAAATGTTGTCATTTTTCAATCGCTTGAGGCAAAAAAATAAAAATATTCAATGGGCTCAACATGCCTCTTATCAATTTCCTTAGGGGGTCTACTTTCCAAAATGGGGTCATTTGGGGGGGTTTTGTACTGCCCTGCCATTTTAGCACCTCAAGAAATGAGATAGGCAGTCGTAAACTAAAAGCTGCGTAAATTCCAGAAAACGTACCTTAGTTTGTAGATGTGACAACTTTTGCGCAAACCAATAAATATACAATTATTGACTTTTTTTTTACCAAAGACATGTGGCTGAATACATTTTGGCCTAAATGTATGACTAAAATTGAGTTTATTGGATTTTTCTAATAACAAAAAGTAGAAAATATCATTTTTTTTCAAAATTTGCGGTCTTTTTACGTTTATATCGCAAAAAATAAAAATCGCAGAGGCAATCAAATACCATCAAAAGAAAGCTCTATTTGTGGGAAGAAAAGGACGCAAATTTTGTTTGGGTACAACATTGCATGACCGCGCAATTACCAGTTAAAGCAGCGCAGTGCCAAAGTGTAAAAAGACCTCTGGTCATTTACCAGCAAAATGGTCCGGTCTGAAAGTGGTTAAATAAATTCTGTTTATCTAACAGATATAAGGAAATAGCAGGCAACTCCATCTTGTGGCAGTATGCTAGTACTTACAGTATGTTAGTGGTTTATTAAGACCAGTTTAACGCATTAATATACCTGTATTTATACTGTAAAGCACTCAATCTGACATTTGCCAAACATAGCCAACTGGTGCAAGGACAGTGACTGATTCACTGCTGTTTAGATCCCTGATAGCTCACCAAAGCCCCGTACCAGGGCTGATAAATAAAAGAATAAAAAATAAAGTAAAGGAAAGTAAAAATATCCCCCAAATGACCCCCCTTTTGGAAAGTAGACATGCCAAGGTATTTAGTAAGATGCATGGTGAATTTTTTGAAGTTGTAATTATTTCCCACAATTCTTTGCAAAATCAAGATTTTATTTTCTTTTTTTTCACAAAATTGTTATATTAGCAGGTTATTTCTCACACACAGCATATGCATAACACAAATTACACCCCAAAACACATTCTACTACTCCTCCTGAGTATGGCGATACCACATGTGTGAGACTTTTACACAGCGTGTCCACATACAGAGGCCCAACATGCAGGGAGCGCCATCAGGCATTCTTGGAGCATAAATTACACATATAATTTCTTGACTACATACTCTGCACTGTATGTAATGCAATCCTGGTAATTAGTGCCCCTTTAAGACCCTCCTACTGTTCATGAAATTTTACTGACCACACCCACTATTTGATGTGATTTGGAGGGTGTATGGGGGGGAGGGGTCTTGGGGGGTCATGGTTGAGTTCCAGCACCTATTGTTTGAGAAAAAAAAGCCTCTCTAAGGCCTTGTTCACACCATGGTGCAGAGACGTTGATTTTTGTGCACATGTTCTGCATGGGCACAAAAAACGAATTGTTCTCTATGTGCTCTGTTCACACCACAACACTGGTATCACATCAAGATGTCATGCACATATGTTGTGAATGAGAAAGAATTGATTCTATTATGCAACAATATGTAAACGGTAAATGTAATAAGAGAAAATGTTTAATAAAGACTGAATTATAAAAAAAAAACTGACACTTTTTCTGGACAGCTTGGTCTGTTAAAGGAAGCTGAAAAAAAAAACCAGACCTACTGGCCAATATTCCAGGTTAAAGCGGAGGTCCACCCTAAAGTGGACCTTCCACTCATTGGAACCCCCCCCCCCCCTCCGGCGCTACAATTGGCACGTTTCAGGGGGGAGGGGGGTGCAGGTACCTGTACAGTACAGGTATCTGCACCCACTTCCGGCGTAGATTCTGCAGAAGGTACGCCCCTTTCCGAAGGTCCCCCGCTGCCTGCTGGGAAACACACGGATCCCAGAGACAGCGGGGACCATCCTTATTGCGCAGCGCGACTCGCGCATGCGCAGTAGGGAACCGGGAAATGAAGCCGAAAGGCTCCACTTCCTGATTCCCATACCCAAGATGGCGGTGGCAGCATCTGAGAGACGATCGAGAGATCGGCTTCGGGTGCCGACATCGTGGGCGCGCTGGGCGGGTAAGTGTCATTATTTTAACAGTCAGCAGCTGCAGTGTTTGTAGCTGCTGGCTTTTAAAAAAAATAAAAAAAAAATAAAAAAATAAAAAACACGGCGGACTCCCGCTTTAACCACTTGCATACTGCAGTTGGCATATATACGTTGGCAGAATTGCATGGCTGGGCAAAGTAACGTACCCATACGTTACTTTGAAAATCCTGCCGCGCGCTCCATGACCATGCCCACAGGACCTGCGGACTCAATCGCAGTGGGGATCCCCGCGATTGTGTCACAGAGCTGAAGAACGGGGAGATGCCGATGTAAACAGCATCTCCCCGTTCTACCTAATGACTAGACACTGATCGTCTGCTCCCTGTCATCAGGAGGAGAGATCAGGGTCATGTCACACAAGCCCATCCCCCAATCAGTTAGAAACACTCCCCTAGGACACACTTAACCCCTCCCTGACCCCTAGTGGTTAACCCCTTCACTATCAGTGACATTTTTACAGTAATCAATGCAATTTTAAAGCATTGATCGCTGTATTAATGGCAATGGTCCCAAAAATGTTAAAAATGTCCGATGTGTCCGCCATAATGCCGCAGTCATGATAAAAATTGATGATCCCCGCCATTACTAGTAAAAAAAAAAAATTATTAATAAAAATGCCACAAAACTATCCCCTATTTTGTAGACGCTAGAACTTTTGCGCAAACCAATCAATAAACGCTTATTGCGATTTTTTTCATCAAAAATATGTAAAAGAATACGTATCGGCCTAAACTAAGGAAAAAAATGTTTTTTTAATATATTTTTTGAGGGATATTTATTATAGCAAAAAATAATGTGCTTTTTTAAAATTGTCGCTATTTTTTTGTTTATAGCGCAAAAAATAAAAAACGCAGGGGTGATCAAATACTACCAAAAGAAAGATCTATTTGTGGGGAAAAAAAGGACACCAATTTTGTTTGGGAGCCACATCGTACAACCGCGCAATTGTCAGTTAAAGCAGCGCAGTGCTGAATCACAAAAAGTGCTCTGGTCAGGAAGGGGGTAAATTCTTCCGGGGCTGAAGTGGTTAAAAAGATAAAAGAAAAAAAAAAAAAAAACCTAATGCAACCATCACATGTAAAACCCCATACACATTATCAGTTTTTCTGCTGTTTTTTTTCCTTCAGATTTACCAAAACTATATAATATGAGGTCAAACCTTAGGAGTTTCAGTTTGTATGCAATCAGGCAGGCCCTTACACTACATGGTTTTGGTAAATCTGAAGACAAAAATCAGTAGAAAATCTGATAGTGTGTATGGGGCTTTAGAATTGTTAAGCTGCAATATATAAACGGTTTGCTTTTGAGTTTAAGCCCTGGTTCACACTGAGCTGCGGGAATTAAGCCGTGTGAGTTCAGCTGAATTTGCACGATTTCATGTCAGTCTCGATTTCGGTGGCGATTTCACAGACATCTGTGTGGGTTTCTGCACAGATGTCAATGGAAATCGCAACCCAAAAATCGCAAAAAGTAGTACAGAAGCTAGTAGTACATGTAGCACTAACCCCCGAAGGAGCTGCTGGTTATTTTTGGGCTTATCGTTACCTTCCGTTCTCCTTGTGACACGTCTAGGGGATGTCCCGTGGTAGATGGCCCAGTAACTTGAGACTGACAATAGATCCACTTGAATGGATTTTGTTTGCAAAAACTCAAACCATTGAACAGTCTTTCATCTTGGGATCAGAAGGTTGTGAAGGAGGTTCAGGCACTGTCAATGTCAAAGTCTATAAACGTTAAAGAACTTGCTTACTTTGACTGCATCCAGAGAATAGCCATTCGCAGCTGGATGAACACTCAGGTTGGACAGTCCCTCTCTAGCAGCCAACAAGGTGCTTATTCAAGAACAAAGTCTTTGTCACAGACGTTGTTGCAGAACACTTAGGGGAAACTAAGCTGTAGAACACTTAAAGGACACCTGGATCTTTCAGCCCGCTTGGCGATATCCACAAGACCGGATTCTCTCGGTTACTTCAGCCCTTCCAGGATCTTGTCAAACGGTAAATGTAACATGGTGTTCTTCTAAAGAGTCCTCCCCTGGAATGCTTGAAGTACAATGGGTCTCTCCCGAACCAGACCGCACCCAACCACCTCAGAATCCTCCTTTAGTTTCCCTGCCTCAGGCTAGCCAGCCCCAAGGCATTAAAGTCGGGTGGATCCGCACCCCAGGCCATAGCCTTCCTGGGGGCTGGTCAGGAGGACCAGGACCAAGTAGTCAGCACATCATACTGGACCGGAACCCTGAACCATGTGACGTCCGTGTCTTAAATACCCTCTCCCAGAGAGCACAGCGAGAGGACCACTCCCACTGACCTGGCTCCGAAAGAGAGTAACTTAAGCGCCTTACCAGACCATAGTTCCACGCCTGCCACAAGAGACAGTGCCCCCTGTGGCCAGGCTGAACATCTCACAGCCCAGTCAGACTGACACAGAAGTCTAATTTAGGCAAATAGACCCAAACCAAACTGTAGCTTGGGTAAAGTTTTAACTTTGAAAAAACACATAGCGCATGCTCTTCAGGAGCCCGCCGCTACATACAGATGCAAATGCAGCGTCGCACTGATTAGGTCGGTGCAATTGCCACCAATTTGACATGCGATTTTACATGTCAAATCACACAAATGTGAACCAGGGCTCATATCGCTTTAAATCTCCCAGTGGCAAAGAGGTGTGATGTGCTTGTGTGGCTACACCCCTCTAACACACCCTCTATATAAGTGCTCTTTGGTTCTCACTACACACTCTGCTCTCTAGTCTGCTGTCAGGTGAGTAATCAGACTGGACATGGGCAATAAGTGTGGCTGGCCTGTCTACCAGGATGTTTGATGTAGTTGGCTGGTTTAAATGTGTTAGTTACAATGTTTTATGATGCAGAGTGTGATTAAAAAAAGCATGTGTGTATATATGTGTAATAATATAATATATTATAATGCATATTGTATTTAATTATATTAATAATCTTAAAAAAAATAAAATAAAAAAAGTGTATGTATGAAGCTGTGATATTTTGGCACTGAAATCAAGGCTACCAGTTAAACTGTAGCATACAACGCCATGAGTATCCTTGCTCCAAGCTGCATATTAGGGTTACCACCTCATCCCTTTAAACCTGAACACATGAATTACATAGGTTCTAAATCTAATTCAATGCAGATAAGGCACTAGGTGAGTTTAATCACCACCTTAACCAGCCACAGAACCTGTGTAATTTAAAGTGGAGTGCCACCCAAAAATGGAACTTCCACTTTAATTACTTGTGGCCCCTGACATGCCATGTTTGTAATGTAATTGTTTTTGGGGGGAGCAGGTACCTAGTTTTCACAGGTACCCAGCTCTCACTTTCTCTCAAAAGTTCACCCCCCTTGCAATCTTCTGGGACATGTCACAGGTCCCAGAAGGTTGCCTTGCCCATGCTCGCCTGGCTGTGAAGCCACAGCTGGGTGCCCACATTTGCAATGGAGGGGGAGAGGAGCGAGGCTTTGGGTGACTGCATCGTTGGACCGTGGGACAGTTTAAGTCAGCAGCTACACTTTTTGTAGCTGCTGACTTTGAAATGGGTGTCACTCCGCTTTAACGTGTTAAAGGGATGAGGCAGCAACTACTGCATATCCATACTGACACTAGTTACCTTTTTCGTGGAACCCCCACTATCTGCTGTGTTAAATGGGTGACTGACCTAGGCATTGAAATTAAAGCATTTGTTACCCTAACATATTTCTCTGTTCTATCTCTTTATGTGAAATCCCTGGTGATCCTGCCAGTCCCCTTGCTTTCCTATTAAACGCTGACCATGCTAAGCAAGAGAGCACATATTGGTCAGTTCTCTAGCTATGCTAGGAAATTGGTATGCTCTCGGCACAGCGCTAATCACAGGCAGTGAGACATTGTCACATCTGTGCGTTTCCTTGCATTTCAGAACTGCTCTGCACCAAAAATCGCAGTAAAAAAGGCACCAAGCTTCGCTCTAAAGTTCTGAAGTGTCTTTGAGGCGATATGTATAGGGCTGACCTATGCGTGATGAGTGAAAATGCTCAAATGCCTCCCCCTCGCTTAAAAAAAAAAAAAGGCATGTGGGAATGTGAGTTCCTGCTATGCAGAATTATGAACGGGGCTTGAAAGCTGAGTGTTTCTGTCCACTCCCTCTTATGTACTTGCATAGTGTATGGCCATCTTTATACAATCTGATTGTATGTTGTGTATATTTAGTGAGAAGGGTGATCACTGATTGCATTTCATTTTAAAAAAAAGTGCAGCTTGGAGGGTAGATGATGTAGGGTGTGTGCTAATGAGGTCAGTTGGTCAACGCCTTCCTGTGTCATGACCTATAATCTGTCCAGGAAGTAAGGCAGAAGCAATGGATACGTTTGGAAATGTGGATGTGGAAGGTAAGTGCTCTGTAGATTTTAGACATGTGCTGTTCGTTTCGTACGAATTTCCAAAAATTCATACATTCGGAAGCATCCGAAATACTAATTTCTATGCTTCCGAATTGTATACGAAATTTCGTTGACAAATTTTGGATCCAAATTTTGTTACAACGGAAAAGTGACTGGTGTTTTGTTGACCAATCAGGTTTTCTTCTTCTGCTGCTGAGTGATGGTTGGGAAAATTACCTTTTTTTTTTTTTTTTTAATATGGGAGTTGGAGACTGGTACCTGTAGTCGGTGGAAGATTCAGACTCGGACAAAATAAGAATGTTTGTTAATATAGTTTTATTATGGTCATAATAATTACAAGTATTCGTTATGATGAAGTTAAAAACCCAGGAAGTCAGCACAGCACAGGGATGGTGGGAGCCCCTCATAATGGGCACAGCACAAGGATGGTGGGAGCCCCTCATAATGGGCACAGCACAAGGATGGTGGGAGCCCCTCATAATGAGCACAGCAGGGGTACAGTCCCAGGAGGAAGTCAGCACAGTACACGGATGATGGGAGCCCCTCATAATGAGCACAGCAGGGGGCCCCAGGAGGAAGTCGGCACAGGGATGTTGGGAGCCCCTCATAATAAGCATAAGTCAACGACTGCCATATTGAGAGGTATATTTTGCTTCTTAAATTCATCATAACGAATGTTCGTAATTGTTACGAAAAGTAACAAACCTAACAAATTCGTATTTTGTATGAATCCAAACTGAATTTCGGAACACGAATTGGGAAATACGAATTAACGGCTAATACGAAATGAAACAATTTGACGGCGCACATGTCTAGTAGATTTAATGGAAAGTGTGTGTATGAGCTGGAATTTAGAAAGGGGGGGGGGGGGGGGGGTGAACTTATTGAAACGGCAAATTTTTAAGTATCGCCAGAGTGGTGCTGTGGATAACAAAGGATACACATGTGACATCACATACATTTTGAAAGATTACAAAGATTGGTACTGGACTTTATAAGCACTGAGATTCAAAGTATTTAAAAAAAAAAAAAAAACACCTTTTATTAACGGTGATTATTAAAAGGCTCTGCAAAGTATAAAATTGCCTAATGTACTATATCGCCACAAACCCATGTACCAACAATTCCTGAAAGAATCCTAATATTAGAAGGCTTGGTATGGGTAGATCAAAAAATGTGCAGTGGCTCGGCTCTACATGTTACACGTGTGAACGCTGCTTTAGGCATATGTTAATATATACAACAAACAACCAGGGGTAAAAACCACCATAAAGAAATGTCCAAAAGAATGCAGTGGAATTTGAAGATGTGTATCATCACAGGTGTAACTGATCAGATCTATGGATACTATACAGGAAACCCCGCTTGCACGGTATTGACCATGGTATGAAATATTGTATAAAGAAAAGGCAATGGGAGCCTAGAAGTCCTACACAATGGTGAGGCCCCATTCACACCTGAGCATAGAATTTTCAGGCAGAAAATCGTGCTATTTTTTTTTTAAGGCATTTTACTGTGATTTTTGTGCAGGGCAAAAGGTCACCAATGTAAAAAAGAAAAACGCCCAAATCTGGACTTTTTATTTATTTTTTTGTCGCTCAAATTGGGCAGAACTTGTTTGAGCTTCAGGTGTTGGGCTTCAGGCGACTTGGAGTGGAGATGTGAACCATCTCCATTAAGAATAATAGATTTTTTTTTTTTTTCCCCTCCAGCGTTTTGTAGCTTCAGGCTTCAAGCTACAAAACGTTCAGGTGTGAATGGGGCCTGAGGGCTTCAAAGCTTTCAAGTTCTCAGTGACTGCAGCAGGAGGGGGATAGTACAAGGATTCATGTACACGGGACGTTTTTACAACCTCTCCTGAACGATTTAACTTGACAGATGGTAACTGACATTTAAAACATCAGTTTTGCCGTATTTGCGTTTAAAAAAAAAATTAAATAAATGAGACCGCATGGGAACTAAACAAGTTACTGCGTTTGGATGCGTTTAGCGCTTGAAATGCCTGTAAACTCAGCTTCTGAACGTGGGGATCCATGCAATTCCAAGCCTCAGGGCTAGATAGCCCGAGGCGAAGCAACTGCAGGGACAGGCCTGTATGGATACGGGGCCCTAATGATTCAAAGGTGGTCCGGTGCCGTCTCATCTAAGGAGAGGCCCAGCAACTGGAGAAGCATCCAGGAGAGGACTCTTCGGGAGAAGGCGATGCGCAAGGCTGGCTTCTCTGAAGGAGTCTGGAGGCTCAGTTGAAGGACACTTTGTGGGATGTTTTTCTAAATTTGTCTGACCCTCCAGTACATCCAAGTCTGTGGCAGAGACTTTGCTTTACTTAACACCCTACCAGCTGCTATAAAAGAAATCCAGAGAATTACCGTTTCACAACTGGATTCTCCCAACCCCCGGATAGACCTCCTCTCACTAGGCCTAGCCGCTGGTAGGGTGTTAAGTAAAGCAAAGTCTCTGCCACAGACTAGATGGAGGCGAGGTCAAGAAGGTAACGGTAAGCTTAATAAAACCAGCAGCTCCTTCAGGGGTTAGAGTTAGTTATAACAAACTATGAAACAGTTGTTCAAAATTTTCGGCCCTTTTTTGTTTTATTTAGCAAAAAAATAAACCCAGCAGCAATTAAATACCACCAAAAGAAAGCTGTGTGCAAAATATTTCATTTGGGTACACTGTAGCATGACCGCGCAATTGTCATTCAAAGTGTGACAGCGCTGAAAATTGGTCTGGGCAGGAAGGGGGGTTTAAGTGCCCAGTAAGCAAGTGATTAAAGTGTTACTAAACCCACAACCGTAAAATCGGCCTGTATATTCCGTAAAGCATGCTTGTTATACTCACTGTGGGGAAGTGGTAATTTTGGCAGCAGTTTAGTCTTCTGCAATTGTATTGATCTTATTTAGTTGACTAAATCTCCAGTACATTTTAGTCAATTAAAATCTAATGGGTGTAGCTAAATTTTATAATGCATTTCTATACAATTTCTAAACTCTTGTACTGCTGGAGTGAAAAATCTAACGTTTATGGTATTAAAGAGGAACTGCAGACTGCTCACAAAATTTGTAATATCTTTGCCACTCTGAAGCTTTCCTCCAACCACTTTGCATATTTTATATATACTGTGATTCTGTACTTGCCAAATATGCTGCAGAAATCTCCCTCCACTGAGTCTGGCTGCAGCCATTTTAACTGTGGGCAAATGAAGCTGCTGCCTGTTCGCTTCCTGGATTTACAGAGGCACACCTGCAGCTCTCATTGGCCCTCCTATGACTCACACCCCCCCCCCCCCCCCCCTTCCTGGCTAACTGTCACGAGAGTGAGAGCTGTGCATGTCATAAGCTTGGGCTTTTTACCAGACACGAAACAGGAAGTGGGCCTGTAGAAGGTATTTACTGGCAGAAAATGTAATAGATGAAAAGTTGGAAAAATGACTGATGGTCCGCTTTAAGGTTTGAACATGCACTAAAGACCAGTGTTACCTTTGACGTCAAATTTCAATTTAGTTTTGGTCTTACTCTTTTGACTATAAAATTTTCCTTTTAGCCTTTTGACTAAAATAGTTTTAGTATTAGTCGTCTCAATTGTTTTAGTTGACTAAAATAGTATTTAGTAGACAAAAATGTTTGTCTATAAAATTAACATTGCTCTGGGGTTAATCCTTTGCATTGTGTAAAAAGGCTGTGTGACTGTTGTCTGAATTCCCCCACCCCTTCCAGAGTCCCTAAACCATCTTCAGTGCAGAGGCTAGGGGACAGGCTGCACATGCTAAATTTAGTGTGTATTGCTAGTGTGGCGGTTTTCTCCCTTAGCCTTTCAGGTCAGCACCTTGGAGAAGAGCGCAGCTCCACCTCTTCACAGGAAATACTGTGTGACAACAGCCCCTTAAATTCAGCTGCTTCCACCATGCCATCAGTTTGTTTCCTCTGCCATGGTGGAAGGGCTGCGCTATCTCCAAGGAGGGGGGTTTTGAAAGTACCTTTTTCAGTTTTGGATCGGCAGACCAGCCCAGCTCTGCAAACACCCCCCCCCCGCACGAGACGGTGGGGTTGCTCTGGTGCTCACGTCATCCGTCTACCCTATTATTATTATTTTTTTTTTCCCCTTGCACTTTGGGGTGGGGGAAGTGTGCTCAGATTGGGTGTACATGCCAGGTCTCAGCATGTCTGCTCCAAGTCCCAGATGGCATGTGATTTCAGTTGCGGGGGGCGGGAACTTCTGGTGGGGCATCAGCTGCTGCGGCGCTTGTGGTGGAGGCAGTCGCCAGCAGTGATGGTGGATGCAGGGACCCAGAATCCCAGCCAGGCCCAGGTAGGAGAGGTGCATCTTTCCTTCACTGGGGTTTATTTGTGGTTGTGTGATTTAACCTGCAGCTGTCTGTTATAGGGGTACATCCTCCTAGCAGCTCAGCATGGATGGGAGACTCTGGAGCACTTTTGGTGGTTGCTTTGGGTCTCCCTCTCCCCTGTGGGTTTTTCTGTCATGTAGAAAGTCACTACCAAAACAGAACTACAGGAAGAAAATGCCCTTCATGCAAGAACCCACTAAGGGACTCATGGGCCAAACTGCTCTGCAGCTCTTGTATTGTGGGACTAGTAAGGTAGGAGTCTGCACAGAAGTGAAAGGGGCTCTTTTCCTTGGTGAGAAATATTGGCAGAGACTCTAGGGTCAGTACAATCCCTCATAAAGAAGCAGGGCCAGAGTTCCAGACCCCCCCCCCCCCCCCAACAATCAAATCAAGTCTATACCACCCTGGAAATTCAAGAAAGCCCAACTATCGTTGCATGACGAAATGTACCAGGGTCTAGAGGAGGCAAAACAGTCTTCCTAGTTCATAAAGTAGTGGCTGACATAATTGGGAAGAAGTGGAAGAATCTGGAAAAGTGTGTGGGTTTTTTTTCTCCCTTCACCTTTCAGGACCGCTTTTTGGACAGAGCGTAGCACCACCTCTTCAGAGGAAACACTGCGTGACAACGCCCCTTTTAAAAGCGGCTGCTTCCACCATGCTGTCAGTTTTAGCGTTTCCTCTGCCATGGAACCACTGCTGGGGAACCAGAGGGGCTGCGCTGTCTTCAGGGAGAGGGTTTTGGCAGTACCTACAAGTTTTATGCTCAGACCAACCCAGCACCTTCTCGTACAAGAGGGGGGTGTTCCGGTGTCCCTTCCTTCGCCAGCTCACAGGAGTAATTGGCTGCTGGAGGTCATCTGCCCATGGTGTTCGGGGGGCCGCGGGCGTGCTCAGAACGAGCATTCCATGCCAGGCCTCGGCATGGCAGTACCAAATCTTAGACGGCGAGTGACGCCAGTTCCGGTGGGCAGAGACTTTCGGCGTGGGCATAGCAGCGATTGGTTACGGCTGCTGGAACGCAGGAGGAAGGGGTGGGCTCTCTGTCCAGGACTTCCTTTTGTTTGGCACATGGAGGACACCATTCAAAAGCACACAGGCGGCAGCTGCTGCAACGTTTATTATGGAGGAATCGTCAGCATCAATGGTGGATGCAGGTGCCCAGGTTCCCGGCCAGTCCCAGGTAGGAGAGGTACAGCGGTACCTCTTTCCTTTTTGTCACTAGGTGTTTTTTATTTAAACAAAAACCTGCAGCTGTCTGCTTTGGTGTAAATGTTCCATTAGCAGTTCAGCAAGGAGTGAGACTCTGGGCACTTGGGGTGTTGGCTGTGGGTGCTATCTGTTCTCCTTTTTAGAGGCTATAGCTAATAAAGGACCTGGGGGTTCTTTTGTTTTCTTCTGTTTCAGAAAGCTACTGCCAAGGGAGAGAATACCCCTCATGCAAAAATCATTTAAGGGTCTCTTGGGCCAAACCCCTGTGCAAATCCTGCATTGCGGATTTAGTAAGAGTCCTCACAGAAGTGCAAGGAGCTCTTATCTGCTGTAAGAAAATAATTAAGAGGCCCTAGGAACAGTGTGTTCCCTTGGGAAAAAGCATGGCCAGAGTTCCAGCCAAGAACAGAGCTCAGTCTAGTATCCCTCTGTCCACTTCCATACAGGTGGCAAGTGAGTCTGGGGAAGAAAGGGGAAAGCATTCCTCCCTCAACCATTGATGGAGGAGGAAAAAAGCAAGATCTAGATATAAGTTTTCACTTGAGGTGGATGAATTACTCAAGGCAATTTATACTACCCTGGAGATCCAGGAGGAAAAAACCCAGCTGTCAGTACATGACAAGATGTACCAGGGGCTGGAGGAAATTAAACAGTCTTCCCTATGCATAAAGTTTTAATGGACACTATTAAAAGGGAGTGGAAGGCTCCAGGAAAAGGGCAGTACTTTAAAGCCCTTAAAAGGAGGTTTCCTATTGAGGAAAATTAGGAATTTGCATGGAATAAAAAACAAAAATAGATGCCACCTTTTCACAAGTGTCTAGGAAGACTGATTTAGCCTTTGAAGATATGGGGATTCTCAAAGATGCAATGGATGAAAGGGCAGATGGGCTAATGAAGAGAGCCTGGGACTCCTCTTTAGCCAATCTGAAACCCGCAATGGCAGCTACAGTTGTGGCTAGGAATTTGGAGTGTTGGCTAGACCAACTTAATCATGTGGTAGCAGGTACCTCCAGTAAATATATATTGGAGTCCTTCCCTACATTGCGTAAGGCCGTCAAATATATGGTAGATGCCTCTGCAGAATCTATCAGGATGTCTGCCGGATCCTCCATGCTTCTTAACTCAGCGAGAAGAGCCCTCTGGCTAAAGACTTGGTCAGGGGATTCCGCTTCTAACGTAAAACTTTGTGGAATTCCCTTTTTCAGGGGACCTGATGTTCGGGCCAGAACTGGAGATTGTCCTTGATAGGACTGCAGACAAAGAGAGCTTTCCCTCAGAAAAAGTGGTGCAACAGAGGAAAAATTTTCGACAAACCGATAAGGAAAGACCAGACAAAAGACCCTGGAATCCTCAAAGGCAGAGGCAGGGTACTTTTTAGAAACTCTGAGCAATCCCCTAAAAAAACCCAGTAGGCGGGAGACTTCAGGATTTCTTGCCAGTTTGGGAAGAAACGACAAGTCCATTTTGTTCTGGGGTTAATCAAACAGGGTTATCTAGAATTCTTACAAAGTCCCCCAAGTTGGTTTTACATCACAAACCTGCCAAGGGATCAGGAGAAGGTTCTGGCTATGAAATCTCTTCTACAAGAGCTGATAAAAAGTAACAGTACAGCGCAGATAAAAACTAACAGAATAAGTATAAATATAATACCTATAGAAAAGTCTATAAATGAAATATAAGATGGGCTAAATAGGTTTTCAAGAAGAGTCCACATGTGCAGTGTGTCTTCATTCAGTAAAAACAGGTGATTATGTGATCCCTTCCACCAAAGGGCAAGATGGACTCTCACCTCAAATACTGGACCCCTGATAAATCGGACAGGTCAAAAACGCATATTCCCATCAAGGGTTAATCACAACAATCAGCATACAAACAGGAGTGCTCCGGAGGTGGATCCTTTTATGTCCTAAATGCCAGCATGATTCCATATAAAAGCATAAAAGGCAAGATCTAGTGCTCTCCGTTTATGAAGGATTTATTAAAAGAAATACAAAATAAAGTGATACACACATGCTTTTGCACTGATCTCCAGTGCCGAGTGGTAAGCAATGGCATAAATACAGGTACATTCAGATGTCCATGCACGGATCAGTGTTGCGGCTTGCGGGTGACGTCACGACTTAAGTCACGTGGTCTGTACACGTTGCGTCCCCGAAAGTAGGCGGGACTTCATCAGCGGCGACGGCATGACGTCGGACAGCCGCTTTTAAGCTAGCAACACTGATCTATAGCCAATGAGAAGAGCAAGTGTGCGCAAGTCAGCTGCACAGGGCAATTACAACAAGCGTGACCCCGGAAGCCCAATGCGCACACAATGAATGTCAATAGGGAGAGGAGGTACAAAATCAACTAAAAATCACAATTGTTAAAAATAACTGGAGGGACACAACAAAAACGTAGTCATTGGTAGTGATTAGTATGCCTCAAAGTTAGAGCATACAAGGTAAATACTACACCTCCAGCTGTCCTTTAAAAAGGACTGTTTAAACACATATCCCACACCGAGATAGCGATAAAACATTACCATATATATATATATATATATAATTTTTTTTTTTTTTTTTTTTTTTCTCTAAATGGAAATAAAATTTGTACAAAAAAATAATAAAAATACATCACCTATCTGAAATAAAACAATTTAAATCGAAATCAACATTCAAGAACCTTGGCTTCATGAATCCAGTATGATTCTCGCTGACTTAATTGGCGTATGAAGTTACCTCCACGCCAATGTTTTGTAACTTTTTCAATCCCCCCAAAAACTCAAACTTTTTGGGTTTTGAGCATGTACCAATTTAAAGTGACGAGACACATTATGTGTTCTAAGGCCTGCCTTAATATTATTGACATGCTCACCAAGCCTAACGTGAAGGGGCCTAGAGGTCCTACCTATATATTGAAGGCCACAGCCGCATTGGAGCATGTACACAACCCCCACCGTAGCACACGTAATTGATCAATTTTATATTCCCTCTTACTTGCAGCAACAAAAGATTTCCTCTTTTTTATATTACATCTGGAATGTTTGCATGCTGTACACCGTCTGCACACATAGAAACCGGACAAAAAGGAAAATGGCCTACTTTCTGTTTGCACAGGGGGATCAATAACACTAGGGGCTATCTGATCACGTAGTGAGGGGGCCTTTTTGTATATAAAAAGGCGTTCAGGTAAGAGGTCCCAATTCCCAATCCTGTTTCAGTATGAACCAATTTTTTGCCACCAATTTTTCAAATTTTTTGTACTGTACATTACAGTCCAAGACCATTCTAAAATTAACACCTTCTCCTATTGGTTCTTTTACTCTATCTCCAACCAATATAGATCTGTCCAACTGTTTAATTCGAGTGACTTCATAGTCAAGCCCAGGTTTGTCATAACCTTTCTCCTGAAATCTAGAGGACAAAATCAGAGATTGACGCACAAAATCAACCACATTGGAGCAATTACGCCTCAATCTAACATACTGTCCTCTGGGGATATTACACAACCAAGACTTATGGTGGCAACTCCCGAAAGGAATGTACGAGTTGCGATCGGTTGGTTTAAAGTAATTTTTTAACAACCACCTATCTCCATCTCTACTAATCTCAAGGTCCAAGAACACCATCTTATCCTGACTAATATTCCAGGACAACTGAATATTCTTATTGGCATTCATGGTCCCAACAAACCTATCCAAACAAACGTGATCCCCCTCCCATATCATAATCAAATCATCAATAAATCTTTTATAACAAATTAATTCAGGGGGCAACTATGGAAAACGACATCCTCCTCCCAGTGGGCCATAAATTGGCCACACTGGGAGCGAAGCTGGCCCCCATAGCCACCCCTCTTGTCTGCAAATAAAACTGTTGATTGAACCAAAAGTAATTTCTTGTCAAACAAAAGTCTAGACACTTACGGAGGTACTTTTTATGGCCCTCAGAGATCAGAAAATTTGGACATGGCCCACTGTACCGAAGCCAGCGCATCATCCTGCCCAATGATAGTGTAAAGTGAGCCTACATCAGCAGTGACAAGAGAACACTATGCCGAACACTCTGATTCAAGAATTTGAATAATATGTTTGGTATCCTGGAGGAATGCCTTGGTTTTTGACACTAGGGGCTGTAAAAAGCTGTCAATATATTGACCCACCCTAGAAGTGATGGAATCAATGCCATTAACTATAGGCCTGCTGGGAGGATTAACACAATCCTTGTGTATCTTTGGCAGGCTATATATAATGGGAGTTCTACAGAACAATGGATCTAAATAGAGTCCCTCTTTTTTTATTAAGAATGTTCTTTCCTTTCCCTTCCTCTATCAACCAATGTAATTCATCCTTATACTGCAACATAGGATCCTTACTCCAAATTTGATATGTATCAGCGTCACTTAAAAGTCTGTTCAACACACATCTCCCAGGTTCCTCAAGGTCGAGGGTTTTTATGGTCAAAAACCATCAGGAAAGTTCCGCTTGAATCGATCCATAAATTACAAAAAATTCAGGATGGATACGATTTTTCTCGGTGAGGAACTTACGGACCCCCCCCCCCCAAATGTTAAATGGCTTCCATCGACTTGAGAGATGCCCATCTCCATATTCCAATAAGTTTCCTGTGTCTTGCAGTCAATCTGGGGGAAGGGCCTTTCCTCCTCCCAGAGTATTCACAAAGGTGATGGCAGAAGCCTTGGCGCCCTTGAGGCTGAAAGGGATTCCAATAGTGCCCTATTTATATGATCTGCTACTGTTTGCCAACTCAAAGGGTCAAGTAGAAGTCAATCTTCAAATAACTCAAGCACATCTAAAGAGTTTGGGTTGGCTTCTCAACCTTCAAAAGTCAAAGCTTATACCATCTCGAAGGGTAAGGTTTCTGGGGTACGAAGTAGATTCATTAGAACAGAGAATATTTCTGCCCCAGGAGAAAATGGAGAAGATTCAGTCTGTTCTGAGAGCACTTCAATGCAACTCAGATTTCCGTAAGACAAGCCATGTCGGCTCTGGGCCTGTTGACAGCGGCAATTCCCTCGGTACAGTGGGTCAGGTTCCATGCCTGTCCACTGCAGGTGGATAGCTTGAGGGTTTGGTCCAAACCAGAGGCAAGAAGGTCGTCTAATTGGAGAGAGTTGAAGGCTATTCGCCTAAGCCTTCTCACCTTCCAGGAAGTTCTAGTGAAACAGCATGTCCAAATATCGTCGGACAATATGACAGCAGTATATTTAACAAAGCAAGGAGGCACTAAAAGCAGAACCTTGATGGGGCTAGCTTATCAAATCCTGAGATGGGTAGAGCATGTTGGCATCTCTATCCACAGTCCATTTGAAGGGGATGGAAAACGCCTTGGCGGATATCCTCAGCAGGAGAGAAATAAGGGAGGCTGAGTGGTCTCTAAATAAGGAATTATTCAAGACTATCTCCAGGAGCTGGCGTTTCCCTCAGGTGGACCTCTTTGCAAAACAAGAAAATGCTAAATTGCCAGACTTCTTCTCCCTTCAGAGGCAGGATCAAGTTCTTGGAATAGATGCGTTGGCCCACAAGTGGGACTTCCTGCTGTCTTATGCTTTCCCCCGTTTCAGCTGATTCCAAGGATGTTAGCCAAACTCAGGCTGGAATCCACAGAACTAATCTTAATGGCTCCTTATTGGCTGGAAAGACCCTGGTTTTCAATATTGATAAACCTCAGTGAAACCTCCTTAGAAGTTGCCAGTCAGGGTGAGAACCTCCATCCAGATCCAGCTTATCTCAATCGAACAGCATGGTTTCTGAAGAATAAATCTTAAGACAGAAGGGCTTATTAAAGAAACTTATTAGGCCTCATGCGCACGAGACGCAGGTGAAAACTCTGCTAAAAAAAAACTGAAACGCGCGTTTTGCTGCATTTGCATGCCGCGTTTGCGTTTTTATAAGCGTTTATAAAGATAACATCATGTAGACCCTCCCCAAGCTCTCAAAGCATGTTTTTTTTAACTATTTCTGCTATTTTGATCAGAGTGAGCAGCAGCATAGAGAGCAGTTGTACACTTGCATTTGCCTCTTTCCGTGGTATATATATTTTGAAATGGATCCCATATTGAATATATGTCAGGAAATGCTCCTGATGTTGCTCTTGATGAGACGGCAACATCGTCGCAAATTTCGTGAGAGGTCCAGAGTCAGAGCTCATCGATATTGGACCCATCTGTTGATGGGACAGCGAATGTCCGTTGGATATTTCACAAACCTGTATGTGCAGCTGCGTACCTACCCCGACAAGTTTTTTTTTTTTTTTTTAAATTTTAGCCAGATGTCCATTGTCACATTTGATCTGCTCTTAGAAAAAGTACGACCTGGTCTGACATTCGTGGACACCAATATGAGGAACAGTGTGTCACCAGAGGAACGTCTGTTGGTAACGATCAGGTATGTGTATATATTTATAAAATCTATTTATCTATAGATGTACAGATGAATTTTTTTCTCTGTCCTTTATTTTAAAAAAAATGTCTATAGCAAATTATCCAATTTTTTTAAAATATCAAAAATTTTCTTGTGGCAATTTTTAACATGTTTTCATTATTTCTAATATAAAAAAATATTAAAATTGTTAATTATTTTTTAATCTTAATATGTTTTTATTCACTTTTTTTCTAGTTTCAAATTGTTTTATTTAAAAGCAAATCTATGTTAATTAGATTTTTTTATAATTGTTTTTTAAATTTATTTGGCCAATTTTTTTAATATATTTTTAACATGTAAAAAATTGCCACAAGAAAATTTTCGATATTTTAAAAAATTGGATAATTTGCTATAAATGGACATTATTTAAAAAAATAAAGGACAGAGAAAAAAATTAATCTGTACATCTATAGATAAATATAGTTTATAAATGTATACACATACCTGATCGTTACCAACAGCAGTTCCTCTGGGGACACACTTTCTCATATTGGTGTCCACGAATGTCAGACCAGGTCGTACTTTTTCTAAGAGCAGATCAAATGTGACAATGGACATCTGGCTAAAATTTAAAAAAAAACTTGTCGGGGTAGGTACGCAGCTGCACATGTTTTATATTTTTATCGTGAAATATGTATTAATATATTTTAATTCTTTGCTGCTGTATATGGTAGTATAATATTTTTTAATGCCTTATTAAAATATCCAGAATCCTAACACTAACCCTATCCCTTACACTAAGGCTCCATGCACACTGAAGCTCAAAAAAGCTATTTCTGGACGCCAGATTGCTGGCAGAAAACGCTGGTTGAAAAACCTGCTTTTAACAGCGTTTTATACTAGCGTTAATGGGCGTTAATGAGCGTTTTACAGCGTTAGCGTTAATGGGCGTTTTTTATAAAAATACACAGAGGACACTCCAAAAATCCCACAATGCATTGAAAAATAGAATGCCGAACACTAATGAATGAGCGTTAATGAGCGTTTGTCGTTTTTTGCCGCTGAAAAACGGCACTTTGAACGCGAATTTCTGGCGTTCAGAAAAAAGCCCATAAACTCCACTGCTCATTAAAGCTGAAAAACGTCCATGTGTGCATGGACACATAGGCTAACATAGAGTGGAGTTTATGGGCTTTTACAAAAAACGCCCAAACTCCAATAAACTGCAGTTTATCAGCTTCAGTGTGCATGGAGCCTAACCCTAAACAACCCTAATCCAATCCTTAATCCTAAACAATAACCCTAACGGATAACCACTTGCCATAACACCCAACCCTAATGACCAAATTACATTGCCGCAGATGGTCACAGTTGACTTTGATGCAGAAAAGTGCATGACATTGGGGTTCCTGGCAATAATTGGCCCCAAGATTTGGGCCCCCAAATTCGGGTCACAAAATGTCATTCTCAAATCATATTTCTGAGTTTTCAGGTCCAAAAAATTGGGTTCCTTTAAAAACGCATATAAACGCGTGTGGAAATTTTTGCATCTGAACCCATTTTTTTTTTTTTTTGCTTCTGGAAAAACGAGGTTAAACGCAACTGCATAAAAACTGCAAAAAACGAGACTGTGCATGGACACATAGGATAACATTGAGTTCAGGAGCAGTTGAAAAGTGTCCAACTGCATCTGAACACACGTTTAACTGCGTCTCGTGTGCATGAGGCCTTACTACCCATCTTGCAAGTAGGAAAAAAGTGACAAGGCATTAATTTCAAAGTCTGGAAGGTGTATAAAACCCGGTGTTCCAGAAAAAAACTTTAATTTGCTTTTAGTACAATTTCGGTTTTGGAATTTCTTCAAGAAGGATTGGAGAAGGGGTTCGCAGCAAGTACACTCAAGACGCAGGTAGCTGCTTTATTTTTATTTTTTTTGCTAAAGTAAAACCTAGACCTATTTTCCCAAATGGTAGTTATCTTTTAGTTTTTCAGGGACTGACGTTTGAGCCTATAGAAGGATCATTGTTAAAAAAAAATTGACATTAAAAACTGTTTTGTTGCAGCAACTTGCAGCAAAGGAAGAATTTTCAGCAAGCCCATAACGAAAGATCAGACTCAAAAGACCCTGGAACCCCCAGAGGGGGAGAGCCGGAGGGGTGCTTTTTTGACCCCTCGAGCGCAGGTCAAAAAAAGCAACGACTACCATCTCCCAGTAGTCAGCAGGCTGTAAGCCTTCTGCCAAGTTGGGGGTCAGTACCCCACCATATCGCTCTCGCTCTCGCTCGCTAAGAAAAGGTAATTGGCAGTTTAGTTACACTAAAAAAAATAGCATTTTAAGTTCTGTCAGAGTACAATAGGGCACCAGGAGGCATCCTCAATCCATCCTGATTTTGTGGATGGGGGGGGGGAATCTTTTTATTTTATTTTTTTTCATTCAACGCACTGGCTGAATGAAGCATGTGTACCCAGGTTTAGCAGTGATTGATACTGTCCAGACAGATGCCAGACACTTTTCTGGAGTATAGAGGATGTCCGACTCCTTAACAGCTTGTGGGCAGAAACGCTACTACAGCCACCACATAACTTGCAACTGTAGTATTGGGGTGGGGGTTTAAGTAGTTCTGGCTGCTTAACCAGAACAAATTAAAATGTGTAATGGATGAGACATCAGTCATATTGTGGTAGAGGTGATATGCATATGAACAGTGGAAAAGTTGTGTAATGGGAACTAATTGTATATTTTCTTGCAAAAAAAGGAAAAGTGGGGTCCCTGGCCCCCTATCCCCCATGCACTTTCATCCCTGACTGCACTTCAGTTGCAGCTATCAGCAACCTATTGGCTTAATTTGTAAAAAAAAAAAAAAAATGATAAAACTGTTAGGATTTTGGCTTTCCTTTCAAGTATTACAGGTGCAAAAAAAAAAACCCACCTTTCCAGCAGTAGTAAAGTTCAGACACAAGGCTGGTCCATTACACTGGTCTACTAATACTGTAAGTCCTAGTGCTGGTCATCTTACATGGTGTAAGATTCTTGTCTTACAGAGCTGTCATCTGGCATGTCGTCATCTCAAGCCATGGGAGTCTACAAGCTGAAAGTAGCCGCAGGGAAAGACCTGACTGCTGGTACCTATAACAACATCTTTATTGTGCTTGTGGGAGTGAATGGAGAAAGTGGCAAACACCAACTGCCCCGTCAGTGGAACAACTACTTGCCTGGATCTGTAAGTCTTTTTTTTATTTTTTTATGGTTGTTAGTGCATAGCGTAACCATGTGGCAAAGTACAGCAATCCATGACTAAGTGGTAGGTATGACTAAACTAAAAGTTCATAGTTGCATAGTAGGTGAGGTTGAAAAAAGATAACTCCAAGTCCAACCAATTCATATGTAAAGGCAAAACTTCTAGTTTTGGGATAGAGTGGATTTAGATTAAAACACTTGTTTTTATTGTTTGTGTCCCCTGATGGAGCTTCACCTTTGTCCTGTTTACTATTATCATTGAAAGTGAAGGTAAAAAAAATCCCATATCCTGGGCTGTCTCCAGAAAAGTAATGGAGGGTCCCCAAGGAACTTCCTTAATTTTTAGGGATTTCAAAACTTCCTGTTCGGCTATGGGACAGGAAGTAAAGGGAAATCTCCACAATGGGACAGATTGCAAAAAAGTGACAGGGTATAACTATGCTCTATCCAAAACTAAGAACGTTTTGCCTATAGTTGTACTTTAATCATAGAACATGTGTTAGAATGTGTGTCTAGACTTCAGAGAAGTCGCACAAGCCTGCACAAACTGTCCCCTCACAGGTGCCACATGATTACCTTTTCCACCTATAAAGCAGTGCTTGTAGATATTGATGGCACTGCCTATCAAGCTGCAATCATCACAACTTTCAAGCGGTTGTTATATTGCCTGGGTGGCTGTCACTTTAGGTCTTTAGACAGATCACAAAACCAAAATGATGCACCCCACCAAGAAGACCTGCGCATTCATCAAGGGGGGCATCTTCCTTTTATTTATTTTTTTAAGGTCGGGACCAACTGTAGTAGTTCGGCATGTGGAACATACTGCGTCAACTTTTTTGGTCAAATTAGGTAGTTTTCCCCCATACCCAAGACCCCCTCACCACAGACTAAGGTGCCCATTTGTTTCTTACCAAACATTCTCGCATTTAATTCAAGGAATGCATGACTTTTTGGTGGCAACATTGGCCCCTTTTTAGTCTTGCATTATTTACAGTGTCAGAAGTGTACTGGAGTATAACTTTCTTACATGGAAACATGTTTTGTAAAATGGCACTATAATTTTATTAATGCTTATTTAACAAAGTTAGCTTGCAGGTAGAGATTGAGGAAGGACTAAGGACAGAGGCACAGGTAGAACAGATCAGTCCTTGGTGCATTGGTAAAGGGTTGAAGATCTGACGGCCCTTAAAACTGAGAAAAATTATAAAATATATTGCTGGCTATCTGTATAATTTTGTACATGAGAATGCCATTCAATATGTTGAGGTATGGAATTTCGGGCCATAAATGGTTTTTACGCCATCTGTGCAAAAAAATCCTAGTTAAACCTCAAATTCTTTGCAGATGTATGTAAAACGAGAGATTTCCACGCAATTCAGGTGGAATCTTGATTCGGTGCTTTATTTTCAAAAAAAGCCCTCATCTTAACTCCAGCTAAGTGTCTGTTTTGGTTACTGTACAAAAGGGCTAGAGCTTCTATAGTTCCCTTAAATTTCCTGTCAGCAGGGTGTCACTTGGCCCTGCCACTTGAGCAAGGAGACGTGCTGCACCACTGTTGCACATCAGACTAGTATGTCATGTGCAATATTCAGATTCTCCATCAATGAAGACACAGGAGTTGTAATGGACAGATCTGACTTCTATTCTTAACAGGTGGCAGTGATTGATATAAATGTCGAGAAAGATCTTGGAGAGCTCCTGCTTGTTCGGGTGTCCATGGAGCCCTACCTAAATTTCCCTCTGGATGCTTGGTTCTGCCAGTATGTCAGCGTGACCTGTCCCAGTGGTCAGATCAACCAGTTTCCATTCTATCAGTGGATATCAAAATTTATGACGGTGGAGATACCAGAGGGGAAGGGTAAGATGTGTTGTGTGTGTGTGTTTTTTTTTTTTTTTTTTTTTTTGTAATTTTCTCTGTATTTAACTCTGTGATGTATTACTCTAAGCCACACTCTGTGAGGATATTCCACTCACTGGACAACAATCTAAGTGCCAGCGGTTATTTTGGTGGGTTAACGTTTCTATTAACACACAAGGTAACCCACATGTGTTTTTTAAGTTAACGCTGTTCATAGCATTTTCTGTTGCACTCCCTGATATGCCCATTTTAAATTTAGCAGCAGATCGGAGAGGCGGGGATGCCTTTCTTTTATATGGAGCCTTTAGGGTTTTGGCACATTTTTAATGGAAAGAAACTAGTAAAATCTTTACAGAAGATTACAAAAACAGACCTTAAAAGAGGAAGCAAGAGTGTGTGTGTTTTAATTGCCTGCAAAAGCATGTGCTAGTATGCATACATTCTGTGACACTTGCCTGCAAACGCAGCCTCCAGTGGGGACGACGAGGGCTTCATCTCTCTTCACCAGTCTTTGTTCTGGGTCCGGACTCTGGCTCTGACTGGCTGGAGCTGCACAACATCACTCCCACATAGGAGCAGCCAGTCGTGGCACAGAGCACTGAAGAAATGGTGCGGGCAGCCGCTCCTTCAGAGCATGTGCCAATGACTTAATCAAAGCAGTATACAGTAAATATCTTCTACTTGCACAGTTGAGATTTACAGTACCCATTGGTAAGCCTTATTGGCTTGCCTATAGGTAAAAGCATTAGAGGTAAGTTTACATTCTCTTTAAGCAACCTCAATAAGACTTAAAAGTGAAAAGGTATCTGATGTATCAGTCACTGGTTCTTGTGAATGGCACTTGGCATTCCTTGCTTTGCTGGTAAGCAAAAACTAAAATGCAATCTGCACCAACGAAGAGAAATTTTTATAGGGCAACTGGCAATGACTCAATATGTAAATTCCCAAAAAAATCACCTTTTCTGCAGCTAACAAACTAATGTAATGCATACTTTTTTTTATATATATATAACATTGGTAGGCACTGCACACATTTTGTGATAAGTGAGAACTCAGGACCTGCCAGTGCAGCCATTTCTTCAGGTCCCTGAAGAGGGCATTTGCAGACATGGTGCCACCAGTGGGTCTGAGGGGTGTGCTGAAGGTGTTGCAGTGACTTCTGGTAAGCAGACATGCCCTTGATTAAAATTTTGATAAATGCATCTACAATGAATTTCCATCTGACAAGGTGAACGTTTGCACTATGACCACCAACATATTGGGCAGAATGAAATTACAATTCGTTTAGAGACCCAATATGAGCTAAATCCGATGCATATATTTGGGAGGTTATATTCATTTTCATCTGCTCAGTGTTTGGTGTCCTAGTTGATTGATTTTCTTGCATCTGGACACAAAGCCATAGTACTTACTATGTGGGTTATAGGGCCACTGATAGGTGATGGACACTGGCATGCCCTAAGGCAAGAAGTATACTCCCTATATAACCCCTCCCACTACAGGGAGTCAGTTTTTTCGCCAGTGTCTAAGGTGTTGGTCACGAGTAAAGATGTGCTGTGCTCCACTGGAAGCAATCCTTGCTGGGGCTGGCCATGCTGACCGGATCTGTTATGATGTCCTTTTCATGGGCTAAATGGATGGTATCCAGGCCTCGTATCTGAAGAAATTAGGTTTTGCTGGCATTCAGTACTTTTTGATAGTAAGGCCATAAAGTAGTTTACTGGCAGGGTGCTGTTGCAGGTCCAGGATTGTGGGTAACCTGAGGTTCCCCTGTTCCTGAAGGTTTTTGGAGGTTTGTGAAGGGTGAAGATTTTAATTTTTTTTTTTTTTTTTCTTCCCCCCCCCCCCCAGTTAACCCTTCTGCAAAGAAAGGTAAGGGAGATTTTCTCAGGAATTTCTCCTATGTATAATGCTGTCATGCCTGTCCCACCACTGGGGGCTGTATTGAGCACTCACCAACCTGATGCTGGAAACGGTATGGAAGCCTTCATTTCTCCTCTCCTCCGGCCACAAGCCGATCCTCTGGGGGGGGGGTCTGGTTCGCCTCCTGCACTCTAATGTTTTTTTCCCTCCCCTTTTGGGGGATTGATATGCCAAAGTTTCCTTCTTAAAAAAAAAAAAAAAAAGACAGTGTCGGCCGCTCCAGTGGAGGATTTACCCCCCCTGCCATGTCTGCTGTTTCACAGGATGCCACTCGTGCGGGAAAACTTTCATTTGAAAGGAAAGGTGGGGGGCTGTAATTCGTGCGGGAGGGGGGGGCATGGCTAACTGCATCAGACACCGGCCACACATGCAGGAAGTTGAGCACTGTATGTGTGCAGCTGCTGCTGGCTGTGGATGGACAGAACAGGAGGATGGCTTGTTTCAGGTCGGTGACACAGGCATTTCCCTTTGACACATTATACTTTACCAGGCTAGGATTAATGGCGTCTATTAGCGCTGGACTATTACCTAGCAGTGTACATTCTTTTGCTGGTAGTGCCTCTGCTTTATGCTTCAGGCTATGAATGGTAATGGGACCAGGAACTCCTAAGGGTTCTAAGGTGGTCAATGGTTTCACAATAAACTAAATCCATTTCCAAAAGAAACTTGGCAAGTTCAGTAGCGCAACCGGTTCTTGCTGCAATGGGTGTATCCCAGTCCATTAAGGAACAGTTTGTGGAGATGCTTAAAGATGCTTAAAGTTCTGACTGATCAGCAGTCCCAGCAATGAGCTGGTGTATCGGATGCACTGTCTCACAGTAGATGCTATGAAAGATTCTATTATTTAAGCCTCACTGCTTTTGCTTGGACTAGTGCATTCTCGCAGAGTTCTATGGCTGAAAAATGGTCAGCTGAAGCACCCATTAAAAAGCTCCTAGCCAGTTTCCTCTTTACATGGTGAACGGCTATTTGGAAACAATCTGGCTAAAATTCATCCAAAGGATCTCTAATGGGAAAAGCTTTTACCAGTAAAAAAGTTAAAATATTTCTCTTAAGCATGCTGCCTCTCCTGTGCCAGGGGCATCAGCCTCTAGGCAGTCTCGATGGCCTCAACCGTTAGGTTCAAGGGGAAGACCCCAAGGGCAACACCAGGGTCAGAAGAGATCTTGGGGCAGAAAGCCCACAAAGCAGGATGCTAAAGCCTCATGAAGGGGTGCCCCTGCCCGCTCAGGTGGGGGTAGGCTCCTGCAATTCTCAGAGGAACAATGTCAAGACAGATGGGTGGCTTCTGCAGTTTTCGCTAGGTTGCAACTAGAGTTCCGAGAGTTTCCATCTCCTTCTTCTTTTTTTTTTTTTTTTTTTTTTTTTGTCAAATGTTCCCAAGGATCCAGAGAGGCTTTCTGGATCATCTATTATTCCAGTCGGTGATATCGGAGGTTACCTTAGTGCATGGGTCTTCAAACTATGGCCCTCCAGTTGTTCAGGAACTACAATTCCCATCATGCCTAGTCATGTCTGTGAATGTCAGTTTTACAATGCCTCATGGGATGTGTAGTTTCACAACAGCTGGAGGGCCGTAGTTTGAGGATCCCTACCTTAGTGGAACAGGGCACAGGTTTTGATTCAAACCTTTTCACAGTTCCAAAACCAAACTGAGGCAAGACCCATTCTAGATCTCAAAGATTTGAATCGGCACTTATACATCCAATCCCTTCACATGGAGTCAATGCGATCGGTTGTGTCCATCCTGCAAGGAGGGGAGTTTAAGGCTTCAGTCGATATCAAAGATGCACATCTCCACATGCCAATATTTCCCACTCACCAGAAATTTCTGTGCTTTGAAATAGAAAAATCATAATTTTCAGTTGTGGCCCTGCCATTCTGTTTAGCCACAGTACCATGGGTGTTTTCAAAGATTCTGGCACCTCCTTTAGCCAGATTAAGGGCTCAAGGCATAACGGTCCTAGCCTATTTAGACTATCTAATTTTTAATGGATCATTCAGTCTCTGGTCTAAACCAGAGTCTGATCACAGCTGTAAACTACCTGGAATCTCTGGGTTGGATACTCGTCCTAGAAAAATCCTCCATTAAAGAGGAAGTAAACCCTGATGAGTTTACTTCCTTTCATTCCCTGCAAAGCATAATGGACTACTTGCATCGCATAGTAGTCCATTATGTGTCACTTACCTGACACGGGAGCCAGCGATGTCACCGCTGTCCCCTGTAGTCCGGCGCATCCATCTTCACGGTGGGGTCTCGCTGCTCCGCCGCTGTCATTCAGCAAAGCCGCGATGACGTCACTCCCGCGCATGCAAACGGAGCCGATGCGCGCGGCATCTTCGTTGACGATGCTGCGCTCAGTGCGCCGTAGATAGCGGTGCCTGTCTTTTGGCAAATATCTCCTAAGCTGTGTAGGTTTAGGAGATATATTTCTTGGACCTACAGGTAAGCCTTAATCTAGGCTTACCTGTAGGTCAAAGTGTGTAAGGGTTTACAACCACATTAAAACATCAAGGAGATTATAGTACTTGGGGCTGATTATAGATACCGTACAGAGGAAGGTATTACCCCCAGACAAAAATCTGTTCCATTGTAGGACTAATCAACTTCTGAAAACAAAGTAAAATCCTTCCATTCGGCTATGCATGAGATCATTAGGAGAAATGGTGGCCTCCTTCAAGGCTGTCCCTTGCATGTAGTTTTCACTCAAGACTGCTTCAAAACACCATTCGGTTGGTCTGGAATAAAGATTCATGCCTTGGTTTTTGGTTCTTTTTTTGTTTGTTTTGTTTTTTCCCCCAAATGATTTGGCTCCCGACTGAAGTCAGAACATAAATTGGTTATCCAGCAAAAGGGAAAATCTTTTCTACCTGTATCATGGAAAAGTGTTAACAGATGCCAGCCTTCTACGCTGGGGAGCAGCCCTGGAAGAAGATTCTGTCCAGGGGAGATGGTCCAGGTTGGAGGACCTTGCCTATCAACATTTTGGAAGATTCAGGCAGTAAGTCTGGGCTGGTCAGATTACCTGACTGTCCTGTCAGAATTCAGGCTGTGGCTTACATCAATCACCAGGGGGGCACAAGAAGTCGTGCAGCTCAAAGAGGTGAATAATGTTCTAGCTTGGGCAGAACACAACATTGCTTGCCTATCGGCAACTTTATTTCCAGGAATAGAAAATTGACGGGCGGACTACTTGAGTCGCACACAACTATTTCCGGGAGAATGTCTCTTCACCCCGACATCTTCCTAACGATATGTCAGAGATGGGGCATTCTGGACATGGACCTATTCGTGTCCAGATTCAACAAGGTCGACAATTTTGTGTAGAGAACAAGGGATCCGCTAGCAGGTGGAACAGACGCATTAATCTTCCCATGGGATCAGTTTTACTGATCTATGCATTTCCTCCAGTTCTGCTACTTCTGTGCCTTCTCTGCAGGAATGAAAGAAGGTGATTCTGGCAGCCACAGCGGGTCCCAGAAGTTCTTGATTTACTGAGATCATAAAGATGGCAATAGAAGTCCTTTGGACTCTGCCAATATAGCCAGACCTTCTCGCACAAGGTCCAGTATTCCATCCTACCTTACGGAAACAAAATTTAACAGGATTGACTGTTGAATCCCACTTTATAAAGGATCATGGGTGATCTCCTTCGGTAGTGTCTACTTTGCTTTAATGCCAGGAAGCCAGCTTCCAGAATCATTTTACTATAGAGTCTGGAAGGAATATGTTTCTTGGTGTGGATCTAGGGGTTGGCACCCCAGGAAGTATGTCATAGGCAGGATCCCTGATTTCCTGCAATTGGGATCTGAAATGAAGCTGGCCTTAACTATCAAGGGCCAGATCCTGGCCTTGTCTGTTTTTTTTCAATGGCCTCTTGCTTCCCAATCTTGGTGCATAGCTTATTCAGGGGCTAACACGGATCAATCCCCCTATCAAGGCACCTCTGAATCCTTAGGATTTAAATTTGGTCTTATCGGCTTTGCTGAATCAGCAGTTTGAGCCTTAAAGCGGAGGTCCACCCTAAAGTGGACCTTCCGCTCATTGGAATCCTCCCCCCCCCCCCCCCCCTCCGGCGCCACAATTGGCACCTTTCAGTGGGGTGCAGGGTACCTGTACAGTACAGGTATCTGCACCCACTTCCGGCATAGCTATCTTCGGAAAGGGGCGTAGATCTATGCCCCTTTCCGAAAGTCCCCCGCTGCCTGCTGGGAAACGCACAGATCCCAGAGGCAGCGGGACCATCCTTATTGCGCAGCACGACTCGCGCATGCGCAGTAGGGAACCGGAAAATGAAGCCGAAAGGCTCCACTTCCTGATTCCCATACCCAAGATGGTGGCAGCAGCACCCGAGAGACGATCGAGAGATCGGCTTCGGGTGCCGACATTGCAGGCACACTGGGTGGGTAAGTGCCCTTATTTTAAGTCAGCAGCTGCAGTATTTGTAGCTGCTGGCTTTAAAAAAAAAAAAAAAAACTGCGGAACTCCCGGCGGACTCCCGCTTTAACAAGAAATTTCCTTGGTTCTTTTGACTACAAAATCTTTCTGGTTGCCATTTCTTCTGCTAGAAGAGTATCGGAACTAGCGGCTCTGTCTTGTAAAGAGCCATATTTGATCATGCATAAGGATGAGATGATTTTATGTCCTCATCCTAAATTCCTACCAAAAGTGGTAACAGGTTTTCATTTAAACCAAGCTATTCTTTTCTCTCCAGAGCCTCAATCTAGGGAAGAGAAGGCACTACATTCCCTTGATGTAGTAAGAGCGATCAGTCTATTTAAAGGCGACTGCTCATGGTTTTGTTTTGTACTGCCAGAGGGTCCAAAACGTGAATGGGCAGTGTCAAAATCCATTTTCCAAATGGATTCGTCAAGTGATTGTTTAAGCTTCGGCTGAACAACTTTCAGACCAGAACATTTTGCTGGCTTAAGACCAGACCACTTTTAGCGATTTCGGCTATCGGATTTTTTTTTTCCCCACAAATGGAGCTTTCTTTTGGTATTTTATCACCCCTGTGGTTATTTTTTGCACTATAAACAAAAAGCGACAATTTCTTTTGAAAATGCGTTTTTTTTTTTTTTGCTAAATCACTCAAAAAAAAAATATATATATATATATATATATATATATATATATATATATATATATATATATATATATATTTTAAATAAAATGTTTTTCCTCAGTTTAGGCCTATACATATTTTTGGTTTGCGCAAAATTTTTAGCGTTTACAAAATAGGATAGTTTTATGGCTTGTTTGTTTGTTTGTGTTTTTTTTATTTATTTTTTTTATCACAGGGAGCAGAGATCAGTTTCACTTATTGCTAGGCAGAACTGGGAGATGCTGTTTACATCGGCATCTCCCCGTGAGACTATCGCGGGTATCCCTGCGGCGATAGTCTGCGGGACCCATGACCAGACTCGCGGGGGTCCCGACCGGCACGCGCCGCTGGCACACACGCAATGGCATGGCGGCAATTTCAACTGGACTTACCTGTACGCCAGTTTGTCTGCCCATGCCATTCTGCCGACTTACATCGTCATGTGCCGATCAGGAACTGGTTAAAAAAAATAATTCTTCCTTCTCATGTTGGCGCACACTCATCCAGGGTGATCAATGCCTCTTGGGTGGTGCATCATCAGGCCTCTATAGCTCAGATCTGTAAGGCTGCGACTTGGTCTTCAATTCATAAGTTTATCGGATTTTATCAAATCGCTGTTAAAGGTCATGAGGCTATTGCCTTTGGGCGCAGTATACTGCAGGCTGCAGTACGACTCCTCTGGCTTTTTTTTGCCCTACTTTTTTGTGTATTCCTCCCTTCAGTTGCCATTGCTATATTGACAATTCTAAGCCAGGTCTGAAGCTTTTCAAAGGAATGCATGCTGGGTCTGGTGTATTCCAAAGAATCTGGGTTTGTAAGAGCACAAAGTGGTAAGGGGTAACTCGGCAAGACAAAAGTGTAGTTGCTATGGGTAACCAAGAAAGGAACAAGCTACAGCAACCATAAAGTGTGGTACCTGCTAAAGATGACAGGAGGGGGGGGGGGGGGGGTGTAGCAGACTAGCATTGTGAAGATCTATGGGCCTGGTCATGTGGTATGGGAAGGACAGAGTTGGTGAGAGCACGCATAAGATCTGTGCTAGGTACTTGGGACCCCATTCTGTTACTGGGAGTGAGGTAACAAAGGTGGAGTGGACACAGGCTTTGGACATCCCTCATAACAAGTTGTTTAGTTGCATGGGACAATTTATTTTTCAGAGAACTCTGCATTTTATTACTGCACACAGTAAAGGCTCATCACTTTACCCATCACAAGACTGGGAACTGTCTTAATGTTTACTTTTCACATGACCGCAGTCTGTCAGGTCCCGGACATTGACAAGCACTCTCTCAGCAGGTGTTGCGCCATGTGCACAGGTGCAGTAGACTTGCCCACAACTACCTAGCAAAATGTAGCTCCCTGGTTTAAATCCCTGTTTGCATGATTTGTTTTGACCCTCCTGTAGCTATGCCTAATGACTTGTGGTAAACAACTTGTTGAAATGTAATGTTTCAATAGTTGGAAGAAGGCTTAGAAAACTATTCTAACCCAGAAATGATGCAGAGGAGATTTCAGGTGAACATATGGAATGCTCTGAAGTAGACTGGAAAGCTGCACAGTTGGGTTAATGTCTGGGTTTGCGCCTAGACAAATTCCCTCATTGCTCAGCTTTCGGTAAGTGAATAACACTGGATTGTCAGAAGTCTGTCTAGGATTTTCACTTCAGTTGACTTGTGGTTAATGTGGTCATCAGCTGGTTGCAATTGTTCCTGTAGTGGTATATGGGGGTTGTCGTCTGCACTGGGATTATGCAAATTTATGTGATTCTGATTAAACTTGATTACAAATGGAACAAGTAAATCTATTGCAAAAGTTAACCAATCGTATGGGCCATGAACTAACTAAAGTGCAACATATGATGCACCAGAAAAGTTTGAGATTTACTGGTTTTATAATTTCTTGCACTTTAGTAGGTTCATAGTCCATAAGATTTTGATGAACTTTTTTTGTACTAGATTTATGTGAAACCGTTGTTGTTCCTGTAGTGGTGTCTTATGTAAAAACAACAAATCCTCTGTTTTTCAGGCATTATTCTAAGTGAGAATATTCATCTCGCTATTGAGCAACAAAGAAAAGTAGAATTGGAGCAGACCAGAGAAAATCACAAGTGAGTGTGAACTTTGTACCGTATGAAGGGGGTGGCTATCCATTGTGTACATGCAACTCAAACATGACCCAAATATCATTCTAATATATTCTGCTTTTGACACTTTTTTTTTTTTGTACAGTAGAGTGCGTGTTTTTTTGGTGACCTCAATTTTGAATGATGCCCAATCGCTGTTTAAGCTGTTCCCTTTTTCACAGTAATGCTTGTAATAACCTTTCTATCCTATCAATAGGTGGCGAGTCTATGCAAAAGGTGTCCCTCACTGCATTGATGTAGCAGATGACGAGGTGCAGCACCTGCCCCCCAATGACCAGTTTTCCTTGCTGAAGGAGTCCAGCTTTGGCTTCAATACCCTCACCATGTATGTATGCCTATGCTTGGAACAGGCAACAAATCTTTGGTAGCTGCAACTGTCTAGTTGATGACACAAACATCTTGGTCCATTCTACAGATAACTGATTTCTAAAATATATTTCAAATGTTAATTTCCTTTCAGTCAAGAGCCTTGTGCAAATGCATTTACACCAGAATATCCCAATCTGCAATTACTGCACAATACACCATATTGACAAATTTGTGGTCACCTGACCATCACACAATATGCATTATTAAAAATTTCATGTGCCGTTTATACAGCCTCCACTCCAGGAATGCTTTGTGCAAGATTGAGTACATATGGAAATTTGTGCCCATTTGACCACAGATGTTCAAAGTGGTTGGGGTCAGGGCTTTGTACAGACCAAGCAAAGTTCCTCTTCACTAAACTGGTCAAACGTCTACAGTGGAGGAAAAAGTATTTGATCCCTGCTGATTTTGTACATTTGCCCACTGACGAACATGCACGGCCTGTAATTGTATTGGTAGGTATATTTTAACAGACAGAATAACAAAAATCCAGAAAAAAATGCATTTAAATTTTTTATTTTATTTATTTGCATTTAAATGAGTGAAATGTATTTGACCCCCTATCAATTGGCAAGATTTCTGGCTCCCAGGTGTCTATGGTATACAGGTAACAAGCTGAGATTAAGAGCACTCTTAAAGGGAGTGCTCCTAATTTCAGCTTGTCTGTATAGGACACCGGTCCACAGAAGCAATAAATCAAGTTCCAAAGAGCTGTCCTCGTGGAGTTTCGATCCTGAACTGTGGGGGATCAGCCCAGAACTACACAGGAGAATCTTGTCAATGATCTCATGGCAACTGGGACCATAGTCTCCAAGAAAGCAATTGGAAACTACGCCGTGAAGGACTAAAATCCTGCAGTGTCCAAAAGGTCCCCCTGCTCAAAACAGTAAATGTAAAAGCCTATCTGAGGTTTGCTAATGAACATCTGAATAATTCAGAGGACAACTGGGTGAAAGTGTGGTCATTCGCCAAAATAAAGCTCTTTGGTCTCAACTCGCTGTGTTTGGAGGAGGAATGCTGCATATGGCCCCCAAGAACAAAATACAAATCCATTTAACTTTTTCAAAATGCGTTTTTCTGTGTTTATTCTGTCTCGCTGTTAAAACCTACCATTTAAAATTTATAGACTGATCATTTCTTTGTCAGTGGGCAAATGTACAAAATCAGCAGGGGATCAAATGCTTTTTTTCCCTCACTGTATGTGTAGATGACCAGACTCCTGCTACAAGGTTGTAAGCACACAATTGTCTAAAGGGGAATGATTTGCTCTGTGCCAGGGGTTCGTGGCCCTCTTTCCTTTCTAAATAAAAGATTTGTAAAAAATAAGGGGGGGGGTGGCTTTTTTTATTTTTTATTAGACAACCTAATTATTCCACACTGAATAACGGCCAGCATCCCTGGTCCCACCTATGTCATGTACCCACCCTCGGCCGAAGACTGGCAGAGGCTGCACAACGAAGTCATTATGCTGCTCTTATTGGCATTTGTCTTGCCAGCACACGTGACAACTATAGCTGTTTACCCCCCCACCAAAAAAGTAAAACCTTTAATGATTAATGCTAGAACATGGTGTGCCTGCTAAAGATGAGTATTTAAGTGTAAAACAGCAATGTTTATATTTTCACTTTCCAGTAGGCCATCACCTTATGTGATGATTAGATCTTTACACCCAGCATTAAGGAACCGGTTTCCATGTAGGCTACCATCCAGTGTTGAGGCCTTCAATTCACCAACGTCTGAAAACCAAATGAAAAGATCAGATGTGCTTGTAACAAGCACTATGGCTGGAATAAGAAATGCGCAACCTTGGCTATAGAGGAGTCTATAATATATGTATGAACATGTTTTCTTTTCTCAGTGAATTAGAAACCAAGCTGAGAGGATTTACATGCAAAACTGATTCATGGCAGAACATACAAGACATCAAAAAGGTATCAAGCCTACACAGATCGCAGATCTCAGGTGTGTAAAATCTGCTTCTCAATTCTTTATAAAACACTACTTGTAACTATACAATGTAGTCCATTATGCTTTATAAAACAGAAGCTGTAGCTTTCAGTTCTTAAATTGGTGTTGGCAGGAACTATGCAACCCACGAGCAAGGCTTTGGATCGTGGTAAATCCCTAACAATGATGGGGGTGCCAACAGAATAGGGTTACTTGGTAGTTTCTCCTCTCTGCTGAACTGTAATGCCCAAGTGCCACTGCAGAGCTGCACTATCTAGGTGATAGTCCAGGCAAAATAAAATCTGATTTGCAAGGTTACCCTGATCATTGTCCAATCAAATTATGCTTTTTTTCCCTAATCGTCTTTCAGGACAGCCACTATGAGAGATAGACTCCTCCTCTTCCTCTGGAAACACTGCGCCAGCCCATAAATTCTTACTTCCCCTGCCGGACCTCAGTTATTAGTGTTTCCTCCGGCGGGGAGACACTGTGCAAGGAACTAGGCCGATCAGTCGGGGAGGCTGTGGCCATTTTGACGTTAAAGAGCCCGGTGGATAGAAGCAGGGGCTTCGTTTTAAAAAAGCCGGGTTCAAACCGTTCACAACCAACGTCCGCGTGTCGGACGGGTCGAACGGTTTACTTGCCTTCACCAGGTACTGCCACCCCTTCCGAGTCGAGCGCGGCTTCAGGTCGTGGGGGACTCCTATCGCGTCTACAGGGACGCAGCTGGCAAGCCGTTCGGATGATTTCCCTGTACGGGGGTACAGTCCGCCTCCTTTTTTTTCTTGAACCGAGCGGGCCGAACGACGGGCGACGTCGTATCCGGCGGAAAACGAAGGCTTGACCTCGATCGACTTCTGGTTCCGGGTCGTGGAGCTGATAGGAAGGCCGGGCACCAGCTGGAGATGAGTTCAGAACGCGCGCAGGCAGCGTGGAACTCGGTGTTAAGCAGCCACCTGCAGTCATGTCGGAAGCCGAGGCTCAAACGACCGACTTTGTCTCCAGCATTCCTAAGGTAAGAGCGCCCTGGGGAGGGGTTCTCTTTATCTAGGATCCCCCCCACCCCAATGTATGGTTCTATCATGGGTGGGGGGGCAGACCCCCTGGGTGGCCAGGGGGGAGGGGAGGCGCAGATCCCTTCGTTTTATAAAAAGGGTCTAGTGCACTCCCAGGGTTGTATCCCGAGCTTTTGATTGACTCTGTTTTTTCTGTTTTTTCTTTTTCCTTTCTTTTAGAAAGCTGCGGAAAAAACTAGGTCTACGCATAGCTCTAGAAGGAAGTGTGCCTCCTGTAGGGACATTTTAGGGGAATCTTGGACCAAGGTGTTGTGCAAAGGCTGTATTGACTCCCTTGTTAGGGAAAGGGAATCTGAACAGGAGTCAGGACTAGCAGCTTCAGTTAAAGAGCTCTCGTCCACCTTCTCTTCTTTTAGGTCCCTTTTTGAAAAATTCCAGCTTCCCACGGGTCCATCTCCCCAGGATACAACCCCACCTCTAGCACAGAGTTCTGCCCCGGTCCAACCCCCTAGTGTAGGGGGGACAGAGGTTGCAGGCCCTTCAGGGACAGATAGGGAACTTCCAGACAGTTCCTCTTCTGATTCCGAGGAGGGTTCCGAGGGGGACCAGGATGGGTCCAGGAAAGCCTCCAGATACAAGTTATCCCTTGATGAGGTAGAGGACCTCTTAAAGGCAATTTATACAACCCTCGGTATCCAGACGGATAAAAAGCCCCTTACCCTGCATGACCAAATGTATTCTGGTTTGGGGGAGCCAAAGAGAAGGGTGTTTCCAGTACACGATGTGTTAATGGAAACAGTTAAAAAGGAGTGGCAGGATCCGGAGAGAAAACCCTTTTTATCCAGATCCCTCAAAAGAAGGTTCCCATTTTCAGAGGACCCGGCATGCCTTTGGAATAAAAGTCCCAAGTTGGATGCCGCTTTCTCCCAGGTCTCCAGACACACAGACTTGGCGTTTGAAGACATGGGGGCGTTGGCAGATGTCATGGATAAAAGGATTGACTCTCTGCTTAAAAAGACGTGGGACTCGGCCATTGGCAATCTTAAGCCTGAAATGGCAGTTACAGTTGTGGCTCGCAATTTAGAGCACTGGCTCTCACAGATCCAACAACATATTGAGGCAGGTACAGATAAGGAAACCATTCTGTCATCCTTCCCTACTATGCTGCGAGGGATCTCTTACATAGCAGATGCCTCTGCTGAGTCCGTCCGCATGTCGGGCAGAACGGCGGCTCTAGCCAATTCGGCCAGAAGGGCCCTCTGGCTAAAAACATGGCCAGGGGATAATGCCTCCAAGAGTGGGATTCCCCTCACGGGGGACCTCCTTTTTGGCCCAGGGCTAGAGACGGTTCTAGACCGGACAGCGGACAGGAAGAAGTCCTTTCCTCTCAAACGGAAAATCCCTGTACCAACAAAGAAGGGGTTTCGTCCGCAGGGGCGTAGTGAAACCTCTAAACCAGAGACAAAAAAGAAAACCTGGCCCCAAAAAGGCAGGGGCAGAGGAGGGGCGATTTTTCGCCCCCCTATCCAGCCCAGTAAAACCCAGTGACAGTCCAACTACAGTGGGAGGAAGACTGGGGGGCCTTTCTTCCACAGTGGGAAGCAATATCCCCCAATCAATTTATTTTAGGGGTAATAAGAAGGGGGTACCTCTTGGAATTCCTAAGACCACCCCCTCAAAGGCTCCTTGTCACGCATCTACCCAGGTGCATGGTAAAGGCCGAGGCCTTGCTAGAAGCTCTGAGGGAGTTAGAGAATCAGGATGTTATTCGCAAGGTCCCGAGAGCAGAAGAGGGAAGGGGGTTTTATTCTCACGTCTTCATAGTAAAAAAACCCTCAGGGAAGTTCAGGCTGATTCTGAACTTAAAGCCTCTAAACGCTTCAGTGACATACAAGAGATTCCGCATGGAATCGATCTTTTCAGTAAAAGCGCTCCTGCCCCACAACTGTTTCATGGTGTCTCTGGACCTAAGGGACGCGTATTTGCACATCCCTATAGCGGAGGCCTCGCAGAAGTTTCTACGCCTTGCCATAGATCTGGGCGGGGAAACAATACATTTTCAGTTTCAGGCCCTGCCATTCGGGCTATCCTCTGCACCCCGCATTTTTACCAAGGTCCTGGCAGAAGCCATGGCCTTTCTTCGGCTCCAGGGGGTATGTGTAATTGCCTACCTGGACGACCTGCTTCTGTTTGCAGCATCCCCAGCTCAGTTGGTCAAGGATCTCAATCTAACCAAAAGGGTCCTTACAGACCTGGGGTGGCTTCTGAACTTGGAAAAATCCAGCCTGATCCCCTCACAACAGATCTCCTATCTAGGTTTTCTGTTGGACTCAACACTGTTGAGAGTTTTTCTGCCAAAAGAAAAGGTACAAAAACTGGACAGTGCGGTGGCCTCTCTTCAAAACAACCAGCTGGTTTCCATAAGGGTTCTGATGTCAGTACTAGGTCTCCTTACATCCACCCTTCCAGCAGTACAGTGGGCAGGGCTACACTTTCGTCCCCTACAAACCTTCATCCTAGGGGTGTGGGACCACAGTCAGGAGGCCCTAGACACCCTGGTACATATTCCCCTCCAGGTAAAAAGATCCCTCTGGTGGTGGAGGAAAGTGACAAATCTGTCGCAGGGTCGTCTGTGGCTCATCCCGGTTTCTCGGGTAGTAACCACAGATGCAAGTGGAAAAGGTTGGGGGGCACATCTGGGTTCCCTTCTAGCCCAGGGCACTTGGGAAGACGACGAGTTGACTCGATCGTCCAATTGGAAAGAATTGAGGGCAGTGGGACTAGCCCTCAGATTCTTCAAAAAGGAGCTTCAGGGTCACCACATTCAGGTGAGGTCGGACAATTCGTCCGTAGTGGCCTATCTGAACAAACAGGGTGGCACCAGAAGCGGAACCCTGTTGTCTTTAGCAACAGAGATTCTGTCCTGGGCCGAGACCTACACCCTTTCGCTCTCAGCCGTTTTCCTGAGGGGAGAGAAAAACGTAGTAGCAGATTTTCTCAGCCGAAAGAAGCTGAGGGAGGGCGATTGGGTTCTCAACCAGGAGGTCTTCAATCTCATAGTAAAGAGATGGGGGGTCTCCGGAGGTGGACCTGTTCGCGTCCAAAGACAATGCAAAAACCCCCTGTTTTTTCTCCCTAAAAAGGGGAGAGGGAGCTCTAGGGGTGGATGCCTTGAGCCAGGATTGGCATTTCGGAACTTGCTATGCCTTCCCACCTCCAGTGTTGCCAGCAGTTCTGAGGAAGTTTCAGATGGAAAACACATCTCTGATTCTGGTGGCTCCACATTGGCCAAAGAGAGCATGGTTCTCAGTACTAAAACGGTTGGCGATAGAACCTCCCCTGCTCTTGCCCCTTCGGGACGATCTCCTCTCTCAGGGGCCAGTCCTATGCCCACAGGTACACCAGTGGAAGTTAGCGGCCTGGCTACTGAGGAGGGTTTGTTAAAATCTAAAGGATTCTCAGAGAAACTAGTTTCTACCCTTCTGGTCAGTAGGAAGAAGGAAACTCGCCAGATCTATGAAAGGGTCTGGTTACGTTTCAACAAGTGGTGCGCAGAGAGCTCTTTCTCTGTACGAAGCTCCTCCGCAGTGTTGGAATTTTTACAACGTGGGGCAGATAAGGGGTTATCCATCAGTACCCTTAGAGGTCAAGTATCAGCCCTTATTGTTTTTTTGGAGGATCATTTGGCTACCAATCCATGGGTAGTCAGATTCTTTAGGGCCCTGTCCAGACAGAGACCGGTCCAGGGTCTGTCTTTTCCCAGATGGGATTTATCTTTAGTTTTGCAGAGTTTAACTGGACCCCCCTTCGAACCTTTGAAGGAGTGTTTTCTGAGAGAGCTTACTCTGAAGACAGTATTCCTGGTAGCAGTAACAACTGCCAGGAGGGTCAGTGAGATGGAGGCCTTATCAGTCAGGGCTCCCTTTTGTGTTATTTTTCCGGATCGGATAGTTTTAAAGACCGATCCAGCCTTTTTGCCGAAAGTGGCATCCAGCTTTCATAGAAGCCAGGAAATTGTTTTGCCCTCTTTTTGTCCCAATCCCTCCGGTGAGAAGGAATTAAGATTTCATTATTTAGATGTTAGGAGATGTATCCTACACTATCTGGAACTGACCAAGGCATTCAGAAGGTCAGATTCCTTATTTGTGTTGTTTTCCGGGGCCAGGAAAGGTTGTAAAGCGTCCCGGCGCACTATTGCTAGGTGGCTCAGAGTAGCCATTGAGCAGGCTTATTCAGCAGCAGGGAAAGAAATCCCAGTGGGTATTAAAGCACACTCCACTAGAGCTATGGCAGCCTCCCAAGCAGAAAGAGCAGGAGCTACGCCAGAACAGATCTGCAAAGCAGCAACATGGTCCAGCTATTCCACCTTTGTTAAACACTACAGAGTGGATCTGGTGTCGGCAGGTGAGCAAACCTTTGGGCGGAAGGTTTTGCAAGCTGTAGTCCCACCCTAACTGGTAAGTGCTCGCTTATCCTCTCATAGTGGCTGTCCTGAAAGACGATTAGGGAAAATTAGAGTTACGCTTACCGGTAACGTCTTTTCCAGTAGTCTTTCAGGACAGCCCTAGTTCCCACCCGAAAATTGGGGGGAGTCTTACAAAGACCAGAGCGCAGCAAGATAATAGTATTTGATAAATATGTTATTAATGTGTTCTTGTGTCTCCCCAGCTGGCCGGAGGTATTCTCGATATAACTGAGGTCCGGCAGGGGAAGTAAGAATTTATGGGCTGGCGCAGTGTTTCCAGAGGAAGAGGAGGAGTCTATCTCCCATAGTGGCTGTCCTGAAAGACTACTGGAAAAGACGTTACCGGTAAGCGTAACTCTAATTTTTTGTCCTAACAAATTGCCTATGGTCATCTAGTTTTTGCACTTCATTTACCATTTCCACCTTTGACCGGACATCGCTGTACAGCTGCAAACCAAATGGCTTCTCCCTATATTCCAAGTACTTGGTGTACATTTTAGCATTTAACAGGGAGTGCAAAGGCCTTGATGGCAAGAGCTCTTAAGTTCATGGTTATGCCTTTGAAACTACTTTAAATTTGCGAAACCCTGTAATCTTGGCTGCCATTACTGTCTCACTCTTCTAAATGCTAGTTGCTTAGCTGTCAGCTGACTCAGTGTCTTCCTTGTCTTGAGTGGATGAGGTGTTCTGACATTTGCTGTGATATGTTCCTAAGGCAGTTGGCATTAGCAAAAGGTAAGTAATGGCAGCCTACATATAGTTTCATTTATAAATATAAATATTATATATATATATATATATATATATATATATATATATATATATATATATATATATAATTACATTTTTTTTTTTTTTTTTATTTTTTTTTTTTATGTAGAGTGCAAAAATGTGCCAGTATGGGTGTGTGGACAACTCCTGGTTTTTGAGTTAACACTGCATCTGCTACACTATAAAAATCCCAATCAGTATTAATCAGTCCTGCCTCTGCTGGATCTACAACCCCCCCCCCCCTTCATCCTAGAACCTGAGCCACGTTTTAAGGGAATCGGTCATAACTAAATACATGAAGCCATTTGGTTAAAGCACGGAATTAACCAGCAAGGTTGCATTCCACAACAATACTAATGCTTTGTATAATTTATAAACAAGACTTTAGAGGCTCTTAAACTTAATCCATTATGCTTTTTAATATTGTATTTCAGATCTAGTGTGCGAGATATGGAAGGAGGATCAATTCTTTGGTAGCCAGTATTTGAATGGCCTTAACCCCATTCTGATCAAGAAATGCTTTCGAATCCCCAAAAAATTCCCAGTTAATGAACAAATGGTGGCTCCCTCAGTTGGGGCTTCAACAAACCTAGAGAAGGAACTCCAGGTGGGCATATCTGATGCAGCGATCAATTATAATGTGAATTGTTGGTCATTTTCTCCTAATTCCAGCCAAAAGGTTTAATTTTGGATGGGAAGTATTCAGATTTTTTCATAACCCTAATAGAACAGGAAGAGACAGGATTTGATCTTCTGTGTTCCATTGATGGTAATTATCAGCAGCACTTCTATTAGTAGGAGGTGTGCAGGGAAATTTTAATAGGAAAAAATGGCAAAAACCTGACAGGCTGTGACACTTGCTATATCTAATGTTCAGTTTGAGGCTACTTTAAAAGTTCTAATATATCTGTTGTTGGCTAAACTCAAATTCCATAAACTGTTACAGAATGGTCACATTTTCCTGGCAGACTATAAGATTCTTGATAAGGTTCCTGCAAATAACTCAATCAATGGAAACCAACAATACCTTGCAGCCCCTATGTGTCTACTGTGGAAAAATCAGGATCAGCTTGTCCCAATTGCAATTCAGGCAAGTTCACATCTAACACTTTTGAAGCTTAACAAGGTATTTGCCCCTGTATATGCAAGTCTGCCATAGGACATGTTTGATTATTAGAAGGTCTACATCATGGAGAATGTGTTGGCATATGCAAATCTGTAAATTTGCCTCAAACCTTGTGTGGCCACTAAGGATGAGCTGAACACCCCCCCCCCCCCCCCCCCCCCCCCGGTTCGGTTCGCACCAGAACCTGTGAACAGACCTAAACTTCGTGTGAACTTTAGAACCCTATTAAAGGGATTGTAAAGTGATTTTTATTTAATAACAAACATGTTGTACTTGCCTCCACTGTGCAGGTCGTCTTGCACAGAGTGGCCCCGAACCTGCTCTTCTGGGGTCCCTCGGCGGCTGTCGGGGCTTCTCGCGTTCATGCGAGCTCCCTCGCATGGTGAGAAGCATCTGTGGGCGTGCTCCCGTGATACAGCCAGCGGTTATAGCTGCTCGCTGTATCGCATGGCCCGGCCCCCCTGTGCTCCACATCAGTGGATGTGATTGACAGCAGCGCGAGCCAATGGCTGCGCTGCTTTCCATCCACTCCAGGCTGAACGGTGGAAAGGATGTCGGGACGAGCGTGGGACTTTTGGGGGGGAGGTAAGTAAAACGGGGGTCTGGGGGCACAGGCACTGTAAGATGTTTGTTCACCTTAATGCATTAAGGTGAAAAAACATTTACCTTTACAACCCCTTTAAAGTCTATGGGACTCGACCGTTCAAAATCTAAAGTGCTAATTATAAAGGCTAATATGCAAGTTACTGTCCTAAAAAGTGTTTGCGGACCTGGGTCCTGCCCCAGGAGACATGTATCAATGCAAAAAAAGTTTTAAAAAATGGCTGTTTTTTCGGGAGCAGTGATTTTTTTTTTTTTTTTTTAATGCTTTAAGTGAAACAAAAGTGTAATATTTAAATTTCATACCTGGGGGGTGTCTAGTATGCCTGTGAATGGGCGCATGTTTCTCGTGCTTAGAACTGCCCCTGCACAAAGTGTAACTTCTGCAGGAAAAAGTCATTTAAAATCACTCGCGGCTATAATGAATTGTTGGCTCCTGTAATACAAAGAACACTCATTGAAAGTCATTGATTTAAGAAAAAAAGCGTGTGGGGTTCCCCCAAATTCAATTACCAGGCCCTTCAGGTCTCGTATGCATATTAAGGGGAACCCTGCATCAAATAAAAAAAAATTGATGCGGGGTCCCCCTAAAAATCCATACCAGACCCTTTATCCGAGCACACAACCTGGCAGGCCGCAGGAAAGGGGGGGTGGGACGAGAGAGCGCCCCCCTGAACTGTACCAGGCCACATGCCCTCAACACTGGGAGAATGCTTATCAGAATCTGGAAGCCCCCCTTTAACAAGGGGACCCCCAGATCCCGGCCCCCTGTTTGAAATGGTAAGGGGGTACCCCTACCATTTCACAAAGTGTAAAAAATAGTTAAATAAACACTTTATTAAAAAAAAAAAAAAGATTCCAGCGGTGGTAATCCACTCTTGCTATCCAGTGACGGATGATCATCTCTCCTGGGTCCAGCGATGGCTGCTCTGATCCAGCGACGGGTGATTTCTCAGTCCAGCGGAGTCCATCCATGCGGTTGATGTTTCTTATGAGGAGGGCGGGGCCACCTGTCACCTGACCCCGCCCCCTCTGATGCTAGTGAGGGAAGCCAGGCTTCCCCAATGATGTATGGGTGACCCCACCCCCTCTGATGTAACGCAGGTTTCCTGGGGGTCCCCTTGTTAAAGGGGGCTTCCAGATTCTTATGAGCCCCCTGCTCGCAGACCCCCACAACCACCGGCCAGGGTTGTGGGGATGAGGCCCTTGTCCCCATCAACATGGGGGACATGGTGCTTTGGGGGGACCCCAAGCATTCTCCCAATGTTGAGGGCATGTGGCCTGGTACGCTTCAGGAGGGGGGGCACTCTCAAGTCCCCCTCTTTTCCTGCCAGGTTGCGTGCTCGGATAAAGGGTCTGGTATGGATTTTTAGGGGGACTCCCACATCAATTTTTTTAAATTTGATGCAGGGTTCCCCTTAATATCCATACCAGACCTGAAGGGCCTGGTTATTGAATTTGGGGGAACCCCACGCTTTATTTTTTATTTTTAAGTCAATGACTTTCAATGAGTGTTCTCTGTATTACAGGAGCCGACAATTCATTATAGCCAGAAATGACACTTTGTGCAGGGACAGTTCTAAGCACAGGAAACATGCGCCCCTTCACAGGCATACTAGACACCCCCGGTATGAAATTTAAAGGAATATTACACTTTTATTTCACGTTAATCATTATTAAAATCACTGCTCCTGAGAAACTGACATTTTTTAAAACTTTTTTTTTTTTTTTTTCATTGATCCATGTCCCCTGGGGCAGGACCCAGGTCCCCAAACACTTTTTAGGACAGTAACTTGCATATTGGCCTCTAAAATTAGCACTTTAGATTTCTCCCATAGACTTGTACAGGGTGTTCTGCGGCTTTTCGAATTTGCCGCGAACACCCCAAATTGTTCACTGTTCGCCAAACAGGCAATGTTCGAGTCTAACATGAATTCGACTCCAACTCTAAGCTCATCCCTAGTGGCCACTGCACAGGCAGTATAAATCCCTTGTTCCAGTTACCAGGAGCATTAGGTGTAATAGACTGCAGAGTGTATTCAAGACTTGACTGGCAGTGAGAACACAAAATGGGAAGCTATGTCTATTGTCTGTTCATAAACTAGACCCTGCAGTAAATTCTTGCAAGCTAAAAAGCTTTGGATTGTTATGCAATGTGGGTGGCACCATCAGGAGTGATCACCTGAAAAATGGGGCCTGTAAAGTACTGGCTTTTTTTTTTTTTTTTTTTTTTTTTTTTTGTGCACAATGGGGCATGTGCAGGAGGTTTATGGAGGTGGGTAGTATGTGCAGAAGAGTACGGCATGGTGCCAGTAGAACAATGGACAGTGAGGAGGGGGGGGGGGGGAGCCACAATGATTTGGGGGGTGGGGAGGAGGTAGTAGACAGTGACAGTAGGGCAGTGGATGGTGCCAGCAATTGTGTGGTGTGTGTGTGTGTGTGTGTTTTTTTTTTTTTTTTTTTTCCCTGCTTTTTGGAGGGTTGGGACTGGACAGTGTCGGTAGGGCAGGGGTGGTGTTGGGTTTTTATTTTTTTTTAATTTTTAAAAATTGCAATAAATATTACAAAATTATCAGCCCTGTTGGTGGGCTTTGGTATCTCAGGGATCTAAATGGACCCCTGACAGATTCCCCAGTCCCTTTCTCTGCAGCTGACAGTTGCAAGCACGATCTTCCTGTATGTCATTTTATCTGACAGCAGTGGGAGGGAGAGGAGAAGCGGCTGTCTGGAAAGCCATGCAGGGAGCTTGGTGCTTGCAACTGTCCCCCTGCCCCACCAATCATCCCTGGCTGTAAGGGACAATTGTCTGTGTGCAGAGTGGGTCACAGTGGGGCCCCCATGTGCAGTGAATACCCTGCACACATGGCTGATGTGCCACTGACCTGTAGTAATCAACATCTAGTTAAGAAAAAACACTTGCATGATTTGCCATTAATCCTGATTGCAATGCAATTTATGAACATGCCATTTCTGAAGATCATGTTTTTTCATTTAACTTATTGGCTCTTGTATTCCAGTTATCTCAGACCCCCGGAGATGATGCTCCAATTTTCCTGCCCAGTGACTCAGAATTTGACTGGTTACTGGCCAAGATCTGGGTGCGTAATTCTGATTTACAAGTGCATGAAATTGACACTCACCTTCTCCGCACACATCTCTTACCGGAGGTCTTCTCCGTTGCAACCATCAGGCAGCTGCCAATGGCACATCCAGTGTATAAGGTGAGTGGTGTCGCAAGTAAACTCTTTATCATACATCATAGGACACAGAGCCTCACGTATTTACTTGGTGGGTTATGGGCCTAATTTCAGGTATTGACACTGGTATAACCAATACAGGAAGTTGACTCCCCTATATAACCCCTCCTCCTTCCAGGAGTACCTCAGTTTTTTTTTCGCCAGTGTCTAAGGTGTTGGTCACGAGTGAAGATGTGCTCTGAGGAGCTCCTAGAGGGATCCATGACTGATTTAAAGAACCTCCAACAGATCCATCCTTGCCACTGAGGCCATAGGATGGTACCTGGACCTCGGTTGAAGAACAAGATTTTTTGCCTGTAACTCTTCTCTCGGAGAGCTGGGCCCTAGGAACCGGGACTTTTTTTTTTTTTTTTTTTTTTGGTCTTGTCACACTTCCTAAAGTTGTCCTGAGGGGTGCTATACAAGGCCCAAAGGAGCGGAACCTGTTTTAAAAGGGCCCCAGTCTTTGAGTGTGTTTAAATGCAGCCCATAATGGGTGAAGTTTGGATCTGCTGTGTCAGCAGCATCCTGCAGCAAGGACAAGGTAGGGAAAAAGGTTATGCTTTTTCCTTCATGTATCTTATATGCCTAAAGTCTCTTTAAGGGGACTAAAAATGTGCACACCTATGCATGCCTGTTCAGCAGCGCTGTCTCACTATATATGTTGTCCCAGCAGAGGGCAAAAAACTTTGGGCAAAGGCTATTTTTTTATTTTATTTTTTTATGCTGGCAGTTGCTGGGGATAAAGTTTAAAAAAAAAAGACAAAGATGGGAATTTGCTGTCAGAAATCCCCCCCCCCCCCTCTTATAATGCATCCGCTACTTACTTTACTATGGAGGAAAATTCACTAAGATGGAAGGTTCCAGCAGTGGACGATGCGGTTTCCAATGTGAACAGAAGTTTAACTTGTCCAGTGGACAATCCACATATGCTCAAGGAGCCAACAGATAAAATATTGGAAGGTCTGTTAACCTTTTTTCCTTAGCAGGGACTGTAACTCAGCTTGCAATAGCGGCTATAGGCATCTGTCAGTCCTTAAAGGACCAATTTAAAGATGATCTCAAAGAGCTTCCTGCACAACAAGCTCAGGAGTTAGCCAAGCTACCTAGGGCATTATGCTTTGCCATAGATGCTATCAAAGATTCTATTTACCAGGATTCACGCCTGGTGCTTGTACTTATACACATGCAAAGGACCCTTTGGTTAAAGGGTTGGTCAGCTGAAACGCCTTGTAAGAACCTTCTAACTAGTTTCCCCTTTAAGGGAGAACAACTATTTGGCAATAGTTTGGATAAATGCATTCAATTTCCAGTGGAAAGAGTACTCTCTTGCCAGTCAAAAGAAAATATAAACATCCTTCATTTACAAAAACTTTTTCCCCGGCACCAAGGGCATCCACCTAGGCAACTGCCTCCACCGTCAGACTCTACGGGAAGATCCCAGGGTCAAACCCAGGCACAAAGGAAGACCTGGGGCCGCAAGCCTGCAAAGCAGAACACAAAGGCCTCATGAATGGTGGGGTGAAGATTTGAGGTACTCAGAAGTCTGGCAAGAGGATATTCAGGACAAATGGACTCTCTCCACAGTATCCCTAGGATACAAGCTAGAATTTCAAGAGTTTTCACTGTCCCGTTTTCTGAGATAAAACGTTCCCAGGGATCCAGGCAAAAGGCAATCCCTGTTACAAGCATTAGACCGATTTATTGGCTCAAGGGGTGATCAGACAGATTCCCAAACAAGAGCAAGGTTTGGGGTTCTACTCAAACCTATTTACGGTGTCAAAGCCAAATGGGGATATCGGACCAATTCTAGATCTACGGAATCTAAATCTGTTCCTGAGGATGCGCTCCTTTTGCATGGAAGTCAATCAAATCAGTAGTTTCTATTCTACAAGGAGGAGAACTTCTGGCATCCATCGACATCAGATGCATCTCTGCATGTCCCTATATTTCCTCCTCATCAGAGGTTTCTGCATTTCGAAGTAGAAGAAAAGCACTTTCAGTTTGTAGCTTTGCCCTTCGGGCTTGCTACAGCACCCCGGGTATTCACAAAAGTACTAGCCCCACCTCTAGCCAGGCTAAGGGCACAGGGCATAACTGTCTTGGCTTATTTGGACGATCTGTTGATAGACCAGTCAGTGGCTCGCTTGAAGCAAGGCGTAGCCATTACAAGCAGTTACCTGAAAGACCCGGGTTGGATTCTTAACCTAAAGAAGTCCTCCCTAAAGCCACCAAAGAGGTTGGAGTATTTGGGCATGATCATAGACACAGCCCAGAAAAGGGTCTTCTTGCCTCCCACAGAGATCGGCTCCATGAAGGAGCTAGTGAGGATGATCAGATCAAAAAAAAATCCTTCAATCCGCCTTTGTATGAGTTTGTCGGGGAAGATGGTAGCTTCATTCGAAGCAGTTCCCAATGCCCAATTCCATTCGAGACTGTTTCAAAACAGTATCCTATTTGCTTGGAACAAGATAATTCAAGCTTTAGATTTGTCAATGCGGCTGTCCCCAAGAGTGTCCCAAAGCCTCAATTGGTTACTATCGCGGAACCTGCTGAAGGGAAAATCAGTCAGACCAGTTATCTGGAAAATGGTAACAGATGCCAGCCTTTCAGATTGGGGAGCAGTACTAGAAAGGACTGTCCAGGGACAATGGTCAAGAACCAAAAGAGCATTGCCCATCAACATCCTAGAGATTTGGGCAGTATATCTGGCTCTAAGGACCTGGATCTCCAGGTTAAAGAATTGTTCTGTCAGGATCCAATCCAACAATGCCACGGCTGTGGCATATATCAATCACCAAGGGGGCACCAGGAGTCAGCTCAGAGGTGAACCAGATTCTAACTTGGGCATGTGACATTCTTCTGCCAATCAGCAGTTTCCATTCTGGGAGAGAATTGGCAGGCGGGCTATCTGAGTCGCCAGCAGTTATTCCCGGGGGAATGGTCTCTTCATCCCAAAGTGTTTCGGGCTGTTTGCCAAAGATTGGACTCCAGACGTAGATCTTCTTCTGGTGTCCAGATTCAACAGTCAACTTTGTCCAGGACAAGGGACCCACTCGCCTACAGAACAGATGTGTTGGTGACCCTGTGGGATCAGTTCTCACTGATCTATGCATTTCCCCCCCCGATTCAGTTGCTACCACAACTTCGTAGGATCAAGCTGGAAAGAAAGCCAGTGATACTGGTAGCACAAGCATGGCCCAGAAGGTTATGGTACGCAGAGATTGTAAAGATGCCAGTGGAGGGTCCGTGGCCCCTCCCACTAAGGCCAGACCTGGGGGCCGATATTCCATCCTACTTTGCGGTTAACGGCTTGGCTATTGAGACCCACATTCTGAAGAAACGTGTGCTTTCCAGGTCGGTTATCTCTACTTTGATTAATGCTAGTGTAGCGATGACACTTTGTCCAAAGTGTCTGTCATGTACAAATGTAGTTTTTGCCTCAGAACAGTAAAGGGGTTCTGAGGGTTAACTGTGTAGGTTTAACTTTGACATCAGTTTGGCTGGGCTGTGTTTAGAGTTCTGTCTGGTCATGTGTACAGTTGGGTGCACATGACGGGCTCAGAACCAGGCCTGGTTGGACGCTTTGGGTATCTGCGTCTCCGGAGCCAACCAGTGGGTGCGCCGGGCCCCGCTGAGGAGTCTGTTGAAGGGTACTTAAGATGTTGAAATCACGTGTTCTAGGTTCATTTGTGAGGCCTTAGCGGTCTGTTCCTGATTCTGTACCAGGGTAGCCCCACGAGGGTCCTGGTCATGGGCGCATTAGCCAACTGAAGCATGTTGCGGATCGATGAACACCAATAGACCCGCCTGGTCTGGGATGGGGATCAGTCTGTTTCCGAGTCTCGGAACCAGCTGGTCTGAGGCACAGTAACTGAGGGAGGATTCAAAGCAACTGGGTGTGCTCTCGGCTTGGAGGGGCAGCTCGTGTAAGTGACCAGGGGGAGGACTCTTTGAGAAGTGCCTGGTTGCTGAGTTGTGAAGGACACTGACGAATTCACTTTTTTTTTTTTTTTTTTTTTTACTTTTTTCCTGTACTGTCGAGACAGAACGTTCCAGGTACTGAGGAAAAAGGTTCCTGTTCACTTCTGTTACCAGTTACTCAAGGTCAAAGATTTCACAAGTTCTGGATCAAAGTGCTGACTGCCATAATCTCTGGCTAGAGATTTGTTCAGCCTTGAAGCGCCCAGCTGCGAGTGGCTACTCTCTGGGTGGTATTAAACTTTATTAGCAGTTCAAGGTGCCTGAGTTTCTTCCCCCTTGCCCTCTGTTCCCATATGAGACTGTTGGATGTTACCCCTGCAAATAAGCCTTTTCTAAAGAACTTTTATGGTGTCGGCATCCAAAGTTGTTGGGTACTAACTCTGGGAACCCCTAGATGTGGAAGAACCAGCCAAGTGGAGGTAACCGGTAAGGCCAAAAGTTAAGGCTGCCCTGCCAAGGGTCAAGGCCGCTACACTAGGAAGACAGCTTCTAGAGCTGTAATAGTCTGGAAGACTTGTGTTTCTTGGTGTGAATCCAAGGGTTGGCACCCTCAGATGTAGGCAGAATTCTTGCCTTTCTACAGTTAGGCATAGAGATGAAGTTGGCCCTGAGTACTATTAAGGGCCAAGTCTCAGCCTTATCAATTTTATTTCAAAGACCGTTTGCTATGCATTCTTTAGTCCGGGGTTTCATGCCAGGAGTGCTGCGGATTAATCTGCCAGTCAAAGCACCCTTAAGCCCTTGGGACTTGAACTTAGTTTTGTCTGTTACAAAAACAGCCATTTGAACGTTACAGCATATTCCTTTAGTCCTTTTGACAAGGAAGCTGATATTTCTGGTTGCTATATCCTCAGCAAGGAGGGTGTCAGAATTGGCTGCTCTTTCTTGTTAGCCATATTTGATTATTCATGAGGACAGGGTGGTGTTATGCCCTCGTCTAGATTTTTTGCCAAAGGTGGTTTCAGGCTTTCATCTGAAGATATTGTCCTGCCTTTGTTTTTTGTTTTTGTTTTTTCCCCCAAGCTCGGCTTCCAGGGATGAAAAGTCACTACGTTGTCTTGATGTGGTGAGAGCAGTGAAGATCTATTTGAAGAAAACCTGCTCAGTCGTAAGACTGACATCTTATTTATTCTGCCAGAGAGTCCTAAAAGGACAGGCAGCATCTAAATCCACTGACACTAAGTGGATTTGGCAAGTTATAGTTCAAACTTCTGATTTAAAGGGAAAGATTCCCCCTTTTCAAGTTAAGGTGCACTCTACCAGAGCAGTTGGTGCTTCTTGGGCAGTGCGTCACCAGGCCTCTGTCTCAGATCTGCAAGTCCGTGACTTGGTCTTCAGTGCATTTGCAAAATTTTATCAAGTGGATGTAAGATGGAATGAGGATATTGCATTCAGGCGCAGTGTGCTGCAGGCAGCAGTACAAGTCCTCAGGCCTGGGGGTTACCCTATGGGTTGTGTCTCCCTCCCCTCCAGTAGCATTGCTATGGGACATCCCACTAAGTAAATACTTGAGGCTCTGTTTGCTATGATGTACAATAACCCTTTCATGACTAAGCCTATTTTTGGAATTTGGTGTTTACAAGTTAAAATCCATATTTTTTTGCTAGAAAATTACTTGGAACCCCAAACATTATATATATTTTTTTAGCAGAGACTCTAGAGAATAAAACGGCGATTGTTGCAATATTTTATGTCACACGGTATTTGCGCAGTGGTGTTTTAAACGCAACTTTTTGGGAAAAGGGACACTTTCATGAATAAAAAAAACAGTAAAATTAGCCCAATTTTTTTGCGTAATGTGAAAGAGATAATGTTACGCCGAGTAAATGGATACCAAACATGTCACACTTTATAATTGCGCGCACTTGTAGATTGATGACAAAGTACGGTACCTAAAAATCTCAATAGGCGACGCTTTAAATTTTTTTTACGGTTACCAGGTTAGCGTTACAGAGGAGGTCTAGTGCTAGAATTATTGCTCTCGCTCTGACGATCGTGGCGATACCTCACATGTGTAATTTGAACACTGTTTACATACGCGGGCACGACTTCCGTATGCCTTCTCTTTGCTTCGCGAGCTCGCGGGGACGGCGGGCGCTTTAAAATTTTATTTATTTTAAAATGACTAAATTGTTTAAAAAAAAATAAATAATAATTGATCACTTTTATTGCTGTCACAAGTAATGTAAACATCCCTTGTGACAGTAATAGGTGGTGACGGGTCCTCTTTATGGAGGGATCGGGGGTCTAAAAGACCCCCCCCACCCCTCCTTTACACTTCAATGTATTCAGATCGCCGAAAACTGCGATTCTGAATACCGGATATTTTTTTAAAACCGGCGCCATTGGCAGCCGAGTAAACGGGAAGTGACGTCATTTACGATGAGGAGACTGGAACGAAGCCGATTACGCAGCAGCCGGAGGCGTCGGATCTCTGATCGGTGCTCCCGATTGAGCGGGAGCACCGGTAACAGCGGCGGGAGGGGGGGGGACGTCCCCTCCCGCTCCTCCGGCATAACAGCCGAGCGGCTTTTAGCCGCATCGGTTGTTATGCCTGGATAGCCAATCGCCTGCTGCAAAAAACGGTGCCGGGATGATGCCTGCATCATCCCGGTATAACCCCCGGAAGCAGAGTACGCATATCTGCGTACGCTCGGCGGGAAAGGGTTAAAGAAAATAGGATTTTAAACGGCTTACCTGTAAAATCCTTTTCTTGGAGTAAATCATAGGACACAGAGTAAATTGCTTATATTGCTTGGCTACAAAAAATTGGGTACTCCTGGAAGGAGGGGTTATATAGGGGAGTTGACTTCCTGTATTGGTTATACCAGTGTCAACACCTGAAAGTAGGCCCATGATCCACTAAATACTTGAGGCTGTGTCCTATGATGTACTCCAAGAAAAGTATTTTAAAGGTAAGTTTTTTTTTTTTTTTTTCCCCCCTCTCCAGTACCTGTATTGGTGGATTGCCAGGAACCTCATGGGTCATGCTTAATTCTCAACTACTGTACAAGGCAATGCTGTCTTTACTTTATGACCCAGTAAATATTTCCCCCAATAGTTTCTAAATGAGATCTCAAAAGGACACATTTAAAATGGGGAATGCTACAGCACTTTCATGCAGGCTGCTGTGATGCCCTACAAAGGAATGGGAGTGGGCATCTCTCTAAGCTTTTCTAATCCATGAAAATATGATCTTTGATCTTCGCTTTGAGTCCCATTCTGTTTTTGTTTTCCCATTGACAGTCCAACCATACAACACATGTTGATGCATTGCTCAGATATGAAAGGGGCCTTGGTTTAACAATTAATGTTTCATGAAATAGTTCATCTGTCTTGACAAACTTCAAAATGGTAAAGCAAAATGGCAGATCATTGCTGACATTCTCTAGAAATGCTTAACCAGTTGCCGACCGCCGCACGCCGATGTACGTCGGTAGAATGGCACGGGCAGGCATAAGGACATACATGTACGTCCCTTGCCTCCCGCGGGTCGGGGGCCCGATCGGGCCCCCGCCCGGTGCCTGCGGCGGTCGGTTTTCATCCGGGAGCGATCCGGGACGAGGGGGCGGCCATTCATTCATGGCCACCCCCTCGCGATCGCTCCCGACGAATAGAAATCCCCGGTGACATCACTTCCTCTCCTGTAATGTAAACACAGGAGAGGAAGTGATGTATTCTCTCCTCCGTGTCGGTATTTTTCGTTCCGACACGGAGGAGAGCGGATCGGTGAGTTGCACCAACACTCTACACACACAGTAGAACATGCCAGGCACACTCACACCCCCCCTTTACCCCCCGATCACCCCCCCCCAATTACCCCTGCCCCCCAGTCACAGTGACACCAATGTCATTTTTTTTTTTTTTTTTTTTTTTTTTTTTTGCATTGGTGTCATTTGTGACTGTAATAACTGTTAGGGCAGTTAGAGTTAGCCCCCTTTAGTTCTAATGTACCCCCCTAACCCCCCCAATAAAGGTTTAACCCCGTGATCACCCCCCGTCGCCAGTGTCACTAAGGCTGGGTTCACATTGCAGCGGTTTATGAGAACGAATGTGATTCGCACCGCACTGCAGTGCAAATCACATCCGATCTCTGTGCGATTCGAGTTCAGCCATCCGCCGCAAATTCGCACGGGACCCTTTTTTTGGCCCGCAGCAGAATCGGATCGCATGGGTGTTCACACCATGCGATCCGAGTTTGCAGATCGCACTGCGATATGCGAACTGATCTGGGGGTGTCAGTAACATTTCACTGACACTCCCAGCAGTTCGCATAGGGCAGTGTGAACTGCCGCCGGGAGGCATGCGATGCGGGAACCCGCCGCGGATTTGCGGCGTTTCCGCATCGCTCCAGTGTGAACCCAGCCTAATAAGCGATCATTTTTCTGATCGCCGTATTAGTGTCACAGGTGACGCTAGTTAGGCAGGTAGGTATTTAGGTTCGCCGCAGCTTTTTATAGCGCCAGGGACCCCCATATACTACCGCATAAAGCCCCCTGATTGCCCCCTAGTTAACCCTTTCACCAGTGATCACCATATAACTGTTACAGGTGACGCTGGTTGGTTAGTTATTTTTTTATAGTTTCAGGGCACCCGCCATTTATTACCTAGTCTCACTAGTGTACCCCTAAATTTAGGGGTGTCTACTTTCCAAAATGGGGTCATTTGGGGGGGGTTTGTGCCATCTTGGCATTTTATGGCCTTCAAAACTGTAACGCCCTTAGAAAGCCTGAAGGCGGTGCTTGGTTTTCGGGGCCCCGTACGCGGCTAGGCTCCCAAAAAGTCCCACATATGTGGTATCCCCATACTCAGGAGAAGCAGCAGAATTTATTTTGGGGTGTCATTTCACATACGCCCATAGCATGTGTGAGCAATATATCATTTAGTGACAACTTTGTGTAAAAAAAAAAAAAAAAATATTCAATGGGCTCAACATGCCTCTTATCAATTTCCTTAGGGGGTCTACTTTCCAAAATGGGGTCATTTGGGGGGGTTTTGTACTGCCCTGCCATTTTAGCACCTCAAGAAATGAGATAGGCAGTCGTAAACTAAAAGCTGCGTAAATTCCAGAAAACGTACCTTAGTTTGTAGATGTGACAACTTTTGCGCAAACCAATAAATATACAATTATTGACTTTTTTTTTACCAAAGACATGTGGCTGAATACATTTTGGCCTAAATGTATGACTAAAATTGAGTTTATTGGATTTTTCTAATAACAAAAAGTAGAAAATATCATTTTTTTTTCAAAATTTGCGGTCTTTTTACGTTTATATCGCAAAAAATAAAAATCGCAGAGGCAATCAAATACCATCAAAAGAGAGCTCTATTTGTGGGAAGAAAAGGACGCAAATTTTGTTTGGGTACAACATTGCATGACCGCGCAATTACCAGTTAAAGCAGCGCAGTGCCAAAGTGTAAAAAGACCTCTGGTCATTTACCAGCAAAATGGTCCGGTCTGAAAGTGGTTAAACTGCAAAAGAAAATGCAAGGTTAGATCTGACTGGAGTCTTGTATGTGTTTTTTTTTTTTTTTTTTTTTTTTTTTTTTTTACATTGCTTAACACATTTGTATATTTTTCTAGCTGCTTATGCCACATCTTCGCTTCACACTGGAAACAAACACACTTCTCAGGAAACAGGTTATTGGACCCAAAGGCTTCTTTGATCAAGTAAGAATGTCTTGGGGATGACTTCAAATATTTTGGTCTACTCTATTGCATGATTTTTTTTTTGTTTTGTTTTTTGCTGCTACCTTGGATGAATCCTTGGCAAAAAGATTGCTCTTGGGGAACCCCTGAATATATTGTATAATATATTCACGAACATTGGTGTGATCGGCAAGCTGTTATAACAATTTTTTGAACTTGCCACAACTGATTTCAAGGCAAAGCTAGAGGGTATAAAGTGTGGATACTTGTGCCTTAATTGGAGGCCTACTTAATGTCCTAATGGTGGCTATTTGTCTTCTATATCCCCAACACACCACTGTTCTGGGAACCATACACTACTTGTATGCCTCTAATATCGGTTTCTGTCCAGGCTTTTGCGGTGGGAAATGGAGGGATCCCAATACTGATGAAGAAAGCCATGGATGGGTTGACCTATAGTAGCCTTTGTCTCCCTGATAACATTGAAAGCAGAGGAATGGAGACAATTCCTAACTACTTCTACAGGGATGATGGCATGAAGATCTGGTTGGCCATGGAGAGGTAGAGGTCTCCTATTGGTGCTAAAAATGTAAAGGAAAACTTTTCTACACCTCCCAATATGATTTTCTGTTCTTTCTAGCTTTGTGTCAAACATTGTAAATTACTACTATAGCAGTGATGAAATGGTTAGCCAAGACCCTGAACTTCAAGCCTGGGTGGCTGAGATCTTCAAGGAAGGATTCCTGGAATATAAGACTTCAGGTATGTTCCCTGAGCAGTGTGTGGGGATTTTTCACAAAAAAAAAATTAAAATGCACATAAACACATTGGCATGTTATAGAGCTTGCCAAAACTAATGCAGCATACACACGATCAGACTATCCGGCGGACTTGGTGTGGCGGACCAGAGTCTGCTGGACAATCCGTCCATGTGTGGGCTCTGGACTTTTTTTTTTTTTTAAATGAACGGACTTTCCCGCACACAAAGAAAAGCCCGTTCATTTTGAACGCGGCTCCAGGTAGCCAGGACTAGCAAAGGAAGTCAATGTCACCACCTTCGGTGGTGAGATTGACACGTCGCTGGCCCCGTCACCTAGTATGGACTTAAAGGGGAAGCCCTATGCCGAAAATGGCGTAGGGGTCCCCCCCAAGGTCCATATAAGACCCTTATCCGAGCATGCTACCCGGCCGGTCAGGAAAGGGGGTGGGGACGAGCGAGCGGCCCACCCCCCCCCCCCCCCCCGAGCCGGACCCTCACTCCGTTTTTTTTTTTTTTTTTTTTTTTTTTTCGCATAACGTGTCAATCTCGCCGCCGAAGGTGGCGACATTGACTTCCTTCGCTAGTCCTGGCTACTTGGAGCCGCATTCAAAATGATCTGACTTTCCTCCATATGGGCAAGTGCAGCCATAGTCCGGGTTGTGTGTGGGCAGGTCCACTCCTTCGGAAAGTCCGGCTGACTTTCCGGCGGTTTGTCCGCTGGATAGTCTGATCATGTGTACGTGGCATTAGGATCATCTGCAAAAACGTGAGCTGCAGAAACAAAACTGCCAGTGCAAGTATTCCCTCTCCAGACCTGATGTCACAATTCTAGCTCCACCTTATACTGGCTCTGGATTATCAGTTTTGGATGGATTTCATTTTTTGTAATCTGACTTTTGTACAGCCCAGTTGATTTAACCGAATTTTTTGAATTTTTTTTTAGCATGAATATGCCTTGACATATTCCTAAATTCTGTGCAGTTTTGACCTAATAGGTGTAAGACTATTTGACATTTTGTGGCTTAATTGGCACAGGTCTTATACAGATGGACCTCCTTTGGTTTCATGTCCCACAAGGGACATGGTCTGTATGGAATTTCTAACTAGAGCAGGGACTGACCAGAATCCTGACAAATGCATGTTGAAAACCTGTATATGGTTTAGTCATGCCCAGGGGTGTTGCTAGGTCTACAAAAGATCTGGGGCTAGAGCCCATAGCAGAAAAGAAAAGGTGTATGTTCTTGCCCGCCTACTCTGGCTCTCCTGCTGTCATGCGCACTCGCATCCCAGGGCCCAGTGGTTGGGGACCCCTGCAGAGACTCAGGCTATGGTCCCAGAAGCCACCCTCTAGCGATGCCACTTTCCAAATGTGTTAAGTCCATGTGTTGTGGATGGAGTACCAATTGCAGTTTGTGCAAGCTTGGATGGAAATGCAATGTGCAATGTTTTTATGGGACTTGGGACAAGTTTTGGAAATACTGTACTAAGACTGTTTCTTGTGACAGAAATCCCATCTTCCTTGGAGTCCATAGGCTCTCTGATCAAGTACTTGACTATGGTGATTTTTACATGCTCTGCTCAACATGCAGCTGTCAACAGTGGTCAGGTGAGTGGAAAAGCCAGTAAATGGCCTGGACTAGCACAGCATAAGTCTGTCTTCAGATTTTTCTCTTATGCAGCCATTACAACATGCTGGTTAGCAGTCATATGGGTGTATGGAAGCATCAACAAAGGCCTCATTGCAAGCCATATTTTATACTTTTGTTGTCTGCAATCTTGTGATTGCATTGATGTGCTTCCCATAGTGCACTGTCTGGCGCTTGAACACAGTGCACTTCAGGATAGAAAATATTTAAAGGGCGTGTGTGTGTGTGTGTGTGTGTGTGTGTGTGTGTGTGTGTTTTTTTTTTCTCCACATTTTTTATTTTTCTGCCTGCAGGGAAGGGGTGGGGGTGGCACACTATTACTAGTGTGGTCTGCACTGTGAGGGGGAGGATGATGCCATGTCAGCTTGTGTACCGTTTTCTGCAATATTCTCACTTTAAATTTGCTCCCTCGGGACCATAGTTTGCATGGTGGATGGTGCTGGGATGAGTTTTCAGTTTTGAACTGCTTGCAGTAATGCTGGGACCTGTAGTCCTCCGGCAGGGAATCCCGAGGAGCGGCGCTCTAAGGCTGCATTACCACCACCTCCAGGTTGCCGCGCATGCACTTCCACATTAACTTTTTAATTTCAAAACAAACTCCTTAATTTGCAGTTTAAAACAAAGCATCAACCTAATACAAGGCCTTTTTTTTATTTTTGGGTATGGCTTGCCCAATATTTATAATTTATACATTTTCTGGATATGTCTCCTGTGCAGTTTGACTTCTATTCTTGGATGCCCAATGGACCCACCTCCATGAAGTGTCCACCACCCACTGCTAAAGGAGTCACTACAATGCCGGATATTCTAAAAGCATTGCCAGATGTGAACACTACAGCTACAGGCATTGCTACAGTGTGGCTCCTCAGCAAGGAGCCCCAGGATAGGCTGAGTGCCAGGGACTGACTAGGAACAATGTACAAATGTGCTGCGTATGAAATGTTTAGTGTAAAGTGGTGTCATAGAACCTTCTATAAATGCATATATGGTGATTTGTGTGTGAAAGCTCTAAGTTGGTGTAACAAAATGCAGCATCAACAACAAACAAGTGGTAATTGCATTACAATAATGGTGAATAATAGCAGATACGATTCCTTGAATTTCAAAGTGTTTAAGTAAATAACATTTTTGCAAAGTCTGATTTTAATTCAGTGGATGATCTAGTATTAAACCTGTCCAAGTATATATCCACCACCTTCACATAAAGTGCATACTCACCAGAAGTAATGGCAGCTGTGACGGCAGCATGAGCACATTATACCAAATGTGGAGATCCCTCAGGATTCATGGAGGCATAGTATCTTCAGGTGGGCTCTCGCTGGCTTTTACTCCTTGCACACACCACACCAGAAACTCCTTCTTGCCTAGCAACCAGGAGGGGTTTCCAGTGTATTGAGAGCCCATCTGAAGGTACAGTTGGTGATGCTATTCTGTTATGACTCCTGAGTGATCTCCACATTTTGGCATAAGGTACACATGCTGCCATTACGGCTGTTGGCTGGTGAGTTCTCACTTTATCTGAAAGTGGTGGATATATACTTGGACATGTTTAATACTATCTGCAGTCGCTGGATTAATCGCACAAGACTCTTCCCATCAGCCCGCTGGTAGTTGTAGTTCCACATTCTTCAGCCAGAAGGTGAATCCATTCCGTAAGGACTAAATGTCGCACATTTTTTTGCTCTGTCTTGTCACTAATTAACCACTTCAATACAGGGTGCTTTCCCCCTTCATGTCAAATCCAATTTTCAGCTTTTTAGCGCAGTCTGTTTATCCACTTTCCACCTGCTGGCTGTCATATGACATCCTTGACGTTGCAGGTATATCTGATACCTGCAGCTACAAGCATCATTCAGATTCCCTACACCAGAACGATGGAAGCTGTTCCACGGCTTGATTGTTCTTGTGGATGGCAAGAGGGACATCCTCCCCCTGCCCTCTGGTGCTTCTACCGACTCACCGCTTCAATCGATGAGTCAGACGGAATCCACCAGCCCCAGATGTTTACCATGGAGTTTTCTGCCAGACCAGATGGTTCATTTTTCTTTTTTTCCCCAGCCTAGATGTGAGATGTGGGGTGTCTTATTGACCCTATATCTCACTGTAGAGGACCGATCATGCCATATTACTATTACAAGTGATGCTTGCATTTCTTGTAATAGGAATAAAAGTGAAATTTTTTTATTTATTTTTTATGTGCTAAAGTAACATTTAAAGTGCCCCTGTCCCCGTGTGCTCACATGCAGAAGAGAATGCATAAGTCCCGCCCACATATGAGAACTGTTCAAACCACACGTGAGGTATTGCTGCAACTATTGGCGCAAGAGCAATAATTCTAGACCACCTCTAACGTAAAACATGTAACCAGTAAAAATGTAAAGCATCCTCTATGGGGATTTTTAAGTACCGAAGTTTGCTGCCATTCCACGAGTGTGTGTGCAATTTTGAAGTGTGACATGTTTAGTATCTATTTACTTGGCGTAACTACATCTTTCACATTATGCAAAAACAGGGGCTAACTTCTTCCTTTTTTTTTTTTTTTTTTTTTTTTTTTTTTTTTTTCTTTTTTCTTAAGCCGGTATTGGTGGTGAGATCTGATTGGCATCATGTGTGGGCACACTGCCACCCATGGCCACTAGGGATGCCATACTGAGTTGGCATCCAAGGGGGGCTGCACTGATGAACAGCGCAGACCCCCCTGTCAGAGGAGCAGCCAATCGGCTCTCCTTTACTCACACAAGTGAGGAAAAGCTGGTAAATGGCTCTTCCTGTTTATATCGTGATTGGATACAGCTGATCATGGTAAAGAGTCTCCATCTGACTCTCTAGATAGATCCGAGTTGCGGTGTGTCAGACTGACACGCCGCAACAACGATCGCTGGGGTGCACATCGGCTTGTTATCCCTACAACGTCATGACGCCCAGTCAACCTATCGCACCCACTTTACCGGCGTCATTTTGCTATATGGCAGGCAGCAAGTAACAGGTCAGCATCACTCAACACTAGAGGGAAACCGCTCCACCCCTGCAACAATGCCACAGTGTTCTGATTGCAGGAATAAGTAGATATCCATCTCCTGGCTACATTTTGTGTTGTCCACTTATACACTTTAAACTTCAAGGCATTTTATCTGCTGTCTATTATTGTGATGTAATTGCCTCTTATTGTTGGCGCTGCACTTTGTTACACTATTTTTGTTTCAAGGTTTGCTATGCTAGCTGCCTCGCTTTCTTTCTACGAAGCACAGATTTTGTCACTTATTTTATATTAAGTCATAGTATAGCTAGTAAGTCATTCACCTGCACTTGTCATGTAATGTTGCAGTTTTGCAGCTTATCAAAGTCTTCAGTTCAGCATTAAAGTAGAACTATAGTCTCATTGTGGAGATTTCCCTTCACTTCCTGTCCCATAGCCAATCAGAAAGTGATGGAATTCTTTAGGGACCCCAGGTCACAAGAACTAGTGTCCCCATTGGAAGATTTCCCCTGTACCTTTTCTGGGGACAACCCACAATTTTGGATTTTTCTTTTACGTTCACTGTGAATGATGGTAAACAGGACAAATGGAGAGTGTGAATCTCCTTAGAGGAGGTCCAGCCTGTACATAAACAAATTAAGTCAGCAGCTACAAATACTGTAGCTGACTTTTTTTTTAATATAACCCTCACACCTGCCCACCATCATGACGTGACAGACTTTGAGTGGGTATATCTGATGCCTGTAGCTACAGATGGCACCACTAACAAATGCGTCCAGGTGCATGTGCCAGCATCCTTGCTAAAGAAAAAAGCCTTAATTATACTTTAATTGTTGGATATTACTGATGTAAAACTTTAACATTACAGAATAAGTAGTTGAATGTGACTGAACTTCTAGCAATTCAATGCTGAACATGTGTATAGGATATTTTATTGCTAACCTCAGGAAGTTCTTCTCTACAGAAGCCTCTAGGAGACTACACTAATGTACGTTTTACAGAGAAGACCCCACAGCATTTAATTAAGGAATTCCAGGATAAACTGGCTAAAATCTCCAAATCCACCCAAGAGAGGAACATGGCTGTGCGTCTACCCTATCCCTACCTGGACCCAACTTGTATAGAAAACAGTGTTTCAGTCTAACAGTCTTTCAGTCTACTGGTGGATCTGCTGGCTGACTGTTTGTTTTCAGTCCATTTTTGGTGGGAATAGCATCTTGTCACTACAGCGGAATGTTTTGTAGGATTATGAGATTTTGTATCTGAAAGATTGCCCTGTATGAGTAATAAAAGATTTCTCAGTGCATGTCTTGTGTGGAGAGATTTGTCTTACCTTTCCTAAAGAGGTTTTAGGAGGACACACTAAGAGTAATTGTACAATTCATGCAACTATCAGGAACAGTCTTAAGAGTTATAAAGGCAGATTTATTTTTTTGCACCTTAACACATACTCTGCATCAAGGAAAACTGTATGCAACCAGATGCACCCCCCCCCCCTCCACCCAAAACTGTAACTCAATCCAGTGATGTGCACAGGAGCAACTCTCGACTTGCTCCTCATTGGCACAGACACAGCAGCGGGAGTCATTGGTCAATCGCAGCCAATGAGGAAGGGGTGGATACACAGCAGGGCTAGGGAGTGACCATGCACAAGTGTATCATAGCAAGTGGCTTGCTACAGGGACACTTGGCAGGGTGGAGGGCCCAGGAGCGCTGGTGGTAGACTGGAGAAGAGGAGAATCCAGGCTACCCACGGCACTCTTGGGTAGATGCAAAGATAATTAGCAGACTCAGACTTCTATAGGTAGATGGTTATACAGTGGAAGACCTGCAGCTTCTCACCACTTCTGTATCCATAGCTTCCAACCGTCCCTGATTTCAAGGAACTCTCCCCAAATTGGAGCAAAGTGCCTCTTTCCAAAACATCTTTCAGGACAGCACCTAAGGGATCATGGCTCCTCCCACAGGAAACGCCTCATCAGTCAAGTCTTTAAAAGGAGGCCTCCATGTAGTTTCCATCAGTTTTGTTTCCTCCAGCCGGAGGAACACCTCTGGTGGGAGCCATGATCTCTCAGGGCTTTCCTGAGAGAGACCGGTTCTCACCTGATGAGTCTTTATTTTATTTTTTTTGGCGACTGATCCTCCCACATGCCTCCTGCTGGACGGTCCCGTGGGCTCCCTCTCCCTCTTCTGTGCTTAGAGAGCCCGTACGACTGGCTGTACTGTTCCCCACTTTTATTTTCAGACAGGCGGCAGCAGTATTTTTTTTATTTATTTTTTTCCCCTGTTGAAGCTGTATTGCGGGATGGAGAGATGGCAGCTGCCATTGTTCTGGTGGCCAAGGAGAGCCTCGGCCGCATCCTGAATGGGAAGGGGCAGTACTTCCAGGTTGGTGCATGGTGTAATTTGTCTGCAAAGTGCAGGGGGAGAGGGCAGGCTCACCTGACGCTTTAAAGTTCCAGGTTGACGCAGTGGTGTTTTTAAACCTGGAAACCAGCGTTTTCGTTCACCACGGGTCCGCAAGCTATGGATAGCGATACAGCAGATAAGGGGGCAGGCCAGGCAGGGCCCCAGCAAGGCTAAGGTAGGAAACAGCATTTTCAGGTAACCTGGGTCCTTTACTCTCCCCCCCACAGGAGAAATTCGCCCTCTCTCCTCCTCTTACCCCTCCCCCCCCCCCATCTCCCTGGGAATGTCTGCTGCCAGTTAAGGCACACTATATTACTGTTTTGCAGTGGGGGATCTTGGGAAGGAGCCATACCTCCTTGAGCCCAGCAAGCCATTACCACCACCTAAGTGCACCTAGATGTTTGTTTGCGCTATGTCGCATTTATTTTTAGTGTGGTTTCCTTGTCTTTTGTTTTGTCCAGGCCAAAAGTGCTGTCCAACCGGTTAAGAAAAGATTCCCTGTCTGCAAAGAAAAGCTGAGCGAAGCTTGGGCTAAAATGCTGTGTGCAGCTTGCATTGCAAATCTGGTCAGGGAGGAGTCTCCATCCATCTGTGGCGATTTGGTTGCAACCATAAAGGATGAACTCAGGGCCACCTGCCAAGCATTCAGCTCAAACCTAGGAGGAGCCAGGGCCCTCAAGGGAGCCTAGGACTCCACAGCCATCTTCAGAACCCCTAGAGGCGATTCAGTTCGCATTGTGCGCTATACAAGTATTTCATTCATTCAAGGTGGTTCCCAATTACTAATATGGAGTCCAATATCCCAGGACACTTAAGTGTCTGTTTCCCTTGCTCCAGATGAGTCGAATTCTGAGGAGGAAAATGAGACCGAAAGCGATGGCTCTGGGTCTCCAAATTGGAGACTTGGATCAAAAAGTCCTGATCCCTGTTCCCTCGACCAGATCAGGGCAAGGGGTTTTATTCCCATATATTTGTCATTTAAAAAGCTGTCGGAAAGTATCAACTTATCCTGAACCTCCGGACTCTAAACTGTTCAATCAGATGCAAGCATTTCCACATGGAGACGGTATTCACAATCAAAAACCTGCTCTAGCCAAACTGCTTTATGGCCACATTGGATTTGAGGGATGCCCACCTTCACATCCCTATCCATCCAGCCTTCCAGAGATTCTTGAGATTAGCAGGCAAGATGGCAACAGACCCTGCACTTTCAATTTCAAGCCCTCCCCTTTGGTCTGTCCTCAGCCCCAAGCATTTTTACAAAGGTGTTGAGGGAAGGGTCTGGCTCCGCTAAGGTTAACAGGATGACCTTGTGGTGGCAGCTATACCAGAAGTTGTTAGCGGATCTCCAGACTGTACAAGACTTCCTGCAGTCCCTAGGCTGGTTGATGAACTTAGAGAAGTTGTCCTTATTTCTGGCCCAGAAAGTGACCTATCGGGTTATGACTTTTGCTCGGTAGACCAAAGTTTTTCTTCCACAGGATAAAATTACAAAAATGATCCAAACTATGTCAGCATTACAGACCAAGCAGTCTGTCTCACTGAGACAGGTTTTGAGAGCAATGGGTCTGATGACCTCATGCTTTCCTGCAGTACCATGAGCAAGACTTCATCACTGTATATTATGTCTCCGTCCCAGTTTAATAGAAACAGTTGTAAGGTCCCTGGAGTCAAGGGTCTGGCTACCTACCATGGTAAAGAGAAACTTGTCAAGCTGGACAAACCTGCACCTAACGAGAGGTCTCCCATGGTCCATTCCTATATCCCAAAAGATCACTACGGATGAGAGTTCCTGAGGATGGGGGCCCACCTCGGCAATGCAGTGGCACAAGAGTGGTCCTTGAGGGAAGCAAGGGCTTCATCCAATCAAAGAGCTGCTAGCAGTTCAGAGAGCCTTGCAGTCATTTCAGACGGAGATCAATGGTCACAATCTCCAAATCATATGACAATATTGCAAAAGTTGCATACCTCAACAAACGGAGGCACGAAGAGCTGTATACTTCAATCAATTGCCTAGGAGATTTATCATGGGCAGAGGGAATCTAGCTTTAATTTCAGCTATGCACCTGAAGGGGATACAAAATTATCTGGCAGATTATCTCTACCGCTGCCGGGTAGATCGAGACAACTGATCCCTTCAACCCAAAGTCTTTGCAGATCTATTTGCAAATCAGAACTGCAAGACAGAGGTTCTTTTCAATGAATCAAGATCTCAGAGCCTCTCTGATCTCAGAGCCTCTACTGAGTCTTCCGAAAAGAAGACTAACTGTTGCAGGGTCCAGTGTTGCACCCCCAGATGGTTTCCTTTTTAAACTTGACGACTTGGTATCTGAAGAAAAGATACTGAGCGCCCAGGGATTCTGACCAAGTAGTAAAGACTCTGGTAAATTGCAGAAAACCTGTCACTAGAGCTATATATTCCAAGGTTGGGAGAAGATTTAACTCATGGTTATTTGAGAAAAAAAGATTAACTCATATTCCTTCAATTTTGGATTTTTTTTTCAAGGGTCTTTCTGTTAGCTGCTGCCAGTACCTTTAAAAGGTACTATCAATGTTTTTCCTCTCCTGGAAAATCCCACTATAGCCAGATTTGTCAAATCAATTTCTAGGGCCAGAACAGTAGTGGTGGGAAGATGTCCAACTTGGGACCTGTCCCTGATACTCCAGAATCGGTTGAATTTCCTTTTTTGAACCTCTTAAGGATATATCAGTAAAATTACATTTAAAACCATTTTTCTTGTAGCTATTACCCCTATAAGCTGAGGTAAGTGACTTGCAACTCCCATCACTAAGGGAGCCTTTCCTCTCAATTTTTGAGGATCTAGTGGTTTTGAGAACAGATCAAGGTTTTTTTGCCCAAGGTGGCCGGTACATTCCACTGATCCAGGGCAACTATCGCCTGGCAACTAAATTTGATAGCAACCCTGCCTAAACATCAGGATGCCACATCTAATGAGATTTAAAGAAAAAAATTGATCGAGGTCAGTGCCTGGGATGGGGACTCTATATTTTTGGCAGGATTTAGATTTTTTATTTTATGCACTTAAAGACCGCATATGCTGCGGCAGGCCAGCTCTGTGCAAAACGGTGTACCTGTTTGTAGTTTTGTGTAATAGATACAGGGAGCTCGGCGCAGGAGCCGATCCACGTGCCCAGCTGCCTCTGTCTGCTAGCCACCCGAGATTGCTCCTCAGAGTAAACAAGGCGGATCACTGTTCTGACAGGGAAGGAGAGCGATCACCTTTTCCTAGTGATCAGGAACAGTGATCACACTCTACTCCCAGTCAGTCCATCCCACTGACAGCACCTCCCCTAGGGAACATTTAACCCTTTCCCTGCCAGTGTGATTTATACAGTGATCAGTGCAGTAGCGCAAAACGATAAACCTTATACAAAAGGGTCTGTAATAGAATCAAAAACTATCCATTACAAATTCATATATCAAAAAAAATATTGTGAAAATAGTGCAACTCTTCATAAAGTGAAATATTTTGAAAACTGTAGATCCTTCAACAAAGTGCACAAATGCCAATCCCCACCCCTGTAGAATAATGCTCAACAGATTGTAGATGTCAATCTCATGTGTTATTAAATCACTTTAACCACTTGCCGACAGCTGTCGGCAGAATGGCACAGCTGGGCAAAGTAACATACCTGTACGTTACATAGAAATTCCGGCCGTGCACCTGCTGCGAGCTCCGTGACCGTGCCCGGGGGTCCTGTGTAGGGATGAGCTTCGTGTTCGAGTCGAACGTACGTTCGACTCGAACATTGGCTGTTCGTCCGTCAAATTCGTGTGGCGCTCACGGCCCACAATGCACTGCGATGGCGGTGCATTGCTGGCTCATGATTGGCCAAGCATGCACTGTGACCCCGCATGCTTGGCCAATCGCAGCGCCAGCAGCGAGGAGAGCCATGATTGGCCACAAGCAGGATGCCTGTGGCCAATCATAGCTCAGGCTGTGTAGTGCACGCCCCACACTATATAAGGCCGCCATCGCGGCGGCCTCGTGTAGTGTGTTGGCGTCTGAAGCAGTGGGTGTTCTGTGTACCTTCAACACAGTACACACCGATCATTTTCGGCCGCTTTTCTATCTTGCTGTTGTGTAGTGGTTATTGTCTGCGTGCCCTGACCGCAGTATACACCGCTATATTCACCTCACCTATAGCTAGTGATCTATCTTTAATAATAGAGCTTGCAGTCAGTAGTGTTAGGAGATAGTGCGTGCTCTGTACCCAGTACATACCGCTATATCCACCTACATAGCTGTTCTCTATTTGAGCCCACTTGCCATCTGCAGGAGTTATTGGAAGTTGTGTGTGCCTCCAGCACAATATACATCTGTATATACCCCTTTATCTCTGGTGTTCTATAATAAAGGCATCTGCAGGACTTAGTGGGTGTTCTGTGCCTCTAGCACAATATACACTACCCAATGGAGGAGGAGGAGGCTCACGTGGCCAAAACATCAGCCGCTTGGGCACCACATGCTTGACCAGACATATGTTGACCTGCCATGCAGCTCCAACCCCACTAGACCTTCAGTCCTCTCTGAGAGGAATGAAGGTGTAGAATTAGGTGTGTCACAGCCAAGTGCTTCTGGGAACTCTGCTAGCGGTACACCCACGTCCGATTATAGCAGGCAAATGTTCCTGCCCCAGCTGCTGGACCGGCGGAAGAAGTTTACTCCCGGCCATCCACATGCCCAGCGGTTGAATGCTAGCTTGGCTAAATTGCTAGCACTTCAACTGCTGCCTTTTCAGTTGGTGGACTCGGCCCCCTTCTGTGAGTTTGTACAATGTGCGGTTCCTCAGTGGCAGGTCCCCAAACGCCACTTTTTCTCAAGGAAGGCGATTCCGGCTCTCTACCGGCATGTGGAAGGCAATGTCCTTGCCTCGCTGGACAGGGCGGTCAGCGGTAAGGTGCATATTACCGCTGACTCATGGTCCAGCAGGGATGTTACCTGTCTTTCACGGCCCATTGGGTCACTCTTCTGGCAGCTGGGAAGGATGCAGGACAAGGTGCAGTAGTGTTGGAGGTTGTTCTGCCACCACGCCTCCAAAATGCTACTATTGGTTGTGACACACCTCTCTCCTCCACCCCCTCTTCTTCTTCCTCCATGGCCTCTTCCAGTGCTCTGTCCTCAGAACCAGTGGTGCTCCGTAGGCGTTCCAGGGGCTACGCAAGTACGCAGGCAAAACGATGCCATGCTTGCGCTGGTTTGTTTGGGGGACAGGAGCCACACTGGGGCGGATGTTTTGTCAGCTCTGCAGGGGCAGGCCGAGAGGTGGTTGACGCCACGCAAGCTTAAGCCAGGAATGGTGGTTTGTGACAATGGCACCAACCTCCTCTCCGCCCTCCGACAGGGACAACTGACCCATGTGTCCTGTGTAGCTCACGTCCTTAACCTGGGCAGGTACCCCGGCTTACAGGATGTCCTGAAGCAGGCCAGGAAAGTCTGTGTGCATTTCCGCCGATCATTTAATGCCTGTGCTCGGCTGGCTGAGCTCCAAAAGGAGTTGAACCTGCCTAAGAACCGCCTTATATGTGACATGCCCACCAGATGGAACTCAACATTGGCCATGCTGCAGCGGCTGCACACGCAGCAGAGGGCCATCAATGAGTACCTGTGCGACTACGGCACCAGGACAGGGTCAGGGGAGCTTGCTTTTTTCTCACCACGCCAGTGGGGCATGATCAGGGATGCATGCACTGTCCTGTCACCGTTTGAGGAGGCCACAAGGATGGTGAGCAGTGACAGTGCATGCATCAGTGACACTGTACCTCTTGTCCACCTGTTGGAGCATACGCTGCGTGGAATAATGGACAGGGCACTTGAGGCAGAACAGAGGCAGGAAGGGGAGGACTTCCTTGCCTCTCAAGGCCCCCTTTATCCAGACAGTGTTCCTGCTGAGGAGGAGGAGGAGGAGGAGGATTGTGTCAGCATGGAGGTGGAGGCTGGCACTCAGCAGCAGCAGTCTTGTAGGGATGATTTACAGTCCCAAGAAACATGTGGACTTGTACGTGGCTGGGAGGAGGTAGCTGCGGATCATGTTGTCCTTAGTGACCCAGAGGACTCCGAACCGAATGCCTCAGCTAACCTATGCTGCATGGCCTCCCTGATCATCCAAAGCCTGCGGAAGGATCCTCGTATTCTTCGGATCAAGGAGAGGGACCATTACTGGCTGGCCACTCTCCTTGATCCACGGTAAAAGGGTAAGGTTGCCGACCTTATCTTGCCATCGCAGAGGGAGCAGAGGATGAGACATCTCTGGGAGGCCTTGCAGAAAGGTCTGTGCAACGCGTTCCCAGAGACTGGGAGGTTACAAACTCCTGGTCCTGGACAACGTGTTGCTGAGGCATCGGTCAGAAGGAGCGGTGGAGAAGGTGGCCGTCTGACTGACTGCTTTCAGACAATTTTTTAGTCCGCAGCCCCAAGGTAGGATCGGTTCCAGCACCCATCGCCAGCGTCTGATTTACATGGTGCAGGAATACCTAGGGGCAAGGTCAGACTTGGACACCTTTCCCACCGAAAATCCTCTGGCTTACTGGGTCTTGAGGATGGATCACTGGCCAGAGCTTGCACAGTATGCAATTGAGCTACTGGCCTGTCCTGCATCCAGCGTTCTTTCAGAACGCACCTTCAGTGCTGCTGGTGGCTTTGTTACCGATCACAGGGTGCGCCTGTCCACCGAATCAGTTGATTGACTGACCTTCATCAAGATGAATCAGTCTTGGATCACCCACAGCTACCAATCACCTGAAGCTATTATTATTATTAATAAAAATGCCATAAAACTATCCCCTATTTTGTAGACGCTATAACTTGCGCAAACCAATAAACGCTTATTTTTTTTTTATATATTATAGCAAAAAGTAAAAAAGCTTTTTTTTTTTTTTTGTTTATAGCGCAAAAAATAAAAACCGTATGGGTGATCAAATACCACCAAAAGAACACTAGAAAAGTGAACGCTCGCAATAAAAGTGCTGTAGTCAGGAAGGGGGGTAAATCCTTCCGCGGCTGAAGTGGTTAAGCTTTGTGCAGATGATCAACCCAATCTCCACTCTGATCTCCTCCTATTCAAATGGATGATAGCTCTCCCCACATGTAGAGATAATCAACACAAAGCCCCCAAGATGTTTTTACACTATTGGCAAACAATTTTAATGAAAAAGTGCTTGCATCACAAAAACAAATCACTTTTGGTATAAGTTACAGGCCTGGTGCATGCGTGCTACATCTCCAACCCCTCCTTGCTCGCACTCAGATAACTCTCAGCGTCCAAGATTCAGTTGCCGTGTAGCCATGCCCCTAACATGTTTTGTCACTTCCAACTTGATCACAGGGGCTGTCGCGCGTCCTCAATTGTTAACTAAAGTAACTAAGTGCTATATTGCAAAAAATGGCCTGTTCATTAAGGGGGTAAATCCTTTCAGGGCTGAAGTGGTTAAAAAGCATTTTTAAATCTGTATTAGTGTTGGTGTTTTTTAGGTAGAATGAAAAAAACAGAATGCGCACCACTGCTTCTGGGCCCTACTACAGGTACAAACTAGCATACATATGTGGTAGCACTGTGATCGTCAGGAGCAAGATCCTTTTTTTATACTTTGGGTTATTCTCTAGTCATACATTATAGTTATAGAAATAAATATTCAGCTCAATAAAAAAATAAATAAAATGCTTTTCCTTTTAAAAAGTAGATGATGATAATTAAATCAGATTATCCATTACCATTTACCACCCAAAGAGCCTAATTTGTTTTGGCGCGAGGGCGCAAACAAGGTATAATTCACCTGGATATATGATGTAGTTGTGGTAATGTGTACAGATATATGAACACAAGTTCTAAGTTAGGAAATTGTGTTCAGGTGCAAAGATTTTTTACCTAAAGCCCCATACAAACTATTAGATTTTCTGTTGATTTTTGTCTTCAGATTTGCCAAAACCATGTAGTGCAAGGACCTGCCTGATTGCATACAAATTGAAACTCCTAAGGTTTGACCTCCATATTATATGGTTTTGGTAAATTTGAAGACAGAAATCAGCAGAAAATCTGATAGTGTGTAGGGGGCTTAAGGGTTAAATGAATTGGGCATTTTAATGTTTCACTTTAAGCATTCTTGATCTTTGCTCCCATCCGAATTTAAAAAAAAAATTTTTTGCACTACTCCATGCAGCTCCCCATGTCATATGCTTGAAAATTACTAAATTCGGAACCAATTCCTAGATCCTTCAGAGAACTAAAGCATTTTGTCACCTGGGATACTGGATGTGAAGGTTCCAGGGTGTGGGTACTGACATTACAACTAACACTGTAATAAGTCTTGACCAGTGTAGATAAGATGTCCCACCTTGTTTTGTGTCTAAATTTTAAAATTACTCAAACGGGTGACCCTGCCCCCCTCTGACAACACAGGGACAGCCATAGGGAAGTCCCCGTGCATCAGAGGGGGTCGGGGTCACCAGGTGCCCCCGCCCTCCATTTATATAAGAAGAAACAAAGCTTCACATGGAGGAAGACTCCCACTGAGGCGGATCGTGCAGGCAGAGTTGAGAAGAAGCCGGAGCAAGATTTGAGATGAGCAGAGCGGAGGAAGAAGAAGATGGAGGTAGAAGAAGAACACCGAAGGAAGACCAGAAGAAAGAAGCATAAAGAAGAAGAAATTAAGGACTTGTCAAAAACCATCTCTTGTATTTTTAACCCCTTTGACACTTTTTTTTCTTTTTGTGAAATGGTGGGGTGGGATCTGGGGGTCCCCTTGTTAAAGGGGGCTTCCAGATTCCGATAAGCCCCCTGCCCGCAGACCCCCCACAACCACCGGGCAAGGGTTGTGGGGATAAGGTGCTTTGGGGGTTGCCGCTACCTCAAAGCACCCTCTCGTTTCCTTTAGAAATGTCATTTTGCTGTCAGACTGTTCTAAAAACAGGAAACATACTCCCCTTTACAGGTATACTACAGACAGTGACACCCCCCCCCCCCAGGTACGAAATTTTAAGGAATATTACACTTTTATTGTTTCACTTTAAGCATATTAAAATCACTGCTCCTGGAAAAACTGCAGTTTTTAAATCTTTTTTTTTGCATTGATACATGTCCCCTGGGGCAGGACACATGTCCCCAAACACTTTTTATAACAATACCATGCATATAAGCCTTTAAAATTAGTACTTTTGATTTCTCTCATAGACTTTTAAAGGCTTTTGAATTTGCCACAAGCACCCAAAATTGTTCGCTGTTTGGCGAACGGCCAATGTTCGAGTTGAACTCATGCTCAATTCGAACATAAAGCCCATCCCTAGTTATGATAACATCCATTATGCCAGAGAGACACAGACACAGTGCAATGCAGCCTATTCAGACACCCCCAAAGCACACCTGTGCTAAAGCCTTGAAGGCACTGGCAGCCCCATGATCAAATCTGCTTCCCCTCGATTCCTGCTGCTGGACACTGTTAGCTGAGCTCAGCTGCCTGTCGCCATGGCTGCCCACCTTACAGCCTCTCAAGTCTCACTCTCCAGGTCCCAACTACTATTGGGTGGGGAGCGGGGGAAGATCACTCTGCCGGGGAAGGCAAGGAGATAGACAAGTGGCTGGCTGAGCTTTGAGCCAAGACAGAAGAACATGCGAGTGGGAGTGGAATGGGCATGTGCCTGAAACTGAAGAAATAGTCCCTCTGCTCCGACCAGCACAGATCATCAGAAAGGGGCACAGATAATGGAAAAAAAAGCTAGTAGGAGCAGCAGAGTGGGGGTGTATTTTTTTATTTTTTTTAACTTCTGCACTGACTGTCTTTGAAATCTCCCGGGCTCCTGTTCAAATCCAATCTGGGGACAGTCTTGGTCCCATAGCCCCCAACTATTCCTAATTTGGACCAATGTCCCTCTGTCCCCCTTCCCCCCTCATTTTGGTCTGATCTATATAGTTGTATATAAAATTAACTTTTTTTTCTTTCAAAAAGTGTTTCCCAGTTACATCCAATATATAATAATATAAATATATATATATATATATAAATATATATATATATATAAAATACATCCTTACATCAATTTCTAAATTGCTGCATTATTACATTTCAAAAGCCAATATAAAGGAATAGTAGTGGTGAAAAAAAGCCCTTGTGGATTTAATTAACCTTTTTTTTTTTGGTTAATTCTCCTTTAAAGAGGTGCGACAGGGGGCGTGCCCTATGCCTACATACATTTGCTAGTAGGTATCCCTCATTCCCATCTCAAAATGTTGGGAGGTATGTTGGCCCGGGGGACAGTGTCCTCAGTCCGTGGACGTGTGGTCACCTTACAGTAGGAGGAATTGTGCCCCACTATTGGTCAGTAGAAAGAGTTGTGCCCCAAGCAAGCAAAGGACTGTAGTATGGAGACCACTAGGTGGGTGAGATAGATGGCGTTCTATGTATCTATCCATTAACCAGATACAATCCATAATGAAATATTGCTGTAGTACGTAATTAGGAATACAGAGTGATTTCAGTGAAAGTTCACAAAGGGGGAACTTTTGTTCAAAAATCTGATTTGGTAAAATTAGAATGAGTGATGTTTTGGCTCGTTACGTGCACAGTATGGTGTCACTTCCTCCACCACACAACACTGAACTCAGCCACTGCTATGCTGGACTGCACATGTGTAGGCTCTGAAAAAAACTGATCGTTCATTCCTGTGAAGTTGGGGGTGTGCACTCAACATACGGCTTTCTAGGCAGAAAAGAGGGGCGCCTAGCTGGAAGTTTTTCAGGCAGGCTTACAAGAAGCTGAAGAGCCTTCAGGTATGTCAATAAAAAAAGCTGCTTTTTCAAACCTGAGCAGTGTATTGTAAAGGTGAACTAACCATTTAAAAAAACTTTGTTCCTGTAAAGGCTGTTTTTTTGTTAGGAGGGGATGGGGTAGGCGTATTTAAGGTAGCTTTGGGAAATTGCACAAAAATAGAAAAAAAAGTCTGCCTTTCTTTTGCTTTGTTTGAAGTAAAATGTGAAAAATGAAGGGCTATTTTATTTGGCATAAGAACAGGTCCAGGATACTTTGAAGGCGTTTTCATTACCATCAGGAGCTATGTTAGGGTCTTTCAGATAGGTGGCAAAAACAGGCAGCTGAGCCCCAGTTTTACCACCCCTGGCCCCCTACAAGAATTGTAAAAATACAGCTGGACAGTGTTCTACGTGTGCCAAGGCCACAGCATTTTTCACTTGGGGTGCAGAGTTTTCCAGGTGGCACCACCTGTCAATCTCACACATTGAGTGTGTTCCCCCACTGTAAAATTGCCATTTAGCAATTATAAAATAAATAAAAAAATAAAATAAAAAAACACGGGCATATAAAGCACTGCTTAAATTGTAGGTGCTTTTATATATGCCTGCAACAAATAAATTCATGTTAATGATATAATTCATGTAGCACCACGCCCATTTTTAAATGAATGTCCTTCCTCTAATTAACCACTTGACCACCAGAAGATTTAGCCCCCTTTCATGATCAGCCCATTTATTTTTGCATTATGGCACTGCGTTACTTTAACTGTCAATTGTGCGGTCATGCGACACTGCACCCAAATAAAAGTTATATTTTTTTCCCACAAATCAAGCTTTCTTTTGCTGGTATTTGATCACCACTTTGTTTTTTATTTTTTGCACTATAAACAAAAAAGACTGACCATTTTGGAAAAAAAAACAACAATATTTTTAAATTTCTGCTATAAAACCTCAATCAAATTTCTTTAAAAAAAATCATTGCTGTCTTGGATGATTTGGAGTTTTTTTATTTTTACCATTTAGGTCTTTCATTCATGTAGTATTTAGTGAATATTTTTGTTGGTTTGAGAAAGCCAACATACAGGCAGCTGATTGTTTCCTTTTATTTTGGCCTTATTTTTTTTTTTACACATGTTTTCCTGACGCATCATGGCAGCACACACATTGGGTTGTGACTCCGCCTCCACAACCTGATAGGACTGGTTAGCTATAAGATTCGAAGAGGAGTCCACCGTTGCATTCTCCTTTTTTCCGAACCTGTGTGGAAGATCGTTTGGTCAGGATCGGTTAGGAACATGGAATCCCCTTTACTGTTTTGCCCCAGCTAGGTTCAGCCTCTCCTAACCGGAAGCCCTGTCTGTACAGTCTCTAAATGAGCTAAAAGAAGGGAAGCCCCACTCTGATGGTCCTCAGGGGCTAAAATTTGCAAAATGCCTGACAAACCTTAAATAGGTTTAAGAAGGTATACAGTGGTAATTTCCCCCTAATTCCTCTTTCTCCTCTTTTTTTTTTTTTTTTTTCTCATCCTCATACTGCTTCTGGGTAGTTTTTACAGTTGTTTTTAATTTTTTCCCCTTCTGTGCCTGTTTATTTACCTCTCTTCTGTTACTTTCCACGCTGGGCTCTAGTCCCTCGGCCGGGATGCCTCCTCCATCATGGCAGCTGCATCAGGACTCTCCAGGCACCCAGGAAGTGACACAAGCTCTATTCCTACCTTTGCCAGGCTCCAAGATGGCGCCGAGCATTGTGGAACGCTACGGCGCATGCGCGGCAACGGCGTCATCACCACCGCAACGGCGGCATATTTAAAAATCGATCTGTGCCTGTTTCAGGCTGCAGACTACAAAAAACACCACTCTCCGTCCTGGTTTTTCTTTTGCTGCCTTACTGAGCCCTGTCTGCTCTGATCTCTGGTAAGCGATCTGCCATTCATTTATTATCCCAGCACCTGCTGCTCATACTCTGCTATTGCTTCTAATAAGAATCTTTCCTCACAGGTACACTTTGCTTCCCCTATGGAGGCCGCCGCTTCAGCAGACCATCCGCGAACCCCAAGGTAAGGGGGCATCTAAATTGGCAAGTAAGAAGAGGAGAAAAGAGCATTGCCACTAACGCCATATTTTCCTGGCAGTTCTGGCAGGTCTTCGGGGTCATCGCATTCTAAAAGAAAAGAGAGTTCCCCTTCAAGACATTCCCATCCCAGAGAAGCCGTTCAAGATCTTCCCGCCCCCGCAGGAGCTCATCTTCCTCTCACCAACACTTCAATGGAGAACATACACGTCCTAAGCCTAATACATGTTGGGTTTGGTTGAGCACAGGCCCTACCAAGTAAACTAGTGTGCGAAATTTGCTTAGAAGAGGCGACCCGTGATAAAGAATCCAACGCAAGGGAGGCATCTAATATAACAAGAGAATCGATAAAAGAATCGATCATGCAGGTAGCAGCCATACAAACTGATCGGACCTGCTAATTCAGCATTTACCTCCTACACTCATCAAGATCAAGAGGATTCTCCAGAAGACGACAAAGTATTACCACCAGCTGCATTTGATTTTGCACTAATAGACCCTTTGCAAAATCAGTGAAGGAGGTGATCGGGTGGGAGGAGGAGAAGGAGTCTCCACCTAAACTAAGAAAATATTTCCCCAACTTAAAGAAGCATCCTGAAACATTTCCTTTTATTGAGGAACTCGAAGAACTGATAAAGGATGAGTGGCAAAGACCTGCCAAAAGATCAGGGCTGAACAATAGGCTGAGCAAGCGCTTATTCTGGCTCCGGTGGTGGATTCCTCACTAATGCGGCTGGCGCGCCATGTAACCCTGCCAATAGAAGACCCCGTGACCTTTAGGGATGTGATGGACTGCAAAGTAGATCTCGACCTTAAAAAGGCCTACTCAGCAGGGGGGGGGGGGGGGGGGGCTAGGCTTGCAGGCCAGCGGTCGCTCTGGCAGCAGTCGGTAGAGCCATCACCTGCTGGACTTCCAATGTGGAGAAGTTACTGCTGGAAGCAGCAGATCAAGAAAATATCTGCTCTGCAGGAACTCAGCCTAGCGGGGGACTTTGTAGCGGAAGCTGCGGTAGATATAATAAGATCCTCAGCAAGAGCAATGTTGGCCTCTGTGACTTCCCGGAGAGCGCTGTGGCTCAAACCTTGGGTCGCGGATACGACCTCTAAGTCCAGTTGGTGTATGATTCCATACGATGGCATCCATAGATCCATAGATTCGGCAATTTTAAAGGTCACGGGAGGTAAATCGGGTCTCATCCCGTTGGCTAGAAAGCCCAAACAACAAAAGAACTCATCGTTCAGACGCCATCTGCCTGAAAGATATCGGGATGCAAGATCTTATAAACCAGGGAAGGAATTCAAGCGGAATTGGCGAAACACACAGCCATCTTTTGTGAGGGTGCAGAAGGCAAAGGGGATTACCCCAGGAGACCAACCAAAGTCTTTTTGATGCCACGCTCGCCCAGCCGCAATAGTAGGTGCGAGGCTGAGGCTATTTGCTCATATATGGACGGACCATATACAAGATCACTGGACGATTTCTACCATTCAAGATGGCCAAAGATGAAGTTCAAACACAGACCTCCCAAGAATCACTACAGATTTACCAGGCTACCATCCTCACGCCCAAAACGTAAACTTCTAGTCAAATATATCATGGAGCTACTACAGAAACAAGCAATTATAGAAGTCCCATGGGAACAGAGAGGTGTAGGGTTTTATTCCCCTCTTTTTCTAGTCACAAAGAAGACAGGAGACTTGAGGCCGGTGCTAGATTTAAGGAATCTCAACCGAACGATTCTGGTTGAATCCTTCAAGACGGAGAGTCTTCTATCCATATTTCTAGCAATAGGAGCGGAAGACTGGATGCTCTCGGTCGATTTGTCCAATGCTTATTTCCACATACCCGTGCACCAAGCCTTCCAGAAGTACCTACGCTTCACCATTGGCCAACGACATTTTCAGTTCCAAAGCCTCCCATTTGGGATTTCAACGGCACCTAGAACCTTTACAAAGGTCTTACTACCCATTATAGCACACCTGAGGGAGAAAGGGCGATATTGTCCTCCTAGCTGACAGTCAGGAAACACTCTTGCAACATTGAACAGTGCTACTTTCCACACTCCAGAAATTCGAGTGGATAATAAATGGGAAAAAGAGCAGCCTGGTACCAACACAGAAGATGATTTTCCTGGGAGCCGAACTAGATACCAGTGCCGACACAGTTGGTCTCCCCCAGGAGAAACTACATCCACAAAGTAAGAAGGCTTCTGTCGGTAGATCATCTATCCGTAAGATCGTGCCTAAGCATCCTAGGCTCAATGTCCTCCAGCTTCCTAATGATCCAGTGGTCCCAGTGGAATTTGAGAACTTTCCACAACTCATTCCTAAAACAATGGAACGGATATTCTATGAATCATCGAATATTGATCACTCAGGCAGTGAGGAATTCTGGGTTGTGAAATGGTAAAGGGGGGCGCTAAAATAAAATAATAACAATAATGTGCTCTAGTGCTTAATACAGCAGGTATCTTACTATTCAATACATACTTCAATATACATTAAATACATAAGATTAATCAACTCAAAAAAGTGAACATATATAAAAATTAAACAAATTGTCCATATGTATAGAAAATAGTGAAAATGAAGTAGGAATAAATCATGTGTCCCGTCACCGCTTCAGAAGAATGGACAAACACAGCACCCAGTGAATTATGGTAAGTAGCCTACTCACAAACTCGCCTTGACCCCTTTATTTAAAAAGTAAGGTCAGGTGAAGCTTTAGCAGGTTTAGGCAACTGCCAACCTTGATGGAGAAACTCTGCTTAGGTGCACCAGTGATATTGTTTCAATCCACGTTTGCTCAGGAAAAAATATAGAGAGAACCGGACCATGGCATAATAAAGTTTTATTTAAAATAACATAAGAACAAAAATAGCCAAATGACCTCTTACTTTAAAAGTGCCATAGCCTTGGCACTAGAGGGAACGATCAGACCGGGTGAATTGGAACCTAGTGAGGAATTCTGCACGGCGGTGGACCCAAATCGGCACCCTGACATGCTGTCGTCCCATTGTACCCCCACTACCAGAAATAATAACAATGGATGCCAGTTTTCATGATTGGGGAGCACATTATCAACACCAGGGGGGCCTTTCGACTGCAGGGCATAGTTTCAAACGTCCTAGAGCTCATGGCCGCCTGGCAAGCCCTCCTAACCTTCGGCCCACTCCTCACAGGGAAAAGCGTCCTGAGAATGGACAATACGGTAGCAGTAAACTACGTTCACAGGCAGGGGGGTACTCGAAGCAACAGGCTTATGCAGGAGGTTCGGCCCATGCTCAAATGGGCGCAGGTCCACCTGGCGGACCTAAAGGCAGTATACGCCCCAGCGACACATAACCAACTTGCGGATGACTTGAGCCGAGTATTTGTGTCAAACAACGAATGGTCCCTCAGTCACCAGGCCTTCGCCCTTCTCACGCGCAGATGGGGAACACCAGACATAGATTTAGCGGCAATGCCAGAAAACAACAAATGTCCCCGCTTCCTAGCAAGAACAACCTATCCAACAGCGGCAGGGATCAACTGTCTTCACCACCCTTGGGAATTCCACCTAGGGTACATATTCCCTCCGGTACCCCTAATAGCCAGATTTCTAGCCAGATTGAGGAGCTCGACATCCACAGTAGTGACAGTATTGCCATTTTAGCCGAGGAGGCCATGGTTTGTGACCATCCTACAACTAAACACGGAAGAACCACTCCAGCTTCTACTGTACCTGGACTTGCTCTCACATGGACAATTCCTACATCCATCTCCAGAAATATTACATCTAACGGCTTGGAGATTGAAAGGGAGAGGTTGTTAGACCAAGGGTGTTCGCTCAGAGTAGTATCTACACTACAGCAAGCCAGGAAAAAATCAACTAACAACATATATAATAAAATCTGGGAAAAATTCTCCACTTTTGCTCAACAGCAGTCCTGGGACCCGCTATACCCGTCAGTTTCTCAGGTTCTAGAGTTCCTGCAGCTAGGCCTTGAGAAGGAGCTAAGCTCTAGCACCTTAAAAGTCCAAGTCTCTGCTCTATCCGCAATGTCAGGAGTTAAATTGGCCTTGAATCCTCTCATCATCCAATTCCAGAGAGCATGTCTGAAAATTAGGCCTCCCAAGAAACCAATCTTCCCGACCTGGGACTTATCAATCGTGTTAGAAGCCCTATCGAAGGAACCATTCTTTCCTCTAGATTCAGTTTCCCTATGGGACTTAACACTCAAGTTATCTTTTTTGGTAGCAATAATGTCGGCCAAGAGGGTTTCAGAACTGCAGGCCCTACTAATTAAAGAACCACATCTGTTTTTTTTATCCAGACAGAACTGTCCTCAGACCCTCGGATCAGTTTGTATCCAAGGTAGTGTCTACCTTTCACTTCAACCCAGAAATCAATCTTCCAGTCTTTCTCAATGGCGAGGGGAACCCTCATCCTTTGGATGTTAAATCAGTCATCTCCACCTACCTAGAAGCTACTCGTGTATTTAGAAAGACAGAACACCTTCTAGTCATACCACATGGCGCAAAGAAGGGCCAGGCAGCATCCTCAAGAATGATAGCATCTTGGCTGATTAGAACCATAAGAAAAGCATACTTAATTCAACTTCTCCCGATACCAGAGGGATTGAGAGCACACTCGACAATGGCAGTAGCGACCTCCTGGGCACCATACTGTAAAGTGTCCCCAGAGACTATTTGCAAGGCAGCAACTTGGATCTCAAAAACCACGTTCATGGCACACTATAAAATAGACCCGGCTCAATTAACTACAGCTGAGTTCGGGAGATCAATCATCCAAACAAATTCATCCATACCTTGTACTTGAGTAAATAAATCTTCTGAAAAGCACCCACCCATGTAGCGAGTTATTTCCCAATGTGTGTGCTGCCATGATGCATCAGGAAAATGGAAAATTGTATAGTGGTGTTCTACAGCTTAGTTTCCTACGTGTTCTGCAATAGCATCTGGGACAAAGACTTTGTTCCTGAGTAAGCACCTTGTTGGCTGCTAGGCCTTGTGAGAGAGGGACTGTCCAACCTGAGCGTTCATCCAGCTACGAATGGCTATTCTCTGGATGCAGTGAAAGTAAGCAAGTTCCTTAACGTTTATAGACTTTGACATTGAGAGTACTTGAATTCCTTCCCAATCCTCTGATCCCAAGTTAAAAGACTGTTCAATGGTTGAAGTTTGCAAATAAAATCCATTAAAGTGGATCTATTGTCAGTCTCAAGTTACTGGGTCATCTACCACGGGACATCCCCTAGACATGCAACAAGAAGAAGCGGAAGGTAACGTAAGCCCAAAAATAACCAGCAACTCCTTCGGGGGTTAGTGCTACAGTTGTATACTCACCTTTCCGTAATTTTCCTTTCCTGATGCATCCCATGGCAGCACACAAGGTCCCACCTCTCTAAGGTGATAGTTACTGAGAAAGCAACGGTGTACTCCTCTTCGAATCTTATAGCTAACCAGTCCTATCAAGTTGTGGAGGCGGGGTCACAACCCAGTGTGTGTGCTGCCATGGGATGTGTCAGGAAAGGAAAATTACGGAAAGGTGAGTATACAATTTTCTGTTTTCACAACACTTAGAGATCTTTTTGTGCACTATGTAATTTCTTTGCGACTGACAGTCGTATGTTTTCACAAATATATTTTTTGACTATTGCCCATATATTTATTATATGCACATTTTACGTTTCCAACTTATATATGTGAGTTTTATATAGACTTTTTATTTTCAGCAGTTATAGGTTTTTACTTATATACTGCTTCTTTTCACTCTGAATTTTAGAGTGTCACATTAATATTTAAGGCACAATTTGCATTCAGACGCACATTCTGATCTGCCTTTGTGAATTATATACATTTTCAGCGCCACACTTTTTGTTATACTTTCTTGCACAATTAGTCTGATTTTTGTGTTGGCTGCTGACTCTTTTTGGATAGGCGCGGTATTATCACCACATTTTCAATATGTATTCTGCTACAAAGGCTATATTGTCAAAAGTACTGGGACATCTGCCTTTACACACTCATGAACTTTAATTGCATCCCAGTCTTAGTCCGTAGGGTTCAATATTGAGTTGGCCCACCCTTTGCAGCTATGACAGCTTCAGCTCTTCTGGGAAGGCTGTCCACAAGGTTTAGGAGTGTGCCTATGGGAATGTTTGACCATTCTTCCAGAAGCCCGTTTGTGAGGTCAGGCACTGATGTTGGACGAGAGCCTAGCTCGCAGTCTCCGCTCTAAATCATCCCAAAGGTGTTCTATCGGGGATGGAATCATCATAAGGAATGGGGAAGCATCAAAATATATTCTCTGCTGCCCCCCATTTCCTAACCCCCTCATCAGATGCTGCTGCCCCCTGTTTCCTAACCCCCTCATCAGATGCTGCTGCCTCCTCCCCCTTTCCCTTCACTTCTCATCTCTAGATCAGATGGTGCTGCCCCCCTGTTCCTTACCACCAGTAAGACACGGCTGTTCCCCCCATGCCAGGCGTTTAAGTTCCCTCCAAATCAGAGGACACTACCCCTCGCTCTTCACCTCCTCATCAGACATCAGGTGTGGGGGAGCATCAGTGTTTGATGGGGGTTAGGAGTGAGGGGGAACAGTAGCCTCTGTTGAGGGAGTGAGGAGCAGAGAGGCAATGGCATCTGATCAGGAGATGTGGAGGGACCAGTGTGTAGTTGCATTTGATGTAAGGCAAGGAGTGGTGGGGAGCAGTGATAATGTTTCCCCCCTCCACTGCTCATCTTTGGGTCAGATGGTGCTAAGACACTAGACATGGGCACCGTCAATAAATTAGTTTCGTTCTGTTCCGTTACAGTTTGTAGTAAAATGAATTCGTACTTCGTATCCGAAATTCAATTTCAATTCGTACGAAATACGGATTGTCGTTAGGTTCGTTAACTTGTACGAACGTTCGTTACGATGAATTTAAAGGCAAAAATATACCTCAATATGACAGTCGATGCTGATGGAAGTTTGATTTTTATCCGAAATATGAAATTCCGTTGAAGAATTTCCTATCCGAAATACAAATTTTCGTTAGATGAGGGGCTCCCACCATCCCTTTGCTGTGCTGACTTCCTTCTGGGGATTTGTAAACAAAAGTTCGTATTTCGTACAAAATTCGGACGCATGGCAATTCGTATTTCGGATCCTCCCGAACGTACAAATTTAGGGAAATTCGTACGAATTTGAGATTTGTATGAAACGAATCGCACATGTCTATAAAGCTCCGTACACAACTATCAGATTGTCTGCTGAGTTTTTCCTTCAAATTTACCAAAACCATGTAGTAGAAGGGCCTGCCTGATTGCATACACATTGAAACTCCTAAGGTTTGACCTCATATTATATGGTTTTGGTAAATCTGAAGGAAAAACTCAGCAGACAATCTGATAGTGTGTACGGGGCTTTAGACACTGCTGTTCCCCCCTGCCACACCAAGGAGCATCAGGAGGTATGGAGTTAGGTGGGAACTTCTGATGCAGTATAAAGAGCGGTGGGGAGCAATAACAACGTATCCGCTGCTGGCCACCATTCTTAACCCCCTCTTCAGATGTTTCTCTTTTCTCGATTCCTTCTTTTCTCCCCAAATAGATGCTGCTGTCGTCCTGCTCTAAAACTCTATTAGGTGCTTCCCCCAAATCAGCTGCTGCTATTACCCAATGCTCACCTCCTGATCGGATGCCTCTCACTCCACTTATCGCACCCTGCCATCTCCCAATCCTCATCCCTCAATCTCACCCTGCTGTTCTCCACCAAAGCCCCACAACATGTTGTCCGCCACCCCTTAAGCTGGCCACACATGGATCGAAGTTTGGCTGGTTCAGCAGGCACAGACTGAATTTCCATCCATGTATGGGCAGGCTGGTTCTACACAAATCAATCTATCGATCAACTTATTTACAACCAGCCTGCTGGAAAAAAATTCTGTTGATCAGTGCCGTTGACACTGATGAGTGTATTCTGATGGAAGAGAAGTCTCCACACTGCCAGAATACAAAGGATCAGCAGGAGGGATTCCCCCATCCACCTCAAGTGGACGAAAAGTATATATATTTTTTTTTTTTTTTGGTTAAACAAAAAAGATGACTGGTGCATGGCCAGCATAATGATCAGTACACCCTGTCTGAAAATTCAAGAAACAAGAGGCAGCAAATTCAAGGCAACTTTTGGACTTTCATGGTACCGTAAAGACTAGGGGTGCAACGGATCAAAAAATTCACGGATTGGATCGTTCCTCGGATCAGCAAATAATAATTGAATTTGCAAAAACCTGTGAAAATGCCACCACCATATAGTCCCCCACTGTAATATCCACGTCATCTCCCCCAATGTAATATTGGCTGAGCATGGCTGGGTATTGGCAGGGTATTGCAGAGTATTGGCAGGATAAGTATTGGCAGGGTATTGATGGGTCTTGCAGATTATTGCTAGGACATTGCTGGGTATTGCAGAGTATTGTCAGGGTATGTATTGCAGAGTATTGTCAGGGTAAGTATTGCAGAGTATTGTCAGGGTAAGTATTGCAGAGTATTGGCAGCGTATTGCAGAGTATTGGCAGGGTATGTATTGCAGAGTATTGGCAGGGTATGTATTGCAGAGTATTGTCAGGGTAAGTATTGCAGAGTATTGTCAGGGTAAGTATTGCAGAGTATTGTCAGGGTAAGTATTGCAGAATATTGTCAGGGTATTGCAGAGTATTGTCGGGGTAAGTATTGTAGAGTATTGTAAGGGTATGTATTGCAGAGTATTGTCAGGATAAGTATTGCAGAGTATTGTCAGGGTAAGTATTGCAGAGTATTGTAAGGGTATGTATTGCAGAGTATTGTCAGGGTAAGTATTGCAGAGTATTGGCAGGGTATTGCTCGGATGGCTGTGGCTGCCATCCGATTTCTCCCCTCCACTGTACAGATCAAACACAGTTTTCATATGCGGGCGCTGCTCACGTATGAGTTTGCTTCTACACGCAAGCTCATTGGGACAAGTGCTTTTTTTAAAAAAAAAAAGAAAACGTTTTCTTATTTATTTTTACACTGTTTTTTTAAAAAAAATAATGGTGTCACTTTTATTCCTATTACAAGGAATGTAAACATCCCTTTTAATAGAAAAAAAAAGCATGACATGACCTCTTAAATATGAGATCTGGGGTTAAAAAGACCTCAGATCTCATATTTACACTACAAGGCAATAAAAAAAAAAGTCGTTTGAAAAAAAAAAAAAGAAAAAAGAAAAAAAAATCTCTTTAAGTGCTATGGGCAGAAGTGATGTTTTGACATCGCTTCCGCCCTGCAATGGTATGGAGACGGGTGTGGGGCATCTTCCCCTCACTCAGCTCCATACCTAACAGGAGACAGGACGTGATCACCTCCACCGTTGCCAGCAGCTCCGATAAGTGGCAGGGGGCACCGGAGCGCAGCGGGAGGTGGGGCACTCTTCTGCCACCAATAAAAGTGATCTTGCAGTGAATCCACGACAGAGACTACTTTTATCTGAAAGTGGACCGCCCACTGAAGAAGAGGATACCGGGTTTATGGTAGCTATCTGCTGCTATAACAACAATATCCCTCTTCAAAATACCGACGTATAACGATGGCGGGTGGTCCGTAAGTGGCAATAAAAATGGACTGCACAATGATCTATTTCTGGATTCTTGTCCACTCTTAGGCTCGGGTCACACAGCGGACGGCACGACTTGCGGCGCCGCGGCCTGCACACGATCAGCGGCGACTTGCAAAACGACTTCTGTATAGAAGTCAATGCAAGTCACCCGAAGTCGCCGCAAAAGTAGTACAGGAACCTTTTTTCTAAGTCGGAGCGACTTGAGTCGCTCCTATTAGAACGGTTCCGTAGTACAGAACGGAGCGCGACTTGTCAGGCGGCGAAGTCGCCTGGACAAAGCCGAACCGAGCCTTATGAGTGAATGACAGTTTACTACTAGTGACATCCACCTAGCTTGGAGGGATTTGTATTGAAGAAGACCTGATACCATAAACACAAGAATTAATATTTATTGCTTGTGGGCTGCCGGTCGGCCACAGCCATTTGGTGAGTGATTTACGTAAGTCACTGCTGTATGTGTAAACAGGGCCTTACTGTCAGCAGCTTTGTTATATAAAGTAGATTACTTGAAATACCCGATCTTGTGCTTTACTTATGTATAGAAGGGGGCACCAGCCTCTCTTTACCCCCCAATAAGGGGTGATGAGCAGGGAGTAGTATTGCTTGTTCTGCCTCTCTAATCTATGCACTGTAAGTGGGATCTCTAACTACTCCAACTAGTTCAGTGAATGAGATGTCTTACTCACCCCGGTAGAATTAGCAGAGAGGGACTCCATTCATATGACATCAAGCAGATTGTAGAAAGCTTTTTTTTCCCCCAAAATTCTTTATTTATACATTTAAGAAATGCAGCATCCATAGAAAGTTTTCAATTGCAATTTGTGAGGATCATACAGATAGGTCAAAAAAATCACGGTATAGCTCCAGCAGGATACAGTACATGTGGAGAATGAAAATGGAGACTGAGCATAAAGAAGAAGAAGGGAAGGACTAACTATATAGAACGTACCCTAGCTAGAGTGGGTGGTAGAGACAAAATTATTTCAAGGGAGCTAAGGATTGGGGGGTAGAAGCATCTGATAAGGGTAAGGAATGGGGAAAACAGTGAAAGTCCTTGTAAAGTTCCCCAGGGAATGGAGTCTAAGCCCCAGCCTGTTTCTTCACCAGCCCCTGGGTTGAAACATAAATAACTTGCAGTGTGTACCGGGCTTAAGCCCCCTTCCCTCTTCTTTTTTTTACTCCTCCTCTCTCCTCTTTCTGGTCTCCTCTCTCTCCTTTCTTCACTTCTCCCTCCTTTTAGTGCTCTCCTCCCCCCTGTTTCTGTCCTCCTCCTCTGACTTTTCCTCTTCTTCTTTTTGTCCTTCTCTCTCTTCATGCTTTTCTCCTCCATCCTCCTTGTTCTTCCTGCACTCCTCCTTCCTCTTTGTGTACTCCTCCATTGCCTTTCCATGTTCCTTCTCTGTCTTCTTTCTGGACTCCTCTCTCTCCCTTCCCCACTTCTCCCTCCTTTCATTTCTCTCCCCCCTCCTTTTTCTGTCCTCCTCCTCTAACTTCTTTCTGCGCTGCTCCTCTTCCCTCTTCTTCTTCTCTTTGCTCTTCTTCTCCGCCTCCCTCCTCACGCTTTCCTCCTCCTCCCTGTTCTTTTTGTACTTCTCCAACCTCTTTGTGTAATCCTCCATCTCCTTTCTGTGCTCCTCCTCCTTCCTCTTTCTGGACTCCTCTCTATCCTTTCTCCACTTCTCCCTCCTTTCAATGCTTTCCTCCCTCCTGTTTCTGTCATCAACCTCTGACTTCTTTCTGCGCTGCTCCTCCTTCATCTTTCTGTATTGCTTCCGTCTCTCATTTCTGTTCTCCTCTCCTGGAAGCTTTATGTCATCCTCCTCCCTCTTCTTACTGCACAGCTCCAACCATTGATCCAGCCTACTGTTTCTGTCCTGTTCCCTCTTCTTCTTTCTGTCCTTCTCCTCCTCCCACTTCCTGCTTTCCTCCTCCTCCATCTCCTTTCTGCACTCCTCCTCCTTCCTCTTTCTGGACTCCTCCTCCATAATCTTTTTGTCCTCCTCCTCCTCCCTCTCTCTCTTTATCAACTCCTCCAGCTCTGTCATCTCCTCTTCCTCCACCTTTCCCTTTATCAACTCCTCCAGCTCTGCCATCTCCTCTTCCTCCACCTTTCTCTTTATCAACTCCTCCACCTCTGCCATCTCCTCTTCCTCCACCTTTCCCTTTATCAACTCCTCCAGCTCTGCCATCTCCTCTTCCTCCACCTTTCTCTTTATCAACTCCTCCAGCTCTGCCATCTCCTCTTCCTCCACCTTTCCCTTTATCAACTCCTCCAGCTCTGCCATCTCCTCTTCCTCCACCTTTCTCTTTATCAACTCCTCCACCTCTGCCATCTCCTCTTCCTCCACCTTTCCCTTTATCAACTCCTCCAGCTCTGCCATCTCCTCTTCCTCCACCTTTCCCTTTATCAACTCCTCCACCTCTGCCATCTCCTCTTCCTCCACCTTTCCCTTTATCAACTCCTCCAGCTCTGCCATCTCCTCTTCCTCCACCTTTCTCTTTATCAACTCCTCCAGCTCTGCCATCTCCTCTTCCTCCACCTTTCTCTTTATCAACTCCTCCAGCTCTGTCATCTGCTCCTCCTCCCTCTTCTTGCTCTCCTCCTCCTCCATTCTTTTCTCCTCCACCTCTCTCTTCATCAACTCCTCATCCTCTTGGTCAGCAAGTATTTCATCCTAAAAAGAAAAAAAAAAGAAGGTAAGTGGATGTGCAGAATTTAAAGTGGAACTCCAATTAGAACATAGCTATTTACTAAATAAATCAAAAATTCAATTGTATGTAGTCACATATATAGCACCTTCTTATCATAGGTTGCTAGACAAATTTAGCTTCAGCTCTTTCCGTAATCAAGGGAGCAGTAATTGTTTTGGTCTGATCAGGGTCTCACAGGCTGGGAGTTCAATTCTTTCCCCCTGCCTCTGAATGAAGCTTTCAGAGTTTAGTGTGGGAAATTCAAACCAACCTGAATATTTATCGGGTTCCAGCCAATCTCTGGAAAGGTCATACTTACCTGCTCTTCTAACCACTTGAAAAAGACATTCCCTAGACTGTTTACTGGAGCCAGTGTGAATGGAGTGTTGTTTGTGTGAACGGGCAGCTTCTGTACTTATTGTGCCAGAATCGGTTAAAATCACCGGCCCTTGCGGGTTTAGTACTATACATATTACAAGAATAAATAGAAGATAGATACTTACTGGAAAATAGTAATTCCAAAGACGTACCACCACTTCTCTTACTAAAAGAATAAGTAACAGCATTTTTCCAATTTGTTTTCAGGAGTCTAAAACGTTGAAAGTATCTCAGAAACAATCAACAATCTGCAAAGAGAAGAAAAAACATGATTATTTTACAGTTTTATTATTTCATTAGACAGATTTTATCTAAATTCTGCACTTTGAACAGATGAAGAGAACACTACAGATAAACATATACAACTTATGTAGGTGTTTCCTCTCTGTGGATCACCTGAGTCCAGTCATTTCACTGGAGATATGAGAGGCTTTACAACCACTTTATATATCACACAAAATAGCTACACCTAATATCAATGGGAGTATCATTATACTGAACACATCTACTGATTGGGGTGGATTCACTTATACTGGAGCAGACAGAATCTGGAACAGAGCTACAGATTAGCCAACCAACATCTACATTCAGCTTGTTTGGCTAAACTGTGAAAAAACAAAATGATTGGTTGGTGTAAACAACTGCTCCATTCTTAGTAAATCCCCTCATTGTATATACTATCAATCTAAGTATCCCTCCATCATCCATCTATCAATTATCTTATATTTTTATTTTATTTTTTAACGGCAGTCACATGACAGGAAGTAAGGAGCTGACTGCTTGATTTTGAAGGTTTGTGAATTAATCTCAATTCTTTTAGAGCCCTTTCGCACTGAGAGTGTTTTGCAGGTGCTATAGCGTTAGAAATAGCGCCTGCAATCCGCTCTCAAACTGCTGCACCATTCATTCCAGTGTGAAAGCCCCGAGGACTTTCACACCGGAGCGGTGCGCTGGCAGAACGTCAGGAAAAGTCCTGCCAGCAGCTTCTTTGGAGCCGTGAAGGAGCAGTGTGTTTACCGCTCCTCCACCGATGCTCCCCATTGAAATCAATGGGGCAGCGCTGCATTACTGCCGGCAAAACGCCGCTATTGCGGCGTATTGTGGCCGGTTTTAACCCTTTCTCGACCGCTAGCAGGGCGTAAAGGCGTCCGAAATGCGCTGCAAATCCGACGGTAAAACGCCGATAAAAATAGCAGCGTTTTACCGCCAACGCTATGGGCTCAGCAGTGTGTAAGGGCTCTTAGAGACTGAGACAAAGCCAGACCGATTCTGCAAGTGGAAAAAAAGCCCTCTTATCCTTTTCAGCCAAAGAAGCGGCCTCTGTTCAATCTTCAACTGCCATGGGGCTGCACATGTGATCAGTTATGACACCAGCCATTGGATGTTTGACAGTTGGGTTGAGAGCACAAGCAATGTGACAGTTATATTTCCTGACACATGCTAGAAATGTAAGTAACCCTTTTTTTTTTTTTAAACATTTAAATCAATGGGCTTACTTCCGCTTTCATTCTGTGTCTGTTTAGTGAAATCTGTCCGATCTTCAGGAATAAATTTGACTTTGACCTTTGTGTCAGGATGGCATTAGGAACGGCACCACATTGCACGGATGCACTGATCATGTACGGTCACATATATTTTGCGGTAAAGTTAGCTGGGAAATGGGAGATTTTAGAGTATAGCGTGTATAATTGAGCCCTATATACACCAATCACCCTATATACACAGATTGCCCCAGATACACCGACAACCCTATATACACCGATCACTCTAGATACACCTATCTCCCTATATACACAGACTGCCCTATATACATAGATTGCTCTAGATACACATATCTCCCTATATACATAGCTTGCTCTATATATACCTTTCACGCTATATACACTGATCACTCTATATACAATAATTGTCCAAATACACTGATCACCCTAGACTCTCTGATTGCCCTCTATACACACCAATTGCCATAGAAACACTGATCGCCCTAGAAGTGACAATTGCCCTATATACACTGATCGTCCTGTTGTGCATGGTCACATGCATATCACCTTCAGGTATGTATTAACCGATTCAGCCCCGGAAGATTTGGCTGCTCAATGACCAGGCCATTTTTTGCAATTCGGCACTGCATCGTTTTAACTGACAAAATTGACGTCCTTTTTTTCCCACAAATAGAGCTTTCTTTTGGTGGTATTTGATCATCTCTGCGGTTTTTATTTTTTGCGCTATAAACAAAAAACAGGCATCAATTTTGAAAGAAAATAACAATATTTTGTACTTTTTGGTATAATAAATATCCCCATTTTTTATTTTATTTTTTTAAGCAAATTTTTTCCTCAGTTTAGGCCGATATGTATTGTTCTACATATTTTTGGTAATAAAAATCACAATAAGCATATATTGATTGGTTTGCGCAAAAGTTATAGCGTCTACAAATAGGGGATGGTTTTATGGCATTATTATTATTATTTTCTTTACTAGTAATGGTGGCGATCTGCGATTTTTATCATGAATGCAAGATTATGGCGGACTCATCGGACACTTTTGACACATTTTTGGGACGATTGACAATTATACATGAAGGACAATTATAATGTGGATGAATTGAGATCTGCTCTTATAATGACATGAGGAATAGTGAAATAGAGTGTGACTGGTCGTTGAGATGCCAAAAATAGTATATCTTCTACCAAGAAAGTATAGATGTATACTCTTACCAGATGGAGTGAACCCACATGCCAGTGGCAGTGGGTTAATCGAGCTTGTATTAGCCAAAGCCTGGGACTCGAATGTTGCACGAGGCTGGATGAAACTGGAACCCGGTTGGGGATCAATCCAAAAGTAGGTGGTAGACAGGCAGATGTTCTCACCTTGATGGAATGATCCCAGCCCAGTCCGATCTCCCTCGTTGGTTGAGTGAACAGGAAGGGGGTGGCTAAAGAGTATAATATCCAACCTGGACTGAGATCAGGTCAAAAGTTCCAGAAGGAAGGCAGAGGAGAATCCAGAGTCCAGCTGACAGACCTGAGGTAAATGCTGACTCCGCCCAGTGCCAGGAGAGGATAGAAGTAAAAGCTTACACCCATTGGCTAGGTGTTTCCCGCCAAAGGATTTGTCACCAATCCAGTGCTCAGCAGCTGAGGTAAATTTTCCTAGCAGCAGCAGGCAAATTGTCACCTGAAACACAAAACAGAAAGAACCAGCAAAGCAGCCATGGAGAGTCATGTACATAACAATCACTATAGACCTCTATTAGAGCCCTTTCACACCGAGCCGCGGGGGGGGGGTCTGCGCTAAAGCTGATTTCAATGGGGAGCAGGGGTGAGTTAACCACTCCTTCACCGCTCCAAAGAAGCTGCAGGCAGCACTTTTTGTGACGTCCTGCCAGCACACCGCTCCAGTGTAAAAGCCCTCGGGCTTTCACACTGGAGTGCATGGAGCAGCTTTTTTCAGGCGCTATACAGGTGTTATTTTTAGCGCTGTATCGCCTGAAAAAAGCTGATAGTGTGAAAGGGGTCTTAAGAGTAAAATGTATTTATAAAACAAATGGATGTTAGGGGTGACAATCCCATGGGGCCACTTCTCTATTTTATTCTCTCGCCTTGATTACTGCATCTCCCTCCTCATTGGATTACCTTTAAATCAGGGGTGTCTAAACTTTTTTAAAAGAGGGCCAGATTTGATGAAGTGAACATGCATGAGGGCCGACCATTTTTTTAACCATTAAAATTTGGCCTAAGTGTGTTTGTTCGAGCACTAATACACTGCCCAGCAAGAATTCTCTTGCCTTTGTGGGCTGTGTGTAAGTAAAGAGATGAGCTCAGTTGTATTATTTGGATATACCATATTTATTGGCGTATAACACGCACCTTCACTTTAAGAGGGAAGTTTCAGGAAAAAAACCTTAACATTTTAAATAAAGAACTGTGAAGCAAAATAAAGGTCAGTGCCCATCTGCAGACCACCAATTACCAGGAATGCAGAACCCCCCATTGCCAGGAAAGCACCCACCATTGCCAGAAATGCAGCACCCATCATTGCCAGGAATGCAGCACCGACCATTGCCAGGAATGCACTCACCATTGCCAGGAATGCAGCACCAACCATTGCTAGGAATGCACTCACCATTGCAAGAAATGCAGCCCCACCATTGCCATGGATGCACTCACCATTGCAGGAAATGCAGCCCCACCATTGCCATGGATGCACTCATCATTGCAAGAAATGCAGCCCCACCATTAGCCAGGAATGCACTCACCATTGCAAGAAATGCAGCCCCCATTGCAATAAATGCACCCCCCATTGCAAGAAATGCGGCCCCACCATTGCAAGAAATACAGACCCACCATTAGCCAGGAATGCACTCACCATTAGCCATCAGTGCAGCCTTGGAGGGGACATGATGGGGCCAAAGATATCCTACAGGAGAATCACCTGTTTAAGTGAAAGTCCTGCCTCCTTTGATGGACAGAACAGTCGTCCAATGGCAGCGCCAGAGACGGGATTTCCTCTTAGCCCTTGTACACACGGTCGGAGATTCCGATGGAACGTGTCCGATTGGTGTGTGGTCTCCATCGCACTGTTTCCGTTGGAGTATTCGACGGACCAAGTTTTCCGAATTATTGGTAAAATTTTCCGACAAAATGCTCCGATCGGACATACTCCGATCATGTGTAGAGAATTCCGATCGGACAAAGTGCCACGCATGCTCAGATCAAATTCCTACACCAAAGCTATTGGCTACTAGCCTGAACGTAGTGCCATCGTAACGAAATAACGTCATCACGTTCTGTTTCCGACAACTTTGTCTGACCGTGTGTGCGCAACAGTTTCGGACAAAATCCGTCAGACAAAATCCGACGGATTTGGTTGTCAGAATGTCCGACCGTGTGTACAAGGGCTTACAGAGGCTGCTGTGTAAACAGGAAATACTCCTCCTGTTTGCACGGCGCTCGTCCCACCTCCTCCCTCCGAGGCAGCCAGACTATATATCTTTTGTTGCCCCGGTGCTGGGAGATCGCTGGGGGCCACAAAAGATATATATGTTTAGATAACCAGGCGGGCCGTTCAAAACCAGGCCACGGGCCCCCCTTCAGTCTATAATGAATGCTGCTGCAAGACTCATCCACCTTACCAACCATTCAGTGTTCTAAACTGCCAATCCCTCCACTGGCTTCCAATCACCCAACAAATAAAATTTTAAATACTAACAATAACTTACAAAGCCATCCATAACTGTGCCCCCAGCTACAGCACTAACCTAATCCCAAAATACCAACCAAGCTGCTCTCTTCGGTCATCCCAAGACCTCCTGCTCTCAAGCTCCCTTGTCACCTCCTCCCATGCTCGCCTCCAGGATTTCTCTAGAGCTTCTTCCATTCTTTGGAACCCCCTACCCCAATCTGTCCAACTGTTCCCTAACCTATCCATCTTTAGGCGATCCCTGAAAACCCTTCTCTTCAGCTTTTCCTGCTTCTAACTAAGCTCAATTCGCACAGATGTGAATTTAGCCTTAAAGCCCCTTTTACTCTGGGGTGGTGGGTGCGTCGCCGGTAAAGCGTTTTTTTAGCAGTGCTTTACCATAAATTTTGCGGCGCTATTCGGCCGCTAGCGGGGTGCTTTTACCACTAGTGGCCGAGAAAGTGTTAAAACCACCCGCAAAGCGGGCAGTATAGCCTCGCTGCCCATTGATTTCAATGAGCAGAAGCGGTGGAGGAGCGGTATACACACAGCTCCTTTACCGCTTCAAAGATGCTGCTAGCAGGCCTTTTTTTTGCGCTCCTGCCAGTGCACTGCTCCAGTGTGGAAGCCCTCGGGAAGACACAGCAGTGGCTCTTTCAGGGCACTTTGCAGGCACTATTTTTAGCACTGTAGCGTCTGCAAAGCGCCCCAGTGTGAAAGGGGCCTAAAGGAGATGTTCACCTTTACCAAAAAATAATAAATGCACATTTCAGGTAAAAATGGGCATTTATTTTTTTTTATTTTTTTCTAAGGAGCCTGCAGACTCTCAGGATCACTGTCTGCTTGCTCTTCATTCAGCAAGCAGTAACCCGAGAGCCGTAAGATCAATGGACTTTGTGAACGCTCACCAGCCCCCGGCCAGCTCATTGAAAAATAGAAGCTGCCAGCAGCAATGGCTGATGGTATTTGTAGACATTCATTCACAGAAAACCGTGAATGAATGGCGGAGCCGTGTGGGCCAAGCCCTGTGCGGCCGCACTATTTTCAAATAGTGACAGTGTGTGTGGGGAAAAGAACCCCCGCCCGCTGTCACAGGGAGGGATGTGGCCGGGGGAGAGGCTGCAGTTGCTGGAACATGTTACATGTTCATTTTGAAATACTTACCTTAGAACGAGGCGCCGGCATCTCACTCGGTCCACGCTGAGGGAGCTGACATGTTCCATCGGCGTGTCGTCTGGGTATCGTGGCTCCGGTGCTGTGAGTGTCCGGAGCTGTGATGCCATCACTCCCGCGGCAGGGTCTGGCGTCCGCTGGACTCTCAGCCGAGAATCCCCTGTGCGCATGCGCCGCTGAAAAGTCAGCGGCTCATTGTGAGGGGAATATCTCCCAAACCGTACAGGTTTAAGAGATATTCTTTTTACCTACAGGTAAGCCTTATTCTAGGCTTACCTGTAGGTAAAAGTTACAAAAAGGACTATACAACCGCTTTAATTCTCCATTACGAACGCTAGTGTACAAGACCGATTGCTTCCGGCTCGTCCTTGCTCCGAGCATGCGTGTTTGCACTTTGGACTTTTGTTCGACGGACTTGTGTACACATGCTCGAAAAATCGGACAACAGACATTTGTCTGCTGAAAATTTTAAAGCCTGCCATCCAACATTTGTCCACGGAAAATCCGACAATTGTCCGATGAAGCGTACAAACAGTCAGATTTTCCGCCAACAGCCTGTCATCACACACTGCCCGTCGGAAAATCCGTTTGTGTATATGTGGCTTAAAGCTGCGTATTGTACACACATTTAGGTGCGTCAAGCATTTGGGTGTTAATGGATTTAATTGGCCACAATAGGAATTTATTTTGGCCACTGGAATGCATTACACTCAAACCTACTTAGATTTATCTAGCGTTTATGTGTGTTTAGGTGCATCAAGCTCCTTTTTTTGCTCAAAATCTCCTCTCCTGAGTGTGCTGGCGATGGGTTTTCTTTTCAGCCTGTAAACATTCCTCTGCTAATACACCTGCAAATGCCTAAGTGTGCATGTACAGGCCCCCACAGAGCCCTGATCTCCACATCATCAGACAAAAGGATTTGAGGCAGACTACATCCACAGAAGATCTGTGGTTAGTTCTCCAAGATGCTGGAACAACCTACCTGCCGAGTTCCTTCACAAACTGTGTGCAAGTGTATGTAGAAGAATTGATGCTGTTTTGAAGGCAAAGGGAGATCACACCAAATATTGAGTTGATTTGGATTTCTCTTCTGTTCATTTACTTTCTATTTTGTTAATTGATAAAAATTACTGGCAGGGGGCAAACAAATCCCCCACCAGGTTTGCACTCACCCCATCCATGGTTGCGGCTTCCCCTGGCTTCTCCTCCCTGCTAAAGCAGTTTTAAAATCTGCCTCCTGTCCTGATTGGCCAGGAGGAGAAGCCGGAAGACAATAGCGAATATTGAGCCCCTAATGTCACAAGTGGGTGGGTTTGGGCCACAGTGCTCTGCACCCCAAGCCCAACCTTTTTAAGCCATTTAGAGCCTCAGGCTCTAATCATGTGCTTCTAAAAAAAAAAAGAACTCATAGAAGTCCAGTGCCTCGCATGGAAATTGGGGGGGCACCCCTGCGCCCCTTATGGACCGGACGTCACTGGTTACATCCTACAAACCCCTGCACTTTGCATTACATACTACTGACCTGTGCATACTATAACTAACTACTGACTCTACAGTCATGCGTTACATACTACTGATACCTATGCACTCTGCATTACATACTGATGCCACACCCACCCATTTGCCACAGTGTGCTGACCAGGGTGAACCTCAGGGTGATCAAGGGACTAGGAAAAGGCCGTGCCAAGTAGGCTACAAGGGCTCCCATGCTTTTTAATGACAACCCTGGTTATTACTGAAGCTGGAGTTGAGGGTTAATCATTTAGTGGGCACACCTGTTCTCTTGACAATAAGTAAGAAAGGATCTCTTTTTTTTTCCTTTTGAAAGATTTTCTTTCACCTCCTTTTGTGGCTTCAGATCAGGAAGTGATGCTTAGTCCTTCACCGCCATCTTCCCTTATGTTATCAGGGGACTAACCATCTCTTCCTGGTTCTTGCAGCCAACCCATTGATGGTCTGTGGGGCATGAATAATATGGTGGTATTCTTTATGTCTACCAGCTTTTTCCTATGCGAGAAAGTAGGCCGCAAGACCTTCTGTCTCCCTGCATTGATTGGATAGGAGCCTCATCTTCAAATCTGGTCCCCCAAAAGAATTGTATGGGTTTGCTCAGAGGCTTATCGGAATCTGGTAGCCCCTTTATAATAAGGGGGGCCCCAGATATCTTCCTGCCCCACAAGGAAATAAGTACAGGGTGTATTAGTACCTATATATTATAAGGACGGCTCCCTGAAAATTACGACACCCCCTTGAAACTAGATGTAAGATTAGGCCCTTGTCCCCTCAACATGGAGTTGCCACCCTCTCTTGTAAGTTACCCACCCAATGTTAAGGGCATATGATCTGGTATGGTTCATGATGGGAGTGGGCATATGCTCACTGTCCTCCCTTTCTTCCTGGCCACTCAGGCTGCTTGCTTTCAGAATGGTTTGGTTTAAATTTTTGAGGGAACCCAACTTAATTCCTTTTTTTTTTAAGGGAGGGTTCACGTGAAAGGAACAGGGAACAACAAAAAAAAAGCATGGGGTTGCTTGTGAAACTCAGATCTTGCCACACTGGTGCCATAAAATAACAGATTCCTGGCTAGCTACTACTTGCAGACAAACCTGGGCGAGGTCATAGACCAAATATGTTTGAGTACAAAGAGGAGCCAGCTGGAGATCTGTCATTTAATGTCAGTAGTACTATCGCTGCTAAATGGCAGATCCTCAGCTGTACTGTCTACAATACGCAGCCATAAATTCACGCTATCTGGCCAAATACGGCAATTTTGTTCATCAATACGCCAATCTATGAACAGGTTGTGTTCAGGTTTAGCTCAAGCTGGACTCAAACCCAAGGATCAGCCCTAGTCAGGACTATGTTGTGTACAGCACAATACATAGTTGCCAACTGTCCCGAATTTCCCGGGACATTCCCGGGATTAAGACATTTGTCCCGAATTAATTTTGTCCCAGGAAAATTAATTTCCCGTTTTTTTGCCGCCGGGGTCGGCGGCCTGTGGAGACAATGTCTCCGCCGGCCGCCATTTTTAAGAAGACCAGAAGTTGGTCTACACCTGTGGCACCACCCACCCCTGCTCTGTGTGTGTGTGTGTGTCAGTGTAAAGTGCAGTGGGCGGCGCCACACTTAAATGTCTCAGCTCGGCAACGGCGGCATGTCGAGGGCCAGTCTGCCACTGTGGATGTCGGGGCGGGGGCCAGTCGGATGTCGGGGGCCAGTCATGGTATGTGGATGTCAGGGGCCAGTCTGTGAATGTATGTGGGGGCCAGTGGTATGTCGGGGGCCAGTCTGTGAATGTATGTGGGGGCCAGTGGTATGTCGGGGGCCAGTCTGTGTATGTCGGGGGCCAGTCTGTGAATGTGGGGGGCCAGTCTGTGAATGTGGGGGGCCAGTGGTATTTCAGGGGCCAGTGGTATGTCGGGGACCAGTCTGTGGATGTGGGGGACCAGTCTGTGGATGTGGGGGACCAGTGGTATGTCGGGGCCAGTCTTTGGATGTCAGAGGCCAGTCTGTGGATATCGGGGGCCACGCTGTGGATGTCGGGGGCCACGCTGTAAATGTGGGGGCCAGTGGTATGTCGGGGGCCAGTCTGTGGATGTCGGGGGCCAGTCTGTGGATGTCGGGGGCCAGTCTGTGGATGTCGGGGGCCAGTCTGTGGATGTCGGGGGCCAGTCTGTGGATGTGGGGGGCCAGTGGTATGTCGGGGCCAGTCTGTGGATGTGGGGGGCCAGTGGTATGTCGGGGGCCAGTCTGTGGAGGAGTATGTGGGGGCAGGTCTGTGGAGTATGTGGGGGGGCGGTCTGTGGATGTGGGAGGGGGCGGTCTGTGGATGTCAGAGGGGCACCAGATGTAAGGAGGGGCTCCGCTGATGGACACAGATGTGAGGAAGGTACCTCTGATGGGGCACCTGATGTAAGGACAGACTCCGCTTGGGACACCTGATGGCATCTGGTGGCATGGAACGTGGCTAGTGACGCGCGCATGGCTACCACTGATTCTGCATAATGGTGAGTTGAATGATTTCATTTCATATTACAATGTAATAATAGAAATAATGCGCTTCAATCATCCTGACACCATAACAATCATGGCGCCGGGATGATTGAAGCGCCAACACCAGGTATCTGGAGTATCTTTATCTGCTGATTGTCAAACTCTGGAAAACACATATTGCTATTGTGGTGTAGGATTGGGGGGCTGCTGTCCCTCCTTTCCCTCTTCCCCCCCCCCTCCATCCCGCATTCATCTCAGACTCTAACCACACCCCTTTGAGCCACTCCCCATGTAAGCCACACCCATATTTCGCCACAGCGCGCGCCGCATTTTTACCTTTTCGTATGCCACTGCCCCCTAATTATACCATGACTACGCCTACTGCCAAAAAAAGTGTCCGGAATTTTTTTTTTACAATGTTGGCAACTATGCACAATATAGTGCAGTGATCAACATAATGCCCCTTACATTTCTCATCTGTGGGAGGAAAAAATGCCCCTTTAACGATATACAGTATATGGTGATACTCTACAGTCTTACTCAGTACTGTGGTTGTGTTATGGCCCCTTCATAAAATCAACTGTCCCGGACTCGGAGCAATGTCCTTCTGTCACTCATTTGTTCCCCATTTTGGTCTGACCTATATAGACGTATATAAAATGAACTTTTTGATCTATCAAAAACTATTTCCCAGTGCTGAACCCTTCATTTGATTTCTAAATTGCTGCATTTGTAAATTCCAAAAGCCAATATAAAGGAATAGTAGTGGTAAAAAAACACTTGTGGGTTTAACCAATCTTATTTTTATTGTACAATTCTCCTTTAAGGGGGCGGGCAATGGGTGTGTCCTACGCCTGCATACTTTTGCTGATAGGTGTCCCTCATTCCCATCTCAGAACGTTGGGAGGTATGTAAAATGTATGCTGTAATACATAGCCTGTGAAATTCAACTGAGTTCCCTCTGAATAACGCAGCAAGAGAACGCTTTGATTGGTGGAGAGCTGGTCACATGACAGGTCCTTCTCTTATTTTAAACTCCCATTCATTTTAATATGGTGTAATGTAGATGTATTAAGACCAGGGGTGGACTGACAACTCATGGGGCCCCTGGGCGATAGGAGATTATGGGGCCCCCAGGCAATCCGAGATTATGGGAAGAAGGGGAGGTAGAATGACCCCAAAAATGGCTCAAACGGGACTCCCTCAAGCTCTAAAAAAGCCTAAACTCATCTCTACGATGGCATCATCCCCTGAGAGATCTGAGGTGGCTGGTCAGAGTGAGCCATCAGGGCTGGCAAATGTTGCAACTGTTTCCAACACTGCAGCCCCTGTCTATATTACTGAAGACGTTTTTTCCTCAGCCATGATAGGTTTTGGAAGAATGGTTAGCGGCTTTAATCGCATCGAAGTGTGGGGCAAAACGCGACAGGTCCCCATCCATTACCCAGGACCCTCAAACTAAGGAACTAGGGTCAGGAGAAGACTATTTTCTCTCAGGGGACCATGAAGAGGCTGATGACTCCTCTTCTGAGGGGTCAAATGTGGAAGGATCAGCTTCACAATCTGAAAGATTGATGGTGCAATCTCTTACTGACATGGTCCGTTCCACATTTATGCTACCCTTAACTGAGTCAGTTGATTAGCCCACTTCTTGTTTGGGTTCACTAAAGCCTCCTCAAGCTGTGCATACCTTTCCTGTCCATTCATTGCTGGAAAAGCTTATGTAAAAGCTTATGTATATGCTTGTTAAAAGATCTAGGGGAGAGGAGTAACACAGTCACCAACTCTCTGCTTAGGGAGCTCTGAGAACCAAGCGATTAGCAGTGTTTGATCGCTCGGATCTCAGTCTTAGAGCCGACGATGGACCGATGCAGCATTCAGCTAGGCAAGTATAATTCTTCAAAATAACAAAGCCCATACTTCTCTTTTAACACAGCTACAAAGCTAATAAATTGTTCAATATTGGGACATTTACCATATACAGTTCTGAAGTTTATTTACAGTTCATGAAATACACTGTATATTAGTTAAAATTATATTTTTTTGATATATGACATTTTTGAAAAATCAAAAAAACAAAAAAAAAGACCAAGAACAAAAAATGTGCAAAATCCTAGCTAGGTAATTTTGTTGATCTGTTTTTAAACAATAAAAGACTTCGATCCCAACTTGTATTACCAAAACGATGAACAAGCTGACTATTGCAGTGTCTGGTCAGGATGGTAACGATTTCTTCTGTCATATCTCCACGGATGGCCAGTGTGTGGAAGTGATCAAAGTCTTGTCTCCCTAGTTTGCGGAGACGCCGGGCCGCTGACCTATAACACTTCCATGGCTGAGGCTCTACTAGCAGATAGTCACACAGTGGTGTTAGCTTCTTAAGGAAGTCTACCAGTCCGTGGTCACCATGATTTAGATGGATCCACATGGTTATTGACATACAAAATCCAACGTCAAACCTGGCTTGGCCAAACTTTTCCAGGAATTTTTGTAAGATGTCCAGTGATGAGGGGTCCATGATATCCAGAGAAGAGAATGTGATGGAATCGGGGAAGGGGTTTCCAGTCTTAGCTCTGGTGATCAGATCAGGGTCAATGTCACAGCACAAGAAGTGGACATCTGGAAGGGCCTCCGAACTCCCCTTTGGTTGTAAGAGATGGTTATATAGACCAATACTGAGCTCCTGGAAAGACAACATAAAATTCATATTACAACCTGGTTCAGTGTCAACAATGTACATATAAAGAACTGTACAAAGACTACAGCATGTGTAACTAGAATATAAACGTAAACTATAATTTATAGTAAAAATAAATGATAGGAAGATACAATGGCTTAAAAAAATTAAAGCTTGAAAACTGTGTTGGGCAACGTATGCCTTTTTCAATGATAAAAAACAAAACAAAAAAAAAAAAAACACACACACACACACACACACACACACACACACACACACACAGTAATACAAGACAAGCACATGCAAGATTAATTGATATTTCAGAGAGTGTACCCAAGATAGGCACAGCATTTATAGAACACAAAATAGGCATGATAACCAAGAGCACCTAGTCAACAGGAAAACAAATCTGTCCCGACCTTGGAGGGGTAGAGGCAGTGCGAGAGTCATATAAAGCTATAAAATAACAGAGGCTTTGGTACCCAACAGGATAATGTAACTGAGGACATAACCTAATGGGAATTAGGATGAGAGAAACTGGTGCCCAGAAGTCTGCAGGAAAGAGTGCCCGGATTATCAGTGTACATGTCCCTTTTACATGAGGGTTCTGCATTATTTTTTGATGAACTGCACCACAACTCATAGTTCAAGTATAACTAAAGTATTTCGTTACAGATAGAGTGGGGAGGGATTAGAACACCTGTCAGGTTTTTATTGCCATCTGTGCGCCCCCCCCCCCCCCCCCCCCATTAAGGAGACTCACCCTCTCTATTTGTCAGGGATTATCTTACTTTGGAGGGATTTTCTGTTTTGGCTATGGGACAGGATGTGAAGAAAATCTCCCCAATGGGACACAGATGGCAAAAAAATAAACTGACAGGGGTTATAACCCTCCCTTATTCTATCCAAAATAAAAAATATATAGTTCTACTTTAAACATTTCCTGACTATGCTATAGTTTAAAGAGGACGTAAACCCTGATGGGTTTACTTCCTCTTTGATTCCATGCAAAGGTAAAGCATAATGGACTACTATGCATCGCATAGTAGCCCATAATGTGTCACTTACCTGACACAGGAGCCAGCGATGTCACCGCTGTCCCCTGTAGTTCGGAGCCCCCATCTTCTTGGTGGGTCTCGCTGCTCCGGAGCTGTCATTCGTCGGAGCCGCGATGATGTCACTCCCGCGCATGCGCACGGGAGCCGCCACTCGTGGCATATCGCCGTTAACTGCGGCGCGCTCAGTGCGCCTGCACGCCGCTGTCTTTCGGCAAATATCTCCTAAACCGTATAGGTTTAGGAGATATATTTCTTGGACCTACAGGTAAGCCTTACCTGTAGGTCAATGTGATTTGTAAGGGTTTACAACCACTTTAATGACAGCTACAGTGCAGTCGCACATTGCCAGGAAGGCGTCATATGAAGTCCTACCTTGATAGTGCTTCCTACGTGCCCACAGAACGGGATAAAGAGCCAATCACAGCAGCTCTTTACCGCGTGATCAGCTGTGTCCAATCACTGCTGATCACGATGTAAACACAAGCCGGTTATCAACATTTTGACAGCATGAGGGAAGAAGAGAAGAACTGATAACTGGCTTGTGTGAAAGGGACATTTACACTGATAATAACGGCAGTGATCATCAGTGCATTCTCAACAGTGCCCATCAGTACCGTCTCATCAGTGGCCCCTATCAGTGCCCATCAACACCATCTCATCAGTGCCCATCAGTACCCCCAAAAAATTACCTGTCTGCAAAATTGTATATCAAACTATGAAAAAGGCTTGTTTTTTTTATTAAAATTGTTTTTTTCCTTTTTCTTTGTTTAGCAAAAATTAAACAGCCCAGTGGTGAGTAAATACCACCACAGCTCTATTTGTGTGAAAAAATGATAAAAATGTCATAGGGTTACAGTGTAGCATGACCGCGCAATTGTCAAAGTGTGACAGAGCTTAAAATTGGCCTATCTCACAGTGGGCAGTTCTGCTGCCAAATACGACACATGCAAGTGCACTGCATGCATAATGGTGCGTGCTTTACACTATTAACTACTGCAATATTTCCTGCCAAGGTCAATTTTCAGTGCTGTCGTATTTTGAATGACAATTACGCAGTCATGCAATCCTTTACCCAAATAGTGCTTTCTTTTGTTGGTATTTGATCACCTCTGCGATTTTTATTTATTGCGGTCTAAACAAAAGAAGAGTGACAAGTTTGAAAAAAAAAAAAAAAAAAAAAAAAAAAAAAACACACAATATCTTTTACTTTTTGCTAAAATATCCCAATTTTTAAAAAAAAAACAATTGCATTGCTCAGTTTAGGCCGATATGTATTCTTCTATACATTTGTGGTTAAAAAAAAAAATAGAAAAAAAATAAAATAAAATCGCAATAAGCGTATATTGATTGGTTTGTGCAAAAGCTATAGCGTCTACAAAATAGGGAATAGATTTATGACATTTTATGATTTATTTATTTTTTACTAGTAAGGGTGGTGATCTGTGATTTTTATTGTAACTCTGACATTGCGGCGGACACCTCAGACACTATTTTGGGACCTGTGAAAAAAAAAAGGAAGGATAGATATGGCGCTGCTCTTATTAATTTGCAACCTTTTAGATACTTGAGGGGTGTGTATACCAGGGGTGCATATAATGCAAAAAGTGAAAAAAAAAATTCCAGAAAATAAGAAATGTAAAAGGATATTCTACTGTGTAAACTTCCTGATCGCTTATTTATTATAATGCATACTGTTAGAAGCATGATGTGCATTCAAACAAAAATAAAACAAAAAATAAAAAATGTGCCAACTTTTCCTGTGTAAAATCCACAATCCTGTGCAAAATCTGCAATTCAAAGGAACATTTCTGTGCCAAAAGACAAAACATATATTACTGGTATATAGCATTGCTTTGAAACTGGGCTCAGAAACATGCATATACCGTCCTTAAAGAGGAAGTTAACCCAGGAAAAAAAAAAAAACAACAAAAGAATAAAAAATACATAAAAATAAACCCTGCAAGGCAAAGGCATAATGAGCTAGTATGCATAGCATACTAGCTCATTATGAATAACTTACCTGAGATCGAAGCCCCGGAAGCGGTCCGTGTTCTTCATCTCCGCCGCTGCCATGTATCCCAGAGTGACTTCCGGGTCTCGCAGCTCTGGCGGGAGCTGTCAGTGACGGCACGTTCGCCTTCACTTGTAGCGCACCTGGTGCGTCTGCGCTGTAGACAGCGGTGCCCATTTTGTAAAATATCCCCTTAACCGTGTAGGTTTAGGAGATATTTCTTGGACCTACAGGTAAGCCTTAATCTAGGTTACCTGTAGGTCAAAGTGGTCTGTAAGGGTTTAAAACCACTTTAAAGCCTGGTGTATAAAAAGAGGTAATTCACCTTCACAGTATGAGCCACTGTATAAATGTCACTGGCAGGGAAGGGGTTAACACTAGGGGGGTAGGAAGGAGTTAAATGTGTATCCTAGGGAGTGATTCTAACTGTAGGGGGAGGGGACTCACAAGGGAAGGAGACCGATTGGTGTTCCACTGTACTGGGAACACACAATCGAGCTCCTCTCCCCTGACAGAACATGGATCTGTTTGTTTACACACACAGATCCACGTTCCGGCTCTGTTACCGGCAATTGCGGGTGCCCGATGGACATCGTGGTCAACGGACACGTGCACCGGCTCCCAAGTGACATGGCGAGGAAGCCCAGGATGTCATATGACGCCCGTCCAGGATGGGAAATCACTCCTGTGGATGTCATTTGACAATAGCCGGGATGTGAAGTGGTTAAAAAAAAGAAGGGATGAGGAGGTGACATAATGCCTCCTAATCACCTATCAAATGACCTCTGAAAAGCAATTCACTGCCAACCACCCCTTCAGAGGGCGACAGAAGTGTAAAGGTGGGGGATGTATCATAGCACACAGTGTGATTTCTGGGTGGCGTCCACTGTTAGGCTGCTTTCACACTGGGGCGGTATTCAGGCGTTACAGCGCTAAAAATAGCGCCTGAAAAAAAACGGCCCCTTTCACTCCAGTGTGAAAGCCGGTGGGCTTTCACACTGGAGCGATGCGCTGGCAGGACGGTGAAAAAAGTCCTGCTAGCCGCATCTTTGGAGCGGTGTATTCACCGCTCCTACCCATTGAAATCAATGGGACACCGCGGCAATACCGCCGGCAAAGCGCCGCTGCAGCGGCGCCTTGCGGGCGGGTTTAACCCTTTTTCGGCCGCTAGCGGGGGTTAAAACCACCCCGCTAGCGCCCGCAGACCGCCGCTAAAACGACGGTAAAGCGCCGCTAAAAATAGCGGCACTTTACCGCCGACGCCGCTCCCGCCCCAGTGTGAATGCAGCCTAATGACCAATCTGGAAGCTGGTAATAAAGAGGTCTATTGATTATTGATGATCGGATTTGGAATACAATATGAAACGCTTGTCTTGTATATCTGGGGTAGATTTCCCTACATGTGTGATCATAAAGCAGCCTCGTATGATGCCCCCACTCACTCCGGTGTTACATCCCACGTCCAGGGCCAGCAGAGGCCCTTCCCCTTTCTCATGTCGGTTCAGGAGCTCCAGCAGATGTCCCGGGGGAAGGAGGCTGAGTCGGTTCTCCGGCGGATGGAAGGTGTAGTAGTTGGGGAAGTTCCCGTATGGAGCAGCTCCAGGATCCTCCAGATCTGCCATAACAACACCGCTGCTGACAGCGTGCAGAGAGCCGAACTTCCGGCTGTAGCCATCTTTCTACACCCAGAGCACTGAATGCAGAGCGAGGGGCCATCTTCTTACACCCAAGGTGCACAGCAATGAGTTTGCGGTGTAGTGTCACATTTTGCTGCCTATCACAGGATGCTGCGGAAGTGACTATCCCCGAGCTTCAATTTTCAGTGTCCTCATCCCTATCCCCCTGCTTCAATGTTCAGTGTCCTCATCCTTATCCCTGTGCTTCAATGTTCAGTGTCCTCATCCTTATCCCCGAGCTTCAATGTTCAGTGTCCTCATCCCTATCCCCATGCTTCAATGTTCAGTGTCCTCATCCTTATCCCCGAGCTTCAATGTTCAGTGTCCTCATCCTCATCCCCGAGCTTCAATGTTCAGTGTCCTCATCCCTATCCGCGAGCTTCAATGTTCAGTGTCCTCATCCTTATCCCTGAGCTTCAATGTTCAGTGTCCTCATCCTTATCCCCGAGCTTCAATGTTCAGTGTCCTCATCGTTATCTCTGTGCTTCAATGTTCAGTGTCCTCATCCTTATCCCCCTGCTTCGATGAGGACACTGAACATTGAAGCATGGGGATCAGGATGAGGACACTGAACATTGAAGCAGGGGGATAGGGATGAGGACACTGAACATTGAAGCTCGGGGATAGGGATGAGGACACTGAACATTGAAGCTCGGGGATAGGGATGAGGACACTGAACATTGAAGCTCGGGGATAGGGATGAGGACACTGAACATTGAAGCTCGGGGATAGGGATGAGGACACTGAACATTGAAGCTCGGGGATAAGGATGAGGACACTGAACATTGAAGCATGGGGATAGGGATGAGGACACTGAACATTGAAGCTCGGGGATAAGGATGAGGACACTGAACATTGAAGCATGGGGATAGGGATGAGGACACTGAACATTGAAGCTCGGGACAAGGATGAGGACACTGAACATTGAAGCATGGGGATAGGGATGAGGACACTGAACATTGAAGCACAGGGATAAGGATGAGGACACTGAACATTGAAGCATGGGGATAAGGATGAGGACACTGAACATTGAAGCAGGGGGATAGGGATGAGGACACTGAACATTGAAGCTCAGGGATAGGGATGAGGACACTGAACATTGAAGCTCGCGGATAGGGATGAGGACACTGAACATTGAAGCTCAGGGACAAGGATGAGGACACTGAACATTGAAGCACGGGGATAAGGATGAGGACACTGAACATTGAAGCAGGGGGATAGGGATGAGGGCACTGAACATTGAAGCACAGGGATAAGGATGAGGACACTGAACATTGAAGCATGGGGATAGGGATGAGGACACTGAACATTGAAGCTCGGGGATAAGGTGAGGACACTGAACATTGAAGCTCGCGGATAAGTATGAGGACACTGAACATTGAAGCATGGGGATAGGGATGAGGACACTGAACATTGAAGCTCGGGGATAAGGATGAGGACACTGAACATTGAAGCACAGGGATAAGGATGAGGACACTAAACATTGAAGCAGGGGGATAGGGATGAGGACACTGAACATTGAAGCTCGGGGATAGGGATGAGGACACTGAACATTGAAGCTCGGGGATAAGGATGAGGACACTGAACATTGAAGCTCGCGGATAGGGATGAGGACACTGAACATTGAAGCTCGGGGATAAGGATGAGGACACTGAACATTGAAGCATGGGGATAGGGATGAGGACACTGAACATTGAAGCTTGGGGATAGGGATGAGGACACTGAACATTGAAGCTCGCGGATAGGGATGAGGACACTGAACATTGAAGCTCGGGGATAAGGATGAGGACACTGAACATTGAAGCTCGGGGATAAGGATGAGGACACAGAACATTGAAGCAGGGGATAGGGATGAGGACACTGAACATTGAAGCTCAGGGATAAGGATGAGGACACTGAACATTGAAGCATGGGGATAAGGATGAGGACACTGAACATTGAAGCAGGGGGATAGGGATGAGGACACTGAACATTGAAGCTCGCGGATAGGGATGAGGACACTGAACATTGAAGCTCAGGGACAAGGATGAGGACACTGAACATTGAAGCACGGGGATAAGGATGAGGACACTGAACATTGAAGCAGGGGGATAGGGATGAGGGCACTGAACATTGAAGCACAGGGATAAGGATGAGGACACTGAACATTGAAGCTCGGGGATAAGGATGAGGACACTGAACATTGAAGCAGGGGGATAGGGATGAGGACACTGAACATTGAAGCACGGGGATAAGGATGAGGACACTGAACATTGAAGCACAGGGATAAGGATGAGGACACTGAACATTGAAGCAGGGGGATAGGGATGAGGACACTGAACATTGAAGCTCGCGGATAGGGATGAGGACACTGAACATTGAAGCTCAGGGACAAGGATGAGGACACTGAACATTGAAGCACGGGGATAAGGATGAGGACACTGAACATTGAAGCAGGGGGATAGGGATGAGGGCACTGAACATTGAAGCACAGGGATAAGGATGAGGACACTGAACATTGAAGCATGGGGATAGGGATGAGGACACTGAACATTGAAGCTCGGGGATAAGGATGAGGACACTGAACATTGAAGCTCGCGGATAGGGATGAGGACACTGAACATTGAAGCTCGGGGATAAGGATGAGGACACTGAACATTGAAGCATGGGGATAGGGATGAGGACACTGAACATTGAAGCTCGGGGATAAGGATGAGGACACTGAACATTGAAGCACAGGGATAAGGATGAGGACACTGAACATTGAAGCAGGGGGATAGGGATGAGGACACTGAACATTGAAGCTCGGGGATAGGGATGAGGACACTGAACATTGAAGCTCGGGGATAAGGATGAGGACACTGAACATTGAAGCTCGCGGATAGGGATGAGGACACTGAACATTGAAGCTCGGGGATAAGGATGAGGACACTGAACATTGAAGCATGGGGATAGGGATGAGGACACTGAACATTGAAGCACAGGGATAAGGATGAGGACACTGAACATTGAAGCATGGGGATAAGGATGAGGACACTGAACATTGAAGCAGGGGGATAGGGATGAGGACACTGAACATTGAAGCTCGGGGATAGGGATGAGGACACTGAACATTGAAGCTCGCGGATAGGGATGAGGACACTGAACATTGAAGCTCGGGGATAAGGATGAGGACACTGAACATTGAAGCTCGGGGATAAGGATGAGGACACAGAACATTGAAGCAGGGGGATAGGGATGAGGACACTGAACATTGAAGCTCGGGGATAAGGATGAGGACACTGAACATTGAAGCTCGCGGATAGGAATGAGGACACTGAACATTGAAGCAGGGGGATAGGGATGAGGACACTGAACATTGAAGCTTGGGGATAGGGATGAGGACACTGAACATTGAAGCTCGCGGATAGGGATGAGGACACTGAACATTGAAGCTCGGGGATAAGGATGAGGACACTGAACATTGAAGCTCGGGGATAAGGATGAGGACACAGAACATTGAAGCAGGGGGATAGGGATGAGGACACTGAACATTGAAGCTCGGGGATAAGGATGAGGACACTGAACATTGAAGCACAGGGATAAGGATGAGGACACTGAACATTGAAGCAGGGGGATAGGGATGAGGACACTGAACATTGAAGCTTGCGGATAGGGATGAGGACACTGAACATTGAAGCTCAGGGACAAGGATGAGGACACTGAACATTGAAGCATGGGGATAGGGATGAGGACACTGAACATTGAAGCTCGGGGATAAGGATGAGGACACTGAACATTGAAGCAGGGGGATAGGGATGAGGGCACTGAACATTGAAGCACAGGGATAAGGATGAGGACACTGAACATTGAAGCTCGCGGATAGGAATGAGGACACTGAACATTGAAGCAGGGGGATAGGGATGAGGACACTGAACATTGAAGCTTGGGGATAGGGATGAGGACACTGAACATTGAAGCTCGCGGATAGGGATGAGGACACTGAACATTGAAGCTCGGGGATAAGGATGAGGACACTGAACATTGAAGCTCGGGGATAAGGATGAGGACACAGAACATTGAAGCAGGGGGATAGGGATGAGGACACTGAACATTGAAGCTCGGGGATAAGGATGAGGACACTGAACATTGAAGCACAGGGATAAGGATGAGGACACTGAACATTGAAGCAGGGGGATAGGGATGAGGACACTGAACATTGAAGCTTGCGGATAGGGATGAGGACACTGAACATTGAAGCTCAGGGACAAGGATGAGGACACTGAACATTGAAGCATGGGGATAGGGATGAGGACACTGAACATTGAAGCACGGGGATAAGGATGAGGACACTGAACATTGAAGCAGGGGGATAGGGATGAGGGCACTGAACATTGAAGCACAGGGATAAGGATGAGGACACTGAACATTGAAGCATGGGGATAGGGATGAGGACACTGAACATTGAAGCTCGGGGATAAGGATGAGGACACTGAACATTGAAGCTCGCGGATAGGGATGAGGACACTGAACATTGAAGCTCGGGGATAAGGATGAGGACACTGAACATTGAAGCATGGGGATAGGGATGAGGACACTGAACATTGAAGCTCGGGGATAAGGATGAGGACACTGAACATTGAAGCACAGGGATAAGGATGAGGACACTGAACATTGAAGCAGGGGGATAGGGATGAGGACACTGAACATTGAAGCTCGGGGATAGGGATGAGGACACTGAACATTGAAGCTCGGGGATAAGGATGAGGACACTGAACATTGAAGCTCGCGGATAGGGATGAGGACACTGAACATTGAAGCTCGGGGATAAGGATGAGGACACTGAACATTGAAGCATGGGGATAGGGATGAGGACACTGAACATTGAAGCACAGGGATAAGGATGAGGACACTGAACATTGAAGCACGGGGATAAGGATGAGGACACTGAACATTGAAGCTCGCGGATAGGGATGAGGACACTGAACATTGAAGCTCGGGGATAGGGATGAGGACACTGAACATTGAAGCTCGCGGATAGGGATGAGGACACTGAACATTGAAGCTCGGGGATAAGGATGAGGACACTGAACATTGAAGCTCGGGGATAAGGATGAGGACACAGAACATTGAAGCAGGGGGATAGGGATGAGGACACTGAACATTGAAGCTCGGGGATAAGGATGAGGACACTGAACATTGAAGCTCGCGGATAGGAATGAGGACACTGAACATTGAAGCAGGGGGATAGGGATGAGGACACTGAACATTGAAGCATGTAGCTCAGGATAGGCACTACAAGTCCCAGCAATGCAAAACCTACTAGGTAACAAGGGAAGTATTAGTGTTGTAACGAACGGCCCAGTGTTTGTGTTGTGTGTAACATCACTTCCGTAACATTATGTGATGATTTTGCTGAACTGTATTGCCGAAACTATGTTGGAACGCACGGCGCGAGTGTTTGGAACGCATCGCGCATGCGCAGTACGCAATTTCTGGCGGAAACGTCACTTCCGCAGCATCCTGTGATAGGCAGCAAAATGTGACACTACAGCGGTCTTCTGTCAGATTAGCCGATGGTTCATCAGATTAGGCGACCTGTCAGAATGTGTAACGGAAGTGACGTTTCGCCGTCGCCATCTTGCTACACCCCGCACTCCTCCACAGTAACGGTTCACTGAGAAGGGGGAAGGTGACATCTTGTTACACCCACCGGAGTTTTGCATTTTACACTTAATTTTAACAGTAAAGTGAAAATATAAAGTGAAATGCAGTACTACAGAACTCCAGCTAAATGTTTAGATGTTTCATTTTAAAAGCAAACCTGTGAGGTGAACAGGCTTGCTGCTGCTTTTAAAATTCAACATCTAACCAGTCAGACGGGGTTCTAACTACTGTATTTCACTATATAAACTCAGTTTACTTTTAAAAACAAGTGTAAAATTCAAAACTCCGGAGGATGTAAGATGCTTTCCCCTTACTTGTTACACATTCTGACGGGTGGTCGAATCTGTCGAAACAGCAACCCATCAGAATTGGTAATGAAAGTGACGTTTCCTTGTCACCATCTTACTACACCCCGCACTCCTCCACAGTAACGATACACCGAGAAGGGGGCAAGCGGACATCTTGTTACATCCACCAGAGTTTTGCATTTCAGTTATTTTTACAGTATTTTTAAATCCATCAGACTGTTTACATGTTTAATTACAATATATGTAACAACATGTCCGCTTGTCCCCTTCTCGGTGTATCATTACTGTGGAGCAGTGTGGGGGTGTAGCAAGTTGGCGGCGATGGAGCTTCTGCTAAAAAATCTGACGGGTCACCATTTCTGACGGAACACCAGTGTTTCATCAGATTAGGCGACCTGTCAAAATGTATAATTCAAGTGACGTTCTGTCGCTGCCATTTTGCTACACCCCGCACTCCTCCATAATAAGGATACACTGAGAAGGGGGAAAGCAGACATCTTTTTACACCCACCGGAGTTTTGCATTTTACACTTATTTTTAACAGTAAAGTGACTTTCTATAGTGAAATACAGTACTAAGAACTCCGTATGAATGTTTAGATGTTGAATTTTAAAAGCAGCAAACTTCTGTTGGATTAACAAACCTGTGACGTGAGCAGGCTTGCCGCTGCATTTAAAATTCAACATCTAACCAATCAGACAGAGTTCTTAGTACTGTATTTCACTATATAAACTCACTTTACTGTTAAAAATAAGCATAAAATGCAAAACTCAGATGGGTGTAAGAAGATGTCCGCTTGCCTTCTTCTCAGTGTATCGTTACTGTGGAGGGTGTAGCAAGATGGTGGCGAGGAAATGCTACTTCCGTTACACATCCTGACGGGTTGCCAAATCTGATGAAACAGCTCCTAACTGTCCCTGAGTTGGAACAATGTCCCTCATTCCTCCTCATTTGTCCCTCATTTTGGTCTGATGCATATACAGTACCTGTAAATAAAATGCACTATTCATCTATCAAAAAGTGTTTCCTAGGGCTAAAACGTTCATCCAGTTTGTACATTGTTACATTTGTACATCTCAAAAGCCAATATAAAGGAAAAGAAGTGTTAAAAAAAGCCCTTGTGGGTTTAACTAATAATTGTTTTTGTATAATTCTTCATTAAGGCTCCATGCACACTGAAGCTCAAAAAAGCTATTTCTGGACGCCAGATTGCTGGCAGAAAACGCTGGTTGAAAAACCTGCTTTTAACAGCGTTTTATACTAGCGTTAATGAGCGTTTTACAGCGTTAGCGTTAATGGGCGTTTTTTATAAAAATACACAGAGGACACTCCAAAAATCCCACAATGCATTGAAAAATAGAATGCCGAAAACGAATGAACGAGCGTTAATGAGCGTTAATGAGCGTTAGACGTTTTTTGCCGCTGAAAAACGGCACTTTGAACGCGAATTTCTGGCGTTCAGAAAAAAGCCCATAAACTCCACTGCTCATTAAAGCTGAAAAACGTACATGTGTGCATGGACACATAGGCTAACATAGAGTGGAGTTTATGGGCTTTTACAAAAAACGCCCAAACTCCAATAAACTGCAGTTTATCAGCTTCAGTGTGCATGGAGCCTAAGGGCGCGTGGCAGGGGGTGTGTCCTATGACTACATACTTTTGCTAATAGGTGTCCCTCGTTCCTATCTCAAAAAGTGGTAGGTATGTCTATTGTCTATCCCTTCATGGAGGATTGTTTCTGCAGTTGTCCACCCACTAAGGCCCCATACACACGAACGGACTTTGTACAAACTTTCCCTTGGATTTTTGTACAAAGGGCGTTGGCCGTAAGTTTGTATTGCATACACACGATCTGACTTTTTAGGCAACAAACACAAACATAGTGACATTTCAACGTACTGGGGACGCTTCAAAAGAGGACGTTTAATTACTCCAGCGCCGCCTTTGGTCAACTTCTGTATTGCTGTCTGATCTTTTGCATTGGTTCTGAGCATGCGTGTTTGTACTTTGTACAAAAGTCTGATGGTTTTGTGTACACATTATCAGACTTTGCTCCATCAGACTTATGTTGTCAAAAACTTTGTCCGTTCGCACAGCCAACAAAAGTCTGATGAAAACCGAAAAAAGTGTGTCCGACGGAGCGTACACACGGACGGATGTTGCCTCAAAACAGCTAATTTGCAAGTTTGTTGTCAAAAAGTCAGATCGTGTGTATGGGTCTTTACATTACTCTAATTATTTACTGTTAAACATGGTAGTAAACACAAATATTCAAAGTGCTGGGCTAAACAAGTTAAAGTGTCACTTAGCCCTGGTTCACATTGATGCGATTTGACATGCCAAATTGCATGCCAAATCGGCGGCAATTGCTGGCAATAGGAGTGTCCAAATCATGTGGCGCTTATTAAAAGAGGGACTTTAATTGGTACACTGATGTAAAGGGGGACTCTCATTGGGACACGTGATATAAAGGGGGACTCTGACTGGGACATCTGATGTAAAGGGGGACTCTGATGGGGACACCTGATGTAAAGGGGGACTCTGATGAGGACACCTGATGTAAAGGGGGACTCTGATGAGGACAATTGCTGTAACGGGGAACATTGATTGCGGCACCTGCTGTAAAGGGGAACATTGAGTGCGACACCTGCTGTAAAGGAGAACTTTGATTGGGACACCTGCTTTAAAGGGGGACTCTGACAGGTACACTGATGTAAAGTGAACTCTGATTGGGACACCTAATGTAAAGGGGGACTCTAAGCCCTTGTACACACGGTCGGACATTCCGATGGAAAATGTCCGATCGGACCATGTTGTTGGATAATCCGACCGTATGTGGGCTCCATCGGACTGTTTCCGTCGGAATATCCAACGGACCAAGTTTTCCAGCTTGGCTATAAAATTTTCCGACAACATGATCCGATTGTAGAGAATTCCGATCGGACAAAGTGCCACGCATGCTCATATCAAAAGTACACATGATTGGCCTACTTTAATGTTTTATTAGAGCAAGATTTGGAACTCTTCCCTAGGTAGACATTGATGCATTGCAGGAATGTGTGCAAAATTGCGCACATCCCACAATGTGTGCAAAATGTGTGAATGTGTGCAAAATTGCATGCATACACAAACACACACAGCCCTTTCACAGGTGTGCATTCTTTTTTTTTTTCTTCTGCAAAATAAAATAAAAATAAAAGTGACGTTAATTCTTAATGGCACATAACATGCCTTGCTTTTGTGCTCATTTGTCTGTGGCAAAACACGATAAGAAATTGCCATGCGTTTTATTGCAGTGTGATTTTTAAAAAGGTTCTTTTGTGCATTCTTCATGCGTAGGGCACCCCATTGAAATGAATGGACTATCCTATAAGCGCATATAAGCACATCTACAATGGTGTGAATGGAGCCCTTTGCTCTGCTATTAACCTCGCCCCCTCCACCTTGAAGTTGGTGGTGGGGGGGGGGGGGGGTGCAGTTTGCCATCTTCGCCCTGGGCGCCGGATGACCTTGTCCCAACACTGGTTATTGGGATGTATGATAGGCAATTTTTGAAGAGTAATAAATGAGATTTGCATGCTAGAATAAATGAGATTTCTTACACATATACCGTAATGTATTCCGAAGAACTACCGGACAAAAGGAACATAATGCCAGCTCAGAAGAAAATAATCTTTACTGTACCAATCCGTATATCAGCTTTAATCTTATGTTAACTAGGTTCAGATGAGTTACAAAAATAGTCATCATGCACAACACTCAGAATCTCATGTCAGATGTGTTGTCGTGCTGGTGGAATAATCAATTCTAATGAAGATGATGTAAAAATACATGTCTATATAACTAAATAATTCAACACTTCAGCTGTAAAGCAACATTCAGTACAATATATGTAAACTAAGCAGCTTCACACTGCTACAAGTCATATTAATTCAATAAAATGCTGTTAGAATTTTCCACGTGCATTTATAATTTAGCAGTACACATCTGCCTGATTGTGTCTACTATACGCAATAAGTGTCAGTGAATTGATTTTTATAGCCTTGTATGATTAAGGTTCAGATCACATTAAGCCATGATAATGTTATTTGGATATTCAGTGGAAATGGCCTGTTGGTAGTAATGTGTATGCCCTGGCATAAGTGGCATTTAGTGTCTGAATCTGTAAAGATGCCAGTTGGTAATAAATAAATATGGAAGACAGAATGAATGAGTTCTTGGATTACAGGGATGTTACACAGGTATTGTATGTGTGCAATCATTTAATGAATATCTTCAGTCTTGGGTTGTGCCAAACAGCTGGAGAAAAAATGAGAAGATGTATATGATATCCAGATAGATGTTGAGGGCTCCAAAGATGTACTCCTCAGGGCTGAGTGTGAACCGCCGGCTGCCCATCAATATCTGGGTGTCAAATGCCAAGAACTGTTGAAAGGAAACAAAAATTATAATAAGCAAACCAGAAACTGTATATCATCTCAGTGCCTAGTGTGAGGACACGATTGGGGCCAATGTGATGGTATCGCATGCTAAGCCTCGCATGTTGGCCAACAAAACCGTGGAATATTGTCCAAAGGGCGTTGGCCCAAACTTGTCTTGCATACACACGCCACACAATTGTTGGCCAACAAATACAAATGTAGTGCCGTACTACGTTGTTTTTCATCTCTTTAGCACCACCCTTTGGTCTCCTTCTGCTAATTTTGTGTTAGTAGAAGTTTAGTGAGTGTTGATTCGTGCTTTTCATTTAGCGATTTTCGGTTCATTTCCGAACGGAAGTTCGTCAACCAGACACAGTTTCAGAATCAGAGGAGATAACGTGTTATTTATTATTGGCCTTGGAGTTATTGCTTTGACATTATTTTTTGGTTGAACAATGATTTTATTTGGTATATTTTCTATATTTTTGGATGCATAGATCAGTGTTTCTCAACTCCAGTCCTCAAGGCGCCCCAACAGGTCATGTTTTCAGGATTTCCCTCAGATGAAATTGCTGTGGTAATTACTAAGGCAGTGAACCTGATCAAATCACCTGTGCAAAATAATGGAAAGCCTGAAAACATGACCTGTTGGGGCGCCTTGAGGACTGGAGTTGAGAAACACTGGCATAGAATGCACTTTTCGGTTAAGTTCTTTTGGCAGATAGCATGTCTAATTTTATATGTTTTCTTTTTTTAATGCACAATAAAAAACATTGTAGAGAATAATACTTGGGTATGTGTTTTACTTAAAATGACAGTTTGGGATTAGGCAGTTACATTTTAAAAAATACAATGTAAAATTGACAAGGGACACCAAGATTAGAGGTCGACCGATATGGGTTTTTCTCTGGCCGATGCTGATATTTAGAAATCACGGCGGCAGATGGCTGATATATGATGCTGATATTTTTGGGCCGATATGTTAGGCCGATTTTTTTTTTTCCCTTTTTTTTCCTTTCATCTCATAAAATCTAACAGACACCTTTCCCACTTGGGCGTTTTTTCAGGCGCTTTTGGGCCTGTAAAGTGCCTGCAAAACGGCTCCCCTGCAGTCTATGAAAAAGACAGAGTGCTTTCACACTGAGGCGATGTGCTGGCAGGATGTTAAAAAAATGTCCTGCAAGCAGCACCTTTGGAGTGGTGTATACTGCTTCTCCACCACTCTTGCCCATTGATATGAATTGGCACCACTGACGAAGCGCATGCAATGCAATTTGGCAGCGGCGCTTCACGGGCGCATTTAACCTCTTCCTCGGCAGCTAGCTGGGTTATATGCGCCCCACTAGCAGCCGAATAGAACTGCTACAATGACGGTAAAGTGCCCTCGGCGGCTGTCTCGGCTCCTCCCCTCAAGAACTAAGCACCTTCATGCGAGCTCTTTCGCATGGTGGTTAGTTCTTGCGGGCGCACTCCCGGCCTATAGCCGCTCACTGTATCACTCGGCCCCACCCCCCGGCGCGCCGTGTCATTGGATGTGATTGACAGCAGCGCGAGCCAATGACCGCTGTTTTCAATCCATCCACTCTAACCAATCAATGGCCAGACTGAGCGGCAAAGAGGAGATCGGGGGCGCGCGCAGCAGGTGAACGGGCTCAGGTAAGTAAGACGGGGGGCTGGGGGGCCGGTATTGTCGGATGTTTTTTCACAGGTGAAAAAACGTGAACCATTTCAACCCCTTAAGGACCAAACACCCTCGCCCCCTGAGGTCCCCATTGGTGACAGTGGGTGGGGGTTCCTCCCTCCACAGCTGCTGTCACAGTTAAAATCAGTGTGCCTGTGTGGGGCTCTGTCCACAGAGCCCTGCCATTCATTCACAATGTTCCGTGAATGCATAAACTACCTTCCACCACCACTGCAGATGGCTTTTTTTACTTGCAAAAATATGTACATTTATTATTTTGTACTTAAAGGTGAACTTAGCCTTTCATTTTTTAGTCACCTATCATCCTGTATGTAAGAAATGTCTGCATGTGTACAATACAGAAAAAGCACTTGCACTTACCAAAGTAAAAACAATGGCTCCCAGTGCTGCATAGACTGCATGAAGCCATGGCACCTGGAGGGGAAAGTCAAGAAAACACTCAGTTATTGTTTTTTTTAAATATAATGTTATGATCTATTCTTTACTGCTAATCGTCGGTTATGGTTGTTTGGTTACAGATACAGTACACTAAGGGTGCATTTGTGGAAAGACTAGTCCATGGCCTAGAGTGGCAAGATTAAAGTGTATGTATACCCTAACAATGTCTTCTCTTACTTGTTCCTTTTTAGTTTGTTACCCACTTGCTGACCACCTGGCCCTTTTACTGCTACAGGGTAGAACTGCACGATTCTGGCCCAAATGAGAATCACAAATTTTTTGCTTAGAATAAAAAAATCACGATTCTCACGACGTAAAATATTTCACATTATACAAATAAAATGGGTTAACTTTACTGGTTCGTTTTTTTTTTAAATTCATTAAAGTCATTTTTTTAAAAAAAAAATTGCATTTGAAAGGCTGCTGCGCAAATATAGTGTGATATAAAATATTGCAACAACCACCATTTTATTCTATAGGGTGTCTACTAAAAAATATATACAATGTTTGGGGGTTCTAAGTAATTTTCGAGCAAAAAAAAAAAAATATTAACTTGAAACCAACAGATGCCAGAAAAAGGTTTAGTGGCAGTTCACACTAGCGCGATGCCAGACATCGCATGTAATCCGCAGCGCACGGCTGTTCACATTACATGCGATGTCTGTGCGGGTGCGATGTCAGCCATACAGATAGTATGGCTGATATCGTACCGCATTCGGTCCAAACACGCACAGGACCCTTTTTTCTGTTCGGACCAGAATCGGATCGAATGTGTGTTCACACATATGCGATCCGATTCATGTCCGAACTGTCAGTTCGCAGTGCGATATGTGAGCTGAAATGGGAGTGTCATTAACATATAATGACACTCCCCATCAGATCGCATATGGCAGTGTGAACTGCCGTGCGTGTCAAGTGCGATGCGGGAACCTGCAGTTGATTCGCAGGGTTCTCGCATCGCACTAGTGTGAACCGTCACTTAGTGTTTAAGTGGTTAAACTTTTTTCACTTACATACATAGTCTATTCCATTGACAATTTGTTACAATGTTTATACTTAAAGCGGGATTCCACCCTAAAGTGGAACTTCCGCTGATCGGAACCCTCCCCCCCTCCGGTGTCACAATTGACACCTTTCAGGGGGGAGGGGGGTGGAGATACCTGTCAAAGACAGGTATTTTCACCCACTTCCAGGCATAGACTCCCGTGGGAGTCTACGCCATTTCCTGCCCTGCCGCGCTGTCTGCTGGGACACACACGGGTCCCAGTGACAGCGCGGAGATTTCCTATTGCGCGGCACGGCTCGCGCATGCGCAGTAGGGAACCGGGAAGTGAAGCCGATTCACTTCACTTCCTGATTCCCTCAACTAGAATGGTGACTGCAGCAGCCGAGAGCCGAGCGATCGATCGGCCTCGGCTGCCGGCATCGCTGGAACCCGGGACAGGTGAGTGTCCATTTATTAAAAGTCAGCAGCTGTAGTATTTATAGCTGCTGGCTTTTAATATTTTTTTTTTTGGTGGAATCCCTCTTTGAGTTCAACTGATAAAGAATGTTTTGATTTTTGGCAGACTGCCCAGTTTTTCTCTTCCTTTCTTTTGAGGGCTGTGGCTTCAGAAGAGCAGAGAGAATTCTTTGCATAGAAAGAATTGTGAAACACTTTAGTCAAGATCGTGATAACGATTCTTGACGATTAATTGTGCAGCTCTACTACAGGGTGGCAGCTGTGTGCAGGATCATGTATAAATGAATGTGGTCCTGCACTTCCGCCTGCAGGGGGCGCATGTGTGCTGCCAGCAGACCGCTTCTGCTGTGATAGTTCACAGCAGAAGCAGATCTGTGGGCGTGCCGGGCACTCGATGTCCTCTGGCGCCCATCGATTGTCAGTAAAACACAGAGGGGTTGATTTACTAAAGGCAAATCCACTCTGCACTACAAGTGCACTGCAAGTGCAGTCGCTGTAGATCTGAGGGGAAGATCTGAAATGAAGGGGAGCTCTGTTGATTTTATCATCCAATCATGTACAAGCACAAATTATGTTTTTTTATTTTCCTTGAATGTCCCCCTCGGATCTACAGTGACTCTACTTCCAAGTGCACTTGTAGTGCAAAGTGGATTTGCCTTTCCTAAATAAACCCCAGAGAACGTAACCCAGATATGTAAACAAGGTATCTCAGTTCTGACAGGGGGGAAGTATTCTGTGTCTCGGCAAAGCAGGGAGTAGAATCAATCTCTTCCCTTAATGAAAGCAGCACACAAAAACACTGGTCAGGCACACAATTAAACCTTTGATCGCCCTAGATGTTTAACCTCTTCCCAGCCAATGTCATTAATACAGTGATACACATATACATATATATATATATATATATATATATATATATATATATATATTTTTTTGTAAATTTTTATTTATTAACAGTTTTTCAACACATATAATATAGAACATATGTCCCCCCAGACCCTTGTGCAGCCCTCCAATCAATACCAAATCACATACCACGTTCACCAACTGTATCCCACAAAAATCATACTTGACAGTGCATATTTTTAGCACTGATCACTGTATTAGTGTCACTGCTTCCCACAAAATGTCAAAAGGGTCAGTTAGTGCCTGATTGGCCACCGCAATATCACAGTACCGCTATAAGTCGCTGATCGCTGCCATTAATAGTATCAAATAAATAAAAATTCCATAAATATGTCCCATAGTTTGTAGACGCGATAACGTTCGTGTAAACCAATCAATATACGCTTATTGGGATTTTATTTATCAAACATGTAGCAGAATACATATTGGCCTAAATTTATTAAGAAATTAGTTTTTTTTCAATTTTTTCTGTTGGATTTTTTAATAGCAGAAAGTAAAAAATATAGTTTTTTTTTTAGAGTGTCAATCTTTTTTTGTTTATAGCGCAAAATAATAAAAAACGCAATGGTGATCAAATACCACCAAAAAAAATCTCTATTTGTGGGAATAAATATAAATTTTATTTGGGTACAGTGTCGCATGACCTTGCAATTGTCAGTTAAAGTAGCGCAGTGCCGTATCGCAAAAAGTGCCCTGGTCACAAAGTGGGGTAAATCTTCCAGTGGTCAAGAGGTTAAATATAGCGAAGTGTTTTGACGCTACAGAGTTTCCCCATGATCCCCTCCCTAGATCTCAGGCGTTATCCGAGGTCCTGGCAGGGCCTGTGGAAGCCTCCCACATTCTCCAAACACTGTTAATGCAGATCTTCCCTAGTCCCTGCCAGGACCTTGGCTGACAGCAGGTCTGTCTGTAGTGTGTTATACAGTATATGGCAGCATGGTCCTAAAATGTCAATTAACATGAATACTTACATATTGAAAGGGGATTAGGATGACAAGGAAGAGGCCGCTAAAGAAAAGAACCATAACGAGCACAAAGAGTACACCATGACAGGAAGTGAAATCCACCTATAAAAGCAGAAGAAATATATATCAATCCTCATTCTACAACCTCTGGTGTAGGAGTCGGGGTTAAAGCAGTTTCAACTGGGATTGGGCCCCTGCTACAGGAGAGCCTAGGCAGGTCACCATCCCTTTACTACTCTGTAATGTTTTATTGTTACTGCAGAGAGCCCCATGGCTACAATTATGTGTCCCTATGCTTTCCCCTGTGTGTGGTCTTGTGCCATTACAAATCACATAACCAAATCCCAGGGCTTTTTTTGCCAGAAAATAGGTGCAGGAACTCCCCTCTTCACAGTCACCCCTTGTCTCTGCCCCCTACCCACCTCTGAGCACCGTTCCAAGATGTGCCAAATGTGGCAGTGGGGGGGGGGGGGGATGCAAACAATTGGAACTTTCCCTTTTGGGCCACAGCTACCCCCTTAGATGTAAGGGGTAGTTGTGGCCACCCCTTACCGTGTGGTGACAAGTGGTCCTAGGGAAAAGCTATATAGTAAAGCTCTGCACTTTGACTAAATGACACGGAGTGCTGTCCATGGCACATACTTTATTTACTGTGATGACTAATGTAGAGAAGGCGCATGTGAGTGCCGAGCAAAGGGAAATGTTAGCTGAACCTACATGCAGTGTACTTGTTCATGTTTTTAGGGCGGCCTTTCTTAACCGGGGTTCCATGGTACCTAAGGGGTCCTCCAGAAGTTGCCTGGGATTCCTTGAGCAGCAAATTGATTTCCCACCTACTCTGACCAGCAATGCTAAGGGGCATTTTCCCACTGACCATCAATGTAAGGGGTCACTTTTACACTGACTACTAATATTAGAGTATTGTTTCCTTTTGTTTCCTGTTATTTATATTCATTTAGTTTTTAGGCTTTTATATAAAAACTTCCTACAACTTTCTGCTCACACTAATACACCATGAGTTGTAGTTTTATTTGTTTTTAACCGGAATTCCATGAGAATAATTATTTTTTTTCGGGGGGATTCCTTAACCTACCTGGCATTTAGATGCTGAAATCGGTATTTTGCATGGAAATTTGGCGTTTTATATTGTAGGCCTGTAATTCTTAGGAATAACTCACTTAAGTCTTTCCAAACAGATTGAAACACAAAATCATAAATTATAATATAATAAAAAACTATAAACAATAACAAATAATAATAATAATAATACTTTTTATTCAATAAATTTTAGTAAATAATATAATCAAAAACACTGACTTTTTTTGGTTAAACAAGGGTGCAATATTAGTAGTCATATTGCTTCAGTAAGCGTCCCGGGTATGGAAAATTGAAAAACATAGCACAGCACAAAGTCCGACATCTCAACCTGGTTTCTTTTCTGATTTTCCTTCCAGTGTAGTCACGCTTAGAGCAGCAAACCACACACATCCCTTGTGGGTGCTGCCTTCTTTTCCGTTGATGGAATGTGGTCCATAATGTGACAACCAGTCTGACGTTCTGGGTACACAACGCCAGCAGCACGACGTCCAGATCTATTTACAGGCGTTGGTGTTTGGTGCTTGAGAAATATAAGTTCGGCAAATGTTTTTGTAATTTTTGTTTTTGTTGCTTTCTTATGGCTGGATCCTTTTGTGTGTACCATGACAGTAGAGGTGTTGTGAATGGTACTCATTAGGCACACATCTTTTTTTTGTCGCGCCATCTCAGTGCCATCATTTTGCCTTTCTGCCAGGCAACTATTTCTCCTGCCTTGAGCTTTTTATTGCCAAAGGTTGGTGGCATGTCACGCTAGTTAGCTCTAAGGCCGCGTACACACGGGCGGACTGTTCGCCCAACTTTGTCCGCTGAACAGTGTTTGGGCGGACAGTCCGCTCGTGTGTGGGCTTTCAGCGGACAGTTTCAGCGGACAGTTGGACGGACAAGGTTTTTCGGAATTTCCGAAAAACTGTCCGCTGAAACCTTGTTTCAGCGAACAGCCCGCTCGTGTGTAGGCTTGTTCGTCAAACAAAGTTGCGCGCATGCTCAGAAAGGATTTTCACGCCGAAAGCTATAATGCAGTGTATAGGACGTCGTATTTTTCGTCCCGTCGTACGTGCTGTTCACGTCATCGCGCACGGTTTCAGCAAACTGTTCGTTCGTCGTGTGTGGGCATGTCCGTCCATGCTAATTTTGAGCGGACTGTTTGCTGAAACTGTTGGACGGACAAAGTTGGGCGAACAGTCCGCGCGTGTGTACGCGGCCTAAGCCCTTGTACACACGGTCGGAGAATCTGTCGGAATGAGTCTTATCGGACCGTGTCGTCAGATAATCCGACTGTGTGTGGTATGCATCCGTCCGACCCAATTTTCCAACATGTTGGAAATATTTCCCGACCAACTGGGCCGGACGGACCTAATCCGATCATGTGTAGAGCATTTTCATCGGACCAAGTGCCACGCATGCTCAGATCAAATTCCTACATCAAAGCTATTGGCTACTAGCCTGAATGTAGTCCCATCGTAACGAAATTACGTCACCACGTTCTGAAAGATCGGATTTTTCACCAACTTGGCCCGACCGTGTGTATGCAACAATTTCAGACACAATCCGTCGGACTAAATCCGACGGATTTGGTTGGCAAAACCTCCGACCGTGTGTACGTGGGCTAACGGCCCCATATGCATCCATCTTGTGCTGTAGAAGGAACTCAGAGTTCTGGAGAAGTGTAAAAATTATCTGTGGTTACACAGTAGCCCTGATTCAGCAATGGCTTAAATGAAAGTAAGAACAGAAATGGTTGTTGTTCCATAGTTACTGAATCTCTTGTTGAATTTGGTTTCTTTCCCGGTGTAAAGGATTAAAATCCATATGTAACCAGTGCTGGATTCACAGAGCATGAATGATTTCATGCCAAATCATGCTCTCTTAGCCCTTGTACACACGGTCGGATATTCTGATGGACAATGTCCGATAGGACCTTGTTGTCGGATAATCTGACCGTGTGTGGGCTCCATCGGACTGTTTCCCTCTGAGTATCCGACAGACCAAGTTTTCCAGCTGGGCTATAAAATTTTCCGACAACATGATCCGATCAGACTTTGTCCGATTGTGTGTAGAGAATTCCGATCGGACAAAGTGCCACGCATGCTCAGATCTAATTCCTAGACCAAAGCTATTGGCTACTAGCCTGAACGTAGTCCTATCGTAACGAAATTACGTCATCACGTTCTGAACGATCGGATTTTCCAACAACTTTGTCTGACCGTGTGTATGCAACAGTTTCGGACAAAATCCGTCAAACAAAATCCGTCGGACAAAATCCAACGGATTTGGTTGTCAGAATGTCCGACCGTGTGTACAAGGGCTTAGACGTGATATACTGTATCCAGCTGAGTCTTCCTTTGTAGGCCATCAGACTTTCGTCGATACTGATGTCTCTATCTGGTACATAGATCTGCTAAAAATGTTTTATAATAATTTGATATACCTCCCAAATCTTTTTCAGTTTTGGTGCTGGTCTCATCAAAATTCTTTATTATTTTGAAAGTGCAAATATTTCATTATAAGAGAAAATGTGTACTCTGACATGACGGTGCCAAAAAAAAGGAGTGGATAATAATTTGTTGGTTGTCCAATACCACTTCTGCAGGAGTTTCCCCACCACTCCCTTAAGAATTATGAGGCCCAGAAACTTTCAGAAGTCCTCTTTGGTCACTGGTTCCCACTTTCTGCTCCTTGCAAACCTCTGATCCGTAGCAGCTTGTTGTTCCTGGTACCGATTTGTCTCCGTAATGTTTTTTTCTATAACCTCATCGGTCAAAAAGAGTTGGAGGTATGCCAATGGGTTGTCATCTTCCACATCCACTTTGATACCAGGTGCTCCAGTAAATGGAAATCTTGGGGGTGCTGTGTGCTCCGTACCGCAGTCAATCGAGCACCAGTCACAGGATCATCTCTGAAATTGCTTTCCGTGCCTGATGACGAACTTCCCCACGAATCGCTATCACTCAATTCTGCAAGCGATTCTGTATCTCTGTCGCTGTTTTCCAGCAGGTCATATGGCGTTTTTGAGGTAGAGGCGTGCTTTTTTGATGCCATGGTCACTCTGCAGCTTCCAGAAAGTACAGTAAAACTCCAGGAAAGGGCACTGGATAAAGCACTGGGGACAAACTAAGGTCAATTTTATTTTATTTAGTAATGTAATCCAATAGGATTACAATGTATTGGTGTGTTTGTTTTATACTGGTTGAATTTGCTGCCGGTTCCACCTGCCTGCGTTGCCGCGCTCGCAGGGAACGGAAGCCAGGGCACACACAGTGATGCGGAAATCTGGCCGCCGTACACAGCAGGAGTACATCGCGGGATCCTGGGGACAAAGTAAGTAACCTCTTCCAGGATCCAGCGATGCGATCCCGAGTGTGTTGCTCGGGGTTACCGCTAATGGTACTGAAATCTCACCCCGATCCACACTCGGGAATACCGCCAGGGGGGTTAAGGTAAAAAAAGGTTAAGAAAGACCATATTTGGAGGGTTTAAAAAAGGGCTGTTAGTGCAGTGAGTGTTTTTTAGTTGTGTCATGCGGCAGTGTTCCAGTCGCACTGGGTGGTGGATGACTGACTTACTCCAAATTGTGCCCACTACCCATCACATACACAGCAGCAGAGCTGATTTACTAAAGGCAAATACACTGTGCTCTTTGCAAAGTGCAGTTGCTCCAGAGCTTAGTAAATGAGGACGAGCTCTGCTGACTTCCATCATCCAATCATGTGCAAGCAAAAATGCATTTTTTTTTATTTGCCTTGCACGTGATTGGGTACTTTTTGCAAAGTAAATCAATTCCATTTCCTTTCTTTCTATAACAGGATTGATGACAGAACATAGAGACTCTTTTCAAGATTTTCTATGGTTGATCATGCACTGTAATTTATTAGTCATAGATAGTGTAGAAAGATGTAAAAAAAAGGAAGCTACTTCCATATGACTTTTCACCTGACTTACTAGCTAACCATGTCTTATGCCTCAGTCTTTAGTAGATAAAGAAATTTGTTTAGGTGAAAGTTGAATAACTTTGGTTATGGAGAAAATAAGTCATCAGGAGACCAGCATGATGGCCCCTCTCTATACTACAGGAATAAGGCTTCATTGATATTTTTGCTGCCTTACAACTTTCCATGATTCTTCTACTGCAGAGATCTCCAAACCTTGCAAATAAAGGGCCAGTTTACTGTCTTTCAGACTTTAGGGGGGCTGGACTGTGGTCAACGGAGGTAGAAAATGTACCAGGCCCAGCATCAGTGAGAATAAACATGGCCTCAAGGTTGGAGGTCAGTAAGAGGAGAAGTAGTGCCCCATCATTGGTGTCAGTCGGAGGAATAGTGCCCCATCACTGGTGTCAGTGGAAGCAATCATGCCCCATCATTGGTATCAGTGAAAGGAATAGTGCCCCATCATTGGTGTCAGTGGGAGTAATAGTGCCCCACTATTGGTGTCAGTGGGAGTAATAGCGCTCCATCATTGGTGTCAGTGGGAGGAATAGTGCCCCACCATTGGTGTCAGTGGGAGTAATAGCGCTCCATCATTGGTGTCAGTGGGAGGAATAGTGCCCAATTACTGGTACTAGTGGTAGAAATAATGACTCTTCGTCAGTGTCAGTGGCAGAAATTATTCCCCACTGTTGGTGTCAGTGTGAGGAATAGTGCCCTAAGGACCGTATAAAGGCCAGCAAAGGGGGCGCATTTTGGAGACCACTGTTTTACTATATCAAAAACTCAATAGAAAAATTAACTTAACCACTTAAGGACCGCCGTATTGCCATTGTACGTCAGCACAATGGCACAGGCAGGCACAATCACGTACATCTACGTGATTGCCTTCCAGCGGGTGGGGGGTCCGATCGGACCCCCGTCCGCTGTTTACGGGGGACCGATTCGGTCCAGGAGCGCTCCGTGATGAGGGGATGGCCGTTGGTTTTCGGCCACCCCCTCTGGATCGCTCCTGGCCAATGAGAAGCTTCCTCCCCTGTGTATTGTTTACACAGGAAGGAGGAAGTGATGTCACTCTCCTCGGGGCGGTCTTTTTGACCGGACTACGAGGAGAAGAGTAAAAGTAAGTGTGCACCAACACTACACTGACATGTAGGTACACACAGGCACACAAACCCCCCCCGATCCCCCCCCCGATCGCCCCCCGATCCCCCCCCGCCCCCCCTCCCCCCCCAGTCACAGTGTCACTGATTGCATTGATCATTTCTTTACTGATCAATGCATTCAGTGTCAGTTGTGACAGTAAAAACTGTCAGGACAGTTAGTGTTAGGTCCAGGGTAGCCCCCTATCACCCCCCAATAAAGATTTAACCCCCTGATTGCCCCTAGAGTTAACCCTTTCACCCCCTTTTGCCAGTGTCACTAAGCGATCATTTTTCTGATCGCTGCATGTGTCGCTAGGTAGCTAGTTATTTTTTTAGGTTCACCGCCAGGTTTTTATATCGCTAGGTACCCCGATATACTACCCAATAATGGTTTTAACCCCTAGATTGCCGCTAGTTAACCCTTTCACCCCCTTTTGCCAGTGTCACTAAGCGATCGTTTTTCTGATCGCTGCATTAGTGTCGCTACAGTCGCTAGGTAGCTAGTTATTTTTTTAGGTTCACCGCCAGGTTTTTATAGCGCTAGGTACCCCGATATACTACCCAATAATGGTTTTAACCCCCTGATTGCCGCTAGTTAACCCTTTCACCCCCTTTTGCCAGTGTCACTAAGCGATCATTTTTCTGATCGCTGCATGTGTCGCTAGGTAGCTAGTTATTTTTTTAGGTTCACCGCCAGGTTTTTATATCGCTAGGTACCCCGATATACTACCCAATAATGGTTTTAACCCCCTGATTGCCGCTAGTTAACCCTTTCACCCCCTTTTGCCAGTGTCACTAAGCGATCGTTTTTCTGATCGCTGCATTAGTGTCGCTACAGTCGCTAGGTAGCTAGTTATTTTTTTAGGTTCACCGCCAGGTTTTTATAGCGCTAGGTACCCCGATATACTACCCAATAATGGTTTTACCCCCCTGATTTCCGCTAGTTAACCCTTTCACCCCCTTTTGCCAGTGTCACTAAGCGATAATTTTTCTGAACGCTGCATCAGTGTCGCTAGTGTCGCTAGGTAGCTAGTTATTTTTTTAGGTTCACCGCCAGGTTTTTATAGCGCTAGGTACCCCGATATACTACCCAATAATGGTTTTAACCCCCTGATTGCTGCTAGTTAACCCTTTCACCCCCTTTCACCAGCGATCACAGTATAAGTGTCACTGGTGACGCTGGTTAGCCAGTTAGTTATTTAGGTTCCCCGTCAGGTTTTTATATAGCGCCAGGGACCCCCATATACTACCTAATAAAAATTTGAACCCCCTGATTGCCCCTAGTTAACCCTTTCACCACTGATCACCGTATAAGTGTTACGGGTGACTCTGGTTAGTTTGTTTTTTATAGCATTTTATATTCAAATCCGGAAGGCAGTGCTTGGTTTTCGGGGTCCCGTACGTGGCTAGGCTCCCAAAAAGTCCCCCACATGTGGTATCCCTGTACTCGGGAGAAGCAGCAGAATTTATTTTGGGGTGTAATTTGACTTCTGCCCATAGCATGTGTGAGCAATATATCATTTAGTGACAACTTTGTGCAAAAAAAAAAAAAGTTTGTAATATTCCCGCAACTTTTGGCAAAATATAAAATATTCCATGGACTCAACATGCCTCTCAGTAAATTTTTTATTTTTTTTTGTCATTATTCAATCCCTTAGGACAAAAAAAATAAATATTCAATGGGCTCAACATACCCATCAGCAATTTCCTTGGGGTGTCTACTTTCCAAAATGGGGTCATTTGGGGGGGGATTTGTACTGCCCTGCCATTTTAGCACCTCAAGAAATGAGATAGGCAGTCATAAATTAAAAGCTGTGTAAATTCCAGAAAATGTACTCTAGTTTGTAGACGCTATAACTTTTGCGCAAACCAAAAAATATACGCTTATTGACATTTTTTTTACTAAAGACATGTGGCTGAATAAATTTTGCCCTCAATGTATGACTAAAATTTAGTTTATTCGATTTTTCTTATAACAAAAAGAAGAAAATATCTTTTTTTTTCGAAATTTTCGCTCTTTTTCCATTTATATCGCAAAAAAAAAATCGCAGAGGCAATCAAATACCATCAAAAGAAAGCTCTATTTGTGGGAAGAAAAGGACGCAAATTTCGTTTGGGTGCAATATTGCATGACCGCGCAATTACCAGTTAAAGCAGCGCAGTGCGAAATTGCAAAAAGACCTCTGGTCCTTAAGGTGTTTATTGGTCCGGAGCTGAAGTGGTTAAAGTATATCTATACCCGTAATTTTTTTGACTTTGTTGTAGCATAAGGAATGGTTTTAGAATTGGAGACGCAACAGGAATGGAAGCAAGCTTCCAAATTTAGGAGAAATACGCTCTCACAAAATTGTCACCAAAACAGGTGTCCCCATTCCATTTGATTTTTGTTTTGGTGACAATTCTTAAATGTATTTCCCACCACTTTTTGACCCAGTGTCACTGGACACCAGGACAAAAAAAGAGGGTGTAATTCCCCAAACAGAGATGAAGAAAGCAATAAGAATTGGACAAGGGGTGTAACATTCTCAAAGCCTTGGTATATAATTATGCTGCATATTTATTAAACATGGAAGAATAACTTCCATAAAGGTCTCCAGGGTTATTAACCAAACATTTGTTGCAGGCAAATGTAGCTGGTGCGTGTGTATTAACTGACAGTGATTGATTCACTGACAATAGTAGTTTGGTGAAAGTAGCATTCACTGCTTTATTTTTTATTTACTGTATTTATTTCAGGTACTTATATAGTCCCATCAATTTATGCAGAGCTTTACATATACATTGTACATTCACATCAGTCCCTACCCTCAAGGAGCTTACAATCTAAGGTCCCTAACTCACATTCATACATATACTAGGGCAAATTCAACTTGTTACCCATCTTCTAATCTGTATGTTTTATGCCTTGTACACACGGTCAGATATTCCGACCACAAAATCCGTCTGATTTTATCAGACGGATTTTGTCCAAAACTTGTGTTGCATACACCCGGTCGCACAAAGTTGTCAGAAAATCCGATTGTTCGGAAAGAGGTGACGTCAAACACGTACGTCGGGACTATAAACGGGCCAGTTGCCAATAGCTTTTGTCTCTTAGTTTATTCTGAGCATGCGTGGCACTTTGTCCGTCGGAATTGTCTACACACGATCGGAATTTATGCAATCGGATTTTGTTGTTGGAAAATTTTAGATCCAGCTCTCAAACTTTGTGCGTCGGAAAATCAGACGGAAAAAGTCAGATGGAGCCCATTTTCCATGTGTATGGGGCATAAATGTGTACAAGTGCTAGGGATTTCTCCATACACATCTATTATGTGCATTATTGTAGTGCACTCGTCCAGTCCTGCAAGTCACTCTAATATTTGGGGACACAGAGAGGGGTTTAATTGACACTAGGCAGTCTACACATCCCAGCTCCACCAGTAGCCTTTCTATTGATATTTATTTGATTTTCGTGATCTCTTACCTTGGTTTGGAAGCTGAATACAGTGACGGAAATGCAGACAAGTGCCGTAATTCCGAGACACAGGATCACAGATGTGGTATTATAATAGCTGAGAAGACAAAGGACACACAGTGAGGAAGGTGTCATTTGTAAGCACGTTATTCTAGTCTCAACTATGTGATGGAAGGTAAATCTCATTGAGGCAGGTCTAGATATCCCCTCATGTAATTTCAGTTGATCATATGAAACAATATATACTGTACGGTATATTGAAAACATTTTAAATGTGAGAAATGGATGTGATTATTGGGGTTCAAGGAGGTTATTCAAAAACTATAATGTACACAATCCTTTTATCTTAGTTGGTTTTAAATCTGTGAAATAAAATGGCTGATTTTAAATGAATAATTTATTTTTGAAAGAAATATTGGTACCTAAAAAGTCTTGTTTTTATGTAGCACCCTCCTAGGTAGGTGCTAGGTTTAGATAGGTTAGCTTTAATTTGGTTCTGATAGGTAAATTTAGTTGTCACACTGTAGGTATCATGGATAATTCTATTAGGTAAAAGCATATTTGAGCTCACTGTAATCAGTGAGCCCACTATCTGCTAGTTAGGTCTGATCTGTGTGCTCTGCTGCTCCCAGTCTGCATACGCTTCCTCTGTATCCTAGAGACTGGAGAAGTTTCTAGATAATAGGTGAGAAGCTATGCAGGTGGGAGCATGAATATGGATGCAGGTGCAGCCCATCCCAGAGAGGCAGGTTCTGAAGGCATGCCGAGTGGCTGCATATACTCTTGGGGCACACAGAGCTCTGGGTATTGTCCCAGAGTGGAGTACTCTCCCCAGGCATAAGCTGCTGAAAGAGGCCTTCATGGACAACTTGAAGGGATGAATGCAGAGACCTGGGTGCCTTTGAGGAAGCTGACTGAGGGGAGCTGTCCACCACAGATCTGTCTGGTATCACTGGAGGGCATCGCTTGGAAGATTGGAAGGAGGCATCCATCTGTCCTTGGGCCTTGTGAGTACAGACATTGCTGGACCTTGGGGACCTTGTGCTCTAGCTACTCCTCTGGTGCTTAGTATAGTCAGCTGTGGGTCTGTTAAAGGGGACCCCCTGGATAGTGTCCTGAAGAGCCCTGTCCAGATGCTGTCCACTTAAGCAAGAAAGGAAGATTAAGACTGGGTTCACACTATTGCGAATTAGATGCGGATTTCTCCGCATTCAATTCTAATGACAGAAGATTGTGACCGGCTCTCTATGGAGCCGGTTCACACATCACCATGACAACTGTGGAGCACATTGCACAGGAGTCCTGTGCTTTATTGGCTCCGTTCAGGTCCGAATTCAGGCAAAAATTCAGGCCTGAATCATCTCTGAAATGGAGAACAGGGACACACTGGACCCCTGCATGCAATCTTAGGCCGCGTACACACGCGGGGACTGTTCGCCCAACTTTGTCCGTCAAACAGTTTCGGCAAACAGTTCGCTCAAAATTAGCATGGACGGACATGGCCACACACGACGGACGAACAGTTTGCTGAAACCGTGCGCGATGACGTGAACGGCACGTACGACGGGACGAAAAATACGACGTCCTATACACTGCATTATAACTTTCGGCGTGAAAATCCTTTCTGAGCATGCGCGCAACTTTGTTCGACGAACAAGCCTACACACGAGCGGACTGTTCGCTGAAACAAGGTTTCAGCGGACAGTTTTTCGGAAATTCCGAAAAACCTTGTCCGTCAAACTGTCCGCTGAAACTGTCCGCTGAAAGCCCACACACGAGCGGACTGTCCGCCCAAACACTGTTCAGTGGACAAAGTTGGGCGAACAGTCCGCCCGTGTATACGCGGCCTTAGTGTGAACCCAGCCTAAGGGGTTGATTTACTAAAAGCATATGAACTATGCACTTTGCAAAGTGCAGTTGCACGCTGTAAGAGCTAATGCTCCAGAGCTTAGTAAATAAAGCAAAGCTCTGCTGACATTCATCATTCACTCACGTGCAAGCAAAAATGCTATTTTTTTTTTTATCTTCCTTGCATGTGATTGGGTATTCTTTGCAAAGTGAAACTTTACCTCATTTACCAAGCTCTGGAGCAAGTGCACTTTGAAAGGTGCACAGTCCATTTGCCTTTAGTAAAGTGGCAGGGGACGTGTCCTTTGTCTATATAGTTTGTGCTAAAAGCTGTCCCTTTTTTCTTATTTCACAATGTTGGGGAGGTCAACATAAGGTTTAGATGATGGTCTCCTTACCTGGAAAGCATTCCAGTAACATATGACATGGAAAGTGTCTAGAGAAATAGAAAAAAAATTACCATGTAAGATGACATAATAGAGTTTTGACTTGAGCATATTGTATTTTTCAAGACCAAGTGATGGGTTTTGTCTATGGCAACAATAGACAAATCTCAGCTGATTTAGTTATGCCACCCTGATAAAATTAAGCCTTGGATAGAAGGAAGCATATTTTTATCACAAACGCTGCATGTGCTGCCAGTTCCATCTATATTTCTAAATATAAAAAACGATCAATCTTAGGACTTATTCAAACAGGTGTAGAGGACTGTCCTCTGTGCAAAGCTGTTTATTTTGCATCCAGAGAATGCAGGAAGCCTGGATTAGGGAATGGAGTCAATGGAGACAAACTCACACATCCACGTTTGACAGGCGTGCAGGGACAGGTGCATGGCCCCAAAAAGCAATATTCCCATTGCTCATGTTCCTGGAATAGGCCATAGAGGAAGCGGGTGTTTTAGCACCAGCACACTGTGGATCGTCAAAATGACCATCCAAACATTTATTTGAGAAGACCACATCACAGTGGTAAGGTAAAACATTTCAGGGCCACGCAGGACCCCTTCATCAGGCATGTGACATGTCTGATGAAGGGGTCCTGTGTGGCTTGAAACATCGCACCATACCACTGTAATGTGATGTGCTGGCTATACATACTTTGATTTAAGGTGCACGGCCTCAGACTGTCTGCATTCTGGGCTGTGCACCTGATCTTGCATGTTTGTCAAACTTGAATGTGCAACTGAGTCTGGATATCCACTGTGTCTCCATTGATTAATACAGGCTGCCTGCATGCGGCTCCACACTGCTCTGAACGCATAAACAAATGACTTTCCATGCACTTCAGGCCTCTTTGCTCGTGTGAATGAGCCCTAAGCCTGTGCTTTGTCCATGCATATTAAAGAGAAAGTGCAGGTTTTCAAAAAAGAAAAAACAATCATATGCACCTAGGTGGATGCAGCATCCATGACAGCTTCAGTAACTGACAGTCACCTGTTTCTGCTCTGCCCCTCCAGTGCTCACTGGATCACCAGGCTGTGGAAGGGGCAGGAGCGGCTAGCTCAGGCCCACAGTCAGGATCCTTGCAGGGCATGGACTGGCTCTGTGATGTCAGTCAACAGCAGACTTTAGCATGCTGTTGGCTGAATATGGGTCACAGTAGTGCAGAACTAAGCGGACACTCCTGTGACCCACAGTAAAGGTATAGCCAAAATAGCTTTGGCCTTACTTCTCTTTAAAAAAAAGGTTCACTTTGAGTTAGACCTTCCTATCTGAATTTACCTTTACCTTCCTTTCACTGCCCTTTTCTCTCTGTTCAGCCAGCAAGGGGGAAAGAAAATTCCAGTGTAAGCAATGAGTCCCTAGAGTCCTAGCTTACACTGTGATGGTTGAGTGCTGTTCAGTGTTGTCACTTGGATTGGATCACACGCTCCTCCATACCTGGCAGTACCAAGCATTTCCTTTTGTTCCCAATGCTGGCTGATAATCACATTTGTGCTAATATTTACATGCGCAAAGTGTACACCCCATTGGTCCTATTGGTTGATAGGATGCAGGCAGCTCCTGTTGCCTAGTGTTCTTCATTACTAGGAAGAATAAGCTCTAATAAGAATATATTTGCCTGTACGTACTGTATGTAAAATAAGTTCCATATGCAGAACTGTGGATGCAAATTTTCTTTTCTTTCTTTTTTTTTTTTTTTTTTTTTTTACACAGGTCCAGATATTGGTGCTTGCGCATATGGGCTCATAGAATACAATACTGCTGCCTTCAGATCCATATATATTACTGATCTGAACTCACAGTATTGCACCACCACGTGCAAGAGCTATTTCCCCAGTAATCTGACAAGCATTCAGGGGACTGACTGTTAGATAAACCAACCCTTTTCACCACTCACAGGACAACCTGAATCCTCCTCGATTCCCTGCATTCAGCTGGGTGCCAAGGCCCTGGAGTCCCCTCTTTGTCCACTGTAGTCCACCATTCAAATAACAGGCCCCACACCGAAGACGTTCAGCTCTAGCCAAGGTTTATTGCAATGACAACACACCACTCCCACCCAAAGCCATGCTTGGTCTTTGGTGGGTGGTCCATTATTTGGATACTGGATCAGGGGGACTGAATTATGTTAATCCTAACACTGTTTTCAGAGTTTTTCACCTTTAGTAATGCATGGGACCATTAGCATCTGTCTTGACGCACTTCACATTACCATAGTGTTCAGATTAGAGTCACCATGATCCATAGTGACCCTCATTAGCATTACTGCTGGGGTATATAGCCATATTCATTTGAACTGAGGAAGCCTCCCAGATGAGTGGTGAAACAATGTCAATATCGCCAAACAGGTCCAGTTGAGTGTGAAATATCTACAAAAATTTTGAAAGCTTTCACTATACAAACAGTAAATAATTACACGTGCATTGCTGGATATCTCATTTACAGCATAAAATACAGTATTTGCATATTCAACTCTCCCACAGCATCCTGTATGTCAGTTGGTTTTACTGCTACTCTGCTTAGGGGGATTGCTCTTGTAAAGTCTCAGCACTTACAAAGATACACAGCAAGATGAGGTTCCATGGGAAATACCTCCTGCAGAAAAAAAAATGCACAATGAGATCAACTTTATAGCAAACACTGTATCAGGACTGGACATTGTAATATCAGACCTCAGACTTCAGCCATTAGATGTCAGTAAACTAATGTTTGGTCTCGATGGGTTACTTCTAAACTTAAATTGATATTAAAGCTTACATTAAAAAAAAAAATCTAAATAAAAAAACATATTATATTTACCTGCGCTGTGTATTGGGATTGCACAGGGCAGCCCCAATACACGTCTTCCTGGCTCCTCCTCTTCAGCGAGTGCATAGCTCCCAACTGTCCCTGATTTCGAGGGACTGTCCCTGATTTGGAGCAATGTACCTCTGTCCCTCATTCCTCCTCATTTGTCCCTCATTTTAGTCTGATCTATATAGTTGTATATAAAATGCACTTTTTATCTATCAAAAAGTGTTTTCCAGCACTAAACCTTTCATCTGATTTCTAAATTGCTGCATTTGGAAATTCCAAAACCAGTATAAAGGAATAGTAGTGATAAAAAAAAGCACTTGTGGGTTTAACCAATCTTGTTTTTTGTACAATTCTACTTTAAGGGGGCGTGGCAAGGGATATATCCTATGCCTGGATACTTTTGCTAATAGGTGTCCCTCATGCCCATCTCAAAAAGTTGGGAGGTATGCGAGTGCCCCCGTAGAAGGCTGCTCTCTATGAGGAACTTGTTTGGGGGCTCAATCCCTTGCATCTATAGACACAGACAGGGCAGTTAAGCCCCGCTACCTTATCACAAAATTTGATTGACAGCAGCGGGAGCCATTTGCTTCCGCTGCTATCAATCTGCCCAGTGAGAAAGGAGAGAGCCAGGAGTCATTCATGCACAATGCTGGATCATGATCGGGCTCAGATAAGTATAAGGGAGGATAGGTGATCCTGCAACACAGAAGGTTTTTTAACTTAGGGTAAAAAACCTTCAGACTTTAGAACCACTTTAAGGCCTCACACAAAGCATTTAGAGACATGCACTTCCACGGGTTGTCAAATTGGAACCAATAGCTGTGTTGACCAGATTCTGTGTCCCAAAAGACACAAATAAGACTGTCTGCATGCGGATGCATGGAACGGCTGTGTATGCTGTGTGGGCAAAAAAATTCCTTCTTATGGGTGTGCACATACTTATGTCCATGTGAATGAGGCCTTATACTTCATCTGCACTTTGTGCACTTTATTTGCACTTTTGTTTGTAAGGTGTGCATACATTATTCAACAACTATATGAATTGCCTGGTGCCCAATGCGTCATCACTCTACTGAACATTCATTCACTCATTCACTTCACTCACACTGAACATTCATTCCTACTGTGTGAAAATCAAAATATTCCCTTTTTAACTTCATGAGCCGGCTCTTACCTTGGTCCGCTGCAGCAGGCCAGAACCAAGTATGTTGTGAAGAAAACAATGCTGTCAAAGCAAAACCAACAGGAAGTTAGTTGTAGGAATGCCTTTTCATACATTTATGACCAAGAAAACTATTCATTCTGACATAATGAGTGTATTTATTTACACTTGAAAGGTAACGAAAAGGCAATGTAACTCCAAGTGTCCTGGTCACCTCCCTGGACCTGCATGCCTTGTGCTGCTAGCTTATTGGTATGTAAACACCACAATAAACAGCCATGCAGTGAATATCCATCATAACTCTTGTATTGGCACGCAATCGTTGGTCAGCGTGAACCATGCTGGCCAATGAAAAGTGCTTCTTTCTTTCGTAACACCACACGGGAAGAAGAAGAAACCTCAGATATGCTTATCATTGATCAGCACAGTCACGTTGCTGTGCTGAACACTAAAAATTTGCCGTTACAAGCATTATGATGGATCGCCATCATATTAGGGTTGATTTACTAAAACTGGAGAGTGCGAAAGCTGGTTCAGCTCTGCATAGAAACCAGCTTCCAGTTTTTTTTTTTTGTCAAAGCTTAATTGAACAAGCTGAAGTTACATACATAGTTACATAGTAGGTGAGGTCCAAAAAAGACACAAGTCCATCAAGTCCAACCTATCTGTGTGATTATATGTTACATTGTATATCCCTGTATGTTGTGGTCGTTCAGGTGCTTATCTAATAGTTTCTTGAAACTATCAATGCTCCCTGCTGGGACCACCGCCTGTGGAAGGGAATTCCACATCCTTGTCGCTCTTACAGTAAAGAACCCTCTACGCAGTTTAAGGTTAAACCTCTTTTCTTCTAATTTTAATGAGTGGCCACAAGTCTTGTTAAACTCCCATCCACAAAAAAGATTTATCCCTATTGTGGGGTCACCAGCATGGTATTTGTAAATTGAAATCATATCCCCTCTCAAGCATCTCTTCTCCAGAGAGAATAAGTTTAGTGCTTGTAACCTTTCCTCATAACTAATATCCTCCAGACCCTTTATTAGTTAAAAGCTGGTTGGCTACCGTGTACAGCTTGCACGCTCCAGATTTAGTAAATCAACCCCGCTGTGTATTGCGGTGCATGGTGGCTACCCCAGGCAGCACAGGGAATCACGGCTGCTATGTGCAGCAGGGTCTGGAGGGGTAGCCAGAATATTTGGAGTTAGTTCACTTTTCATTTTTTGTGTAAAGGTGGACTTACCATTTAAATAAAGTATAACCAAGCCAAATCTTTTTATTCCATTTTGTGTAGGGTAGGAAAAGGTTAAAACTAAAAAAGCTTTTTTTTGTTCTGTTTTTGTTGTGGTCCTTTGCATAATCTCCCTTTAAACCTGGTACACACAATGAGATTATCAGACAAATGATCGTCCATTTTTTTGCATGCTAGTCTCAATATGGAAAATGAATAGGTTTCTAAACTATGAACATTCTTGTATGACAGAATAAAAATTTGGAAAGTGATGTAATGTATTTGTATTGTATTTTTCACAGATGAAAACTGCACTGATTAAACAAAAATTGTATGAACTGGTATCGTATGAGAAACGTTTTTGTGTTTGTCCCTTGGAAAAATTTCAGACAAAAGCTCTGTACTAATGATCAAATTATCGTATGATCGCTTTGAAATGCTGTGTTTTTTGTACAATATTCTGATCGTGAATATGGAGCTTAGCTTCCTCACTTGTAGGCACAATGGAGAGTGAGAGGAAGTCTCACCAAAGTAATGGAAATGTTTGTTTGACAGTTGACTTGTCACCATTACAAGAATCCCCATGATCCCCCACTTTCCACCTTATTCCTGTTCTGGTAAGAACTTATTTTTTTTTATTTTCCCTCACTTTCAGTCCCATTGACAATGGTTACCACAAGATAAACAGAGGAGTGAATCTCCCTAATCAGAGACATGGGACACAGACTTGAGACTTTAATGTGGGAAGATACCACCTGAGATGGCCACACAAGCAGTCAGATCAGTGACACTGAGGGGTTGATTTACTAAAGGCAAAAGCACTGTGCACTTTGCAAAGTGCAGTTGCACTCTGCGAGATCAGCTGCTCCAGAGCTTAGTAAATGAACAGAAGGTCTGCAGATATCCATCATCCAATCATGTGCAAGCAAAAATGCTGTTTTCTCTTTTTATTTCCTTGCACATGATCGGTTATACTTTGTAGTGATGCACTGAAATTAAAATTTCAGTGCTGAAACCAAAACCAAAAATTCAGGATGCACTTCAAAATCGAAATTGGCGGTTTATAAAAATATATATATTTTTATAAATAATGGTATTATATTTGACTTTTTAATTAACATAATGAAATTAAATGAATATGAATGTATTGTTGGCCATTAATCTACACCTTTTGAAGCAGTGTTAAAAATCGTGTTTGCTGTATTTTTGGTGCATATTTGGCAAATCGCACCTCCCCATTGAAATACACTGAAAACGCAGCAAGAACGCATAAAAAAACCGCACCCATGTTGAAATTTTTGAGACACATGACCTATGAAAAACACACCATAAGAAAGGTAAAATTGTGGCAAAATCGCTGGCTTTTTGGGGACAACACTGGAAAACCCTATTTTTGGCTGATAATTTATAGTGGCCCAAATTTCAGTGCATTACTAATTATTTGCAAAGTGAAGCTTTACATCATTTACAAAGCTCCGGAGCAACTGCACTTTGCAAATTGCACAGCCTATTTGCTTTTAGTAAATCAACCCCTGAGCCTTTTAAAAGTGCAAAAACTGAGCAGAATCTCCTGTTCAGCTGCTGCACACCAGGTATGTAATAAAATCATTTATTACATGTAGTACCACTCATGTGGTATACCTTCTTCAGTGCCCATGTGGGCTACAATATGTGGACTGGACTACTCGGGCACTTAATGTTGGGCTCCACGAGCATATTGTTAATATCAGAAAATGACATAAAACCACTGTGTTCCACGACATTTCGATCTTGTTCATAACTGAAATCCATCTGGGACCCTGTTTGTAGGTATAGACCATTTTATCTCCCACTGGAGGGGTAGCCTTAAAGCAGTGTTTCTCAATTCCAGTCCTCATGGCCCACTAACAGGTCATGTTTTCAGGATTTCCCTCAGATGAAACAGCTAGGGTAATTACTAAGGCAGTGAAACTGATCAAATCACCTGTGCAAAATAATGGAAAGCCTGAAAACATGACCTGTTAGTGGGCCATGAGGACTGGAATTGAGAAACACTGCCTTAAAGTGAGGGAATTATCTAGAATGGAGATACAGTGGATTTTTAACTTTAAAAGCTATATTCCATATGGATTAAATGTAGACTGGGATATTAATTTCTTATTTAATAATTCCTTATACTTGTGTTTTATATATACTGAATGTTGTCTTGGTTTCCTTGTACTCCTCAGTTCTAGTGTTAGTATTTCGTTTTTGCTTTAGTAATTTTTTGTTATTCCAGCCATGTCCAGTTTTTAATGCATTTATTTCATAGTTTCTTAGTTTCTAAGGTTGAATAAAGACACCAGTCCATCCAGTTCAACCTGAGTGAGTGTCTACAATTGTCCCTGTACATTGCACACTCACATCGGTCCCTACCCTCAAGGAGCCCACAATCCAGGGTCCCCATTCATATACTAGGGCCAATTTTGGACAGAGGCCAATTAACCTACCTGCATGTCTTTGGATTGTAGGACGAAACCGGAGTACCCGAAGGAAACCCACGCAGGCACAGGGAGAACATGCAAACTCCAGGCAGGTAGTGTCGTGGTTGGGATTTGAACCAGCGACCCTTCTTACTGTTAGGTGAGAGTGCTAACCACTACACCACTGTGCCACCTATTTATTATTCTTTTTGCCAAAACGAATGTTTCTTGCTTACGGGGACACCTGGGTTTATGGACGTCATGTCCGGCATGGACGGCGATACTCACACCTTACCTCATGTCTTGTGATTGTAAGTAGAGTGCGAGGTTGGCGTCATGTTCTCAATGAGGCTTGCATAAACCGCAGATGTGTATCAGTGAAGGCGAGGCTAGGCGGGATATTTTAACTATAGTTAGCAATGACAGGAAGTGTTTTCTCATGTCCCGGAAGAAGTACAGTTGTGATGAAACCAGTCGGGCGGAGATACACAGACCTGTCATCGTGTTTTTAAACTTATCACTGTATACTGCCTTTACCTATATGCCTGTTTTTCTCCGAAAACATGTAAGTACATTACTTTAGATCAATAAATCTTCTAAAAGAGGTTTTACACTATTGGAGCTTCTTTCCTCTTATTTGACATACCGCTGGAATATCCAGATTATCAGAGACCAAATCATTAGGAGCTGTATGCGATCTGCATATTACTGACTCTTGCCTCCCCTGATTAACCTGGAATGGTGGAATGGTGGATACCCAAAGACTCTTCCATAATTATAGGGTCTATGCTCTTGTGTAAGAGTACATCTTAACCTTTGTGGCATGTCACTTGGTGGATGACTTTTTCTTCTGAATCATTTACGCATTCTTGTGATGTGTTTACGTCTGTTTCACTTACCTTGGCTACTTTGCCATTGTGTCTTTGGACTTTACAGACTTTATATAATATTTGATGATTTTTGTTTATTCTTTAGCTCTTAATAGCACAACATATTTGTCCTTTTCTCACTATTTTGTTGTGTTTTTATTTCGCAGTTTTATGTTACAGCTGCTTTTAGCTTATGTTTGAGCACTATTTACACAAGGGCAGTATTATTTATGTATTATACTGCTAGTATGAGCACTTTGGCCTCAGTGCCTCGCAGGCTTGGGTTGCCTGAGGCAGCTGCCTCAATAGGTCTCATTACACTCTAACAAATAGCCTTAGTTTATTGTCTTTTTTGCACTGACAGTTTTGAGTATTCGGTCATTGTTGATGAAATATGAAATAACAGCATCAATTAATTTCATCTTTCTACTGTAAATGAATACAAATTGATTGGTTGCCATATGGTTCTGTAGATCTTCACACTGTCCATTGTTGGCTAATTCATAAATCTTTGCAACTATGAACCCACGCTTCCACATGGAATGCTAGGCATTTCTGACTAGCAACATCAAAGCATCAATTGAGTCCAGCAAGTAGCAGACAATTGCCAAAAAGATGAAAAATACGAGGGCCTATTTACACTGGTGTGCCATTTGCATACATGTAAAAGGAATGGACAAACTGTACCTAAAGTACACAGAGACTTCAGGCTTTTGAGCTCTACTGTATTTTATTTTAATGGTGGACATGTAAAAAGTGTGCATAGTGCAATAACATACATATGGATGTGCAAACATGCCCTGTTTTGAAGGGAATACCCTAAACTCTTGTTTCTCTCCTTCTTAATTTCAAAAAGACAAATATTTCTGAACCTGCAGATTGTCGCCTGATACTGATGGTTTCCTGCTATTATTGCTTATTTACACTTGTCATGGTATTCACTGCCCCTCTGAAAAGCGATGATCTGCAGTTGATTTTCTTCCAGAAGGCTAGGAGATGAAATGTGGCCTACTTGCCACCTGTTTTATCCCATGAAAGACTGCAGCACCATGCTGCAACTGCGTGCAGTACACACGGATCAGGGCGTTTGCAGTGCAGTCCCATTCACATGCATAGGTCGCATCTCAAAGTGGTACTGGCCACCGAATCCATCATAGGATATCATTTTTGCCAAGCCCACAAAACAAAGTATCACTGTATACCACTCTGTCCAGCTGCCACGTTGGGTCAAGGTGGGCAGTTGGTGGGCAGAAAAACCACAGTGCAATCACCTATTTTTACCACCCCTCTCAGCCACAAAGTTAAATGAAACGAAAAGGGGAAGCTCCACCTGTTTGCCTCCTCCTTCCCATCCACTGCCATTTGGCACCTTCTGGGAGGTGGGGGGTGTACCTGGTTTGACAGGTAGCAGCTCCCACTTCCGGCTAAGTTTGCCACCATGAACTCAGCTGGAAGTTCAGCCCCTCTTCTCTTTCCTTGCAGCCAGCCCATTTACAGAGCGCAGGAACTGGGCTATATAAATAGGTTTTTTCTAACAAGGCTTTACAGGGGTTATAGATAAAAACAAGTGATCAGGAGCCTAGAGCTCCATCTGCTGGATAAAAAAAATCTATAAAATATACAGGTATATATGCAATATTTTATATTTACCTGACTATAGAAAATAAAAATATTTTCTTTGTTTTAGCCCGAGCCATATAATTTTAAGAAAATACATTGCCTTTAAAACACACAACTGTGAATAAGCCCTGATAGCTGGAAACATAATGAAGATGGTAAAGTAGCTAAAATAGTAAAAATAACAAAAGTAAAAAAAATACTCACTAGGATGCCCAATACCAGCCTGGGTTTGCCTGGACATATTCTTTAACTGGATCACTGAAAGACAAATGATAGGTTCGTGGTCAGTGGGAGTGAAAACATGTATATAGCACCTGTGGTCAGAGGAGGAATAGTGCCCCATCATTTGTGTCAGTAGGAGGAATAGAGCCCCATTAATGGTGTCAGTGGGAAGAATAGTGGCCCGTTGTTGGTAACAGTGAGGAGGAATAGATCCCCATTGTTGGTGCCAGTGGGAGGAATAGTGCCCCACCATTGTTATCAGTTGGAGGAATAGTGCCCTATCATTGATATCAGCTGGAGGAATAGTGCCCTATCATTGTTATCAGTGGGAGGAATAGTGCCATCATTGGTATCAGTAGGATGAATAGTGTCCCATCATTGTTATCAGTGGGAGGAATAGTGCCCCATCATTGGTATCAGTGGAAAGAATTGTGCCCCATCATTGGTATCAGTGGTAGGAACAGTGCCCCATCATTAGTATCAGTAGGAGGAATAGTGCTCCATCATTGTTATCAGTGGGAGGAATAGTGCCCCATCATTGGTATCAGCAGGAGGAGTAGCGCCCTATCATTGTTAAAAGTGAGAATAGTGCCCCATCATTGGTCAGTGGGAGAAATAGTGCTCCATCATTGGTCAGTAGGAGGAATAGTTCCTCTTCATTGTTAACAGTGGGAAGAATAGTGCTCCATCATTGGTCAATGGGAAGAATAGTGCCCCATTGTTGGTGTCAGTAGCAGGAATTATAATCCCCTGTTGGTGTCAGCGAGAGTAATATTGCCTTGCATTAGTGGGGGGAATAGTGCCCCATCATTGGTCAAATGGAAGACTAGTGCCCCATTGTTGGTGTCAGTGGCAGGAATTATGAATCAGTAGGGGGAATAGTGCCCCAAGGGCTGGTTAAAGGCTAGTAAAGGGCCACAGTTTGGAGACCACTGGTCTAGTTCATAAGGAGAATTACCATCATACACTTTTAACCTGTTTTCCATCCATAGGGGTTATTCAGATAAGTGAATATGTACTCAGTGAACCATGTTTTCATGTACAATATGAAATCTTGTGTCAAAATCCAGTTGTTTTTATACTAAGAAATAACTCACCAGAAGGTAAAGAGAGCCACAATGGAGACGGTGACTAAAAGCTGAAGTGAAAGGATTGAATAGACCTGGAAAAGAAAAGAAAATGAAGAGCATTGGGGAGAGGAGAAATGTCCCTTATATTGTCAGTGATATCATTCTCCGGAGAGAACAATGTCTTTCTGTTCCCACAGCTCAGCTCTTGGTACTCGCTCTCACTGATCCCATATATTTACAGTATATAGGCAAATACATTTCCATTACATTATAGTGAACTGACCCCCCACATACCTTCCGGATGAATGACCTGCGCACTCGGTCATCCTCCCAGCTCAGTGATGTCAGCATCTCAGTGTCTCCAGAATACGCTCCACTGCCGTAGCCGGGGCTGTGCCCTGCAACAAAGAGGAATGGTCACCCGATGGTATGCAGAGAGACTTAAAGTGGAACTAAACCCCTTTCCCAAAACAGTGAATGATAACCCTCACAACTGCTTGTGTTCTCAGCTGAACTGTCAAGTCATCATATGTCAGTGTCATAACTGGTCACATGTGTAGCACTATGGCTATTGCAGATCAAACAGAGGCCAATATGGCAGCTTCTTTGCTCTATTAAGGATAGGAGGGTTTAGTTCTGCTTTAACAATTGTATTCTGTAAAACCATAATATTAATGAACAAGCACTACACAGTATCCCGACTACTATTTAAGCAGGCGTAAAATACCATTACAGGCATACCCCACTTTTAAGTACACAATGGGGTTTATTTACTAAAGCTGGAAAGTGCAAAATCAGGCTCACTTCTGCATAGAAACCAATGAGCTTCCAGGTTTTATAACCAAAGCTTAATTGAACAAGCTGGGGTTAGAAGCTCATTGGTTTCTATGTAGAAGTGAGCCTGATTTTGCACTTGCCAGCTTTAGTAAATAAACCCCATTGTGTACTTAAAAGTGGGGTATTCCTGTATTATAAGAATTATACAGTGATAAGCAAAATACTGGTCATAGACTTAAGTGGATTTAACCACTTGCTTACTGGGCACTTAAACCCCCCTCAGTCCCAGACCAATTTTCAGCTTTCAGCGCTGATGCACTTTGAGTGACAATTACGCGGTCATACAACACTGTACCCAAATGAAATTTTTATCATTTTTTTCCCACAAATAGAGCTTTCTTTTGGTGGTATTTAGTTACAGCTGGGAGTTTTATTTTTTGCTAAACAAACAAAAAAAGATGCAAAAAATAAAAAATCATGTTTTAATAGTTTGTTATAAAATTTTGCAAACGGGTCATTTTTCTCCTTCATTGAAGTGCGCTGATTAGGCGGCACTGATAGGCTGCATTGGTGGGCACTGATGGGCTGCATTGGTGGGCACTGATGGGCTGCATTGGTGGGCACTGATAGGCTGCACCGGTGGGCACTGATAGGCATAGTTAAGGCGGCACTAATAGGCACAGATAAGGCGGCACCGATGGGCACAGATAAGGCGGCACTGATGGGCAAAGATGGGCACAGATAAGATGGCACGGATGGGTGGCACGGATGGGTGGCACGGATGGGCACTGATAGGTACCACAGATAGATGGGACTGATGGGCACTGATAGGTGGCACTGATAGGTGGCACTGCTGGGCACTGATGGGCGGCACTGCTGGGCACAGATGGGCGGCACTGCTGGGCACAGATGGGCGGCACTGCTGGGCACTGATGGGCGGCACTGGGGTGCAGCACCTTTGAGGCAGATTGGGTGGAACTGTGGGTGGCACTGTGGGTGGCACTGTGGGGTGGCACTGTGGGTGGCACTGTGGGTGGCACTGTGGGTGGCACTGTGGGTGGCACTGTGGGCACTATGGGCACTGACGGGGGGCACTTACTTTTGCTTTTATTTTATTTCAGGATGGCACTGCGGGAGGCAGGTGGGCACAGGCAGGTGGCAGGTGGTCCCTTGTATTGATGGCCGTGATCGGGACTGATGTCCCGATCACGGCCGCCGGCGATCGGCTTTTTTTTTCTCTCCTCGCGCTGACAGCGCGAGGAGGAATAATAGCCGATTACCGGCTCCGTTCTATCACATGATCAGCTGTCATTGGCTGACAGCTGATCACGTGATAAGGGGTCGGGATCGACCCCTTACACGGATCGGTGATCAGGCGAGTCTCACGGACTCGACGATCACAGAGCGCGCCGCGCGCGCCCCTCAGGGGGCGCGCAGGCGGCTCGTAACCGGGACCACGTCAATAGACGTAGTCCCGGAAATGTAGGTCCGCGCTAATGCCGTCATTTGGCAATAGCGCGGATCTGTAGTGGTTAAACTGTAAAATGAAACATTTGCTAGGAGGTGGGAAGTTTTGGCAGAAGAGGCATGTAAAGCCTCCTGGGCCAAACAAAAAGCCTTCCTTTTTCCCCCAGCACATTCCACTCTGTGTAGTAAATGAGCCCATAAGGCTCGGTTCACACAGGAGGCGGCACGACGCGGCACGACTTGCCGCGCCGCGACCTGACAAGTCGCCCCCGTTCTGTACTACGGAACCGTTCTAAGAGGAGCGACTCGAGTCGCTCTGACTTAGAAAAAAGGTTCCTGTACTACTTTTAGGCGACCTCGGGCGACTTGCATTGACTTCTATACAGAAGTCATTTGCAAGTCGCCGCTGAGGTCGCGGCAGGTCCGGCGCGGCAAGTCGTGTCGCCCCCTGTGTGAACCGAGCCTAAGTGAAAACTGAAAAAAAGAAATAAAAGTTTTTGTAAAAAACAAAACAAAAAACGTACAAGTGCGAATTTAGGCCCATTGTGGTGTATTAGGCAGCCCATTTTAATACATGTGCAGTCTCAAAGGCAGGTAAGGGGTGTCTGTAGATAAACAAAAACTGTGCAGCTGACCAAAGTTGAATAATGCCTTTGCTATAGGTGTAGGCCAGGGATATGCAATAGCGGACCTCCAGCTGTTGCAGAACTACAATCCCCATGAGGCATAGCAAGACTCTTAGAGCTACAAGCATGACAGCCAGAGGCATGATGGGACTTGTAGTTTAGCAACAGCTGGAGGTCCGCTAATTGCATATCCCTGGTGTAGGCCATTTATGTACTGTACCTCCTGAAACGTGACTGAAAAACTCCCAGACGTCACATGATCCCATCCTGCCTTGTTGCTAGGACATTGCTAAGAGGGGCCTAGCTCTTACTGTTCATGTTCACTATCACAGGAGTGAGCTCTTTCTCAAACCTCCTCACATGCGTTTTCTCTCCCCTGAGGCAGTAGCTTTGAGCTCAGAGCCCTAACAACAAGGCTGGCAACAAGGGATGATATGATCTCTGGGTGTTTTTTGCTTAGGCTTCATGAGGTATGTAAATTGCCTACACCTAAAGCAAGGGCAGTATTTACCTTTGGTCAAAGCTGCACAGATTGTTTTTTTTATCAACAGGCCCAACTTACTTGCACAGGCAGTTTTTTTGATAAAGGTGAACTATGCATTTAGAGCTAGCTAGCAGTCCAAGATCCCTTGCCAGCATTGGCATCTTCTCCTCACTTGGGTGACGGTCTTCCGCTATCTAAACTGGTGCATATCCAGATGTAAATTCTAAAGAAGACTGGGAACAGTCAGGTAAGGTTATTGTATTCCAGAAAGGACATTGCCTGTCTTTTCTGCAACAAAGAGCTTGTCTGCTCCCAGTTTCTTTTAAAGGGTTAGTTCCACTTTACAGAAAACTGCCTATGCAGGTAAGAGGTGTTTGTAGATAAAACAAACTGTGCAGCTCTGACTAAAGTTTAATAATGCCCTTGCTATAGGTGTAGGCCATGTACATATAGGGTTATCACCTGTCCGGGATTCACCCAGACAGTAATGATTTTGAATCATATGTCCGGGTTCCATTCCACCTGAAACCTGGACACATTATTCAGAAAGGAATGTGGCTCAGAACAGGGCTTGACAGAAGGGTGAGGGGGCACTATGTGCGCCGCATTACTATTCTCTTTGGAGTGCCCAAAGGTGTCCCAGGCCTTTTACAATCCTATAGTGTAGTGGTTATCAACTCTGTCCTCAGGGCCCACTAACAGGCCAGGTTTGCAAGATAACTGAAATACATCACAGGTGATATAATTTGCTGCTCAGTGATTGCAGTATTCTAGTCTGTATCTCCCCAAGGTAATACAGAAATCTTGGCCTGTTAGTGGGCCCTGAGCACAGGGTTGATGACCACTGCTATAGTGTATACTAAAACAAAAAAAGTTTACTGTGCGGCACTAAAATGTTTGGGTTTGACTTGAAGAAAAAGTGGCAACCCTATGTACATACCTTATGAAACCTGACTGGAATGCTCCCAGGGCATTGCTAGGATGTTGCTAAGTGAGGCCTAGTCATTGTTGTTCACCCCCACCATCACAGGAGTGACATTTATCTCTGATTCAAACCCCTTCACATGCTCTTTCTCTCCCCTCATGCAGTAGCTCTGAGCTCAGCGTTTGAGCGCTCACTTCTGTGGTGGTGGAGGTGAGCAGTAATGACTAGGTCTCACTTAACAATGTCCTAGCAATGTCCTGGGAGTATTCTAGTCAGGCTTCATGAGGTAGGTAAACGGCCTACACCTATAGCAAGGCATTATTCAACGTCAGTCAGAGCTGCACAGTTTGTTTTTTATCTACAGATGCCCTGCATAGGCAGGTTTTTGGTAAAGGTGAACTAATCCTTTAAATTAAGACTTTAGTTCTGTTTTAATGCAACATACAATAATGAGTATGCATTAAATGCATTAAAGTGGGTGGCCTGGGAGGAATGGGCCCTGACCTTGACCTTACCATAGCTTTTTCAAATAAAAATATTCTGGCATGCCCTAAGTCCTAAACAAGCCCCATTTATTTTAATGAAAGCAGAAAAAAGCAGTCAGGAGGAGGAGAGCCTAATTACACGAACTGTCAGCGTACCCTCTTATCAGCGGGGGGAACAATATTGATTAGGGCAGGTTTTCTAACTTGCCCCATAGAAATGAGACCACCTGTTTAAAGTGGAGCTATAAGTAAAATCATCACATATATGATGTAGTCTAATAGCATTAACATACATTGTGCTCATAAGTTTACATACCCTGGCAGAATTTATGATTTCATGCCCATTTTTCAGAGAATATGAATGATAACACAAAAAGTTTTCTTTCACTCAAGGTTAGTGTTTGGCTGAAGCCATTTATTATCAATCAACTGCATTTACTCTTTTTAAATCATAATGAGAACAGAAACTACCCAAATGACCCTGATCAAAAGTTTACATACCCTGGTGATTTTGGCCTGATAACATGCACACAAGTTGACACAAAGGGGTTTGAATAGTTATTAAAGGTAACCATCCTCACCTGTGATCTGTTTTCTTGTAATTACTGTGTGTGTGTGTGTGTATAAATGGTCAATGAGTTTCTGGACTCCTGACAGACCCTTGCATCTTTCATCCAGTGCTACAATGACATTTCTGGATTCTGAGTCATGGGGAAAGCAAAACAATTGTTAAAGGATCTGCGGGAAAAGGTAGTTGAACTGTATAAAGCAGGAAACGGATATAAAAAGATATCCAAGAAACTGAGAATGCCAATCAGCAGTGTACAAACTCTAATCAAGAAGTGGCAAATGAGGGGTTCTGTTGAAATCAAATCATGGTCAGGTAGACTAACTAAAATTTCAGCCACAACTGCCAGGAAAATTGTTTGAGATGCAAAGAAAAACCCACAAATAACTTCAGGTGAAATGCAAGACTCTCTAAAAACATGTGGTGTGGCTGTTTCAAGATTCACAATAAGGAGGCACTTGAAGAAAGATGGGCTGCATGGTTGAGTTGCCAGAAGAAAGCCATTACTATGCAAGTATCCCACTTACAATAAGCTAAACAGCACAGAGACAAGCCTTAAACCTTCTGGCACAAAGTAATTTGGAGGGATGAGACCAAAGTTGAGCTTTTTGGCCACAACCAGAAATGCTACATTTGGAGAGGAGTCAACAAGGCCTATGATGAAAGGTACACCATTCCTACGGTAAAGCACGGAGGTGGATCGCTGATGTTTTGGGGATGTGTGAGCTACAAAGGCACAGAAAAATGGGTCAAAATTGATGGAAAGATGAATGCAGTATGTTATAAAAAAATACTGGAGGAACATTTGCCTTCATCAGCCAGGAAGCTGCGCATGGGACCTACTTGGACATTCCATCATGACAATGATCCAAAACACAGGGCCAAGTCGATCTGTCATTGGCTACAGCAGAATAAAGTGACGGTTCTGGAGTGGCAATCTCAGTCTCCTTACCTCAATATCATTGAGCCCCTCTGGAGAGATCTCAAACGTGCAGTTCATGCAAGACAGACCAAGAGTTTAAAGGAACTGGAGGCTTTTTGCCAAGAGGAATGGGCAGCTTTACCATCTGAGAACATAAAGAGCCTCATCCACAAATACCACAAAAGACTTCAAACTGTCATTGATGTTAAAGGGGGCAATACACGGTATTAAGCACTGGGGTATGTAAACTTTTGATCAGGGTAATTTGGGTAGTTTCTGTTTTTATTATGATTCAAAAGTTGATTGATAATAAATGGCTTCAACCAAACTCTAGCCATGAGTGAAAGAAATGTTTTTGCGTTATTCATATTCTCTGAAAAATTGCCAAGAAATCACAAATTCTGCCAGGGTATGTAAACTTATGAGCACAACTGTAGATTGCCCCCTGGACCATAGTCGTATTAACTGTTACATAATTTGGCTGAAAAAAGACACAAGTCCATCTAGTTCAACCAATAGAAGGACATTTTTTTTATAATACTGCATATACATATACACATACCTGTTGATCCTGCCAGTGCTACTGTTATTTTTCAGTTCCCTTCACCAGATCACGCTGTCCAGCAAGTGACAGTTAGGGCTCATTCACACCATGTATGTGGTGTAGGGGCATATCAAATGTAAGTGCTTTATTGAAATGTGACAAATGACATTTCATTCAACTCCAAGCATAGCGCATTGCAACATGCTATAGTACAGTGATGTGCGGTGTATCGAGCTGAGATGCATAGAAATACATACATGCTGCAATATTACACAGCCCACAACACCACATCTGTTTGGTATGAACAGGGCACATAGGAACCTATTATTTTCTATGTGCCTTGTCGTGGAGCTGTGTTGATCTATGCAAATCAATACAGCTGAACTGACATGGTGTGAATGAGCCCTCCCCGGTCACATCGATTGCAACATTGAAATCATACATATAAAACACTACTTTGAGCATTCTGAGGCTCCATTCGCATGAGTGATTACACACGCTGCACTTTCCAGTGGCAGAAATCTGCAGATTCTGGTGGCTGGAATTGACAGATGATTTTAACTGCTGAGCCCATACAATGCAATGACAGGCTGTCAGCAGCCCCAGCTATTCGTGGCGGTTTGCATTGCCAGCGATTGCCTGCACTGATCGTGGCTGGACGCACTTTGCAATAAATAAATTCATTAAAGTGGTAGTAATAGAAAATGTAAGCCAGCAGCCCAATAGCTTCTTCATTCAAAGGACTTTATTTTTGCACAACAGCGATAACAGGATCCAATAAAACGCTATCACGTTTCAGCCGAAGCCTTCCTCGCCTTTTTTAAAAACCTGCTGACAGGTAGGGTTTTTATAACAAAAGAGACACTAGAGGTCTCTTCTCTCATAAATGCCCCTCCCCCCGCCTGTCAGAGGGTAATGCGATCTGAGCTGTGCATGCGCAGCTCAGACAGCATTTACGGTGCACTCTGTGTGATGGAACGGGATTGATGTCACCGCATCCTGGCCAAAAATGTGCAACCCGGATAAAGGATGGGGGGACCAAGAAGCGCTGTTACAGCCCAGCGCTAGAGGGCTCCATTTGTAGATAAGTCTATCATAATGCACTAATATGGGGTGCATGGCTTAAACCTGCAGGGGGGGGCACATTTTTTTTCGTTTTTCTTATAGAGACTTTACTATCGATTTAACAATAAATAATATAATTAATATTCATTACCTATCTTGTTTTATTATTTTGGTACAGTCTTTTTAAATATCTAATGTGAAAAATTTTGACATTTTTCCTTCTATCATAAAAACTACCTGCATCCTCTTGTGTCCAGCCGGGGTATACATTGGATGGGGATGTTTGAAGATAATTGGCCTTCTTTGCCTCTTCTGACGTGGCCTCCTCATAAGAAGGGGGTTCGGAGGGATTTACGGTGTTATTTCCATTCCCTCCTCCATTCTCCGTACTTTTGTTAGTAACAGTGACCTGTAAACATAAAATATACAACATAGGTAGACTAAGTAATCATTTGTCATGAAGTGAGTCATTAGAACTAGCCCCACTACTGTTTTATTTTTATTTCAACCCAGATGTGCTTTTTTTTTTTTCATCTTTAAATGAAATAGTATAAAAATTACTTTAATTATCTGATTGACTCTTCTAGATCCAATAGACATTTTTGGTACTGCTCCTACCCAAACACTAAAACACTAAGGCCGCGTACACACGAGAGGATTGTCCGTCCAACTAAGTCCGTCAGACAATCCGACAGACAGTCCGTCCTACTTTCGAATGAACGGACTTGACCACACACGATGAACAGACAGTCCGCCGAAAGCTTGCGCGATGACGTGTACAGCACGTACGACGGGACTAGAAATACGACGTCCAATACACTGCAATGCAACCTTTCGCCGTGTAAATCCTTTCTGAGCATGCGCCATACTTAGTCCGTCCAACTAGCCTACTCACGAGCGGACTGTCCGCTGAAACGTGTTTCAGTGGACAATATTACGGAAATTCCGAAAGACTTAGTCCGCCAGACTGTCCGCTGAAAAAGTCCGGTGAAGCCCACACACGAGCGGACTGACTAAGTTGGACGGACAGTCCTCTCGTGTGTACGCGGCCTAATGGTTATTGTTCCTACTAGAGCTGCCACGATTCTGGCTAAAATGAGAATCATGATTCTTTGCTTAGAATAAAGATCACGATTCTCACGGCGTAACACCATCTTTCACTTTATACCAAAAAATTGGGCTAACTTTATTGTTTTTTTTTTTTTTTTTTATTCATTGAAGTGTATTTTTTCACAAATAATTGCGTTTGAAAGACCACTGAGCAAATACAATGTGACATAAAAAATTGCAACAACCACTATTTTATTCTCTAGGGTCTCTGCAAAAAAAAAAAAAAATGATATATATATATATATATATATATATATATATGTATATATATATATATATATAATGTTTGAAGGTTCCAAGTAATTCTCAAGAAAAAAATACTGATTTTAACTTGTAACCATAAAGTGTCAGAAAAGAAAAAGGCTTAGTCTTTAAGTGGTTAAAGTGGAGGGCCACCCTGAAAAAAAAAATACATTAAAAATTACAAAAAAATCTAAAAAAATAATGAAAAAATATTTTTTTTTACTTACCAGAAATGCCTGTTGCTAGGCACATAATCCTAATCTGCCTCTTCCTCCTCTGCGGAGATCTTCTTTCTTCTCTCCTCGTCGCGTTGTCTTCTGGGTAATGGGTCGTGCTGTGTTCTGGGAACTGTGTCCCAGAACACAGCGCGTCCCTTTCACAAAGCGCTGCGCAACTCGCACATGCGCAGTAGGAAACGGGCAGTGAAGCCGCAAGGCTCCACTGCCTGTTTCCCTTAGAAAGAATGGCGGCGCCGGGACCCGAGAGCTGAGGGACGGGTCGGCCTTCGGGCGGCCGTTATTGCGGGCGCCCTGGACAGGTAAGTGTGCTTATTAAGTCAGCAGCTGCAGTGTTTGCAGCTGCTGACTTTTTTTTTTTTTTTTAAACGGCCCTCCTCTTTAAACAGACCTCATTTACAGACCGAAGCTCGTCCCTTTGATCTTAAAGAACCAGATGATACAATGTTTATAGTTATCTCTCAGTGCTGAGCAATATTGATAAACATTTGCCAGCTTTTTTTTTTGACAGCTCTGAGCAGAGAACGGCTCTGCACTTGTTGCATAGAATCGTGGAAATCCTGGATTAAGATTGCGAGGGGGGTTGAATCGAGATTGCAATTTTTTATCGAGTAATCGTGCAGCTCTAGTTTAATTTGGGGCAACTATAACAGTTTGAAAATGTAAGCTATGAACTTAGCAGTTAGCCTTGCAGCACTGGTGTTGCCAGTCCATATCACGATCAGGACACTACCTGCATGGAGTTTGCATGTTCTCCTTGTGCTTGCATAGGTTTCCTCCCACACTCCAAAGACATGCTGTTAGATTAATTGCCTCCTGTCTAAATTGGTCCTATGATGTGTATGTATGCATCTGAGATAGGGACTTTACACTGTGCACAATTATTAGTCCAGTTGTATTTTTAAGGGATTTAAGCGGAATTTGACTGTGGAAAAAAATATTAAAAGCCAGCAGCTACAAATACTGCAGCTGCTGACTTTTAATAAATGGACACTCACCTGTCCCGGGTTCCAGCGATGCCGGCAGCCGAGGCCGATCGATCGCTCGGCTCTCGGCTGCCGCCACCATTCTAGGTGAGGGAATCAGGAAGTGAAGCGCTGCGGCTTCACTTCCCGGTTCCCTACTGCGCATGCGCGAGTTGCGCAGCGCTTTGTGAATGGAATGCAATAGGAATTGTCCGTGTGTGTCCCAGCAGACAGCGCGCAGGGACAGGAAGAGGCATAGACTCGTGGGAGTCTATGCCCGGAAGTGGGTGTAAATACCTGTCTTTGACAGGTATCTGCACCCCCTCCCCCCTGAAAGGTGGCAATTGTGACACCGGAGGGGGGGAGGGTTCCGATCAGCGGAAGTTCCACTTTAGGGTGGAGCCCCGCTTTAATTTCATTATTGAACAACGACAGTGCTCTCAGTCAATCCAAAATGTTAAAAAACCTCAAACCTGAATTTTTCAGAATGGTAAAGTGAGGTTTTGGCTTTCTTTGGAGAATATTAATGTGTGCACAATTATTGGGCAACTATAAGTGTGCACAGTTATTATGCAACTGAATGAAAAAATAAAACTTTTAAATCTCACTTTTTTATTTTTATCTGTTAAAGTGAGAATAATAAAAACAAACAACTCAAAATTTATAAACATTTAAACATTTCTGACATTAAAAAAAAACAGTCATAAGCCTTCCATTCATGGAGTCTGTCAGCTTCTTGATATGTTGATGATCAACTTTTTGTGCAGCAGCAACTACAGCCTCCCAAAGACTGTTCAGAGAGGTGAACTGTTTTCTTTCTCCACAAATCTCCAGTTTAACCACTAGCCGACCAGCGCACGACAATGTACGTCGGCACAATGGCACGGCTGGGCAAATGGGCGTACAGGTACTTCCCCTTTAAATCGGTGCATTGTGGGCGCTCCTGACGATGTCCACCAGGGGCCCGCAATCGTGTCACGGAGCAGAAGAATGGGGAGATGACTTGTGACATGACAGAGATCCACTGCTCCCTGTGATCAGGAGCAGTGATCGCTGTCATGTCAGTGGAAGCCCACCCCCCTACCCCACATTTAGAACACCTCCCTAGGGCACACTTAACTCCTTGATCGCCCCCTAGTGTTTAACCCTTTTCCTGCCAGTGTCATTTTCACAGTAATCAGTGCATTTTTATAGCACTGATCGCTGTATAAATGACAATGGTCCCAAAATGCTGTCAAAAGTGTCCGATGCATCCGCCATGCCGCAGTCACGATAAAAATTGCAAACCGCCGCCATTACCAATAAAACATTTATAATAAAAAAGGCCATAAATCTACGCTAACCAATCAAAATATGTAGAAGAATACATATCGGCCTAAACTGAGAAAGAAATATGTTTTTTATATATTTTTGGGGGATATTTATAATAGCAAATAGTAAAAAATATAGCTTTTTTCAAAATTGTCGCTCTTTTTTTGTTTATAGCACAAAAAATAAAAAACTCAGAGGTGATCAAATACCACCAGAGGAAAGCTCTATTTGTGGGAAGAAAAGGACGTCAATTTTGTTTGGGTGCAACGCAGTTAAAGCGATGCAGTGCCAAATTGCAAAAAGTGCTCTGGTCTTTGGCAAGCCAAATCCTCCGGGTCTGAAACGGTTAAGACCCCTTTCACACTGGGGCGTTTTTCAGGTGCTTTTGGGCTAAAAAGAGCGCATTTAAATGCCTGAAAAACGCCACACTGGCAGCCCCAATGTGAGAGCCCGAGTGCTTTCACATTGGGGTGGTGCACTTGCAGAACGTTAGGAAAAGTCCTGCATGCAGCATCTTTTGGGCAGCGGAGAAGCGGTGTATACACTGCTCCTCTACTGCCCCTGCCATTGGAATCAATGGGCACTGCTGCCAAAAGTGCTTTGGCAGCGGCGCTTTGCGGGAGTTTTTAACCCTTTATTCGGCTGCTAGCGGGGATTAAAAGCGGCCCACTAATGGGCGAAAAGCGCTGCTATTACAGCGGTAAAGTGCCGCTAAAATTAGCAGCGCTCTACCCCTAATGCCCCTTCCCCCGCTCCAGTGTGAAAGGGGACCTTTACTGGCAAGTCTCGCAGTGGAGTACTTTCTTGAAAAATGCTGACTTTTTTCTGTACCACTCCTTGAGGAAATTGTCTTCTAAAAACTGGCAATAGGTTTGGGAGTTGATTTTGAGTCCATCTTCAACCTGAAAAGGTCCAACTAGCTCATTTTTAATAATAATAGCCCATACCAGCACCGCACCTCCACCTTGCTGGCATCTGAGTCAAAGTGGAGCTCCGTGTCCCCGTTAATGATCCAGTCACAGAGGCCCATCCATCTGGTCCATCAAGAATCACTCTCCTCTCATCAGTCCATAAAACCTTTGAAAAACCTGTCTTCAGATATTTCTTGGCCCAGTCTTGACGTTTCAACGTACAGTATGTGTCTTGTTCAGTGGTGGTCGGGTTTCAGCCCTCCTTATCTTGGCCATGTCTCTGAGCACTGAACACCCTGTACTTCTGGGCACTCCAGGTAGGTTCCAGTTCTGGAATATGACAGCACTGGAGGATAATGGGTTCCTGGTAGCTTCACATTTGATTCTTCTCAAATCTTTGGCAGTTAATTTGTGTCTTTTTTTTTCTAAACACATTTCTTGTGACCCTGTTGACTATTTCCAACAACACGTTTGATGGTTCTGTGATCACGCCCCAATTTCTTAGCAATACTTTTTGAAATTTTTGACTTTTCACGGTCAGTTAAATCTCTTTTTTGTGGACGATTTTGCCTGAGAAAAAGAAGCTGCCTAATAATTATGCACACCTTGATATAGGGTGTTGATCTCCTTAGGCCACACCCTCCCTCATTACACAAATACACATCACCTGATAGGCTTAAATCCAAAAAAGATTCATGTTTATACACCTTGGAGTTAAACAATATGCATAAAAATGATGATTTGGTTAAAATACTCACTTGCCTAATAATTGGGCACACAGTGTAGATTGTAAGCTTATGGGGGCAGACATGGATGTAAATGTACAGTATGTAAAGTGCTGTGTAACTGCAGGCTGTAAATTGCTGTAATAAATAAAAGTGATTCTATTTTTACATATTTTACTGTCTGTCTGTATTTATCTTTATCCGACTGTCCTAAACGTCTTTCTCCTTCCCGGCATCAAATCTCCCTTCAAGACGTCTTATGCCTGCCTGTGTTGGGTGCAGTAGTAAAGGGGTTAAATCCTGCACTATATTGGGCCTTGGCAGAGCGAGCCTGTGCTCCATTCTGCCTAATTGCCTGCATTGTAGTATCTGTGACGCAGTATTGATAGGCTCTGATGCCAGCTGATTTCACCCTCCTGAAAGTGAACACACGTTACATTATTCATGGCATCACTCTCCTCTTAAGTTACCTGTAAGTGGAAGGTGCTGCCTTATAGAACAAATCATGTTTTGCAATTAGATGGTTTTTATTCCAACCTATCCTGCCATTAAATAATTTCATGTTACATCGCATGTAGGAAATATATATAACAGTGCAGACAGAGACTTACATAACATGTGTTTCTAGGTCATTGATTATTATAGAACAGCTGTGAGTATGAAGACTGCTTAATATATATATATATATATATATATATATATATATATATATATATATATATATATATGTGTGTGTGTTTTCCTTGTAGATAGCCTATTGCTGAATAGGATTACCTTTCCTTGGGTCATGCTGGTGATGGTGCGCTGTGGTTGCTCTCAGCTCTGCAGACAAGCTCAGCACTGGACAGGCAGCAATGATGCTTTACATTCCAGTATCATCCAGTAGTCTGCAGGACTGTACCATCCCTCTGCAATCCAGGAGGTGGAGCAGTGTGACTGTAGAGGACATGACGGGGAGACACTAATCACATGCATGCTGTGACAATTGCTAGAAAAAACTATGCTTAGAAAGAGTAGTGATGTCATATCTGAGAGTAAGGAGAAAACTTAATAGAAACACGCAATTCGGGAAATCTAATGAAAAAATATCCTATTATTTGTATATGAAATTGCTTTATTTTATATGATTTTTAATGTAGATGTTCATGTTTGTAGATGATGACATTTGCAAGTTCAGTGTATTGATTACTGTTTATTAAAACGCCATTTAACCACTTGCTGACTGCTGCACGGCAATATACGTCGGTACAATGGCAGCGGTAGGCAAATGGGCGAGCCTGTACGTCCCTTTTAATTGGCCGGGCTAGCGGGCGCGTGTACGCCCACCGCGTACAGTGTGACCATGCCCGCGGACTCGATGTCCGCTGGTGTCCCGAGGATCGTGTCATGGAGCCCCAGAATGGGGAGATAAACAAGGCATTTCCCTGTTCTGCCTAGTGACATGACAGAGATCACTGCTCCCTGTTATCGGGAACAGTGATCGCTGTCATGTGAGTGGAGGCCCACCCCCCTCACAGTTAGACCCCTTTCACACTGGGGCGCTTTGCAGGTGCTACAGCTCTAAAAATATTGTATGCAAAGCTCCCTGAAACAGCTGTTACTTCATCTCCAATGTGAAAGCCCCGAGGGATTTCACACTGGAGTGGTGCGCTAGCAGGACAGTACAAAAAAGTCCTGCGGTGGAGCGGAGCGGTGAAGGAGCAGTATACATACTGAAATCACAAAAAAAAAGTAGGGATAGGGGAAAACACTGCGCTAAAATCAAATATACATAAAGAAGCACAGCAGCCAACTGCGCTAAGATCAAATATACGTAAAAAAGTACAGCAGCCAACACTCAAACAAACAAAGTTCAACAAACAGAAATAAAAAATAGTGTAGCGCTTCTAAGGTGAAAAATATGTTGAAAGAATGCTCCTATAGCAAAGAACATATAGATGTGTAAATTAACAAAATAAAGTCCAAAGGAATGGATGTAAGCTTCCGTGGAAGGACCGGCACAATGGTAGTCAGACCGTATCACAATACGAGGCAAATCTCATTAAACGGACATGTCCATGTACAACAGCTTGTCTAGAAACATTGGGAAAGAATAGATGGGTACTTCTTACCAGATCTGTTGGACTCACACAGTCATATGACGGTTGAGTCAATAAGGCTTGGGGTCACAATCTGGGACCGAGGAGTGGATCAAAGTGGGTTCATCAGCATGGTGGAGAGACTTCAAAAGACCGTATATCCAAATGATGAATCTCACCGATGGAACTTCAGAATGGTTAAGAAATCCAACTCAGGTATAGCTCACTGCACTCCGATACTCCAAATACCCCAAATGGAGGGGAAGATATTTAAAGGGTTTAAACCAAAAAAGAAAAAAGAAAGAAAAAGCTCCACATGGTGCGGGTCAGGCGATAAATAATGGTAATTTATTAAAAGTCAAAAGGGTAACAAATGACTTAGTGATCACAAAGCAATAAGGTAAAAATTAAAGTAAAAGCAATGTGGGGTGCCAACAGCTAGCCCGACGCGTTTCGACACATATGTCTTCGACAGGGGCACCTTATTGCTTTGTGATCACTAAGTCATGTGATCACTAAGTCATTTGTTACCCTTTTGACTTTTAATAAATTACCATTTTTTATCGCCTGACCCGCACCATGTGGAGCTTTTTCTTTCTTTTTTCTTTTTTGGTTTAAACCCTTTAAATATCTTCCCCTCCATTTGGGGTATTTGGAGTATCGGAGTGCAGTGAGCTATACCTGAGTTGGATTTCTTAACCATTCCGAAGTTCCATCGGTGAGATTCATCATTTGGATATACGGTCTTTTGAAGTCTCTCCACCAGGCTGATGAACCCACTTTGATCCACTCCTCGGTCCCAGATTGTGACCCCAAGCCTTATTGACTCAACCGTCATATGACTGTGTGAGTCCAACAGATCTGGTAAGAAGTACCCATCTATTCTTTCCCAATGTTTCTAGACAAGCTGTTGTACATGGACATGTCCGTTTAATGAGATTTGCCTCGTATTGTGATACGGTCTGACTACCATTGTGCCGGTCCTTCCACGGAAGCTTACATCCATTCCTTTGGACTTTATTTTGTTAATTTACACATCTATATGTTCTTTGCTATAGGAGCATTCTTTCAACATATTTTTCACCTTAGAAGCGCTACACTATTTTTTATTTCTACATACTGAAATCAATGGGGCAGCGCAGCTATACCGCTGGCAAAGTGCCTCTGCAGAGGCACTTTGCGTGGTTTTCAATCCTTTCTCGGCCGCTAGCGGGGGGTTAAACCGTCTTGCTAGCAGCCGAATAGCACCGAAAATCCGACGGTAAAGCGCCGCTAAAAATAGAGGGGCTTTACCACGATGCACCTCCTGCCCCAGTGTGAAAGGGGCCTTAGAATCACTCCCTAGGACACACTTAACCCCTTGCTCGCCCCCTAGTGTTTAACCCCTTCCCTGCCAGTGTCATTTACACAGTAATCAGTGCATTTTTATAGCACTAATCGCTGAATAAATGACAATGGTCCCAAAATAGTGTCAGAGGTGTCAGATGTGTTCACCATAATGTCGCAGTCATGATAAAAAGTGCAGATCGCCGCCTTTACTAATTAAAAATAATTTATAATAAAAATGCCATAAAACTATCCCCTATTTTGTAGACGCTATAACTTTTGCACAAACCAATCAATATACGCTTATTGCTATTTTTTTTACCAAAAATATGTAGAAGAATACATATCACCCTAAACGGAGGAAAAATTTTGTTTTTTTTATATATATCTTTTGGGGATATTTATTATAGCAAAAAGTAAAAAATATAGCTTTTTTTCAAAATTGTCGGCCTTTTTTTGTTTATAGCGCAAAAAATAAAAACCACAGAGGTGATAAAATACCACCAAAAGAAAGCTCTATTTGTGGGAGAAAAAGGACGTAAATTTTATTTTGGTGTAACGTTGCACAGCCGAGCAATTTTCAGTTAAAGCGATGCAGTGCCGAATTGAAAAAAGTGCTCTGGTCAGGAAGGGGGTAAAATCTTCCGGGGCTGAAGCGGTTAAAAATCAGCAGCCACACTTTTTGTAGCTGCTTACTTTTAATAAACTAAAAAAAGCCTGGAACTCTCCCTGAACCTGCAGAGTTTGTCCAGAGCTGTGTTTTCAGGTAGGAGGAAATTTCCACTATAGCCTGTATACACGCCCACATGTGCGATGTCAATATCATGTGCCCTGGCTAGCTCTGAGAACAAGGAAATGTTCTCTCCAGCAATAGAGATTAACTGAACATGTGCAAGATGGCTACCCTCACTGAATTATATGTCCTTGCCAAGATAGACAGTGCAGGAGGGAAGGATCTCTCCATATAGTTTTAAAGAGCCTTTTTACACAACGCAGAGGATTAATCCCTTAAGTTCCACAGTGAGTATAACAATGCTATTCTGCACATACAAACAGATTTGTATGTTCCCTCAATCCTGCACTCTGTATGTAGCACACCCCTAACCTTAGTTAGTTAATATTTATTTTTGTAACTTAATTTTGCATAAAACATTTAACAGTATAATTTCATGAGATAATTTACAAGGGTGTTTTTAGGGGCGGATTTAGGGTCGGCCAGGGTAGGGGTTGGGGGGAGAAACTGGTGATGAGTAACTCTTAAGACTTGGTTAGTAGCTCAGGAAATTTTGAGCCCTACTTTAAGGGCAACCTTATAAATGCAAGTGATGCATCTATATGATGTATTCAACCTACTACAGCAAAAGTGACATTTACAAAGAAAATTGCCAACGATTGATGGCAATTGATAATTCCTGGTAGCTTACTTCTATTTGTAAACAAGCAGCTGGGCATTTCCTTCATGTATACCAGACCTTTATCCTAGATGAGGATCTGGTATAGATGGTAAAAAAAAACGAGACGTCTGATATGTCCCTTAATTGGATATGTCTCTTGTGCTATTAGCTTCTGGATATCTTGCAATCTTCATCTTCCAACCCCTCCCCCATACATAACTGTAATCATTTAGTGCAGCCAGGGCTAATAGAATGGAGGGAGCTATGACAGGCAGTACATCCGCCCTTTCCTCCCAGCTTTTCCTTTTATAGAAGCCGTAACTACAGCTTCTATGAATAAAAGATGATCTATGAACAGAGAAGGGTGGATGATTGAAAGGTTAGCCTCTTCCATTCATAGATGCTGTAGTGTGACTTCTATGAAAGGAAGAACTGGGTAGAAAGAGTGGGTGTAGTCAGGAACTCTTCATGAGAGCCTGTAATAGCTCCCACTGATCTATTAATCCCCACTGCACCATAACATTATGTCGACATGGGTAGAGGGGGTTGGAGGATGAGAATATCAAGGCATTGGGATACACCGGATTAATAGTAAGTTATGTCCCTTGAGCTGATTTTAGGTTAGGCTATAATGGAACGGAGTTTAAAGGCTAACTCAATCTATGAATGAACGAACTACAAGTCTCACCAATGCAGATGAACATGTAGTTCTCTATTGAACAGTGATCTGTGATGTGGTATCTTAATGCTAAATCTCCCTTGGAGTAAAAAAAAGAAGACATTCAGGAGGTAGCATAATTGCCTCCTGAATGCCTGGCAGCTGCTTCTCTACCGGCCTCCAAAAAATGATCCACTGCAGATCACTTTTCTGAGTTTGGCAGACACTGCCACTCATTTGATAGAGCCCTGGATGAATGGGGAAAGGTGATGTAGGCCACTTCTTTTGCAACAATTGACAGCAGAGGGCTGTCATGTATAGCTGCTTTGGAAATACCACTACTATACATGGTGGGTAGTAAAGAGTCTGGCTTTCGGACACCAAATAGCCAAAATTCAGTCCAAACCTTGCATCATTAACCAAAAGAAAGCCGTCCCCAAAGCAATGTTAGAAAATGAATTTAGGTACAGTATTGCACGACCAAGTAATTGTCACAGCACTAAAATCGGAGAAATGGCCTGTTAATGAAGGAATACAGTATAGTACTGAAGGGATTAAATACCCTGCCTATCGATGCCCATTGATGTGCCCGAAATGAAATCACCTCCTGGCAAAACAAAGGATGTTTGTGGACTAAGTGATATAAACCCTAATCAATATTATTTTGCTAAAGCCAGACCCATCCGCTATTGTTGTGAATTGTTAGATAAGGAAGTGTATACAAAACACGGACAGCTCTGAATGCCTGCCATGAGCATCAACAGGTACTTTTTTTGTAAAAAAAATTGAACAGATGTAACTAAACATATTTAACGGTATATTTAAAGGCTAAATTCACCTTTTATAAAAAAAAATTAAAATAAATAAACGTTATTTTCCAGGTAAAAAAAAATTGCATTTCTTATTTTTTTTACTGTACATCCTGTAAAGCATTGCAACCACAATCAGTGGATTAGTGGATCGCAGGTACAATGTCAGTCAGTATATAGCTCAGCCTCACAGATCAGGGTATACAGCTCAGCCTCACAGATCAGGGTATACAGCATGACAGGTCAGTGTATACAGCATGACAGGTCAGTGTATACAGCATGACAGGTCAGTGTATACAGCATGACAGGTCAGTGTATACAGCTTCACAGGTCATGGAACACAGCTCAGCGGCTCCAGCTCTGACAGTACTCCCTCCAATCGCGGCTCTTACAGCACACCGTCTCACCCACCCCCACGGGACTCGTGTCTTTGACAACACCCACTATCCATCAGGGCTCGCAGCTCTGACAGCACCCACCATGGCCTCGCAGCACTTACCACTGGACTGTGGTGTCCTCTCCAAGTGCTCCTGCCTCCTGACTGTATCTCCTCCAGAGCAGCAGCGGTGGATGTGTCCTTCCTGGAGTCCAGCGTGTGTCTCCTCTGCTGGTGCCTCCTCTTTCTAAGTGCCAGGTGAGCCTATTGGCCAATCAGGAAACAGGTCTCACTGACCTGCCTCCTGATTGGCAGGGAGGAATGATAGTGTGAAAATAGCGAAAATTTATTTGCTATCGACACAAATTTTGTGGGATCAGGGCGCACTCTCTGTGCCCGAACCCACCCTATTTTGAAACCTATTAGAGCCTCTGGCTCTAATCAGATGCTTAAAAAATAAAAAAAACACCCCCTCCCACCCCCGCCCTTGGAGTTTATGCGTCCGGCGTCCTGAAAGGGGCCGGGCGCATGGATAGGGAGGTGGCGGCATGGATAGGGGGCGGCGCCCTTGCGCCAAAATTGCACGGGGTGTCACTGGTTGAGGGGGAGTGCGGATAGCTGCTCCAAAGTAACATATAAGCAAGATGGAAATGGAGACATTGGCCTTTTTTTCGTCTCTTCCTCTACTGAGATACTGATGTTATGCTGCACCATCCTCGTTAGGTAAGCAGGGGGAGAACTAAAGCCAAGCAAGCCCATAGACATCTATGCAGAGCGCTAAATATCCTGAGAGTTTTAGTTAGAGATGGCAGCCATATAAGGGCTACACTTTAATGTTTACACTCCATTTCTCACTATACACTGTGCAGTAGGAGGAGCAGAGAGAGGATTTATTTTTAACTGCCCGGGAAAGTTCTTCGTCTTGGCACCGACGGAGTTAGAGAGAGAGCACCCCTGTCTGAATATTTGCCTGCCAGCTGAAGACCATACCAGTGGAGCTCCCAACCTGAGACTTCTGTAGGGAGACTGGGCTGTCCACTCACCCTCTGCTTCCCGTTGATGATCACCGGAGGCTTTTGGGGAGAAACTAAGCTGGCCCCCCTTCTACAGCCAGAGGTCACCGCAGCATCCTGGGGACTTGATAGATGACTATTTTCGCATAGCTGATACTGCTGGCAGGAACTGAGCCACCTAGTGCAGGACACCACGTGTACCCAATCCATACAGCACCCATACTACACTCTATACCGTACCTTTTTCCTATATCAGCCCTATTTCGCATTATATTGAGCCTTTACCACATCTGAACTATATCTACCTTGCACTTCTGTTGAGACTATACCGTACCTATGCTGCATGCAGGTTAACTGGGACCGTCTTTAGCTACTTCAGCCCTGGAAGGATTTGCCCCTTTCCTGACAGGGTCATTTTTTGCGATACAGCATTGCGTCACTTTTACCGAAAATTGTGCGCTCTGGACCCTCCCCACCATCGCCTAGTTTAAAATGTGTACTCTTAAACCCATTGCTGCCTGACATAGTATGGTCTCCTAGACACACTGAGGTGCTATGGGCATGGGATCCCCTGCTGGGTGCCATGACAGAGGCATACTGGACTGGTCTAGCCAGCAACGACAGTAGTCTGTTGATACTCACTAGGTCAGGCCAGGGCCACCCATGGGAAACCTCTGGTGTGGTGGTAGCCAGCACCATAAGTAGGAAACCTATAGCAGCATCACCCAGGACAAGCTTATTTGCAGAAGCTGTGGCAGCTGTTTTTTTTTCTGGGGGGGCAGCAAACAATCCATTCGCTGCCACCCCCCAGTTGGTTAGGTCACGGGCGGCACTCCCCCACGCTGGTCAGTCATTCAAGGCCCAGGCAATTACCCTAACTCACAAGCTGCTTGTTGGCTTGGTTCCCCTGCGTCTTCTCCCTCATCTCCTCCGTGCGCCTCCTCCTCCTCCTGTGGACCAATCTAATCGGATCTCCTTTCAGCCAATCGAATGACAGGTCTCATGACCTGCTTCCTGATTGTCTGGGAGATCCAGTGTTACAATAGCAAATATTTATTTGCTATTGTCACACAACTGGGTGGGATCGAAGCGCAGTGCTCTGCTTCCCGAACCCATCATTTTCTGAAGCCTATTAGAGCCTCTGGCTCTAATCACATGCTTCAAGAAAAGACACCCCCCCATTGGAAAATCCATGCCTCTGAAGCCCTTCATATAGATCAGAGAGCCAGATGTATGGGTGGGGGGGCGGCGCCCATGCGCCCCTAATGGACATTTCCAATTTAAAGGGAAGAAGAAGCGTTCACACCAGGAGAACCTTTTAACTTTACTGCAACGCCGTTGATATAAAGTAAATTTTTTCAGTGAATCCCAATGTGATGGCACATTCTTTCAGTTTTAAAAAGAACAAGAAGCAGAGATGAGAGCTGTAATGATGAACAAACCATAACTTAAGGGGATTGCCAGAGTCCTACATCCCTAATGCAAGGAATGTGAGCAGTTCCCTAAGTCTTGAGCCTCCTCTTCCTTACTTTCCCCCTAAAGCCAGCCATTGATGGTTAGAATCTCAGCCAGTTCAGCAGGGACCAGCCAAAATGTAACTTGTCTATGGGCAGGCTGATTGTACCCAAGTCGATCGACTTGGGCACAACCAGCATGTCAGAATCTTACATTTGATTCTTGCCAGCGGCTAAAGCCACTACCAATAATTACCATGTTCATTCTGCAAGGATGGCTCAGCACAACAGACCCCCTCTCCCGGGGGGAAAGCAATAGTTCCATGGGTGGGATTCCCCCATCAACAGTGACTATGTTGAAAGGAAAGAACATTGCATTATTCATGATAAGCTTAAGGGAAAGCTCCCAGAATCGAAGATTACATCTTTGCTGCCATGAACAACCAATCCCAGACAGAGATTACACCCAATATGCCCTGCAATGCCAGGGGCAGGGCTGGCCCTTCCTTACTATCTATGGTACACTCCACCAACTACTCTGGGGACCTTTAGTGGTTACTTAGGTGCTTACACAGCCTACTCTACACTACAAGATTATCAGTTCTAGCTATGGTGATATCTAATGGCCAATTTGGGGATTGACACCAGGCACCTCCCCTACCCTATGGTGACAATACCACTTTAACTCTTTTGGGGATAACAGTCAGAGGCAGCAGTGCCTTAGATGATCTTACGCTGCAGACATACAGCTATGAGGATGGCAGAAGCACAGGAGTGCTTAGGCATAGAAAGGACACTGATGTTTGCAGGAGGAATTCTTCTTTCGAAGAGGTCCATCTTTCAGAGTATTGCTTAGACCAGTGATGGTGAACCTTGGCACCCCAGATGTTTTGGAACTACATTTCCCATGATGCTCAACTACACTGCAGAGTGCATGAGCATCATGGGAAATGTAGTTCCAAAACATCTGGGGTGCCAAGGTTCACCATCACCGGCTTAGACATACAAGTTAGAAATTAACAACTCTATATGTTCACTATAAGATAGCAAATCTTCACACCTTGAGCTCAGATCCACTGTAATTACAGAAAGGAACTCTGAGTGTATTATGCAATGCAGGGCACGGTCTATAGAACAAACAGAATATTTTAATTATCTTCAACAATTTGTGAAATGGGCATACCTAAATACCATGATATCAAAGCTATGTTAATCTAGTATGAAACCTAAACGTTCTACTAAAGCCCCATACACACTATCAGATTTTCTGCTGATTTTTACCTTCGGATTTACCAAAACCATATAATATGAGGTCAAACCTTAGGAGTTTTAATTTTTATGCAATCAGGCAGGCCCTTGCACTACATGGTTTTGGTAAATCTGAAGACAAAAATCAGCAGAAAATCTGATAGTGTAATGGGCTTTAGTGCTTTTTTTTCTGCTTTAATACATAAGCAATGTTATGATTATTTTCTATTTTTCAAAGAATTCACCTCACTTTTCTTTATCCATCAGTAAAAAAAGCTTCTTACGTGTATTATGCTTCTATTTTTAGACTGCATTTCTTTCACCACGACTTTATGTTCTTATTTTCTTATTATCCCCTGCTTATCGGTCTTTAGTGATACACTGGAGCTCATTTATCTAGGTGTCTAAAAGGTGGAAATGCATTTTCCCCTTAGCTGCAGTTTAGATTCTACTTATGTTTTCGATTCGTTTTTTCTGAGTAAATTTGATAGGATTAGTCTCTCTGTTTGTGCATATACTGGATGTTATTTACTAAAGCTAGAGAGTGCAAAATGGGGTGAAATTCTGCAGAGAAACCAATCAGCTTCCAGGTTTTATTGCCAAAGCTTAATTGAAAAAGATGTTAGAAGCTGATTGACTACTATGCAGAGCTGCACCAAATTCTGAGTGCTCCAGTTTTAGTAATTCCCCCCATTGTATACAAATTGCTTTTGGTCTATCCCTCATTTTGACTTTTCCAAATAAGTAGGTAAAGACTGGAGGAAGATGTAGCAGACGTTGGCACTTATAAAGGACTACAGGTCACACTATTGCTTGTTTTCAACCATCCTCCATAGATGCAGTTTGTTGCTACAAAGGTGTATACTGCGTTCTCACATCAGCATAAGTATCATGCAATAATAGAGTTTTACAAAAACAACCATATAATCCCTTTTGGTATTTTTTCAGTTTTACCTTCTCAGAGTAATAAGTATTATGCGAGTTGGTGTGCACATCTAAAGACAAATCCTACACATTTCCAGTTTATTGTAAAAAGTAATTCTTTGGAATTTAATTGTAAGCCAGAGCGTGAAAAGAAATGTTAGGGATACGTCAAGGCTTATTGTCAATGGAGTGATGTGGGCGAAATGGCAAAATTCTAAGTAGATCTTAAAGCACTTTTAAGAATCCTGTGTAACTGAAAAAGCTAAGAAACTATTAAAAATTTCCTTTAGCTCTGTGTATACAAAGAATGATGATGTAGATATAGAGTGCAAAGATAGTATAGACACAGTTTTAAATGCAAGGCAGTGGCTTAAAAGTGAAGTCCACCTTTCTGAACATGCTTCATGCTATGCCCATATTTAGATTATAACATGAAACATGGTCACAGTCTGCAGCGCTTCACTCCCAAACTGTCCTTCCCTTCCCTTACTGAATCCAGAGATTCTTCGCCCCATGGTGTATTTTCAAATTTGCCATGGCTGAGCATGGCTCTGAGTGGAGGAGCTGTGAATAAAAAAAATCTCCATTGGGGCAGAGGGACTCGTAGTTGCTAATAGACATGTGCATCCGTTTTCGTCTGAATGCATTTTCGTCCGAATTTCAGGTATTTGACAAACGATAACGAAAGCGCAGTTCCGAAAAATGAAAGATCCGACATAAATAAATGCTTTATTTTCGTTTTCGTTGTTACAACAGTTTGATATAGAATAGGAGATTCGACGTGACTCTGACAATAACAATCTGTGTCTATTGAACCTGTGGTCGAATGAGCCTAACCTTACCTCTATTAGTCCAAGATTATATAGAGAAAAGATTCGATATAGAGAGAAAATATTCGACATAGCGAGAAAAGATTTGACAAAGAGAAAAGATGACACTTGACACTGTGAGACTTAGACCATTCATTTAACATGAACGACGGAGATTCAACAAAGCAAAGAAAAACACACACGTTTATAATAATATTCGACGGAGCATCGAAACTTTACGACACTGCAATCGTACATTTCCAGAGTCAAATGCTCCGCCTATAGGCTATATAGAGTTTAGCAGCTCCGTCGACTCTTCTTTATACATTCAACAGACACCATAAGCCTTCAAAGACAGATTCGACCGTAATTCATGTGGATTTTCGGACGAATGCAATTTTTGAACGAAAACAAAATAAATAAAAACGAATTTCGGGAGTAACTAAATAAATTTATTTTTCGGACGAAAACGAAATTCCGAAACGAAATATTTCACTCTGCACATATCTAGTTGCTAATAGACCATAAGCGCAGTGACACTTTTTGTAGTCTATTGATACTTCCTCCAGCCTCACAACTAAAGTTCTGTGCTGTTTTGTCACAGCAACAGGTATCCTTATTTCGTGATTTTCACTCACCTCTTGCTGTGACAATTGTGCTGCCATGGCTTGGTATGTTCCCCTGCCCCCCGACCCTCCTGTTTTTCTTCTAGTTAGTGCAGTCCCTACATAGAAATTACCTTGCCCCCATTTTGTACATTTTTTTTAATGTTATCACTGCAAAGACAGGGCTAAGGAAAGTAATTTTCTTCTTATACCTCAAGTAAAATTATATGTTGGATTCAACTTCCATTCCTTAATAATGAGTTAGAGTGGATGTAAACCCAATGTCATCCTTTCTAAATTACTGCCATAGGGGTTATCTATAAGGATATACATGCCTCCTGCATGTATCTTTACATGTCAAATGTCTTCCCCCTGTCTGTTATGAGACACGAAAAACTGCATATTCTGTGGGTGAGTCTGTTGTCTGGAGTTCGGTGGGTGGAGTTGTGATGTCAGTAGACTCCCCGCCCACCTCTACACTCCCCTTGTCAATATGCATTTTCTCCTGTGTATTTCTTACACTGAACTTCTGCTATGTTCTCTAACATCCAGTGAAAAGACAGGAAAGTCCCCATATGACTTCAGCATGCCTGCCAAATTATGCTGAGGTGTGGAACATCCAATTCTGGCAGAGCAGCAGAAAAAAAGCACTGGGAGGGAATTAAAAAATAATGCATGTCTTTTAGGCTAGTGCACGAGATATGCAAATCACCTGTCACTCACAGCAAGGGGGAGGATTTGACAAAGTTTTTCTCTGTTTGTCAAGATTTATCTCACTGAACAATAAAAGAGGATTGCTAAGAGCTGGGTTAACTCTTTGAGACAAGACTGGGCTCAAATGATAGGAAATCTTATACTCTACATTATTACATCAAAAAATAAATAAATACATTTTCGGTTTACATCCACTTTAAGCCGTCTGTAGTTTCTGTCAAGTCAGCATATGGCAATGCTGTCTGGACAGACTGGGTCTCTGAAGGTATGCCATTGCATATGTTGGCAATTGAAACAAAACAATACAAATATTTCTAAAGCTTTCTAAAACCTTTGCTCTATCTTCTGTAAAGTTTTACCTTTGCCTCAAAAAGCCCTCAATCCTTGTCTGCGCTCTGAGTGAGCACATGGCTGCAATAGGATCTGCTTAGAAGTCACGCTTTTTCTGAAACTAAGGATTGCAATCTGCTGAATTACTCTTAATGTGTTTTGTTTTATTCATTAGAAGCAAATCTTTCTATAGTTTGGAAAGCAGTTCATGTATTGGAGTTTTATGTGTGCTAAGCTGTGCTATACTATAGGGACCTGGTGTTTCCACAACTTTATCTGCTTCTGATATTGCTGTGCTAGACTGTGTGGGCTCTTTTTCTGCTTTCTGTGTATTCACTAAAGAAAGACCCTCTGCAGTTAGACAGTGGGACCTTATCTCAGCTGGTCCCAAATGTACAGTTAAGCCTTCCTTAAAACTAAATAAGAATTACGAAGCAAACAAATAGACACGTGCAATTTGTTTCAGTCCGAATATAATAGTTTTTGGTTATTGGGAGATTCGGATGCATCTGAATCTCCAAATGAAATAGTTATGAATTTCATTAAAATTTGTTTAGTTTTTTTTGTTTTCTAATAAATTCAAAATTTTCAGAATGATTTGAATTTGTATTGGTCAAAGAATGATCTGTGTGTAGAATAATAGAAAATGAAGTCAGTCAGCGCAAAATAATATATGTTCAAAGCGAAATGACACAGCTGCTGAACACTGAAGGCAAATATAACAAAAACCTCAAATACACATAATAAAGAAATAGCGCAGCGCTAAAATATCATCATAAGATTCCTCAACATATGAGAGACAGAATAAAAGTCTTATAGAAAGAGAACTTGGACAGCAATGGTCAGCAGTGATGAATTCCTCTGTGTTGATAAAGGCACATGTAGATATCTTTATAGTGTCAACAGACTCAGTGATTCCACCACCAGACAGCCCAACCGCTCACCTCAAAATATAGACCCCTGATTTAACAGATAGGTCAAACAAACATTTTCCACTTCCAGTGGACCCACATCAAGATTCCAATGGCCCGGATAGATGAAACTCGACTTCCTGATTAACGTTGTGGTGTCATCTTTGGTAACCCGTATTTCCAAAGTGCAGTATCATAAAATCAGAAAAAATATATATAGTGCAGACCGTATGGATAAAACACGAAATTTATTAAAATGAACAGGTACTCACATACAGAGCACTAAAGCGTAGTGCTGGTTTGTACACATGGACAGAATATTCCATAAAGTAAAGTAAAGTGCAATAAGGTGGTTGCAATGACATTCCAGGGTCCTCCCATACGCGTATCGTCCTGAACGGGACTTCATCAGATATCCGCTTTATTGCACTTTACTGATTAGAGCTGTCGGCACTAATAGACTTCCTGATTAGAGCCGTGGGCTCTAATAGGCTTCCAAGTTGGTAAACAGCAGGCGCAATGCTGTGCATTCGCTGTGTACACAGTGTTGTGTAACACTGACAGAGTATAAAAGAGAAGAGAGGCGCCAATAGTGTAGTAATATGTTGCTAAATGTTGTACCTTCATTAAATGTAAACATACTGCTACACTTAGAGGCGCCTCTCTTCTCTTTTATATTCAGTTGTGACATGACGCTACCTGTATATCAAGACATCACTTGAATATCAAGTCAAAATTTATTGATGTAGCACCCTGAAGTTTAGGCAGGGTTTCTCCTAAATTTATTCCCAAATAAGCTGCGCTATACTGATCCGATAAATGCTATGTGAAGCAAATAAGTGAATAAATAAAGCATGAAATCAAAAATATTAACAAAGTGCAGACAGGGAAATGCATATACTAATGTTCAAATCATCATCTTTAGTCCATCATCCCATCAACAAAAAATGTTTTGCTTGTAATCTCCAACGTGTTTAAACACACCACACCGATATAGGAAAAGTGTCATCAGAGTTTGCAGGAAAAAAGAGGACTTCCACCACCAACACTACTGCCGCTTACCAGCTACACTGATCCCATCTCAGAGACCAGATATCGCCAAATCAAAAACGCTTCTTCTGAGTCAGGACTGCATGGAGGGTGTATCCTCTTTAAGCGCTTGGTTCAAGTGGTTAGAAGAATCCTACGGCCACACCGCTTATTCCAATGGTTAGAAAAATCCTACGGCCACACCGCTCATTGCCCAGCACATATAATAACGAAAGGAATCGCCATAGTGTGATATAGTCACGAAATTTAATATACCCGTATTTGCCGGCGTATAAGACGACTGGGCGTATAAGACGACCCCCTATTTTTCAAGTGAAAACATAGGTTTTGGGCAATACTCGCGGTATAAGACTACCCCCCTTCTGAGGCAACACCATTTTAAAAAAACATTAGAACGATTAAAAAATACAAAGCAAGAATGCCAACTACTCATCCGCCATGCTGTGTTATGTCATAAAGTAAATCAAACAATAATAACACAAACAGATCTATTGAATGCCACAACACTGGAAAGTTGAATTTTTCACTAACCAAACCTATACCACTTTTGGGTTACATTCTATGGGAATTGTCCACCAAAATGCATTTAATAACCCCCCTGTCATATGTCCCAGATTTACCTGTCCCTCTTGGGTGCCTGGGACCTCAAAGGCAAACAGCAGGATGTATAGTAGTAGGAGATCAGTGAATGGATTTACCCAGCGAAGTATGGTGAGCGGTGTATTATTTTAATGAATACAACTCCTGCTTGGATTGGCAGAGGCTGTAGCATCATCAGCCCTTGTCTCTCTCTCTCTCTCTCTCTTAAAGAGGAAGTAAACCCTGATGAGTTTACTTCCTCTTTTTTTCCCTGCAAAGGCAAAGCATAATGGACTACTATGCATCGCATAGTAGCCCATTATGTGTCACTTACCTGACACAGGAGCCAGCGAAGTCGCGTTGTCCCCTGTAGTCCGCCGCATCCATCTTGCTGGTGGCGTCTCGCATTCGGCGAAGCCGCGATGACGTCACTCCCGCGCATGCGCACGGGAGTCGACAAATGCGGCAGCTCCATTTTTGGAACTGCCGCATTCAGTGCGCCTGCGCGCCGCTGTCTACGGCGCATGCGCCGTAGACAGCGGTGCCCGTTTTCGGGCAAATATCTCCTAAACCATATAGGTTTAGGAGATATTGCTTGGACCTACAGGTAAGCTTTAATCTAGGCTTACCTGTAGGTCAAAGGGGTTTGTAAGGGTTTACAACCACTTTAATAGAATACATCGCTCGCTGGGATTGGCTCAACGGCGTATACTGTTTGTAGCTGCAGCCACATACAGTATTAGCAGACATTTGGGGGCTGACATCCATCGGGCAGCATTGTATACCTGTATACCCGGCGTATAAGACGACCCCCGATTTTTGGGCATTTTTTTTAAGTGTAAAAGGTAGTCTTATACGCCAGCAAATACAGTAATAAAAAAGATTGCACTTACATCAAGTAGAAAAAACTTTGCTTTGTAAAACAAACAAATTCGCCGGCCGGCCATTTTCCATCTGCCATTTGTGTACTAATGTGTGTAGTACTGGATATAGGAATAAAATATATTGCGTGTGGGTTCGGGGTGTTTAAAATAATGTTAAAGGGGTTGTAAAGGTAACATGAAAAAAATAAAAATAAATAACAAACATGTCTATACTTACCTACTCCATTGACACAGACAGTGGGACTCAGTGCCCACTTCCTCGTCACTGGCTTTGATTGACCAATGGCCCCAGCAAAGCCAGCGAGACCCGGACGCCAGGGGAGAAAAGATCTGCAGACGTGCATGGTGCTGGATAGAATTAGGTCTCAGGTAAGTAATGGGGGCTGAGGGGGCGATGCTGATGCCTAAACATTTTTTACCTTAATGCAAAGAATGCATTAAGGTAAAAAAAACTTTAGACATACAACCCCTTTAACCCTTTTGAGACTGCAAAGAGAATGGGACTTTGCATATACAGTGGTGTGAAAAAGTGTTTGCCCCCTTCCTCATTTCCTGTTCCTTTGCATGTTTGTCACACTTAAGTGTTTCGGAACATCAAACCAATTTAAACAATAGTCAAGGACAACACAAGTAAACACAAAATGCAATTTGTAAATGAAGGTGTTTATTATTAAAGGTGAAAAAAAATCCAAACCATCATGGCCCTGTGTGAAAAAGTGATTGCCCCCTAAACCTAATAACTGGTTGGGCCACCCTTAGCAGCAACAACTGCAACCAAGCGTTTGCGATAACGTGCAATGAGGCTTTTACAGCGTCCTGGAGGAATTTTGGCCCACTCATCTTTGCAGAATTGTCCTAATTCAGTTACATTAGAGGGTTTTCGAGCATGAACGGCCTTTTTAAGGTCATACCACAACATCTCAATAGGATTCAGGTCAGGACTTTGGCTAGGCCACTCCAAAGTCTTCATTTTGTTTTTCTTCAGCCATTCGGTGGTGGACTTGCTGGTGTGTTTAGGATCATTGTCCTGCTGCAGAACCCAAGTTCGTTTCAGCTTGAGTACACAAACAGATGGTCGGACATTCTCCTTCAGGATCTCTTGGTAGACAGCAGAATTCATAGTTCCTTTTATCACGGCAAGTCTTCCAGGTCCTGAAGCAGCAAAACAGCACCAGACCATCACACTACCACCAGCATATTTTACTGTTGGTATAATGTTCTTTTTATGAAATGCAGTGTTCCTTCTACGCCAGATATACTTGGACACACACCTTCCAAAGAGTTCCACTTTTGTCTCATCGGTCCACAGAATGTTGTCCCAAAAGTCTTGGGGATCATCAAGATGTGTTGTGGAGAAATTGAGACGAGCTTTGATGTTCTTTTTGCTCAGCAGTGGTTTTCTCCTTGGAACTCTGCCATGCAGGCCATTTTTGCCCAGTCTTTTCCTGATGGTGGAGGCATGAACGCTGACCTTAACTGAGGCAAGTGAGGCCTGCAGTTCCTTGGACGTTGTTGTGGGGTCTTTTGTGACCTCTTGGATGAGTCGTCGCTGCGCTCTTGGGGTAATTTTGGGCGGCCGGCCACTCCTGGGAAGGTTCACCACTGTTCCATGTCTTCGCCATTTGTGGATAATGGTTCTCACTGTGGTTCGCTGGATTCCCAAAGCTTTGGAAATGGCTTTATAACCCTTTCCAGACTGATAGATCTCAATTACTTTCTTTCTCAATTGTTCCTGAATTTCTTTGGGTCTCGGCATGATGTGTAGCTATTAAGGATCTTCTGGTGGACCTTACTGTGTCAAGCAGCTCCTATTTAAGTGATGCCTTGATTGTGAACAGGTGTGGCAATAATCAGGCCTGGGTGTGGCTAGAGAAATTGAACTCAGGTGTGGACAACCACAGTTATAGTATGTTTTAACAAGGGGGGCAATCACTTTTTCACACAGGGCCATGATGGTTTGGATTTTTTTCACCTTTAATAATAAACACCTTCATTTACAAATTGCATTTTGTGTTTACTTGTGTTGTCCTTGACTATTGTTTAAATTGGTTTGATGTTCCGAAACACTTAAGAGTGACAAACATGCAAAGGAACAGGAAATGAGGAAGGGGGCAAACACTTTTTCACACCACTGTACTACCTTAGACATGATATAGACAGACAATGTAATGGTATTTAAATTCTTAACACTTTATTAAATTGTTTGTAAAAAAAAATCAGATCCTGTTTCCTTAAAGCAGATTAAACAGCACCATGCTTGTGCTGTTTATTCTGCCCTCCTCTAAAGATTAAAAAAAAACCTGGCTGATCCTGCCACTTCCTGTATTCCCCTCTCTGCACTGAGCATGATAATCAGGGCTGCTGAGCCCTGACTACTGTGGTCAGCGTATGTCCCTCCGTCATCTTCAGCTTTCCTCACTTATCTCCTCTCTCCCCCTCACTCCCTCCTCCCTGGCTGTCAGCTCTGTGTCTGTGTCTCTGTCTCCGCCCCCATCCCCACCACTATTAGCACAAATAAAAAACTTACAATGGTCACTGCCAGTCCCTCTATTAAAGGCAGGCATACCACACTGTGTATGTTTTTTCTAAAAATGAGGATTGTAAATACATTTTTAGAGCTATCATCAGGTCGGTCACGTGACACGCAGCTGTACATCTCCAAGACAGGGCTTCTGCGGGAGGGGCTGAGTGGCCACGTGACCTCCCCGACTGATGTCAGAGGGAGATCTCAGTCCCTTCTGGCGAAGCCATGTATCGAAGGTATACAGCGGCCCTGAGTCACATGACTGGCCTGAAGATCACCCTAAAAAATTATTTACTCTTGTTTTTAGAAAAGACTTACACAGTGTGGTATTCCTGAGTATTATAGAGGAGCTGGTAGTGATTTACACTTTTGCCATAACAAACACTTTTAGTATATAACAGACCTTAAAAAAGTTATTAAAACCATCTACATAAGTTAGTCATCTAAAGACTTTAATCATATGGCCTTAAGATCCATTCTTTGTAAATAGTCTTTATTAAATTTTTAACATACAGAAAGACAGGATACATAGGAAGAAAAGAAGATACATTTTCTTGCAAATCTCTACAACACGTTAGGCATAATGGTTGATGGATATTGCGGGAAAAGGTCCCTTTATCGGGATCTTGGATCTTAATAGAAGAATACTGTAACAATACACATTGTCATTCAATTTTTTCTCAAAGAGAGTTTTCATAGATCACATATTCCATAACAAACAATTATAAAAAATTTCATATGCATCCCCTATCCACCCTGAAAATAGAAGAGGATGAAATATGAAATAAATTAAATTGGAAGACGGGTGAAGATGGAAGCCTTGTCGGTGGTGACAGTTTGCTGCTGGAAGGGCTTAGTTCTAAGGTAAGTTTCACATTATGTGCTAGTATGTGATGCATACTAGCACATTATGGCTTTACCTTGTAGGTTCCAGAAAAAAAAAACGCACAGTGGTTTACTACCGCTTTAATTATTACATCTATACATAGCATTGAAAAATATATCTTTCTATCACCTTTAGCTGTAATCATGAGGAAAATGGAGGTATAAGGCTGCAGGGCCCATGGGGAGAAACCAAATCCCAAAACTGCTCCTCATCCAACAGAGGATTTGTATACAGTTGATATAGAAACAAATCACTCCCCCCCCCCCCCCTTTAAAATAATCACATTGTGTTGCTTTGTAGCCTGAAATGAAGGCCATTTTTGTTTTATCCAGCTGTATTTACTCAGTACAACTTATAACATCCAAGTGAAACATATAACACCATCATGTCAGAAAAAAATAAAAAAGTTCAAAAACAGAATCACTGAGTTGGAAAAAGGATCACACCCCCTCCTAAAAATGACTTGTAAACTCAATCAGGTGAAGTTGATCACCTTCTCAATGGCACACAAAGCCACTTGACTTTCAACTGTTATCAGCTGTGGTTATTTTGATTAGCTCATCATAAAAAGAGCTTTCCAGGAGCATTTAAGTCCTTGGTAGTGCACCTGAAGCAAACAATGAACTATGGGTGGCAAAGCACTGTCAAAAGATCACCAGGATAAAGTTGTGTACCGACATAAGTATGGAGATGGATACAAAAATATTTCAAAGGCTTTATCAATGCCTACAAGCACAGAGAAGTCTATTATTAAGAAGTGGAAGGTATTTGGTACAACACAGACCCTTCCTGGATCAGGAGGTCGCTCCTCCAAACTGGATGAAAGAGCCAGGAGGACACTGGTCACAGAGGCTACCAAGAGGCCTACAGCAACTCTCAAGCAGTTGCAGGAATTTATGATAAAGAGTGGTCATTGTGTGCATGTGACAACAGTGTCACAAATTCCCCACAAATGTGACTTGTATGGGAGGGTTGCAAGAAAAAAGGCACTCCTGAAGAAAGGCCACAAGCAGTCATGACTGAGATTTGTCAATACGCATGTTGATTCTGAGGCCACATGGAAAAGGGTACGAAAAATTAAAATAAAAAAGAAACACTGCACTATCAAGGTATTAAGAAGCAGCTAACACACTAAAATTGACATTTTAGTTCAAAACAGTGTACAAATTACGAAAAGTGTAGCGCTAAAAAGAAAATATTGTGCATAAATCTGTGAAAACTATATCACATCCACGTATATAACCACGTAGACTCACGTGATTCCTATAACTTATGTTACATTGATTGACAACAAAAAGTGTTATACCACTTCCATATAAAAGTGTACTTATAATATGTCCCAATACACACATAAATGAAAATAATCAACATAAATAGGAAATCGTGAATAAAGAGTCCTTTTTAAAAGGAGAAATTCAAGTCCCACGTGTACAATTGAATATCAGATGAACTATCCAATCCTACAAGTATGGCATGCGAACACCCGTGTGCCAATACCACCACCTTAGCAGATGCAGACTTACTGGATATTTCTGACCCAAAAGAATATATATTCCAAGGGTCATACACACTTTTATGGTAACTGTAGGAAAATCAAACTCGCAGGTGCTGGAATACCAAGATCAACAGAGAAATTTCTTCCAAACACAAATGGATATAAACAGGTTCTCTCCAATCGCATAAAAGGCCCAACTCCAAATGGTGAACATATAGGATGGAAAGATAAGGCCATATAACGTAATTCTGTTTAAAAATAAATTTATTAAAAAAAGGTAACAAACTCACATTTAAGTAGTTTATCAAGCGCTTTTAATAAAAAATGGCGGCAGTGGAGTACTCCCGACGTGTTTCGTCCTCATAGAGATCGTCTGGAGTGATTACAATACGCATTAACACAGGAAATAAGATGGATTCTGCTGTAGAGTCAGATGAGACTAAAATTTAATTATTTGGCCTCAACACAGGATAGAAGGAAAAATGGATGGGGCAAAATACCGCCAAATTCTTGAGGAACATCTGCTGTCCTCTGCCAGAAAGTTGTCAATGGGAAGAAGGTTTTAACATGACAATGGCCCAAAGCACACATGACAATGGCCCAAAGCACACAGAAAAAATGACCACACAGTGGTTGAAGGAGAAAAAGGTGAGTGTCCTTGCATGGCCTACTCAGATCCCGGACTTAAACCCTATTGAATATCTGTGGAATGACATGAAGACTGCAGTCCACAATGTACTGCAGTCACCATCATTCTTTTATGCATTAAGGCTCACATCGTGTATCGATTTATATTTGTATATGTGATTTTTATTATTTCTTTCATGTCTCTGGTCTTTATACTACATGTACTTTTCAAAAAATTTTAATAATTTTTTGTACTCCCAGTGTTTGTTGTGCCTTTAAAGCCAGACCACAGGTTTTCTTTCAATTCCTTTTTTTTCTTTTTGCTGTCACCATCAAATTCAACTGAACTTGAGCAATTCTGCAAAGAAGAGTGGGCAAATATGGTGTAATAAATTCCAATGTTAGAAAAATAAGAAAAAAACAAAAAAAATCTTTGAAACACACATAAAAACCCACAGGACAGAGGAGGGCCAAAGTATGGAGGGGGAGAGGGACAAATGGGAGGAGGAGGAGAAAAAAAGGATATTGCCAGTTCATAAGATAGGGTAAATACTTTGTACTCCCGAACAGGGAAAATTTTGAGGCAACACAATTCGTTAACTGTAAGACCATTGACATTATACTGTATATTTGCTCACATGTGGATGTGGAAGCCACTATGTGGGAAAACTTAATAAGACAGACTCTTTACAATTTTAGGCCTTGGCAAGAGTTCACTCTTCTCCAAGAGGGGCGACTTTGATAAAAAGATTAATCAGATTCTGGGCAACAAGCCCACCAGGGCTCAATGATGAAATCATTTGCCCCTTTTCTCTAAATAACAGTGGTACACCCCTAATGAAATACCTAATAACTAAACAATATGCTTTTTTCCCTCTGGTTTTTCTCCTCTTCTTCCTTTTTCCCCCTTTCCATCTTGTTTTCCCCTCCCCCCCTTTTTTTATTCCTCCATACTCCTCCACCCCCCCCCCCCCACTCCCCTCCTTTCCCTTTTCCCCTCTATTTTTCCTTTCCCTTTCCCCCTCTGTTTTTCCTTTGTCTTCTCTCGCCCTTCCCTGTCATCCCCTCCTTTCTCTCCTTGCTTTGAATTGCTGCAATGATATTGGATAGACAAAGCCATGGTTCAGAGGTTTTAAAATAAAGTATTTAGGATATATAAAAAAAATAAAACGTGTAATGTGTATTAATGTGTATGAATTAGAATAGTTTTAATAGTTTTAATGGTAAATAAGTAATTTCAAGAGGATGAATGATTTTTTTATGCATGGCTGTAATTAGTTTGCAGATGAATAGTGCCACATTATATACAGATGCATATGTTTTGATTCTTCTACTCCGGAGATTGAGCTTGACATGATCAAAGGAGCATTTGAGTTTTTGTGTCTCCACAAAGAAATCAGGAAAAGTCTGGAGCTTTGCTGCCACAAAGCATAGGGTCACCAACTTTCTCGTTTCATCTAGAATGAGATCCTGGGCCTTAAAATTCAGCAGTCACATTGTCAAGGTGTGTGGTCTGTCACCCGGAGGCCCCTGGGTTGCCAGCATCCTATGTACATGCTCCACTGTGAAAAAGGCTGAAAACGGTGCCCGAGGCAGTTTGTAGAGTGTGGAAGTTTGTAGAGGGTGGAAGGAGCAGTATGTTTACGTATGAGGCCAATGCTGGTTTGCAGACAGCCAATCTTACTCTACAGAATTGTCCGACAGGTGGAATTGGTTTGCATGAGACATGAAGTTGGCGGGGACTGTGTATCCTATGTCTGAGTCGCCATATTGGAAGCTGCAACGGGAAAGGCTCTACTATACAAGGAAGCTAACGATCTCATTTTCAGGCACAGAGGACTGCTTCCCTTTAGGCAGTTCAGGCTCAGGAAGAACAGCTAATGTCTGGGGGTAAGAATACGTGACGATCCGCAGGGAAACAGGATTACAGACAGGCAAGACATCGGAGCTTCCTCACTATGCTTCTGCTCTGCTTGCCACCTTGGGCACCTCCCCTGTTCAGAGCCATATTTAGAGCTAAGAACCTTGTTGGCATGGAACATTTGCTGCCTCAAGTCCCATCTCTTGGATAACCCAGGCTGTGCTTCTTTATGCTGAAACAAAAGAAAATGTTCTACTACTGCAATCGGAACTGGTGCAACTAGGCGAGAATTCCACTCCTTGTGGCAGAAGAAAGGGTATAGCCACTCACCATTAAAGGCCAGTGCTCACGTTTATCAAGTATTAATTTCACAGACTGTACCACCTGGCCCTTACAATTCTCATGTGTTTCACTCCTACATTGAGCTTATTGGTGGAGTCTCTACAAATAAGGCTCTACATAGAGGCACTACGAATAATGCTCCATGTAGGAGTGAAATGCATTAAAATTGTAAGTGCCAGGTGGTACAGTCTATGCACCGTATACTTTAACCACTTCCCATTGGGAGGACATCCATGGTTTCAGTGGTTATACTGGAATGATGCCTGCACCTACAGGCATCATTCTGGTATGCATATTTTCAGCTGCCGATTCTCTTTCATGTAGAAGTGATCCCAGTGGCTAATTAGCCACTCAATTTCTTTGGTTTGGTGGAAGGAGGTCCCACCCCCCTCCCATTGCAGCTTCTCCCGGGCGCTACCGTATGATCACTATGTGGCCAGCTGTGATGGCTGCCCTGAAAAGAAAGAGAGAAACCAATGTCGTTCCCCTCTCTCTGTAACCCTTGAAACCCCACAATTATGTTGTCACTTCCAGTTCTGTCTCTTTGTTTACCTGGCCACCAGCGGCCAGTAAAACAGCTGATCCGACCGATCAGTGTCTGATCGGCGGCATGGCAGGCTAGAGAAGAGATTTGGGGTTTAATAGACCCCAGAAATCTCCATGAAGAGTACCTGTCATGACCTTGCTGTCACAAGGGATGTTTTTCATTCCTTGCGATAGCAATAAAGTTAATCCCCAAAAAAAGTGTAAAAACATTTTTTTTGTATAAAATAAATAATAAAATATACCATTTTTTTTTTTTAAAGTGCCCCCATCCCACTGTGCTTACGAGATACGTTACTCCATTTTGGAAGCTGCAGAACCAGTTTCACCGATAGACCTATTTCCAGTGCAAGAAAATCCTCATGTGCAAAGTTCCTTAATCACCAATTCTCACACATGTGCAATCCAGCGTCACTCTTTCCTCTTCCCTCCACTGCGTATCATGCCTGTAGGTGGGGCACAGCATGGTGTGGCGGCAATGATTCACACAGTCAGGCGCAAAGAAAACTTGTATTGCAGTAAAGCAGCAACAGTTCACAACAAACCCAGTGGGGACAGCTTCCTGCAATGTGAAGAAAGCAGGTTTCAGCCAAACTGACAGCTTTATTAAGATGGCAGAATTCAGCCTGGCTGTCTTATGCCCAAACGGTAGGATGTCCAAAAGAGTTGCAACTCTTTGCTTTCCCTCCTCATCAGAAACCTTTTCCTGCCACTAGTACTGTCCCTAACAGATAGGATACTCTTCCTTACGCTACCTACTTGCATAAAGAGCGCCAAACCTGGGTGTCGGGGCCTTAGATAGGCTCTGCCTGACACCAGATGGCTGCCAGAGACACATGGGGCAGCAGCATCCAATCAGATAGCTTCCCCAGTGACCCAGGAAACCATAGAGGAACTATGTTCTTCTTGACTTCCTCTCCAGCTGCAAGGCCATTGTGAGTGAGTGCCACCTGCAGTGGAGAGACTGCACCTGCCTACACGTTCAATAGATCCTCATAGACATATGAAAACAAGAACCGACAAAGCATGATACTATCAAACCAAGACCATGCTCCCCACAACTTATTTATTGTGCTCACATAAACATATAGTGATCTCACACTATACCACCGACAATCTTCTACCACCAAGTGTCCCCTCATGCAGTGGAGCCTCACCAGAGCTATGTGACCACAATCAGTCTAGAATGCACCCAAACTTCAGTCTCCTCTTCTCTGATACCTTACGCAGAGTCACTAATCCACTTCATAAAAAAGAGCATTGTAGTATTTTTAAGTGAAAACCATATATTTATTTTCCAATATGCTTATATATTCAAGGGAAATATCACGCATTAATTTAAAGATGGTTGCACCACAACTTCCTCTTCCTGTGACGTATTTCCGGTTCCTGTGATAATACTACTTACCCCTACATGTTTTGTCCCATTGGACTTTATCAAGACCTTTATAAAGTCCAGTGGGGTTAAACATGTTGAGGAAGTAATTACATAGTTACATATTTAGTAAGGTTGAATAAAGACACCAGTCCATCCAGTTCAACCTGAGTGAGTGTCTACAATTGTCCCTATGCCTATAGATCACACACTCACATTGCTCCCTACCCCTAAGAAGCCCATAATCCAAGATCCCCATTCAATTACTAGGACCAATTTTGAACAGAAGTCAATTAACCTACCAACATGTCCAACCAGAATGTCATCATAGGAACCAGAAGTGCGCCACAGGAAGAGGAAGTTGTGGTGTGACCATCTATACATGGATGTGTGATCTTTCCCTTGGATATGTAGGTATATAGGAAAATAAATATTTTTTATCTAAAATTGTACACTATTGGTAACTCTTTTTTTATGAGGTGGATTGGTGACACTGGAGAAGGTATCAGAGAAGAGGAGACTGGAGATTGGGTGTATTCTAGACTAGGGATGGCTGAACGGTTCGCCCGGCAGTCGTTTCGCGGTGAATTTCGGCTGTTCGCCGTACGCCCGATCGGCGGACTATTGCCGCCGTTCGCCCGGCGGACATCCGTGTTTACTGTGTAAAAGGACTTTGACCTATGATGACACATCAATCATGGGGTACAGGACAGCCAATTGAGACATTACAGCACATGGCCACTTGGACATTCCCCCTAACTTATAAATAGACCCGATCTGGCGGCCATTTTACATTCTTTTGTATGTCACAATAGGGAGAGGTTGCTGTGTGGAGCAGGGAGAGACTGCAGTGACCCAAATCGCTAGCTATTAGGTCCACTAGGGTTGAGTGAGGTACAGTCTGCTATTCCTTAAGGACTGGTATAGGTCCACAATATATAGGGTTGAGGTGCACTACTGCTGACTTCTGCCCTATACTGCAGCAGTCCTTTATCAGTATAGGAACTAAGAGTTTTGTCACAGAGTCATTTAAAAAATGACAGGCAGAGGAAGAGGCAGGCCCTTCCGCAGGGGTGGTAGGGGTAGGGCAGGAGCAACAGGCTTGAGCCAAAGTGGGAAGTTGCAGAAGGTGCGTTGAATTACTTTAAAGGACGCACCAGACTTGGTTGAGTGGCTCACTCAGCCTTACTCTTCTGCACCCTCCTCATCCTCTCGATCTGCACCCTCTTCTTCACTCTCTGCTATGTGCACCCCCAAAGACACTACCACCAACAACACCACCACCACCACATACCTTCCGCTTGAGTCGCAGGAATTATTTTCCAATCCATATCAAGACATTTCTGATGCGCAGCCACTCTTGGCATTGGATCAGGAAGAGGAGGTAGCAACAACCGCCACTCAGCAGTCTGACGACAGTACCCAGATCAGCCCAAGGAGGAGGTTGGTCCACGGTGTTGCTGCCTACTCCGAGATCTCTACTTATAGTGGTGGGGAAGGTGACGTCGATGACGACGTGTCTAGTGATGTCACGTGGGTGCCCACAAGAGAGGAAGAGGAGGGGAGTTCAGAGGGAGATATGGACCAGCAGATAGGGAGGAGAAGCAGGAATAACTTACATTGTACAGGAGGGACAAAGCAGACTGCTAATGTATCAGGAGCGAATCATCGACCATGTACAGTCACATCTGGTGCTCCCAGGACGCCGGCACATGGCTCCGCAGTGTGGGCTTTTTTTAACGTGTCCGCTGCTGACAATAGCGTTGCCATCTGCAATCTTTGCAGTCAACGCATTAGTCGCGGTAAGCCCAACACTCACCTAGGGACGACCGCCTTAAGAAAGCACATGAGCAGCCATCACCAAGCCCAGTGGGAGCAACGGAACACACAAAGCCACACTCCAGGCTCTCACCGTTCAGCCTCGTCTTCTACTTCTCCTTCTCCTCTCTCCTCACAATTGTCCTCCACTCCACCTTCCATCACACCAAGCTCCCCAGAACCTATACCACATGCCAGGTGAGATGTTGCCATGCCGTGCTGCGTCTGTTGTGCCTGGTAGCCAAGAGCCACACTGGCCTGGCACTCCTTTCAGCTTTGCGTTCAAAGGCAGATCAGTGGCTAACACCGCTCAATTTGACAGTTGGTAAAGTGGTGTGTGACAACGGTGCCAATCTGCTTTGCGCATTGGAACAGGGCAAAATTACGCACGTGCCATGCATGGCACACGTCTTAAACTTGGTCGTGCAGCGATTTGTTGTCAAATACCCTGGGGTCCAGGACATCTTGCGGCAGGCAAGGAAAATCTCGGCCCATTTCAGAAGATCTTACACGGCCATGGCTCGCCTTGCTGACATTCAGCGGCGACACAATCTGCCGGTCAGACGTCTTATTTGCAATTGCCCGACGCGATGGAACTCAACCTTCTATATGCTTGATAGGCTGCTCCAGCAGAAACGTGCAGTTAACGTCTACCTGTATGAACTCTGTGGCAGAACAGGTTCTGGGAGCTGGGTTTTTTTTCACCGCGCCAGTGGCTGCTCATGCGCGATGCATGCAGACTTCTGTGGCCATTTGAGGAAATTACCAAACTGGTCAGTCGCAGCCATGGCGCCATCAGTGACATGGTAACTTATGCCTTCTTTATGGAGCGTGCATTGCGTCGTGTCATTGATCAAGCTGTGGAGGAGCAGGAGCGGGAAGATGAGGAAGTCGCAATGCTGGATGAATTCCCGGGGGGGGGGGGGCTACTCTATCTGAGACAAGTGAACAACAGGAGTCTAAAGAGGAGTCAGAGGAGGATGGTGCCGGGGCGGATCAGGAGGAACAAGAAGAGCATGCTTTAAACCTTTCTGGGATCCCTGTTGTTGTGCGTGGATGGGGAGAGAAGAATGAAGAGGACGACATTATCCTGGATGATGAGCAGGAGCCAGGCCACCACACCGCTTCCAGTTTAGTGCAAATGGGGGCCTTCATGCTCCAGTGTTTTAATAGGGACCCCCGTATAAAAAGCATAAGGGTCAAGGACCAGTACTGGGTGGCAACGTACTTAGACCCCCGGTACAAACACAAAATGGTGGAAATGTTACCGCCGTCACAGAGGGCTGTCAGAATGGAGCACTTCCAGGCCTTGCTTCGAGAAATGCTGCATTCTGCTTTTGCGTGCACTGGCAGAGGAGCAATTCCCACTCCCAGAGAAGTTGCGGGTACCAATCCAACAGCGCCTGCAAGAAGAGGCCGGTTTGAAGATGTGTTGGTGACTTCGGATATGAGGTCATTCTTTCAGCCGACCCATCGACAGGTGTCATCCGGATCCCGCATCAGGAAACGCCTAGACCGTCAGGTGTCCGACTACATCGGGTTAACGGCCGATGTGGACGCTCTGAGGAGTGATGAACCCCTGGACTACTGGGTAGGCAGGCTTGACCTCTGGCCAGAGCTTGCCGAATTTGCAATCGAACTGTTGGCTTGCCTCTCGTCCAGTGTCCTGTCCGAAAGGACGTTCAGCGCAGCAGGGGGGATCGTGACCAATAAGCGTACTCGCCTAGCTCACGACAGTGTTAACTACCTCACATTTCTAAAAATGAATGAGGCATGGATCTCGGAGGAATTCAACACATATGACCAGTAGACCATGTATATGTCTATAAACGATTTTTTTAATCGAGCACACAGACCTTCTTTCTTCATTTGGCTCACTTCCTTGTCCAAAAAAAGCACACCATACTATATGCCCGTACCCTCCTGTTTGAAGAGGTTGAGCGGTGTCATATTTCTACTGGGGCTGCTTATTATGAGGGAATCCCACCATCCCTGTGCTGTGCTGACTTCCTCCTGGGGCTGTACCTCTGCTGTGCATATTATGAGGGGCTCCCACCATCCCTGTGCTATGCTCATTATGAGGGGCTCCCACCATCCCTGTGCTGTGCTGACTTCCTCCTGGGGCTGTACCTCTGCTGTGCATATTATGAGGGGCTCCCACCATCCCTGCGCTATGCTCATTATGAGGGGCTCCCACCATCCCTGTGCTGTGCTGACTTCCTCCTGGGGCTGCTTATTGTGAGGGGCTCCCACCATCCCTGTGCTATGCTGACACCCTCCTGGGGTTGCTTATTATGAGGGGCTCCCACCATCCCTGTGCTGTGCTGACTTCCTCCTGGGGCTGTACCTCTGCTGTGCATATTATGAGGGGCTCCCACCATCCCTGTGCTATGCTCATTATGAGGGGCTCCCACCATCCCTGTGCTATGCTGACTTCCTCCTGGGGCTGCTTTTTATGAGGGGCTCCCACCATCCCTGTGCTATGCTGACATCCTCCTGGGGCTGCTTATTATGAGGGGCTCCCACCATCCCTGTGCTGTGCTGACTTCCTCCTAGGGTTGTACCTCTGCTGTGCACAGTATGAGGGGCTCCCACCATCCCTGTGCTATGCTCATTATGAGGGGCTCCCACCATCCCTGTGCTATGCTCATTATGAGGGGCTCCCACCAACCCTGTGCTGTGCTGACTTCCTCCTGGGGCTGCTTATTATGAGGGGCTCCCACCATCCCTGTGCTGTGCTGACTTCCTCCTGGGGCTGCTTATTATGAGGGGCTCCCACCATCCCTGTGCTGTGCTGACTTCCTCCTGGGGCTGTACCTCTGCTGTGCATATTATGAGAGGCTCCCACCATCCCTGTGCTATGCTCATTATGAGGGGCTCCCACCATCCCTGTGCTATGCTGACTTCATCCTGGGGCAGCTTACGGTGCTGGTGTCAGTGCTGTATATCACGGTGCTGGTGTGAGTGCTTTATGTCACGCTGCTGATGTCAGTGCTCTCTATCACGGTGCTGGTGTCAGTGCTGTATATCACGGTGCTGGTGTCAGTGCTTTATGTCATGCTGCTGATGTCAGTGCTCTCTATGACGGTGCTGGTATCAGACCACTCTATCCGGTGCAGGTGTCATTGCTGTATGTCATGCTGCTGATGTCAGTGCTCTCTATCACGGTGCTGGTGTCAGTGCTGTATATCACGGTGCTGGTGTCAGTGCTTTATGTCACGCTGCTGATGTCAGTGCTCTCTATCACGGTGCTGGTGTCAGATCACTCTATCACGGTGCAGGTGTCATTGCTGTATGTCACGCTGATGGTGATCATCTCCTGCACCCTCTTCTTTGCCTACCCTGACCTTCCCTCTCCTCCATTGCCTTCATGCGCTCCACAGTCCTGAATTGTCACAACAATTTCACATATAAAAAAAGAATGCTTGTAGTTGTCGATCCCAGATTCACCTCGTACATGTGTTATGTCATTGGCCATGTGGTGGGACTATGTTTGCACAGCTAGTAATTATTTTGTGGCTGCAAATTTGACCTGTAGGTTTGCAAAGTTCGCCTCCCATCAAGTCAATGGGGCCCGCCGTGAACGTTACGGTTCGCGAACTATCGGCCGCGTTCGCAGTCCGTGTTTGCGAAACGTCCCGTCGGAAGTTCGTCCATCACTATTCTAGACCGATTGGGGTCAGAAGGCTCTGGTGAGGCTCCAGTGCAAAAAACATTTTATTAGAAGTGTTTCACATAAAAGTTACAAACATAAAAAACGTATTAAACATTCAGCACTACCATTCAACAGCACCAGTGTAGCTCCCAGACTAATGAAAGCAGCAATCTTCCCAGAGCAAATAATAGAGAAAGAGAACTAAAAATATGTAAAGGGTACATACAGTTTAAAGTGGTTGTAAACTCTCCCCCACAACTTTGTCCCATGTAAATCAGCCAAAAAAACCTAATGAACACTGCTTGTAGATATCTCCTTACTTGTTTAGTATTGTTGTAATCCTTTTTGTTCTTTAGAATGACATCACTGAGCATGCCCAGATCTCCCTTGATTTACGGCACACTCTCTATGTGCTTGTCTATCTGTTATCAGGACTTCCTACGGCACACCACTGATATCCCAGGAGGCTGCAGAATTCAGAGCTTCCTCCTACACACCATGTGACCATCTGACATCACATGCAGTGTAAACCTGGCCAGTACTGCAGTCTTATCAGCTGAAGCTGATAAGACTGACAAGGCAAACATTAGACGATCGGCACAAGTAAATACTATGAAATAAAACAAGTCAGCTATGAACAGGGAAGCAGGGCTGCCATAGAAACATTCGATTGAGAAGGAGGCTTGGTTAACAGTACAGGAAGTGCTCAATGTAAGGGCGGAAATACACTCCACTCTGGACTCAGAAAACAATACTTAAGATGGCGCTGCCTAACCCCTGGAAACAAGTTTTTTAAAGTTTCTTTAACCACTTGCCGACCGCCGCACGACGATGTACGTCGACAGAATGGCACGGGCAGGCATAAGGGCTTACATGTACGTCCTTGCCTGCCCGCGGGTCGGGGGCCCGATCGGGCCCCCGCCCGGTGCCTGCGGCAGTCGGTATTCGTTCGGGAGCGATCCCGGACGAGGGGACGGCCATTCATTCATGGCCACCCCCTCGCGATCGCTCCCGACGAATGAAAATGTCCGGTGACATCACTTCCTCTCCTGTAATGTAAACACAGGAGAGGAAGTGATGTATTCTCTCCTCCGTGTCGGTATTTTTCGTTCCGGCACCGAGGAGAGAGCATCGGTGAGTTGCACAAGCACTACACTACACAGTAGAACATGCCAGGCACACTCACACCCCCCCTTTACCCCCCGATCACCCCCCAATTACCCCTGCCCCCCCAGTCACAGTGACACCAATTGCTTTTTTTTTTGCATTGGTGTCATTTGTGACTGTAATAACTGTTAGGGCAGTTAGGGTTAGCCCCCTTTAGTTCTAATGTGCCCCCCTAACCCCCCCAATAAAGGTTTAACCCCGTGATCACCCCCCGTCGCCAGTGTCACTAAGGCTGGGTTCACATTGCAGCGGTTTATGAGAACGAATGTGATTCGCACCGCACTGCAGTGCAAATCACATCCGATCTCTGTGCGATTCGAGTTCAGCCATACAGATAGTATGGCTGAATTCGTGTCGCACCCGCCGCACCCGCCGCAAATTCGCACGGGACCCTTTTTTTGGCCCGCAGCAGAATCGGATCGCATGGGTGTTCACACCATGCGATCCGAGTTTGCAGATCGCACTGCGATATGCGAACTGATCTGGGGGTGTCATTAACATTTCACTGACACTCCCAGCAGTTCGCATAGGGCAGTGTGAACTGCCGCCGGGAGGCATGCGATGCGGGAACCCGCCACGGATTCGTGGCGTTCCCGCATCGCTCCAGTGTGAACCCAGCCTAATAAGCGATCATTTTTCTGATCGCTGTATTAGTGTCACAGGTGACGCTAGTTAGACAGGTAGGTATTTAGGTTCGCCGCAGCTTTTTATAGCGCCAGGGACCCCCATATACTACCGCATAAAGCCCCCTGATTTCCCCCTAGTTAACCCTTTCACCAGTGATCACCATATAACTGTTACAGGTGACGCTGGTTGGTTAGTTATTTTTTTATAGTTTCAGGGCACCCGCCATTTATTACCTAATAAAGGTTTAACCCCCTGATCACCCGGCGGGTGTCATTTGTGATTGTAATAACTGTTAGGGCAGTTAGGGTTAGCCCCCTTTAGTTCTAAGGTACCCCCCTAACCCCCCCAATAAAGGTTTAACCCCGTGATCACCCCCCGTCGCCAGTGTCACTAAGGCTGGGTTCACATTGCAGCGGTTTATGAGAACGGATGTGATTCGCACCGCACTGCAGTGCAAATCACATCCGATCTCTGTGCGATTCGAGTTCAGCCATACAGATAGTATGGCTGAATTCGTGTCGCACCCGTCGCACCCGCCGCAAACTCGCACGGGACCCTTTTTTTGGTCCGCAGCAGAATCGGATCGCATGGGTATTCACACCATGCGATCCGAGTTTGCAGATCGCACTGCGATATGCGAACTGATCTGGGGGTGTCATTAACATTTCACTGACACTCCCAGCAGTTCGCATAGGGCAGTGTGAACTGCCGCCGGGAGGCATGTGATGCGGGAACCCGCCGCGCATTCGTGGCGTTCCCACATCGCTCCAGTGTGAACCCAGCCTAATAAGCGATCGTTTTTCTGATCGCTGTATTAGTGTCACAGGTGACGCTAGTTAGGCAGGTAGGTATTTAGGTTCGCCGCAGCTTTTTATAGCGCCAGGGACCCCCATATACTACCGCATAAAGCCCCCTGATTGCCCCCTAGTTAACCCTTTCACCAGTGATCACCATATAACTGTTACAGGTGACGCTGGTTGGTTAGTTATTTTTTTTATAGTTTCAGGGCACCCGCCATTTATTACCTAGTCTCACTAGTGTACCCCTAAATTTAGGGGTGTCTACTTTCCAAAATGGGGTCATTTGGGGGGGGTTTGTGCCATCTTGGCATTTTATGGCCTTCAAAACTGTAACGCCCTTAGAAATCCTGAAGGCAGTGCTTGGTTTTCGGGGCCCCGTACGCGGCTAGGCTCCCAAAAAGTCCCACATATGTGGTATCCCCGTACTCAGGAGAAGCAGCAGAATTTATTTTGGGGTGTCATTTCACATATGCCCATGGCATGCGTGAGCAATATATCATTTAGTGACAACTTTGTGAAAAAAAAAAAAAAAAAAAGTTTGTAATTTTCCCGCAACTTGTGGCAAAATATAAAATATTCCATGGACTCAACATGCCTCTCAGCAAATAGCTTGGGGTGTCTACTTTCTAAAATGGGGTCATTTGTGGGGGTTTTGTGCCATCTTGGCATTTTATGGCCTTCAAAACTCTAATAGGTAGTGAGGAGTGAAGTCAAATATTTACGCCCTTAGAAAACCTGAAGGCGGTTCTTGGTTTTCGGGGCCCCGTACGCGGCTAGGCTCCCAAAAAGTCCCACATATGTGGTATCCCCGTACTCAGGAGAAGTAGCAGAATTTATTTTGGGGTGTCATTTCACATATGCCCATAGCATGTGTGAGCAATATATCATTTAGTGACAACTTTGTGAAAAAAAAATAAAAAAAAATTAAAGTTTGTAATTTTCCCGCAACTTGTGGCAAAATATAAAATATTCCATGGACTCAAAATGCCTCTCAGCAAATAGCTTGGGGTGTCTACTTTCTAAAATGGGGTCATTTGTGGGGGTTTTGTGCCATCTTGGCATTTTATGGCCTTCAAAACTGTAATAGGTAGTGAGAAGTGAAATCAAAAATGTACGCCCTTAGAAAGCCTGAAGGCGGTGCTTGGTTTTCGGGGCCCCGTACGCGGCTAGGCTCCCAAAAAGTCCCACATATGTGGTATCCCCGTACTCAGGAGAAGCAGCAGAATTTATTTTGGGGTTTCATTTCACATATGCCCATAGCATGTGTGAGCAATATATCATTTAGTGACAACTTTGTGTAAAAAAAAAAAAAAATATTTTTTGTCATTATTCAATCGCTTGAGGCAAAAAAATAAAATATTCAATGGGCTCAACATGCCACTTATCAATTTCCTTAGGATGTCTACTTTCCAAAATGGGGTCATTTGGGGGGGGTTTGTACTGCCCTGCCATTTTAGCACCTCAAGAAATGAGATAGGCAGTCGTAAACTAAAAGCTGCGTAAATTCCAGAAAACGTACCTTAGTTTGTAGATGTGACAACTTTTGCGCAAACCAATAAATATACAATTATTGACTTTTTTTTTACCAAAGACATGTGGCTGAATACATTTTGGCCTAAATGTATGACTAAAATTGAGTTTATTGGATTTTTCTAATAACAAAAAGTAGAAAATATCATTTTTTTTCAAAATTTGCGGTCTTTTTACGTTTATATCGCAAAAAATAAAAATCGCAGAGGCAATCAAATACCATCAAAAGAAAGCTCTATTTGTGGGAAGAAAAGGACGCAAATTTTGTTTGGGTACAACATTGCATGACCGCGCAATTACCAGTTAAAGCAGCGCAGTGCCAAATTGTAAAAAGACCTCTGGTCATTTACCAGCAAAATGGTCCGGTCTGAAAGTGGTTAAACAGTAAGTAATATGTGATTTTGGGCATACTCCTGTACTATGCATGCAAAATGATTATTTTGTCATGGAAGAAGCAGACGGTCCCCACCATTATGGCCTGCAAGGCACTGATAAATAAGGCTTTGCCGATGTACGAAGCCACATATCTTAATAGAGAGGTATCTGATAAGTTTAAGGCCCAACAGACAGACCACTATATAGTCTGCTTCTTCCATGACAAAATAATCATTTTGCATACATAGTACAGGAGTAGGGTGAGCAAAGTTACATGTCTGGGTGCTAATGTATATACCAGGCCCAACAGACAGACCACTATATGGTCTAATAGTGACCAACCCAACACAGTCCACCACCTCCATCCAGAACTGCTGGATGTGTGGGCAGTGGCAGAAAATGTGCAGAAAATCTGCTCCGGGGCAACACGCCTCCAACAGTTCGAAGGATGAGCAGGGAAAATACTTGCTAGTTTAGCAGGAGTGTAGCATATTCTATGGAGGAACTTGAAGTGTATCAAGTGATCCCGTGCAATCTAGTAAATGTGGTGCTCCATACATCGTCCCAATCATCATTGTCAAGCTGCGGGAAATCCGACAGGAGGCCTAAACTTTGGTAATGTCTGTAAATAATTCCTTATAAATAATAGACATGGCTTTAGATATGTCTTTAGCTCTGAGCAGCGATTCCAGGTCCCCAACCCGCACATCCAGATTGGAAGACCAAAATTGGTCAGAAAAAGTATGCCTAAACTGGAGGAAACAGAATAGGTGCAAATTGGGGAGCTGGTATTTATTTTTAAGCTCATCGAATGTCAACAACATTCCATTTCTGACCACTGTGCCTTCAGTTTTAATCCCATATCTGGTCCAAGTGATTGGGTCTGAATACGAGAAAAAATTAGACAGTTGGGGATTGTGCCACACTGGAGTAAGTGCAGACACCACACCGTTCTGGAGTTCAGCCCCTCTAGCCAAATCCCACACTCTGATGACTGATTGCATGGACCTTGTAAGCAGATAAGGAGCCCGCCTCCCCTGGTACAACAAATAGAACATAGCCTCATAGGATCCTAGAACTGCGGCTTCTAGAGTTACTGTGGCATCATCATCTGGTTGAGACAACCACCTATGTGCAAATACCAACTGCCTCGCTAAGAAATACCTAGCAAAATTGGGTACTGCCAACCCCCCTTCTTTCCAGGGCTGTTGCAACACTTGCTATGGAACACGCGGTGTCCCCCCACCCCAGAGGAAGTCCTAAATTATTCTGGAAAATAGTCTTGGGTATTCATACTGGAAAATTCCTGAAGGTATATAGAAATAGGGGGAGAAATTTCACCTTGTCAATCCCCTGAAGTGGGCAGCCTATCGGGTCCCTCAGGGTCGAAGATGGAACCTTCAACGGTAAAGTTTGGGACTTACCCAAATTACCTTAAAAGGGGTTGTAAAGCTTTGTGTTTTTTCACCTCACCGCATCCTATGCATTAAGGTGAAAAAACATCTTGCACTCTCCGCCCTCCCCAAGCTCCTGTTTTACTTACCTGAGCCCTGAATCTCTGTGGGCGTGATCCCACGTTGCTTTCCCCCAGCTCTTATGGGCTCTTCATTGGATGATTGATAGCAGCGCAGCCATTGGCTTCTGCTGCTGTCAATCAAATCAATGACATGGCGCTCTGGGGGGCCGGAGCCGAGTGAGTCACATGGGAGCATATCCACAAGCTAACCCCCTTGGGAGAGCGCTTCCCAGAGGGGGGTTAGCTCTTGCGGGGAGGAACCGAGACAGCCGCAGAGGAACCCCAGAAGACAAGGATCAGGGCCACTCTGTGCAAAACGAACTGCACAGTGGAGGTAAGTATGACATGTTTGTTATTTAAAAAAAAAGAAAAACCAAACCTATACAACCCCTTTAAGACAATAAAACTGAGAGAAGGTGTCTAAAATGGATAAAGCAGAGGTCAACGATTGGTCATGATCTCCCAGGAATAGTACCATATCATTGGCATATAACACCGTTTTTTCCTCCAACACCCCCACCTGGATCCCCTTCACCCCAGAGGACACATGCAAGGCTACAGCCAGGGGCTCTATAAGTAGGGCAAATAAACCAGGAGACAGAGGACATCCCTGGAGTGTCTCCCTAGTTACCAGAAATAAATCTGAAACGATCCCATTACGTTTAACTGCTGCAACAAGGCAAAGATATAGTAGTGTAATCCATTCACGAAATGTGGGACCAAAGTCAAACCGCCATAGTACTTCCTGCATGTAATTCCAGTCTATGGAACCAAAGGCTTTTTCTAAATACAAAAAGACTAAGATTCCCCTCTTAGTAATCTCATGGCCCAACTGTAGATGAGTGTAAACCTTTCTCAAATTAATATCAGTAGCCTTACCTGGCATAAACCCTGTCTTGTATTCTAATACTAAATGTGATATAACTGAGTAGTGGAAGATTGTTGGTGGTATAGTGTGAGATCACTACATGTTTATGCGAACACAATAAATAAAGTAGGAGGAGCATGGTGTTGGTTTGATAGTATCATGCTATGTTGTTTTTTTTTTGTTTTGTTTTTTGTCCATGAGGAACTATTGAACAGAAGGTGTGACAATGGAGAGAAGAAGAGAGGGTGACACAGGATTTTTGTTGAGCACAAGTGTGATTTGACCCATTATACAAGAGGGGTCTCACTGTCTGGTAAGCATTTAAGATATTGATGAGAAGATCACTTGAAGAGATTTGGTGATTAACAAACTTTGTACATTGGGATATTCTAGCTCTGGAAATAGGACCATAATTTCAAGACCTTTTTGGGGAAAGGAGGGTTCCAGCAGCTGAGATAACTGGTGGTCCGTTTTCCGATAATAGTGATCTCTGCAGTGAATTCGCCACAAGATCACTTTTATCAGCGGCGGGAGAGGGTACCGCCGCTCTCCGGTACCCACCCCGGCTTACTGGAGTCTTCGGCAGCGGCGGAGATTGGATGCTCTTCCTTGCTGGGTATGGAGATGAGTGAGGGGAAGATGTCCCCCACCCATCTTCATACCATTGCAGGGCGGAAGTGACGTCAAAACGTCACTTCTGCCCATAGCTCTTAGTGTAAATATGAGATCTGAGGTCTTTTTGACCCCAGATCTCATATTTAAGAGATCCTGCCATGTTTTTTTTTCTACTACAAGGGATGCTTACATTTTTTTTCAAGAACAGTGTAAAAATAAAAAATAAAAGATCAAACAAGTAAGAAAAAAAAAAAACAATCTTTAAACGTGCCCCGTCCCGCTGAGCTCACGGGCAGAAGCGAACACATACGTTAGTAGCTCTTGCATATGAAAATGGTGTTCAAACCACACATGTGAGGTATCACCATGATCAGAAAAATGAAAGCAATAATTCTAGCCCTAGACCTTGCCTGTAACTCAAAACATGCAACCTGTAGAATTTTTTTTATTGTTGCCTATGGAGAAATTTTAAGGGTAAATGTCTAATTTTTCAATTCAAAAACGTGTATTTTTCCCCCAAAAAATGCGCTTGTAAGATCACTGCGCAAATACGGTGTGACAGAAAGTATTGCAACTACCACCATTTTATTCTCTAGGGTGTTAGAAAAAAAAGTATAATGTTTGGGGGTTCTAAGTAATTTTTTTAACAAAAAAAAAACGTAAAGTAAAGTTTTTAACTTGTAAACAACAAATCTCAAAAAGATGCTCGGTCCTAAGTGGTTAAAATAGAAGTTCCTCTTTAAGTCACATTGTCAGAAAGACTATGATACTATGGAGAGGATATTATGGGGAAATCACATTACTAATACTAGAGGGACCATGCTACCAGCTACCAGGGAGAATTTTACCAGGGAAACTATATTGTCAAAGGGAAAATGTTACTAGAGGGATGATAATCAGGCTGTGAATGTTACCAGAGAGACTGTTAGTGGGAGAAACATGACTAGTCAAGCTATGTTACCCAAATTGAATATTAACAGCGAGAGCATATTAGCACAGCAGAAAAGTAACATGGGAGCAGTGGCATAACTCTTCAAGTAGGGAACCCAATTTGAAGTTTGGATTAATGCTGAAAGAATGTTAAAAAAGTGTCCTATATGCACTTGGCCCCTAACCTTACCTTGATCATAGACTACTCCACACAACTAACCTTGTGTTAGTTTTCTTCTTTTCTCCCTTTTGTTTTTTTAACTATACCATGGAAACCATTTTATTATATTTAGCAAAAATATATGTTGCTTGATTCCAGGCTGGTTGGACAACAGTTGGAGCGCCGACTCCTGAAGAGCACGCGCTATGTGTTTTTGGCATTTAATCTTCCTGGAACCGCAGTTTGGTTTTGGGTTTAATTACTCTAAATTTTGGCCTCAGTACCAGTCTGGCTGGATTGCATTGTGTTCTGCTTGACCATAGGTGGCGCTGTCATCTCTGGTAGGTGCTTGAATGCAGTCCATTTGGGTGCATTAAGTGCCAGTTCTCTCTCGGAACCAGCCCAGTGGGAGTGTCACTCTTGCTCTGCATTCTTGCAGAGGGTACTTAAGGTGCAGGCATCACGTGCTTTGGGGTTCCGGTCCAGAAGTGCTTTCTGACTCTTTGGTCCTGGTTCTCCTGACCAGCCCCCAGGGATCTCATGGCCTGGAGTGCGGATCCACCCAACTCCAAGTCTCTGGGCTGGCTAGCCCGAGGCAAAGAAACTGAAAGAAGGATTCGAAGGTGGTCCGGGGCCATCTCGGTTTGTGGAGAGGCCCAACAACTGTAGAAGCATCCAGGGGAGGACTCTTCGGGAGGAGGCTACGCAAAGGTTGGCTCCTCAGCAGGAGCCTGGAGGCTAAGTTGAAAGACCCCAAGCGAATCTAATCTCATATGGTATCGCCGGACCGGCTGCAAGATACTGTTACCGTACGAGGGTTCTCTAAGTTGTCTACATCTTTCTGTTATTCAAGTGTTCTACAACAATCCTGTGGCAGAGACTTTATTCAAGTGTTCTACAACAATTCTGTGGCAGAGACTTTATTCAAGTGTTCTACAACAAGTCTGTGGCAGAGACTTTGTTTGTAGTGATGGACGAACTTCAGACGGGACGTTTCGCGAACGCGAACCGCGAACGCGGCCGATAGTTCGCAAACTGTAACGTTCGCGGCGGGCCCCATTGACTTCAATAGGAGGCGAACTTTACAAACCTACAGGTCATATTTGCAGCCACAAAATAATTACTAGCTGTGCACACATAGTCCCACCACATGGCCAATGACATAACACATGTATGAGGTGAATCTGGGATCGACAACTACAAGCATTCTTTTTTTATATGTGACATTGTTGTGACAATTCAGGACTGTGGAGCGCATGAAGGTAATGGAGGAGAGGGAAGGTCAGGGTAGGCAAAGAAGAGGGTGCAGGAGATGATCACCAGCACCGTGATATAGAGCACTGACACCTGCACCGTGATAGAGTGATCTGACACCAGCACCGTGATAGAGAGCACTGACATCAGCAGTGTGACATACAGCAATGACACCTGCACCGTGATAGAGTGATCTGACACCAGCACCGTGATAAAGAGCACTGACATCAGCAGCGTGACATACAGCAATGACACCTGCACCGTGATAGAGTGATCTGACAACAGCACCGTGATAGAGAGCATTGACATTAGTAGCGTGACATACAGCAATGACGCCTGCACCGCGATAGAGTGATCTGACACCAGCACCGTGATAGAGAGCACTGACATCAGCAGCATGACATAAAGCACTGACACCAGCACCGTGATATACAGCACTGACACCAGCACCGTGATATACAGCACTGACACCTGCACCGTAAGCAGCCCCAGGAGGAAGTCAGCATAGCACAGGGATGGTGGGAGCCCCTCATAATGAGCATAGCACAGGGATGGTGGGAGCCCCTCATAATATGCACAGCAGAGGTACAGCCCCAGGAGGAAGTCAGCACAGCACAGGGATGGTGGGAGCCCCTCATAATAAGCAGCCCCAGGAGGAAGTCAGCACAGCACAGGATGGTGGGAGCCCCTCATAATGAGCATAGCACAGGGATGGTGGGAGCCCCTCATAATGAGCATAGCACAGGGATGGTGGGAGCCCCTTATAATATGCACAGCAGAGGTACAGCCCCAGGAGGAAGTCAGCACAGCACAGGGATGGTGGGAGACCCTCATAATAAGCAGCCCCAGGAGGATGTCAGCATAGCACAGGGATGGTGGGGGCCCCTCATAATAAGCAGCCCCAGGAGGAAGTCAGCACAGCACAGGGATGGTGGGAGCCCCTCATAATGAGCATAGCACAGGGATGGTGGGAGCCCCTCATAATATGCACAGCAGAGGTACAGCCCCAGGAGGAAGTCAGCACAGCACAGGGATGGTGGGAGCCCCTTTATAATAAGCAGCCCCAGGAGGAAGTCAGCACAGCACAGGGATGGTGGGAGCCCCTCATAATAAGCAGCCCCAGGAGAAATATGACACCACTCAACCTCTTCAAACAGGAGGGCACGGGCATATAGTACGGTGTGCTTTTTTTGGACAAGGAAGTGAGCCAAATGAAGAAAGAAGGTCTGTGTGCTCGATTAAAAAAATCGTTTATAGACATATACATGGTCTACTGGTCACATGTGTTGAATTCCTCCGAGATCCATGCCTCATTCATTTTTAGAAATGTGAGGTAGTTAACACTGTCGTGAGCTAGGCGAGTATGCTTATCGGTCACGATCCCCCCTGCTGCGCTGAACGTCCTTTCGGACAGGACACTGGACGAGGGGCAAGCCAACAGTTCGATTGCAAATTGGGCAAGCTCTGGCCAGAGGTCAAGCCTGCCCACCCAGTAGTCCAGGGGTTCATCACTCCTCAGAGCATCCACATCAGCCATTAACCCGATGTAGTCGGACACCTGACGGTCTAGGCGTTCCCTGATGCTGGATCCGGATGACACCTGTCGATGGGTCGGCTGAAAGAATGGCCTCATATCCGAAGTCACCAACACATCTTCAAACCGGCCTCTTCTTGCAGGCGCTGTTGGATTGGTACCCGCAACTCCTTCTCTGGGAGTGGGAATTGCTCCTCTGCCAGCGCACGCAAAAGCAGAATGCAGCATTTCTTGAAGCAAGGCCTGGAAGTGCTCCATTCTGACAGCCCTCTGTGACGGCGGTAACATTTCTGCCATTTTGTGTTTGTACCGGGGGTCTAAGTACTTTGCCACCCAGTACTGGTCCTTGACCCTTATGCTTTTAATACGGGGGTCCCTATTAAAACACTGGAGCATGAAGGCCCCCATTTGCACTAAAGTGGAAGCGGTGTGGTGGCCTGGCTCCTGCTCATCATCCAGGATAATGTCGTCCTCTTCATTCTCCTCTCCCCATCCACGCACAACAACAGGGATCCCAGAAAGGTTTAAAGCATGCTCTTCTTGCTCCTCCTCATCCGCCCCGGCACCATCCTCCTCTGACTCCTCTTCAGACTCCTGTTGTTCACTTGTCTCAGATAGAGTAGCCCCCCTTGGGAATTCATCCAGCATTGCGACTTCCTCATCTTCCCGCTCCTGCTCCTCCACAGCTTGATCAATGACACGGCGCAATGCACGCTCCATAAAGAAGGCATAAGGTACCATGTCACTGATGGCGCAATGGCTGCGACTGACCAGTTTGGTGATCTCCTCAAATGGCCGCAGAAGTCTGCATGCGTCGCGCATGAGCAGCCACTGGCGCAGTGAAAAAAAACCCAGCTCCCCAGAACCTGTTCTGCCACAGAGTTGATACATGTAGACGTTAACTGCACATTTCTGCTGGAGCAGCCTATCAAGCATATAGAAGGTTGAGTTCCATCGCATCGGGCAATCGCAAATAAGATGTCTGACCGGCAGATTGTGTCACCGCTGAATGTCAGCAAGGTGAGCCATGGCCGTGTAAGATCTTCTGAAATGGGCTGAGATTTTCCTTACCTGCCGCAAGATGTCCTGGACCCCAGGGTATATGACAACGAATCGCTGCATGACCAAGTTTAAGACATGTGCCATGCATGGCATGTGCGTAATTTTGCCCTGTTTCAATGCGCTAAGCAGATTGGCACGGTTGTCACACACCACTTTACCAACTGTCAAATTGAGCGGTGTTAGCCACTGATCTGCCTCTGAACATGCTTGACGGCCGTCAGAAGGTTCCCCCAGTGGGCAGTAAAAGTGATATAATCTTCCCTGCCCGTGTTTGCTAGACCACGTGTCTTTGGTCAGATGTATCTTGGCTCCGACACTGTGTGCCAGAGATACATTCACTTGCCGCTGAACATGGCCATATAGCTCTGGGATGCCCTTCTGTGAGAAATACTTCCTTCCTGGGACCTTCCATTGTGGTGTTCCAATGGCCACAAATTTGCGAAAGGCCTCCGAGTCCACCAGTTTATATGGCAGTAGTTGGCGGGCTATCAGTTCTGACAAGCCAGCCGTCAACCGTTGGGCAAGAGGGTTATCCGGCGTCTTAATTTTTTTACGCTCGAACATTAGGCCCACGGAAGACTGCTTTTTTGCAGAAAAATGTGAGCTTGGCGTGATGGAAGGTGGAGTGGAGGACAACTGTGAGGAGAGAGGAGAAGGAGAAGTAGAAGACGAGGCTGGACGGTGAGAGCCTGGAGTGTGGCTTTGTGTGTTCCGTTGCTCCCACTGGGCTCGTGATGGCAGCTCATGTGCCTTCTTAAGGCGGTCGCCCCTAGGTGAGTGTTGGACTTACCGCGACTAATGCGTTGACTGCAAAGATTGCAGATGGCAACACTATTGTCAGCAGCGGACACGTTAAAAAAAGCCCACACTGCGGAGCCATGTGCCGGCATCCTGGGAGTGCCAGATGTGACCGTACATGGTCGATGACTCACTCCTGATACATTAGCAGTCTGCTTTGTCCCTCCTGTGCAATGTAAGTTATTCCTGCTTCTCCTCCCTATCTGCTGGTCCATATCTCCCTCTGAACTCCCCTCCTCTTTCTCTCTTGTGGGCACCCACGTGACATCACTAGACACGTCGTCATCGACGTCACCTTCCCCACCGCTATAATTAGAGATCTCGGAGTAGGCAACAACACCGGTGACCAACCTCCTCTTTGGGCTGATCTGGGTACTGTCGTCAGACTGCTGAGTGGCGGTTGCTGCTACCTCCTCTTCCTGATCCAATGCCAAGAGTGGCTGCGCATCAGAAATGTCTTGATATGGATCGGAAAATAATTCCTGTGACTCAAGCGGAAGGTATGTGGTGGTGGTGGTGTTGTTGGTGGTAGTGTCTTTGGGGGTGCACATAGCAGAGAGTGAAGAAGAGGGTGCAGATCGAGAGGATGAGGAGGGTGCAGAAGAGTAAGGCTGAGTGAGCCACTCAACCAATTCTGGTGCTTCCTTTGACGTAATCGCACGCACCTTCTGCAATTTCCCACTTTGGCTCAAGCCTGTTGCTCCTGCCCTACCACCCCTGCGGAAGGGCCTGCCTCTTCCTCTGCCTGTCATTTTTTAAATGACCCTGTCACAAAACTCTCAGTCCCTATACTGATAAAGGACTGCTGCAGAATAGGGCAGCAGTCAGCAGTAGTGCACCTCAACCCTATATATTGTGGACCTATACCAGTCCTTAAGGGTTAGCAGACTGTACCTCACTCAACCCTATATACTCTAGTACGCTATACTTTACCAGTCCTTATAAGGACCTTTGTGGAACTAGTAGGTTGTGATTAGCAGACTGTACCTCACTCAACCCTATATACTCTATTACGCTATACCTTACCAGTCCTTAGAAGGACCTTTGTGGAACTAGTAGGTTGTGATTAGCAGACTGTACCTCACTCAACCCTATATACTCTAGTACGCTATACCTTACCAGTCCTTAGAAGGACCTTTGTGGAACTAGTAGGTTGTGATTAGCAGACTTTACCTCACTCAACCCTATATACTGTAGTACACTATACCTTACCAGTCCTTAGAAGGACCTTTGTGGAACTAGTAGGTTGTGATTAGCAGACTGTACCTCAGTCCCTATACTGATAAAGGACTGCTGCAGAATAGGGCAGCAGTCAGCAGTAGTGCACCTCAACCCTATATATTGTGGACCTATACCAGTCCTTAAGGGTTAGCAGACTGTACCTCACTCAACCCTATATACTCTAGTACGCTATACTTTACCAGTCCTTATAAGGACCTTTGTGGAACTAGTAGGTTGTGATTAGCAGACTGTACCTCAGTCCCTATACTGATAAAGGACTGCTGCAGAATAGGGCAGCAGTCAGCAGTAGTCCACCTCAACCCTATATAATGTGGACCTGATTAGCAGACGGGCAGCAGTCATGTATAATATTCTTTCTATATTTGGAAGAAAGAATATTATATGTGTACAACCCTATTACCATACCAGTCCTGAAAAGGACCTTTGTGGACCTAATAGTAACAGCTACTGATTAAACTGACTGTCCCTCACTGGCACACACAGCTTCCTGTCTGTCCCTATTTAAACTGACAAAACACAGGCTGCTGCAACAATAACTTGAATAGCACTCAAAACTATATCCTGTACTACTACACCATACCAGTCCTGTAAAGGACTTTTGTGGACCTAATAGTAACAGCTAATGATTAAACTGACTGTCCCTCTCTGCAACACACAGCGTCCTATCTGTCCCTCTCTCAGCACTGACAAAAGACAATCTGCTGCAACAATGACTTGAATAGCAGTGCCTCAAACCTATATCCTGAACTACACCTATACCATACCAGTCCTTAAAAGAACTTTTGTGGACCTAATAGCTAGCGATTTGGGTCACTGCAGTCTCTCCCTGCTCCACACAGCAACCTCTCCCTAAAGTGACAGTAGAAAGAATGTAAAATGGCCGCCGGATTGGGTCTATTTATAAGTTAGGGCGAATGTCCAAGTGTCCATGTGCTGTAATGTCTCAATTGGCTGTCCTGTACCACATGATGGATGTGTCATCATAGGTCAAAGTTTTTTTACACAGTAAACACGTAAGTCTGCCGGGCGAACAGCGGCAATAGTCCGCCGATCGGGCGGCCCGCGAACAGCCGAAATTCGCCGCGAACCGACCGCCGGGTGAACCGTTCGGCTATCCCTATTTGTTTGATTTAAACACCCTGTTGGCTGCTAGGTATGGTGAGAGAAGGACTATTCGATAAGGGTGAGGATCCAGCTGTGAATGGCTATTCTCTGTATTTTCCTAATGTGAGAGACTCTTTTGTCTATTTGACTTAGTCGCAAGAGTACCTGGACTTTCCTACCTAAACCCTCTAACCCTACTTTGAGAGACTGTGTTTGTTTGTTCTTTTGCAAATAAAAATCCCTTAAGTGGATCTGGTGTCAGTCTCTGCAGTTCTTGGGCCATCCACCTCGGGAAACCCCTAGATATACACAAGGTCAAGAAGGTAACGGTAAGCCCAATTAAATCAGCCGCTCCTTTGGGGGTTAGTACTACATAGGTGTCATTTGTATTTGAAAAAATTAGGGATCAAACAGTCCTCAATATTTGTCGAGCTATAAAAGACAAAAAAAAATCATGCTTTTCTTTAGTACATGCAGTTCATATTCATAGGCAGCAGAGGGTGCTATTGTATTTATTTGAAACATTTGTAATTCCTGGTTACATTCCTGAAAGCCAAGGTTATATCGTGTAAGCGGTTGATAAGAACTGAAGAAAATTGAAGTGACTGTGATGTCATTATTGTCCAACATAGGAGAATTAAATTGTAGACCTTTGTAAGGCATAGACCTGAGTAATCTCGGAAAGTGTGTTATTAAGCATTGCTCAGTTATCACTAAATAACATCCTCACCTATGCTCCAGTTTTCTCATGCAAATAAATAGAATTGGTTTACCGTAAGAGAATACTAATTTGCTGCCCCCTATTGACATCTGACACTAAATAAATATTAGTCTCTTCATCACACTGCTTAGTTCCTTTTGCAGAGCTTTCCTTTTTGAAACTGTTCGTGTTATGGGTTGTTCTTTAAAGTGTTGCTAAATCCAGGACCCTGAATTCACTATATATGATCTCCCACAGTACATAGAACATGGAAATTACATTATTTTAGTAAATATAAATGGCTAAATATCTTTTATCATCAGCAGTATATAGCAATCTTCTGACTTCTATCAGTGTCTGGCTAAAGCTTTTAGGAGTAGTTTTCATTCTCCTCTGATTGTTCTATGAGGCTGCATGACCCCTGACCCTCTGTCTGGTCAGTGTTAATTGACCCTGTGCTGATCGCATGCACCCTCCCTCCAGAAAAACATAAACCCCCTAGCTATACACACCAAACGGAGCATGTGCAGAGTGCCCCGAAGGCTCTGTACTATCAGCAGATGGATTGAGGACTATGGAAGAAGTGGAGGATCAGAGAATACAGGATCAAACAGCCTTTTTACACAATGTGGAGGATTAACCCCTTAGGTTCCACAGTGCGTATAACAAGCATGATTTACTGAATATACAGACTGATTTTACCGTTGTGGGTTGAAGCTTGGCAGAATCTCTGCGTGTTTTGATGTCTCGTACATGCAATACCTCCAAAACAAAGCGAAGCTAAAGCTGAATTAAAGCCTCTAAAAAGCTGCAGGTGCTTCAAGCAAGCTTTGTCATAGCCTTCTATGTAGGCTTTGAAGATGCTTTGAATCACCACTAAAGAGACATGGGGTATAAATTTTGAAGCAAAGCAATGCAAAAGCAAGGTGTAAACAGGACTGTAAGCTGACCATTTTATTTAAAGACAGGAGCTTTGATTGACGTTCAGAGAGCTTTAAAAATGTGTGTCCGAAGCCATGTTTTGAATCAAGTGTAAATGATCCCTTAAAGCTCTCTGAATGCCAGTCAAAGCCCCTATCACTAAATAAAATGGTTAGCTTTCAGTACTATTTACACCTTGTGTTTGCATTGCTTCGCTTCAAAAATGATACCCCATGTAATTTTAGTGATGCTTCAAAGCCTCCATAGAAGTCTATGACAAAGCTTTCTTTAAATACCTGCAGCTTTTGAGAGGCTTTAATTCAGCTTTAGCTACACTTTGTTTTGGAGAAATTGCAGGTATGAGATATCAGCACATACACAGAGCATCTGCCAAGCTTCATTAAAGCTTCAAAAAAACACCATGAAGCATCACCGAAGCATTACAGAAGCATCAAAAACACATCAAAAAAGCAAGTTGGAGTGGTAGATGCTTAAGGGCTAGTTTACACTTGCTTCAAAACATGGCATCGACCACGCATTGTTAAAGCTCTCTGAATGCCTGTCAAAGTTCCTGTCACTAAATAAAATGGTTAGCTTACAGTTCTGTTTACACCTTGCTTTTGCTTGGTGCTTTGATGAGGCTTCAGTGAGGTTTCGATGAGGCTTTGGTGGAGCTTCGATTGGGCCTACGATGGGCCTTTGGTGGGGCTTCCGTGAAGCTTCGTGGGGCTTCGCCGGGACTTCGATAGGGCTTCAAGCGAACTTTGCCATAGACTTCTATGGAGGCTTCGAAGGTGCTTTGAACCCACACTAAAGTAACATGGGGTATAATTTTTGAAGCAAAGCTGAAACAAAGCAAAGAAAAAGCAAGGTGTAAACAGGACTGTATTCTAACCATTTTATTTAGTGACAGGAACTTTGACTAGCGTTCAGAGAGCTTTAACAAAGCCTGTCCGAAGCCTTGTTTTGAAGCAAGTGTAAACTAGCCATTAATGTATGTTGAACCAGAAGCAAGTGTAAGATCTCTGCCCAATCTGCCTGGTTACCTTTGGATCAGCAATCATTATAGGTCTGTGTTCAATCCCGAACTCTCCCGGCTGACTCAGTGGATTGAATTGATCAGGATGGATTTTTTAACCAGTTGCTATTACATAATAACCATAATAAGATAAACTTGCAATGGGGAGTATAAATTTACATTATTCACTAAATGATGTGAAAGGATCACTTTGCTGAGTCAACTACTATATTATTATTATTTAGAGTTAATATTATTTTATTATTATTATTGTTCATACAGGATTTATGTAGTGCCAACAGTTTGCTCAGCGCTTTACAAAATAAAAGCTGCAGTACAGTTAAAGTGGTGGGCCAGTGAAAAAAAAATTTAAAGTCAGCAGCTACAAACACTGTAGCTGCTGACTTTTAATAAGCACTTACCTTTCTTGGGTGCCCACGATGTCGGCCACCCGAGGCCGACCCGTCCCTTGGCTCTCAGGTCCCGGCTTTGCCATTCAAAGTAAGGGAAACAGGCAGTGGATTCTTGCGGCTTCACTGCCCGTTTTCCTACTGCGCATGCGCGAATCGCGTGACGCTTTGTGAATGGGGTGCACTGTGTTGTGGGACACACACAGTTCCCACAACACACCGCACCCCATTCACCAGAAGACAACGTGAGGAGGAGAAGACCGAAGATCACCGCGGAATAGGAAGAGGCAGATTAGGACGATCTGCCTAGCAACAGCCATTTCTGTTAAGTGAAAATTATTTAATTAAAAAAAAAAAAATTGGAGCTTTTTTATGCATTTTTTTTTTTAGGGTGGACCTCCCCTTTAAAATACAATTTAATACAAAAGGATTAGGAAGGCCCCGTTTGTGGGAGTTTACAATCTAATTATAAATTATATCAACCAAACAGGGAGTGCATTGTTTTTAGCAATTAAGCCACCTCCTAGGGGGTGATTTACTAAAGGAGAATTGTAGTAGTAATAAAGTAGAACATATTCATTTGGTTTAGGAAATAAATTAAAGCTGTGTTCATTTTGAATTCCCACTCAAGCGTGGGGAAATTACAAAAAGAGAATTTCTGCTTGCTTGTGACTACACTGGCTATTGAGCTTCAATTTTCTCGGCTCGTCATACATCACCGCGTTCTTGACGTTCCGAATTTCCGACAACATTGTGTGACCGTGTGTATGCAAGACAAGTTTGAGCCAACATCCGTAGAAAAAAATCCCATGGATTTTGTTGTCGGAATGTCCAATCGTGTGTACGCGGCATTACTCTGCCCCCAAAATCATTTTTATACAAATTTTTATTTGGAAAAAAAAGCACAAAATTACAATTTGTAAAAACACTTTAGTCTTCAATTCTTTAGTCAGACTCTTTAATTCATGCATTATTATTTTAATAGTGTATCTACATCATTTAATAGATGGTGCTGCAGACGAATATTGCAGCCTTACAGTGACAGAGTATGCATCTGGGGCCAAAGGATTATATTTTTGTTAATGAGAGAGACATGAGTATGCCCCCATCTATCTCCCCAAGCCATAGCAGCCGCTCATCCTCCTGCAATACACCATCCCAGAGCCCACAAAAGGCAGCTTCTAAGCGCTCCTCTGCCCACACATATGCAGGAGACAGAAAGGGGGATTACATATCCCAGAATAGCACAACTGAATTCTATGAGCAAATTCATGATTTCCCTACCACCGGACAACCCCTAAGTGATACCACAATGAAGGAGATGCTGGTGTCTTTGCGGGGATCAATGCACAGGGATCTCATGGAGTGTATCACTCAAATTAAATCAGACATAGCTGCAGTGGGAGATCGGGTCAGCCATGTGGAGGATAAAATGGCGGAATTCACGACCGCTCATAATGAGCTTGTGGACGCAGATAACGACAAAGATGACAAGATAGAGGCACTAAAGAACAAAATGGCACACTTAGAGTACAGATCTCGCAGAAACAGCGTTAAGTCGCGCGGGGTGGCGGAATCTGTACCCCCCTCTGACCTCCGACATTATTTTCAACAACTGATACAGGACTTACTCCCTGATGTAACAGATGGAGAAATAACATAGGCTACCTAAGCCTCAACACCTGCCGGACAAAATCCCGCGTGACGTCATAGCCTGCATACATTTCTTCCAAGTCAAAGACAACTTGATACAGTTTGCAAGACAACACTCCCCACTGCCCGACCCCTACTCAGTCGTTGTCATTTATGCTGACCTTTCCCAGCACACTATGTTGGCACGGTTCCCCTTAAAATCCATACCTCTGGTATGGCTATTTGGGGGGAATCCCACGCCATTTTTTTTTTTGATGCAGGGTTGGAGCCGATAATTCATTATAGCCGCGACTGCTTTTAAATTACTTTTTTTCCTGCAGAAATGACACTTTGTGCAGGGACAGTTCTAAGCACGGGAAACATGCACCCCTTTACAGGCATACTATAGACACCCCCCAGGTACAAAATTTAAAGGAATATTATACTTTTATTGTTTCACTGTAAGCATTATTAAAATCACTGCTCCCGAAAAAAACTTCAGTTTTTAAAACTTTTTTTTGCATTGATACATGTCTCCTGGAACAGGACCCGGTCCCCAAACCCTTCTTAGGACAATAACTTGCATATTAGCCTTTAAAATGAGCACTTTTGATTTTTGAATGTTCACGTCCCATAGACTTTAATAGGGTTCTAAAGTTCACACGAGGTTTAGGTCTGTTTGCAGGTTCTGGTGCAAACCGAACCGGGGGGTGTTTGGCTCATCCATACTAACCACCTCTTGTAATAAACCTAAGGGCCTATCGTGGTTCTACAATAAACTACAAAATACTCAGGCCTACTCTAAATCCTCAAGTATGCTAAATTGGGAAAGGGACTTGTAAACCACATTTGCTTTGTCAGAATGGATCAAGGCAACCCCAGCCAGTTACAATTACTCCCATTGTACTAACCACTGGGACTTAGCTCTCAAATTATTATATAGGAGTTACCTCACGCCGGTGAGACTATCACATATAGGGGCTAGAGACTCCTGCTGGAGAAACTGGTTGCAAAGCAACAATATTCCATATACTATGGGAATGGAAATCAGTGAGAAGTTTCTGGAACTCAGTGTTTTCCCTATTAGCAAAATTCATAGGAATCATTCTCACCCCTACACCTGCCTTGGCCCTCCTTAACCTGGGGATAGATAATATACCTACCAGATGTGTAACTTCCCATATGCTTATAGCAGCACGACTAACAATTACCTCGAAATGGAAAAATGACTCAACACCCAGCATAACTGATGTAGTACACAGAGTAAATACCCAATATCTATATGAAAAATTCTTTGCATACTCACTCAACTCTATGTCTCAATTCACCATTAATTGGATAACATGGTCCGCAAGATTTCCAGGAACTTCTCCTTGCTATACTGATATTGAGATGCTTTTTAAATGGTGGTAATTTATGTTTGTTATCTATTTTAAGTTAATTTAGTTATAGTTTCACTTTATTATATCGACCCCAAATCTATGGTTTAATCTTGCAATGAAGTACAACTACATGCAAGTATACTGTAGGGTGATGCTGACAAGGAATTAAGAGACGACAGGTAACTGCTCTGTCGTCGCATGTGCATAGGTGTACTATAAGGAGGGTTGGGTTGCCCTACCCCAGGCAGGACCGTCTTTAAGGCAGGGCAGCTGCCCTGGGCCCTGTCCTTGTTGTGGGGCCCAATGCAGCTGCCTCATACTTGCCAACTATCCCAGTTTACATTCCCTTGTCCCTTGAGGTTTTAGTCCTGTGCTGTGTCCTGATATCTCAGTGTGAAGTGCTGCTACTAATGCTGCCCAGCTCTGACCTATTGTGTACAGATGACTCACCTGCAGACCCTGTGTTTACATGTAAATAACCGGCATTCATATATAAATAGCAGTGACATGCATATGTAAATAGCTGAGGCCAACGGCATTGATATGTAAATAAGGCAGCATTCATATGTATATCATGCCCCCCTGCAGTGAGGAGATGATGTGCTGTAATCTACAGCAACCAGTGAGCAGTATTACTGTACAGTAATCTCTAGCAGCTAATCAGCAAGCAGAAATCATGTGCTGTAACCTCTAGCAACTAATCAGTGAGCCTTAAGGAGTGCTGTAACCTCTAGCAACCAGTCAGTAAGCAGTAATGATATTCTGTAACCTCTGGCAACCAATCGCAATCGCTGCCTGATCTGATACAGTAAACTGATTTTAAGTCTAGCTGCTATTTATTGTATGTCTCAGCGAAATTGCATGGGGGGAGGGGGCCCTAAGAAAATTTTTGCCCAGGGCCCAATCAATATTAAAGACGGCCCTGACCCCATGGCACAGTTTGCTCCCTATGGGGTGCCTGGGGATGGTGGGACTTCACATCCCACCTTGCATTTGACTCAGGGCTGTAAATGTATCAGTCACCTAGGTATGATTGTATATTAAGTCACGCAGTATCTTTCAAAGAACTCCAGCAAATGTGTTCAAATGTATGATGGTTGTCTTTAATTGTACTCATTATTTGTGTATATGACAAAATTTTATAAAAAACAATGAAATTAAATTGAGGTCCTCCAGCCCTGTTGCCCTTCTCTGGACTCTCTCCAGTTCTAGCACATCCTTCCTGAGGACTGGTGACCAGAACTGGATGGAATACTCCAGATGTGGTCGAATCAGTTTTATAAAGTGGCAGGCTTATCATTTTATCTCTGGAGAAAATCCCCTTTTTAATGCATGCTAATATTTTGCTTGCTTGGCTTGGCATCGCATTCTATTGCTGAGTCTGTCATCTACCTGAACCTCCAGATCTTTTTCTGTCCCGGATTCCCCCTAGAGGTTTTTCCCTTAGTGTGTAACTTGTGTGATATAGTACTTAGACTGAATTTTTAGATGCATTAGACTCTGGTCTGTGTTTCCTGTATTCACAATGATACTTTACAATAGAGACTAAAGCAAGACAAAGATTGTGCAATCTTCTTACCTTCAACCACAGGTTGAAGGAAAAAAAATCTCTTGATTCCCCTATCAACACAGTCGGTGTTGATGGAGGAATCCCTCTGCTGGGCTATAGAGAGTCCTTCAGCCATACCCCCCCGAAGGGGGGGGTGTCAGTGGAGGGACGGCATGACAGGTGCAGGACAGCCCTGTCGCCATTTTAATTAGCTGCCCGGGGGAGGCCGCTTTAAGACGAGGAGTCAGGCGGAGGTAAGGGGCGGAGCTATGGCATGGTACGCGATAGCGGCGTACCATGCTTTCACTCGGAGAGCGGAGGAGGAAGCGATTGCACACACCCTCCCGCTCGGACCCGGATTTCTCATGGCGGCAAGTACGGATCTGTTTCTCTCCCAACTGCGGGCGGCGGTGAATAGGCAGGGCGCCGCATGGCTCCAGGAGCAGATAGCGGCCATGGCGGCGGAGGGGGGGAGCACTGATGGCGGGGGAGCAGGGGCTACACCTCAGGCTAGGCGTTCCCGGCCGCCCGAGCGGTACAGCCCGGATGCCGGCCCGGGTGGGCCTCAGCGTGCGCTGGCGGGCACTCCCAGGAGGGATGTGGGCTCAGGGTCCGATGGGCAGCGCCAGGATCCTTCAGCTTCCACCCCGGGGCCTACTGAAAAGAGTGCAGTGACATGGAGAGGAGTGCGGAGGAGGGGCCAGGACACGCCAGCGAGGGTGACGGACATGGCGCAGGGTTCGGCACCCCCTGCGCGGCGCCGCTGCACAGGGCGGCCGTCGGGCATGGGGGGAGAGGAAGACGGCGGCAGCCAGCCCGGACGGCGGGGGCAAAGACCTGCAGCGGGTGGGGGGCCCTCCAGTTGTCGCGGCCCCCAGTCCCAGGCGCAGGGGTAGCAGAGACCGTGAGAGTCCGGAGGCCGGGGTAGTCACTGCCGGGACGAGAGCAGGGAGGAGTCGGCTAGCCGGGAGGCGCAGGTCCCCTTCACCGAGGCGGGAGAGCAGGGCTGGTGGTCAGGAGCAGAGGGCATCTCGCGTACAGCACCGCAGACCCTTGGCCATGGAAGCTGGTCCGTCAGTGAGTCGCACGCCACGCCAGGAACCACCGGCTGTCAGCAAAAGATCCGAGGGCGAGTTGTCGGAGTCGGATGACCATGGCGAGGATGGTCGGTCGTCGACGGTGGGTCCGCAGGAGGCGGCTGCGAGGTCCGGTCCTGGGCAGCCCGGTGAGTGTGTTTCTTCTTTTTCTTCTTTGTTGCATGACTTGCTGGCACGGGGTAGTTGTCCGGGTTCCAGTGGGGTAGGGGGGGAGTCGAGGCTGGGGTGTCGGCAGTCAGCCCCCCGAAGGATAGGGCGCAGGAATCCAGGGTGGGGCAGGAAGGCCTGGGGGGTTTGTGGTTGGGCTTGAAGGAACTGGTTCAGCGGTTTGAGCCTGGGGCCGTGGGGGGACCGGCACAGGCTTGGCCGCAGGTGCCTGGGCCGATCGTGGCCCAGGCTGGGGGGGTGGCCGGGGTGCAGGCTTCTGCACCTACGGTTGAGGTGGATACGGCTGTGGTGCCGTTGGCATCGCCGGCGGCCAGCTCGGCCAACGGGGGGGTAGCAAACCTGTGGAGAAGGGTGCGGACTCGGTGCGGTTGGCGGATGCGGCGAGGAGCGAAGTGTACGTATGCTTCGAGGGCCCGTTAGGTGCGCATCTCAAGCCGTAGGTGAAAGAGAAAATATGGAAAGGTGAGTATGTCGAGCTCTTCACCCTGTTGCCGCTGGAGAAGTTCAACCTGGACAGGTTGAAGCCCGAGGAGCGGAAGAAGGAGGATGAGGAAAAACGGCGCTATAGATTGATTCCGCATACCTTTGCTAATTGGCTTCAGGCATTTGCGATCCTGGCAAGCGTCGTGGGAGAGAAGACGCCGGAGCACTCTTTGTGTATTTGGAGTCCATCAGCGAGGCGCACAGGACATATGGAGGGACGGCGTGGCTCCGTTATGATGAACAATTTCGACAGAGGATGGCAGTCCGACCGTCTCTTCGCTGGGATCATAAGGATATCAGCTTATGGATGAAGCTCATGACGGCTGCGTGGGCCCCAAGCCAGTTTTTTCAGCCGGGGGTCGGAGGTTCGACAACCTCGGGACAGCCGACCGAAAAACGTTGGGGTTTCTGTTGGCAATTTAATGAGGGGACGTGTAAGTTTGGGGCCACCTGCCGGTTCAAACATGCGTGCTCCGGATGCGCGGGATCTTACGCATTTGCCAAATGCTTTAAAAGAGGGAAAGGGCGTCCCGGAGGTTCTGCGCATAAGAGGACGACTCCGGTGCGGGTGGAAAGGATGGTACCTTTCCTCAATAGGTACCCCGATCGGGTGGGGGCCTGCTCGCTGGAGGATGGGTTTCATTTTGGTTTTAGGATACCTTGTTCTTTGACTTCAGTGCCCCCTCTGGCAAAAAATATGAAATCTGCGCTGCAGTATGCAACTGTTGTTTCGGCGAAATTGGAGAAGGAGGTGGCATTGGGTCGGATGGCGGGTCCTTTTCGGGAGATGCCTCTCCCGGACCTGGTGGTTTCCCCGCTGGGGGTGGTTCCTAAGAAAGAACCGGATAAGTTCAGATTGATTCATCACCTGTCCTTCCCTAGGGGGGTTCGGTCAACGATGCCATTGCTTCGGAGGAGTGTGTGGTGACGTACACTTCCTTTGACGCGGCCGTTGCCTGGGTTCGGCGTTATGGCAAGGGGGCGCTGATGGCGAAGTCGGACATCAAATCGGCTTTCCGGCTTCTGCCGGTGCATCCAGAGAGTTTTCGACTTCTGGGTTGTACCTGGGAAGGGGGGTTTTATGTGGACCGGTGCCTTCCGATGGGATGTTCGATTTTGTGCGCCTTCTTTGAACAGTTCAGTTCCTTCTTGGAATGGGCCGTCCGTGATGTGTCGGGTCTCAACTCGGTTATCCATTATCTGGACGACTTCTTGTGTGTAGGGCCGGCAGGGTCCAACGTTTGTTCGGTCCTGTTGGGTACGCTTCAACATCTCGCAGAGCGGTTCGGGGTCCCGTTGGCCCCCGAAAAGACGGAGGGTCCTACGGATTGTATCACGTTCTTAGGGATCGTGATAGATTCTGAGAAGATGGAGTGCAGGTTGCCGCTGGACAAGCTAACGGGGCTTCAGGAGGAAATACGCGGGATGGTGGGATTGCAGAAGTTGCAACTACGTCGGTTGCAATCGTTGCTAGGGAAGCTGAACTTCGCCTGCCGGATCATGCCGATGGGGCGTGTGTTTTGCCGCCGGCTGGCGGCCACTACGGCGGGCATTTGTGTCCCGACCCATTTTGTGACGCTCAGTCGGGACCTCCAGGAGGACCTGCGGGTGTGGCAGGGGTTCTTGGAGTCCTTTAACGGTCGGGCCCTTTGGATGTCTGGGCCCATCAGTAACTGCGATCTGGAACTCTTCACGGATGCGGCGGGGTCCACGGGGTTCGGGGCCTTTTTCAAGGGTCAATGGTGTGCGGCTCGCTGGCCATCAGAGTGGGCGGAGGCTGGACTGCTGAAGAACCTGGTTCTTTTGGAGCTGTTTCCCATTGTGGTGGCTGTTGAGTTTTGGGGGGAGTCATTCCGTAACATGAAGGTGAGGTTTAACTGCGACAACCTGGGTGTGGTGCAGGTGGTCAATCGGCTGACGGCGGCCTCTGGGCCGGTTGTCAAGCTGTTGCGGCATCTAGTGCTACGGTGTTTGCAGGTTAATTCTTTCCTGTATGCTGTTCATTTACCGGGGGTGGACAACACGGTTGCTGACGCTCTGTCTCGTTTTCAGTGGGACAGATTTCGGGGACTGGCACCGGAGGCGGAGCGTCATGGGATCGAATGCCCCGAGGGCCTGTGGGCAATAGCGCTGGAATAGCGGCTCATTGGATCAGGCAATCTGTGAGTAAGGCTACGTGGGGCGCCTACTCGAGGGTTTGGCAGGACTGGTTGGCTTGCCTGGAAGCGATCGGCATGGCCCCGAGCGATGTGGGCATGGCTCAGGCGGTGTTTTATTTTCTTAGTGGGGCTATGGAAAAAGGGGTTTCGGCAGCTTCAATTGACCGCAAACAGGCTGGTGCTGGCTTTCTGTTTAAATGGCAAGGGCAGCGGGATAATACCAAGGAATTCTGGGTGAGACAGGCCATCAAGGGATACCGTCTGGCGCACAAGCAGAGGGACGGGATGCGTCCGGTCTCTTTTGACCTCCTTCGCGGTTTGTGCCGGGCGGTGGGGAAGGTTTGCAGTTCGGATTACGAACTGGCGCTGTTCCGGGTGGCATTCACTCTGGCCTTCTTTGGGGCGTTTCGAAACAGTGAGCTGGTCAGCCCGTCGAAACGGGTGGCTGGGGTGTTGACCAGGGACGACGTTGAGATCGACCGTGACTCGGTTGGTATCCGGGTACGGCGGTCAAAGACTGATCAAATGGGTCGGGGGCTGCGGGTAGAGGTGTTAAGGATAGGGGACTCCGATATCTGTCCGGTCGGGGCGGTGGAAAGGTTTTGGCACATGCGACCTCAGGGCACAGGCCCTTTTTTGTTGCACTTGGATGGCTCTTATCTTTCCAAATTTCAGTTTATCACTGTTTTTAAAAAATGCGTGGCGGAGGCGGGTTTCGACCCGAGGAATTTTTCCTCTCACTCCTTTAGGATTGGGGCGGCTACGGAGGCATCCAGGGCGGGTTTGAGTGATGAGGCTGTGAGGAGAATCGGGCGGTGGGATTCAGACAGGTTTAAATTGTATGTCCGTCCGCAATGGGTGGCGTAATGCAGGTAGTGGTACACCTTTTTTTGGGGGGTAGGTGGGGTGTTTGTCGTGTGGTTGTGGTATGTTAATCCAATTATTATCTACAGGTTATGGTGTGGGCCTGGTGTGGATCCTGGGCCATTCCTATGTTTTTTGGGGTGCGAAGAGAGCTGACATTCGGCCGAACGGCAGACAACTTCGCATACCCAGGCAGGAAGCACAGGTTCGCTGGATCGGGGTCCCTGGCATAAGATGGAACAGAGTCCTGGGCGAAGTTCACAGGTTTTCTCGCCTAGACAGGCCTCCAGATGTGTTGCTCTTGCATGTGGGGGGAAATGACATGGGGGTCAGGTCCATGAGAGATCTCATCAGGGACATCAAACCAGCCTAACCATAGATGGATCAAAATTCAGCTGAACTAGCTGGTTTTTGATCCATCTTTGGCCATCCTGAACATTAAGCATACTTTAGAAAGCTCTCTTAACTTCTCATTTCTATTGTATGTGCTGCATTGCAGCTGAAAAAAGAGAGAGACAGGGAGTTAGTAAGGACGGTCACAAGACTTTCTGCAGCTCAGCAAACAGATATGTAGGCTCTGTATCCTTGGTCAGAACACTGAAACAGAACCTGTAAATATTGCCAGAAAAATAGAAATATAGAAGTAAAAATTGCAGCATACCAGCTGCAATATTTGCAACTAACTAACTAACTCCCTTTCGGTCTTTTGATGCCTACACTAATTTCTCCACTGTATCTACAAAAGCAGCCATTATTCTGTTTCAGATTCTACTTTATGCGTTGACATACCTCCTTAGATCCAGTCAGTCTGGACATTATGGTGACTTGGCACCATCCACAGGCAGCTTAACTCTTCAGTAAGACACTGAAGTTGAATCCAGCACAATTTTACTTCCGGTCTATATTGCAGTACAAAGGATGTTTTTCACGTTTTTTGAAGTGTAAGAAGACAATGGCTTTCCTAAGCTCTGTCTCTGTGAATAACTAACATGTGGCTGAGTGAACATGGAAGAAGTGGGAGGATCTCTGCAGCATTGAGGACTGTCTACAGCGACCAAAAATACATAGAAAAAAAGCAACATTAAAAAACAAATTTGAGGCAGTAGGGGGTGTTCTGAAAAGGTGGGGGGACAGGGTTAGTATACTAAGAAGTGGAGTATGGAGACTGTAAGTGCTGCCCTCTGCTTTGAAGATATATACTGACTGTCATGATGATCCATGGGCTTCAGTGTTTTCTTAGTCACCGCACACATATGCAAATCAGGTATTCTGACTTCACTCTGACTTTTTATATTTGCTTTTTTGTCTGGGTTCAACGCCACAAAGTATTGACAAAGAAAAGCAGATAGTTAGCATTTTCTGAAGAACACCTGCAATGGCAGCCTTTACATATTTTTCTCAGTACAACTTTTGTACTACAGAGGGGTGGATTTACTAAGACCAGAGAGTGCAAAATCTGGTGCAGCACTTCATAGAAACCAATCAGTTTCTAACTTCAGCTTCTTCGCTTAAGCTTTGCAAAAAATAAAAAAAACCCCTGAAAACGGATTGATTTCTATGCAGAGCTGCGCCGGATTTTGCACTGTTCAATTTTAGTAAATCAACCCCATTGTGTTGGCTAGTACAGTGAATATAATCCTCAGGAAAAGGCTGTTGCTTGGAACTGTTGGCTGTAGTGACAACATATGTACACTAGATGGCTCCCCTGAACTTTTCAAAAACATGAAATCAGACTAAGTATTACTTTCCTGTCTAGTGAATAAAATTACATGGTGATGAAAGTGCCATTGTAGTCGCTGGTTGGTATAATTTGTTGCCCAGCAGAACTTGTGTAACCAGCTAGAAGACATGTAACTTGTTATACCTTAATGCTTTCATAATAAGAGATCTAGAAAACACTGACCTACATAATTATACTGGTCGGAACAAATGTGCTGTAAAGTTCAAATGGAAATGTCAACTGTAGCTAGTGCTTACTAACATCTTGTAATAGAGACTAAGATTTACGAAAATGTACCCTGTTAATTCACCTGCGCCTGATACCATTGTGTGGCACAATACATGTCCTGGCGTAAAGTATTAGACCACTGCCTCTACATTAAAGTGAATGATAGAATGAAGTGTAGCGCACCTCCTAAGCCCTTGGACACACGGTCGGAGATTCTGACGGAATGTTTCCTATCGGAGCGCTTTGTCGGATATTCCGACTGTGTGTGGTCTGCATCGGACTGTTTCCATCAGAATATCCGACGGACCAACTTTTCCAACTTGCTGGTAAAATTTTCCGACAAAATGCTCAAATCGAACATACTCCGATCATGTGTAGCCTACTCCGACGGACAAGGTGCCACGCATGCTCACATTCAAATTCCGACACGGAAGCGCTCGTTCAGGTAAAACTACTGCTCATAATCGATATAGCACATTCGTCACGCTGCAATGTTAAAAATTCTTTCATGATGCGCATTCTCTTGTTCTTTACAATGCTGCAAGAAGGAACTTCTTTTGATGCTCATAGTCACACACACTTCTCCCGAACGTATTTCCTGACTCTTTTTTACTCATTTCAGCAATACAATTTTTGAATTCGTCACATCAACAAAATTTTATTTTTTGTTTATTGTTTTTTGGGTGAATTTTGTGTTTGTTTTTTTTCATAAACATCTCCTTTTTTGACAGTTTGCTCATCTTTCCATTTTTTGGGGTGTGTTTGGTGTGTAAACTTACCACAACAACATTATTAACTTTTTTATATTTTCTTTTTTAAGCTACAGGAGGTTGTTTAGTGTTGGTACCCCTTGTTATTCATTTTACTTTCTATTTTTGAAATGCACCTGCCTGCTCACAAATAAACTGTCCTTTTTGAAGTAAAACACATACGCAAGTATTTCTTCAAACAAAATTTTTTTTTATTTAGGTCTCAAACAACTAAAAAGAGGAAGGCAGCGCTGGAGAAACTTGTCAATTTGGCAAGCCTTTGGCCCCAGGGCAGACATGAACTAATTAGAAAAAGAAAAATTGATGGCCTGAGGAGTACATATCTTAGGGAGAGAAGTCTGGTCCAGAAGTCCTAGAGATCAGGATAACCAAATGCCATCTATGTCCCCAGGATGTGGTTCTTCAAGAGGCTGCATCTTCTGTCAGACCAGACTGAACCCAGGCCATCACTCTCTCGTCTTCCTTAGGCACTTCCCACCAGGCATCCTTCCAGGCTGTGGCTGGGCTCCTGTAGTTGTGGCAGGAGGAGGAGAAGGAGGGCGTTGGTCGACCTCCTGGCTGCCACTTGCCACAGCCTCCCCCCGACTGAAGTCTTCCTGTGTATGAAAATGGGACATAGTTTTACTTTTTTGCTCATCAATCACACCATTTTTAGCTCATGACTGTTGCAAATTGAATGTTACCAAATAGAACAGACTATCATTCTGAGCCCAGCATTTTTCATTCTTGTCCCAATCATTTTTGGTCACTACTGTCTATTGATATGTAAACCACTTTGTTAAATCACAACTTACTGATCAATAAGAACATCTAGTTAACATCATTAAATGTACGACAAGAAATATGTTCAACAAGCTGGGCCCCACCACATGTTGCTGCCTGGAAGGCCCAGGTTGGACGTTGGAAGCCTCAGCTGGGGGTGAAGAAAGCCTTGAAGGAAGACTGGAGAGTGGTGGCCTGGGTTCCCCCTGGCCTACCAGAAAATGCAGCCTCTGGAAGTAAACCATCCTGGGGTAATAAATGGCATTTGGATCTCCTGATCTCAAGGACTCCAGGTGCTTCTTTTTCTCCCTGAGATATATACTCTTCATGACACCAATTTTCCTCTTCACATAGGCCATGTCTGCCGTGGGGACCATGATCTGCACCAAAGAAAGAAGTTTCTCCAGCGCTGCGTTCCTCTTTCTTCGGTTGTGATAAAACGGGTTGTTGATCTGCCACATGCAGGGCAGCTCCCTGTACAGTTCCAGGAATAGACCCATAAAATTGGGGTTTTGGAAGGGATCCATCTTCTCTGCAAGACACAACACAAGACAAACCCTAAAATACTAATAATGCCATGATAAACCCTCCTAATCTTGTCCCAACATCGGCCTAGATAGAAGCAGTCTAGTCTAGTGATGTACCAAGTTCTAAATTTTACCTTTGTTTGCACGATCGTCGCATCAGCTCCTCACTCTGTTCACAGATCATACTGACGACACACGCGTGTTGCGTTTTATATACAGTGCACAATGCTTGAAACTCCGCCCGCCCCTGACGTTCTTTCTAGACTATTCCCCGCCCCTTCGCTTTCGGCGCAGTGGGGAGAGCACATGGCGGAGAGAACGCAGGTGCGCAATCAGAGTTCCACTAACGAGGAGGAAGGTGAGGAAAGCCCGGAGCCTGAAACGTCCCGATCCAGGAAGAGAAGATTTAAGGCCTCAAATATGTCTTTTGTAGAGATGTTGGAGATGGTGGACATATTGAACAGGACCGACTATGATGGGAAGTATGGACCTTACCCCAACCCAAATATCAGAAAGGCCAAGATCATGACTAAAGTTGTGAAGAGTCTTCAGAAAAATTTTGGGGTACGATGATCCAAGGATCAACTGAGATCAACTCAGTGTTTTGTGGAAAGTGGCTGAGATGAAGGAGTTGCAGCCCCAAAACATGTACATTGATCCCCCATGATGGGAGATAGCACATGTTGACACACTGTGTGCATCTTCCAAATTTGGATTTTCCTGGGGTGACACCCCATGTGATGAAGGCAATATCAGCCCAGTTTGTACATACTCATGTCTGATATTGTCTTCCCTTTTCAAAGTTGAACTTTGTAAGTTCCTGTGTTCTGCATGTTACGCTTTGATACATGCCTGTTTACACAAAAACACCAAGTAAAAAAAAAAAAATACCTGAAATAATGTTTTTGATACACCCGATTTGTTGGTTTGTTGTAAAACCCTTTTCTAAACGCACATGTGAATGTGCTTTGATTAAAAAGTTAAATTATCAACAATGTGTGGCTTCCTTTTTCATTGCGCAAAAGATGTATTTGGAGTAAAATTGTTGTTTTCGGTGACAATGGGTGTTATTTACTAAAGGTAACTCCACTTTGCACTCCAAGTGCAGTTTCAGGTGTACTTTTGCAGTGCACTTGTAGTGCATAGTGGATGTGCCTTTAGTAAATAACACCCACAGAGATGTGTTAATTTTCACAAGCATGCCATTTTCCTGCCATGGTGCTGAAAATTAGCATGATTTTGGTCAGTAATGCACTACATACATTAGTTACCAAAAACAAGGTGTGTGTGTAGCAGAACCACAACATAATAAGATTATCTGAAGAAGAGACTGTCACCTCATCTCGCTCTGAACTTGGGTTTGCACTGTTGTTGAAAAAGGCACAACAAGAAAAAACATAAATTTACCTAGGAGACACCTAAAACCAAGCCAAGCAGTAAATGAAAACAAATATTGGAGTTTCAAAGAAAAATGTATTCCTAAAATGCCGCTCAGACATTGTCTGGCATATCAATGACCCCCCTACCCACAAAGTAGTCCATATATTGGGTTCTGACCTCACAGGCGTTTTGGGGGGGCAAGCCAGGACGAGCAGCTTCAAGGCCTGTGAGGTTCTCATTTTCCAGCAAGACTGCTTCTTGGCCAACTGAGACAGCATAGTTTGCAGAATGTCTTTTTAGGAAATTGTGAAGAACACAGCACACCAGCACAATGGGATTGATTTTGTATTCCGTCATGTGGATAGGAGTTAAGAAAAGGCGGAACCGGCTGGCCAGTATTCCAAAGGTGTTCTCCACCACTCTTTGGGCTCTGGACAGGCGGAAATTAAAAATCCTCTGGTCCGGGGTGAGGGTCCTCATTGGGAAAGGCCGCATCAGATGGTTTGCCAGGGCAAACGCCTCATCCGCAACAAAGACGAACGGGAGTCCTTACTGATTCTCTTCTGGGGGTGGCAAGCCCAGACTGCCACTCTGGAGACGCCAGTAGAACTCCGTCATATGTCGCAGACACCACCACCAACATCACGATACTATGAAACCCCTTATAATTATAATAGTATGACCCCGAGTTGGGTGGTGGGACGATGCAGACGTGATTCCCATCTATTGCTCCTCCACAATTGGGAAAGACTGGCAAAGTGGGAGGCCACGGTCTGCCATTCCTGTGGCGTTGAAGGACAATGTGGAGTGAAACAAGAGCAAAAATTAGTAATTTGACAAATCAAAAAGGTAGGTAGAGTGTGTATTGGGTTTGGTAAAGTCAGCAGATAGAGGATTGCTATCAGCTGAGCTAGCAGTTGGGGGGAGGGGGGGTTCCTAATGAGTTTGGCACAACCAAAAAAAAAAATATGTCACTCTGCATGAATTGAAGCACACACATCACATTTGTAGACATTTTAGGGGAAAGCAATACTATGGAGCTGACAAAAGACATTGGTAAGTGACTAGACTATAGTTTTATGGGCCAAGAAGAGCATGGTGGGGAAGTTACTGAGGCAAATATGCATGAGGCCAAAGGGACAGAGCATATGAATTAGAGCATATTGCAATGATGGTAATTAGGGAATGAGGAAAGAAATGCAAGACATTAGCAATCATGAAATACATAGAATGTGATGTTAAAGGATAAAACTTACCTTCATATAGTCCTTCTGCAGAACCTGAATGATGGCAGAACAGGTCTCTGGAATAATGATCCCTAGAGCCTGTGGGGAGATGCCTGTAGAGAACTTGAGGTCCTGAAGGCTTCTCCCTGTCGCCAAGTAGCGCAACGCGGCGATGAGCCTCTCCTCCGGAGTGATGGCTTGCCGCATGCAGGTATCCTGCCTGGTGATATAAGGGGTCAGCAAAGCCAGCAGACGGTGAAAAACGGGGTCCATCATCCGGAGATAATTCCTGAAATCATCAGGATTATTCTCCCGGATCTCACGGAGCAAAGGCATGTGCGAGAACTGGTCACGCTGGCGCAATCAATTCTTGGTCCACAAACGCCTCCCCTCCCTGTTCGTGGGCCGGGCTTGTGTTGAAGTAAGAACCCCAACACGAAGCCCCTGCACAGCACAAACTCTACGACGAGTATGTAGACAAAACATGGTTTGAAAACGGTCGGCTGGTCAGAACGGACAACAGAAAGCACTGATAAACAGCAATGCCTGAAAGAACGAACTGAATAGCAGAAGCAAGCAGACAATAAGCAATGCAAATCAAAGCATACTATACCAAGATATAGTCCACAATGAGAAAAAAATACTTACTAATTACACGCACTGATTATCATATACGCAAAGACAAGCAGAAACTTAAGAGCAGTACCGAACTGAATCACAAATCTGAAAAGCACGAATCATCTCTCACCAAACTTCTACTAACACACGAGATGAGCAGAAGGAGCCCAAAGGGTGCCGGACGTGGTGCTGAACTTCCCTTTTCTAGGCCCGCCGTACGCGGCTTACGTCACCGCAATCTTGGCAACCGGAAATTCCGACAACTTGGTCCGACCATGTGTATGCAACATCACTTCCGGACCTGGTCCGGAATTAATCCGTCGGAATAACTCTGACGGATTTGGTTGTTGGAATCTCCGACCGTGTGTACAAGGGCTAAGGAGCAAGATACAAAAAATTCTCTCCACTCTTTCACTGGTTCTAAGGAACCGACTATGGGTAACTTTTTAGGGTTTTATTATAACAGTGACCTTGGGTGGGGTGAAGGGAACATGGGATACCCCAAAATTGGTGGACTGAACTCTTAAAGGTCTCTACTCTATCTTGCTGAATTACACAAAATGTCCCATAGGATCTCTAATGCTGAGGGGTGACTATAGCTTCTCCCAAAAGACCAAAAGCTGCTCACAGTCACTAATTTTCAGCCCTGGGGTCTTTACTCACAAGCCACAGGATCATCAGCTGCCTCCTTCCTAGATCCACCAGGCACTCTTCTGAAAGGGAGACACGCATTCATACCACCATAGGACAGCTGGACACTTTCCTCCTCCAATCTCTTCCTGTTACTCCTCAGTGAGTGTTTCCAGACCCGATCCGTTTTAGGAACTAATCTCTACAAATAGGCCCCTCAGCTAAAGCTTCAGCTAGAACCTTGATCTCTTCTAGATGACACCTCCAGTTAACCTGCTACAGGTGCAGAACCCTTGCACAGTGGTCACCTCCAGTAGCAACTCCTCACCCTGCCCCAGGCCCCACACTATTTATGGGCCCCCAGCCACTTACTGGACACTCCTGCCCATGAACTGGCTGGATTCACCATAAATATTCAGGTTAGCCACTCTGTTCTTCCTCCCACTATGAATCTAGAATCTTCTAGAATACAGGGGGAAGTAATCAAAGCAACAGCTTGTGAGGCACTGAACAGGCTAGAATAATCAACCCTTGTGCCAGTGATTACAGAGGAGCCAATACTAAATTAACCTTTCAACCTGCACTAATTAGGAGGATGCTACAGAAGTTTTGTTACAGAGGCTCTATAAAGCGTACGTTGTTTAAAAAAAAATATATTTAGCACAAGGGAATGTACTTACATTCAATGTGAAGTGTCCCATGTGGTACTGGCTGCTGTTTAAAATTCAAAGTCCTTTGCCACCCCCTTCCCTCCCATACCCTCACAGTAGTAATCCCCTATGCTGTGAGGGTTAATATGAGCCCTGGACCGGTCATTGGCACTCGTCCAGAGTACCAGCTATATCCGCCCTTTCCACCCACTTCCTCCATTCCTTAAAGCTTTAAGTTCCACCAGTGAAAAGCATTGTACGAATGGGGAGGCAAACCTTTCAATTATCCACCCTGTCCTCCATTTTTAGAGCTGGATTATTCAAAAAGGCAGCCTAGGAAGGAGTCTATGGGCTGGTGTATGTCAAGGTGGCTCAGGTACGATCTTCATGTTCCTGCAGTAAGCACAGTTGACTGTAATTGCACAAAGGAGGAGCTACTTATAGGAGGTTGGTTCTTGATGAAGACATGCCATGCCAGACAGTGTAAATTGGATAGCTTCTCTGTGCCTATTGCAATCCTTATCATTGTCAGTTAAAAGGATGGGATGGCTGAAGCTGCTACCTTGCCTAGGGCCCCCACTCAGCCATAATCTGTCTCTTATCTGTACATAACACTTACGATAGTGAAGAGTGCAGTTAAAAAGCAAGGTGCATAAGGTGGCTTCCGTTAGCGCGTTACCATGTTTGTAGTCCAACCTTGAAAAACAAAATGTAGCCAAAGAACTAGAGAGGCATCAATTTCTAGCAAAACATTTCTTACATTGTGTAGTGTATGTGATATCCATTTAGTTGCTTCTGACTCAGCAAATGGGTCTCGGAACAATATACTTAAATTATTGAAAGGAAAAATACTAATGCGCAAAACCTAGGCTCACTCAAGTAAACAAAATAAGGATAAGAAAAGCTGGCAACATATAAAGGTGGTCCCACACAGAAAAAATAAACGAATAAAGAGGTACGTGGTGCTAACTAGAAATAAGTAAACAGAAATAAGTGTGATAAACACACTTAATGCCGTGTACACACGACTGGACTTTCTGGCAGAAAAGGTCAGACGGAATCATTCCGTCGGATATTCCAATCCTGTGTGGGCTTCATTGTACTTTTTTTCTTCAAAAATTCAGATGGACCTAGAAATAGAATATGTTTCAAATCTTTCCGACGGAATCAGTTTCAATTGGGAAAACTGTTCGCCTGTATGCTGGTCCGACGGACCAAATACGACGCAAGGGCAGCTATTGGCTGCTGGCTATTGAACTTCCTTTTCTAGTCCCATCGTACGTCATCGCGTTCAAAACTAACGGACTTTGGTGTGATCATGTGTGGGCAAGTCTGTTCAGTCGGAACTCCATGGGGAAGACCGTTGGACCTTTTCTGCCGGCATAACACTTCCAGGACCATGCTAATAGTGGTGTGCTAAATGAATCAGGTGCTAATAATCTTCAATAGAATAGAACAATAATAGACACAAATAAATGATGAATACTTCCAAAAACATGCTAAAACGGATGTGCTGAATAGTCAAGTGCAACAAATCTTCAACATGATATATTATATTAAACATTCATATTAACAGGTATTTCTAATAAAGTGTTGTTTACTCTGGTGCCAAATCCCGTGTGATGTTTACACTTAGCCTAAGCTCCTGAAGAAGCGTATATATACGCGTAACATGTAGAGCCAAGCTACTGCACAACATGATCAACTCTCACCAAGACTGATAGAAAAACAATTTGTTACCATAACAAGAACACTGTTATGTGTAGCGGCCATAACCCGTTGCAGGGTGGCCTTAACTTAATGGGCTTACCGATTACTTTCTCTCGGCCTGCTCCTCCGCATCTAGGGGTTCCCAGGGTTGATACCCAACGACTTGCACATTGACACACATGAAGTCCTTTCAAAAAGGTTTATTTTGCAGTAGAACTTTCACAAACACAGTCTCTTAGGGAACAGAGGGCACGGGTGAAGAACTCAGGCACCTTAAACTGCAGGTTTAGCAAAGTCTTTATTTCCACCCAGAGAGTAGCCACTCGCAGCTGGGTACTTCAAGGCTGAACAGATCTCTAGCCAGAGATCATGGCAGTCAGCATGTTGACTCAAAACTTGAACAATCAACTGAGGGTATACAGGAATCTTTTTCAACCATTCCTGGAACGTTTCCCACTTCCTTTATGATACTGGAAAATTGTGAATTTGTCAATGTCCTTCCCAACTCAGTAACCAGGCACTTCTCAGGATGCCACTTGCCGGCCCTCCTCCAAAGAGTCCTCCCCCGGTCACTTCCACGAGCTGTGGTGTCCCTCCAAGCCGAGAGCACACCCGGACACTTTGAATCCTCCCTCAGTTACTGATCCTTGGACCAGCAGGTTCCGAGACTCGGGAACAGACGGATCCCTACACCAGACCAGATAGGTCTATCAGGGGCCACTAACAGGAACATGTTGCAGGATGTCGAACACCACAGGACTGGGACCCCTCACGGGGCTACCCCGGTCCTGGAACCAGAACAGACCACACGGGTCTCACAAACAACTCCAGAACCCTAAACACGTGACCCACACCTGTTTAAGTACCCCCTCCCAGATTCCTCAGCGAGCCCCGGCACTCCCGCTGATTGGCTCCGAGAGGGCCGATACCCAATCTATAATATTGTGCACCTCAGTGCCTATAAAGTCCAGTACCAATTCCTTACCAAAATCCATACTGTGCCTGTGATCTGTGTTCACTGTCATCATGAGTAAATTAGAGGCACTGGAATCAAAAGCTGTAGTCAACTTTCTTAAATATATCTAAAAGCTAAATAATAGCCAAGTAATAGAAGCATTCATCCCAATTACAGGAAAATCTTTCAATATGTACAAATGGATGTGAAACTCCTTGTAGATTAGGCTGTGCCAATCGCATGCCCCAAACGAAATGCTTTTTCCCCTTCCCACATGGCACAACGGTGTTTGGCGATTGGCCATTCAGGCACTCTGAGCTGTCAAAGCTCCAGAAATTCTTACATACAATATATATAACTGGCAAACCTGCCAAATGTCATTCCAATGTCAGAAATGTATTCATGCAGATTTGTGTTTACTGGTTAGTCCACTTAAATGTCATTTTAACTTGGCAAAAGGTTTCAGAAATAATTGCAATTTAAATACGTTGAGGGAGAGTTTCAAAAACTTGTACAAGGCATTTTTTTTCCTGTTATTTATGTTCCTTGTTTATCAATTGTGGAAAGTTACAACTACATTTATGCATTTTGTCTTTTAAAGTGACACTAAACAAAAAAAAACAAAAAATTCAAGAATGTATTCCCAATCACTTAAGCTCCGAAATATTTTACCCCCTTCATGACCAGGGCATTTTTTTTGCTATTCAGCACTGAGCTACTTTAACTGGTAATTGCGTGGTCATACAACACTACACAAATTATTATTTTTTTCACCATTTTTTTCATACAAATAGAGCTTTCTTTCGGTGGTACTTGATCACTCCGTGTTTTTTTTTAGTATATAAATGAAAAAAGGCTGAAAATATATATATAAATAAATAAATACATTTGAATAAAAAAAAAAAACAACAATGTTTTTACTTTCTGCTATAAAACATATCCCAAAATCGAATTTCTTCATAATTTCAGCCCAATATATATTCTGCTACATGTTTTTCAGTAAAAAAAAATCCTATGGTATACATAATGAAGTTTTTATTAATTCGTTCTTTTATACAAGTAATGTTAGTGATCAGTGACTTATAGTGGGATTATTATGTGCAGCGGACAATCTGACAATAACTGATACTGGGTGGGTACTGGCTAACTGACACTGGAGTCAAAGGAGACGCTTTTTTCAGGTGCTATAGAGGCGCTATTTTGAGCGCTGTAGCGCCTGAAAAACGCATCAGTGTGAAAGGGGCCTAAAGCTGACGGAGACACTCAGCGACACTCCCAGCTGGGTGGGGTGGGCGTAAGGTGCATTCGGAGCACCCGGAAGTGATGTCAACAATTCCCGAGTGTCTCCGAGTTCCCCAGGAAGTGCTTGGAGCCACCATCGCCCCGAACCTCTGGCCACATATAGCGCTGTATACTGTACACCAGCAGCTTTACTGTAATATACACAGTGGCTTTACATGGATGAGCTCCAGACTCGTTAACATTGCGAGTGTAATGCCGCGTACACACATTCGATCATTGATCGCACACTTGTCTTGCATACACACGGTCACACAAAGTTGGTTGAACATCAAAAACGCGGTGACGTACAACATGTACGACGAGCCGAGAAAAATTAGGTTCAATAGCCAGTACAGCTCTTCTGCTTGATTCTGGGCATGCGTGGAACTTTGTGTCGGTGCTGAGGCTGTTATTGGGGTTGAGAGGCAGAGTAACGGACTGAACAAACAAAATCAGCTCCTTTGGGGTATCGCTCGCTACATATGTAACTAATATGCATTGTTCGTTCCAAATAAACAGAAGTGAGGGGTAAAAGGAACGGTTCGGGCACAAGGAGGCATAAACACACAGTAAGAAACAATTTTCATGAAAAAGGGCATGTGTATAGATTCTTTTTGGAAAATAAAGATATTGGGGGTTATTTACGAAAGGTAAATCAACTTTGCATTACAAGTGCACTTGAAAGTGCAGTCGCTGTAAAATTTGAGGGGTAGATCTAAAATGAGGGGAAGCTCTGCTGGTTTTATCATCCAATCATGTGCAAGATAAAATTCAGTTTTAGAATTTTTCTTGCATGTCCCCCTCACATCTACAGCGACTTTACTCCCAAGTGCACTCATAGTGCAAAGTGGATTTTGCCTTTCGTAAATAATCTCCATTGCTTAGTGTCACTTCTATACTTGTATGTGCAATTGCTTAGGTATGTTACAGTTTGCATAGACATAAGCGGTATGTATTATGTATTATTGGATGCACATGACATTGCCAATGATCTCATTATGACTTTTAGTTAATCTTATTTGTTCTATGTACAGTGACATCTCCCTTCCCGTGCCGTACACTGTGGGATGATGAGCCATCTTCTCCAACTGATACAAGGGGTACTCAGCCAAGTGATTAATATTGGCTCATTGTACTGGTATGTGGCTACTATAGATGTACTTCTACCTTAAAGCGGGAAGTGTAACTTCCGCTCATTGGAACCCCCTCTCCGGTGTCACAATTGGCACCTTTCAGGGGGGGGGGCTACAGATACTTCCGGGCATAGACTCCCACGGGAGTCTATGCTGTTTCCTGTCTCGCCGCGCTGTCTGCTGGGACACACACGGGTCCCAGAGACAGCGTGGACCATTCCTATTGTGCTGCGCGACTCACGCATACTCAGTAGGGAACTGGGAAATGAAGCCGCAACGCTTCACTTACTGATTCCCTCACCGAGAATGGTGGCGGCAGCAGCCGAGAGCCGAGCGATCGATCGGCCTCGGCTGCCGACATCGCTGGATCCTGGGACAGGTGAGTGTCCGTTTATTAAAAGTCAGCAGCTGTAGTATTTATAGCTGTTGGCTTTTAATATTTTTTTTGTAGGTGGAATCCCTCTTTAAAGTAATATTAAACCCTCAATTTAAAAGCTGATTCTGTGTTCACATACATTTAATGTTTTCAAAAATAAAAATTACATTATTTTTGTTCTCCATTCCTAAAGTTCTCCATCTCTAAAGATTTTATATACCTTTCTGATGAAAAGCACCTCTGTCTTCTGGGCACAGCTCTTCCCCTTAAAGCGATACGAAATTCGGAAGCTAAATTTCGTCTGACGCACGATCTGCTGATTTTCACATCGTTAGTACGGTGCTTTCGACAGCCGATTCCGATTTTTCATACGACAAAAGCTGCATGTGCAGACTATAAAATGGTATTCATACGTGAACACAACATCCAATTTTAGAACTTAAGGTTTTCGTCTGAAAAAAATCATAAGAGCAAGACTACGCATGTTCAGAAACAAAAGAATACATACAAAACTATTCAACACACTGGGGGTTATTAAAGAAAGGCAAATACACTTTGCACTGCAAGTGCACTTGGAACTAAAGTCGCTGTAGATCTGAGGGGGACATGCAAGAAAAAGAAAAAAACAGCATTTTAGCTTGCACATGATTGGATGATAAAATCAGCAGAGCTTCCACTCATTTCAAATCTACCCCTTAGATTTAGAGCGAATGCACTTCCAAGTGCACTTGCAGTGCAAAGTGGATTTGCCTTTCGTAAATAACCCCCTTAGTGATCTTAACCAACTGCCTACTGGGCACTTACACCCCCTCCTGACCAGGCCAATTTTCAGCATTCAGCGCTGTTGCAATTTGAATGACAATTTTTTTCGCACAAATAGAGCTTTCTTTTGGTGGTATTTAATCACCACTGAGTTTTTTATTTTTTTTTGCTAAAATAAATAGAAAAAAAAAATAAACATTTTGCAAACAGGTGATTTTTCTCCTTCACTGGTTAATGAGGATGCACTGATGGGCACTGCTAGGCAATGATGAGGCAGCACTGATGAGGCTGCACGGGTGGACACTGATGAGTTGGCATTAATGGGCATTGATAGGCAGCACTAAGGGGCACTGAGAGGTAGCACTGATAGGCAGCACTGATGAGCACTGATAGGCAGCACAGATGGGCACTGGTAGGCGACCCTGGTAGGTGACACTGATGATGAGGCACTGATGGGCAGCACTGATTGGTGGCACTGATGGGCACTGGTTGGCAGCACTGATGGCACTGAAAGGTCACACTGATAGATAGCACTAGGGGGCACTGATTAGCAGCACTTAGCACAGATCGAGAACGATGTCCCTGTAACTGAAGTTGGTTACTGGCTTTATTCTTTTCTCCTTGCGCTGATTGTGAGAGGAAAAAAAGCCGATAGCCAGCTTCTGTTTCCTGATCAGCTGTCATTGGCTGACAGCTGATCACGTGGTAAACGACCCACTGTGATTGGCCCTTTACCATTTTCTGTTATCAGCCAAGTCTGAAGGACTCGTGATCACAGTGTGCGCTGGCCATCTATTGACGCCCTCCCACATTGTAGCCATTTTCCAGCTATAGCGTGGGCAGAAATTGGTAATTGAGACAAGTACACACAATAGAGGTGTATAGAGGAAATATGCTTTCTTCATATTTCATGTCTGAGGTTTATAATCATTTTAATTCCAGATCAGGGGATGCCCACCTTCTCTTTGCGCTCTCCTTCAATCACCCCTGGAATGCACCATCACTAATGTGCATGCCCCATCAGAACCTTTCATTATAGATAGGTAAGTGGGTTGCTACTATTCAGCTCCAGCTATCTGTGTATATTGGGGCACATAGTGGATGAATGCAGTGTAGTCCTTAGGAGCGGACAGCAGTGAAGTCCTTAGGAGGGGACAGCAGTGCAGTCCTTAGGAGGGGACAGCGGTGTAGTCCTTAGGAGGAGACAGCGGTGTAGTCCTTAGGAGGGGACAGTGGTGTAGTCCTTAGGAGGGGAGAGCGGTGTAGTCCTTAGGAGGGGACAGCGGTGTAGTCCTTAGGAGGGGACAGCAGTGTAGTCCTTAGGAGGGGACAGCAGTGTAGTCTTCACGGGGGGACAGCGGTGTAGTCATTAGGAGGGGACAGCGGTGTAGTCCTTAGGAGAGGACAGCAGTGTAGTCCTCAGGGGGGGACAGCGGTGTAGTCATTAGGAGGGGACAGCTGTGTAGTCCTTAGGAGGGGACAGCAGTGTAGTCCTTAGGAGGGGACAGCAGTGTAGTCCTCAGGGGGGGGACAGCAGTGTAGTCATTAGGAGGGGACAGCGGTGTAGTCCTTAGGAGGGGACAGCGGTGTAGTCCTTAGGAGGGGACAGCAGTGTAGTCCTCAGGGGGGGACAGCAGTGTAGTCATTAGGAGGGGACAGCTGTGTAGTCCTCAGGGGGGACAGCGGTGTAGTCCTTAGGAGGGGACCGCGTTGTAGTCCTTAGGAGGGGACAGCAGTGTAGTCCTTAGGAGGGGACTGCGATGTAGTCCTCAGGATGGGACAGCAGTGTAGTCATCAGGAGGGGATAGCAGTGCAGTCCTTAGGAGGGGACAGTAGTGTAGTCCTCAGGAGGGGACAGCAGTGTAGTCCTGGGACAGTGGTAGCAATGGGGCCACTGCAAAAACAGTGACATTAGAACACTGAAGTGTTTCTGTGTGTTGTTTTTAACATTTGGGTTTCATAACACATAAAAGCAAGGTATTAGAAATGTCTTAAAAACTCCTGAACAGTATTTATTTTCTATGTATGTACTTTCATTTTTAGAATTTAGTTCATGTAGTGTCTCTTACATAAGTGCATACATATAATGAAAATTTCTAGGTAGCAGGGGACCATTGGGTATGTGGAGCATGTGTAAAACTTATATGTTCTTAAGGGCTCACACTTTCTTTGCTCTCTAAAGCGCTCTCTGCTTCAAATCACTCTTCAGATTTGTATCACCTCCTGCTTTAACTCCTTGAACCCCGCACTATCGCACTGCAACTGCATGCATTACAGAGTGGCCTCATTCACATGCCACAGCATGTGTACACCCCTATCCGCTGCCTCTGCAGCTAAAGCGGGAGCGGTTGGGGGCAGTAAAAATGCAGCTCAACCACAGGGTTCTGCCGCCCTCATCTACCAGTGTGAATGAGCCCTAAAGTAAACCTTTGTTTTACACATGCAGGACAAATAAACAGGTTCACTTATCATACAAAACCTCTTGCTTATACTCTCTCCAGTCTCCTGAAGGAATTATGAGTAGATTTAAAAAATATATGATTAGTAGATTTTATAAGTATATTTTTCATTTATCTTTCCTCTGGAGGAAAATCCTTTATCCATAAATGTTAACTTTGATGTTCAGAATTCTGTTCAATTTAAATGGCAAGTCCTTCTTTAATCTTCAGAAGTGTAGTTTGTGCTTTTAAGTACTTTTTAAATTATTTATGATCCTATTAAATATTTATACAGTGTGTGTATGTGTGTGTGTGTATATATGTGTAGCGGCGGGCTCCTGAAGAGCATGCGCTATGTGTTTTTCAAAGTTAAAAGCTCTACCCAAACTACAGTTTGGTTTGGGCCTATTTGACTAAATTTTGCTTCTGTGTCAGCCGGACTGGACTGTGAGATGTTCAGCCTGGCCACAGGGGGCACTGTCTCAGGTGGCAGGTGTGGAACTAGGGTCTGGTTAGGCACGGGAATTATTCCCTCTCGGAGTCAGGTCAGTGGGAGTGGCCCTCCTGTTGTGCCCTCTGGGAGAGGGTATTTAAGACACGGACATCACGTTGTTCTGGGTTCCGGTCCAGTATGCTGTGCTGAGTATATGATCCTGGTCTTCCTGACCAGCCCCCAGGAAGGCTATGGCCTGGGGTGCGGTTCCACCCAACGTTGATGCCTCGGAGATGGCTAGCCCAAGGCAAGGAAACTAAGGAAGGATTCCGAGGTGGATGGGTGCCGTCTCCGGTCTGGGAGAGACCCAGTGTGCTTCGAGCATTCCAGGGGAGTACGCTTTAGAAGAACACCACGCGTGAGGTTGGTTTTCTTAACAAGAGCCTGGAAGGACTGAAGTAAGTGGGCTGAAAGATCCAGGTATCCTACAAGTGTTTTTACTGCTTAGTTTTCCCCCACGTGTTCTGCAACAATGTCGTGATAGAGACTTTGTTCCTGAGTGGGCACCTTGTTGGCTGCTAGGCCTTGTGAGAGAGGGACTGTCCAACCTGAGTGTTCATCCAGCTGTGAATGGCTATTCTCTGGATGCAGTTGAAGTAAGCAAGTTCCATAACTTTTATATACTTTGACATTGTGAGTACCTGAATTCCTTTCCAACCCTCTGATCCCAAGTTAAAGACTGTTCAATGGTTGATGTTCGCAAATAAAATCCATTCAAGTGGATCTATTGTCAATCTCAAGTTACTGGGCCATCTACCACGGGACATCCCCTAGACGTGTCACAAGGAGAACGAAAGGTAATTGTAAGCCCAAAAATGACCATCAGCTCCTTCGGGGTTAGTGCTATATATATATATATATATATATATATATATATATATATATATATACACACACATATACATATATCTATCTATCTATATGTATATATATATACACACACACACACACACACACACACACATATATATATGTATATATATATATATATAACCTTTTAATGGCATACACTGTTCACATATACAGTATATATTATATTCAAAGCAGCAGTTACTCCTGGCATACATGTACAGGTAATTTCCTGGGTGCTTCCCTGTGAAGGACCTATGAGTGCCCTATACAAGTGGACTTTAATATACAGGTATACTGCATATATAAAGTATTCACACTCCCTACATTTTTTTAATTAGATGTTGCAGCCTAATACTACAGTTGCTTAAATTCATTTTTTTCCTCATTAGTCTACACTCAGTACCCCATAATGACAAAGTGAAAACAGAATTATCGATATTTCTGTGAATTTATTAAATAAAAAAAAACTAAAATATCACATTTGCATAAGAATTCAGAACCATTAGAACAACACTTGAAATTTAGCTTGGGTGCCTCCCATTTCTCTTGGCCGTTGCTGAGATGTTTCTAAGCCCTCATTCACACTGGTGTGATTTGTAATGCAATTTGACAGTTCCAAATCGCATGACAAGTAATACACCATTATCAGAAATGGAACCATTCAAATTGCCGCGACTCAAGACGCAGCAATTTCCAATAAGGTTCCTGCACTGCTTTTTTTCTGATTTCATTGCGACTTGCATAGACCTAAGTCGCAAGCCACGTAGAAATCAGAAAGGGGCAAATCGCACTGACCTGCAGCTTTGAAATCGCACTGAAGCAGCTTGATTTCAAAGTCGCACCGGTGTGAACCAGGGCTACACCTTGATTGGAGTCCACCTGTGCTAAATTAAATTGATAGGACATGATTTGGAAAGGCACACACCTCTATATAATGCCTCACAGCTGACAAAGCATACTGTATCAGAGCAAAAGCCATGAGCTCAAAGGAACTGACTGCAGAGTTTAGAGACAGGATTATTGCAAGGCACAGATCTGGGAAAGGCTACAAAAGAATGTCTGCTTCATTAAAGGTTCCCAGGAGCACAGTGGCCTCCATAATTCTCAAAGGAAAGAAGTTTGGCTCAACCAGTACCAGCACAACCAGCACTTCCATGAGCTGGTCACCCAGCCAAACTGAGCAAACAGGGGAGAAGGGCTTTAGTAAGGGACCAAGAACCCGATGGTCAGTCTGACTGAGCTCCAGAGATCCTGTGTGGAGATGGGACAAAGTTCCAGAAGGACAACCATCACTGCAGCCCTCCGCAGTTCTGGGCTTTATGGCAGAGTGGCTAGATGGAACAAAAAGCAGAATTGTTAATTTGGGCGAAGGGAAGGGAAGTGTTCGATGAAAAGGCAGATTTAAGCTGGGTCATTTTTTGTTTTGTTCAAGCAGTGGAACCAAAAAACCTGACCCGATTCCTCCATCCACACACTCAATGTGGGTAAGGGAATCCTCCCTGCTGTGTCATTGTATTCTGACAGCAGGGAGACTTTCCCACTTTTAGAATACAAATATCAGCGCTGCAGGCTATAGCCAGCAGCACTGATCGAATGAAAAAATACCAACAGGGGGGTTGAACAAAAGTTGATCATTGCTGATCATTGTAAGCACCCCTGTCAGCGGTAAATGGTTTATTGCAACACTCTAACTTCTACATCTGCAGAACAACCTGTTTTGTTGAAAAACAACAGACCTACTGGCCAGATCGCAGATGAAAATAAAGTAAAGAAAGCCTAAAAAGAAAACGAAGGCAGCCATAACATCTAAGATTTCATAAGCTACAATATTATAAATGTTTGCTTTTGGGTTTAATACCACTTTAAGATTTTTTAGATTTTTTTTTAGTCTTGACTATAATATATTAAATATACTACAACACTCTACATTCTCTTTAATAAAGTTGATCATGCTGATCTAATGGCTTTAGTATTTAATGAAGCATGGACCTAAAACAAGCATGCAGATCAGAAGTTCTGATTTCATTCTGACCTCCTAGCCAGCACACTTGTTCTAGGTCAGTGACTCAAAAAGTACTGAAGCCAGAGACAGTCTAGCTAATAGTATTATAGGAAAGGTGTTGGTAATGGCAGTCCTAATAGTTCTCCTTTTATTTCTTACAATTTGGGCTATAAGCTCTTAACATTCGGCACACAATTTAACCCAAAGAAGTCCTTATAGTTGGACAATAAAAATATACCAAAAAAAAACAAAAACATTTTGGAGTTGCCAATTTCGGAAAAAATGTTTCAAAGTTTAAAATTGTCTTGCTTGCATCAACATAACGTGGAGGATGTTAAAGTGATATCGAAGGCAATTTTTTTTTAAAAATAACAAATATCAGTAATTTTGCACAGAGGAGCCTGGATCCTCCTCTTCTCAGGTCCCCCGCCGGTACTCCTGGTCCCTCCCTCCTGTCCAGTGCCCCCAGAGTTAGCAGCTAGTGTGTGTGTGTGGGGGGGGCACTCAAGCAGGCTCGTTCTCAAGCCGTTGCCCTGCTTGTCCATTCACACACAGAGCCATGGCTAAGCCTCTCTCTCTCTCTCATTGACTCACTGGCTGCGATTGACAGCAGCGGGAGCCAATGGCGCCTGTTGCTGTCTTAGCCAATGAGGAGGGAGAGCCTTCGGATGGCCGAGACTCTTGTGTACATGGCTGCATCTTGATGGGGCTCAGGTAAGTGATGCACAGAGAAGGCCCCTTTCACACAGGCGGACCTGTCCTTTTACATTCGACTGTCCTGCAATTTGATCGAGCAGATGGTTGTCGGCTGGTGTAAATGAACACGTCTGTTTATATCCACTGTTGCATAGAGGGCAATGGATGGTCCGATCGGGTCCACCTAAACAACTGGCAGGCGGACCCAATTGGACCATCTATTTCCCTCTATGGAGCAGCAGGTGTAAGCGGACATGTGTCTTTTTACATCCTCCCCCCCCCGACATCTGATCCGATTCTATTGGCTTTGTCTGGCGGATTGGCTCAGACGTCAGTCGGATGTAAACGGACAGGTGGTCCGTTTACATCCGACAGCACATAGAGGAAAGCGGACTGTGTCCGTGTCCACTCTGCAGAAGTGGAACAGACACAGACCTGTCATCTGCCTGCTCAGTGGGGATCAGTGGAGAGATCCCTCCCATGTGCAGCTCTATGTACAGTTTCAGTAGCGATGAGGTGAGTAATCTTCTGTGCAATCACAGGTGTGACATCATCTCGGCTTGCCCAATGATAATGGGAAAATGTCGGCATCCAAAAGCATACCAGCTGAAGATGACAATGACCGTGAGGAGGCTTCTGGGCTGGTGTAAAGGTGAATATAGTTACGCTTTAGGCACAGTGTGTTTGGTAAAATGTATTTAACCACTTGCTTACTGGGCACTTAAACACCCTTCCTGCCCAGACCAATTTTCAGCTTTCGGTGCTCTCACAATTTGAATGACAATTACTCAGTCATGCAACACTGTACCCAAATGAATTTTTTGTCCTTTTTTTCCCCATAAATAGAGCTTTCTTTTGGTGGTATTTGATCACCTCTGGGGTTTTTATTTTTTGCGCTATAAATGAAAAAAGACCGAAAATTTTGAAAAAAAACGCATATTTCTTTGTTTCTGTGACAGAATTATGCAAATTATTAATTTTTCTTCATAAATTTTGGCCACAATTTATACTGCTACATATCTTTGGTAAAAATAACCCAAATTAGTGGATATTATTTGGTCTTTGTGAAAGTTAGAGAGTCTACAAGCTGTGGTGCGAATCGCACAAAATTGATCACATCTGATGTACTGGTGGCCTATCTCGCTTCTTGTGACCCGAACAAGCCAGGAAAGTACAAATACCCCCCAAATGACCCATTTTTGGAAAGTAGACATTCCAAGGTATTTAGTAAGAGGCATAGTGAGCTTTTTGATGTTGTCATTTTTTTCCCACAATTCTTTGCAAAATTAAGATTTTTCTTTTTTTTTTTTTTCTCCACAAAATTGTCATTGTAATAGGTTATTTCTCTCACGTGGCATATGTATACCACAAATGACACCCCCCAAAAAATTCTGCTACTCCTCCTGAGTATTACAATACCACATGTGTGGGACTTTTTCACAGCCTGGCCACATAGAGAGGCCCAACATGCAGGTAGCGCCATCATGTGTTCTAGGAACATAAATTACACATCTAACTTGTTGACTATTTATTACACTTTTGAAGCACCAGGACAATGACACGTGACACTGATGACAGATGATAAAAATATATTCTTCCTGAAATATGCTTCAGTCGACATGGGGATCCAGGCCATTATCAAAAAAGGCACAAGCGCCTGTCTCTCTAAAGCCAACATGTCAGATACATTTAAGCTTCTACCCATCAAACCGTCCATCTGGTGTTGGCACGGCATTAAATGGAAAGAATCATATTACTTTGCCACTAAGCTGACCTTCAGCTCTAAAAAACAGCCCGTGGCTCTTTGACACCTTTGCACAGTCCCTCACTTGGATCCTGTCACATCAAGCCCAGTGCCAGATGGTCATTTATTGTCTGGATGACTTCCTGCTAATTGAACAGCCTGGTGTGCCCCCAGTAGACCTAGATAGGTTAAGAGTAGTGTTTGGGTATCTCAGTGTGCCCATAGCAGAACACAAAGTGGATGGCTCGGCCAGGCCTGGTACAAGGATTTCTGACACCCTAGGCAAAACCTAATTTTGCTGCCACCATTGGCCCCGCCCCCGACTCCATCCACTTTGTCCTGCCCATGTATAAGATGGAGGTGGCAGGGTGGAGAGTACACAGACCTAATTGATTCCTACACTGACCTACTTGACCACTGCATTAACCTACCTGACCACTACACTGACCTACCTGACCACTGCATTAATTTACCTGACCCCTACACTGACCTACCTGACCACTACACTGACCTACCTGACCACTGCACTAACTTACCTGACCACTACACTGACCTACCTGACCACTACACTGACCTACCTGACCAATACACTGACCTGCCTGACCACTACAGTGACCTATCTGGCCAATACAATGACCTACCTGATCAATACACTGAACTATCTGACCAATACAATGACCTCCCCGACCAATACATTGACCTACCCGACCAATACAATGACCTGCCTGACCAATACAATGACCTACCTGACCATTTCTTGTATCATATTTGCAGTCTCCGACTATCTTCTGTATTATGTCCATACCTCTGCTATGTAGTCCTTGACTATTTTAATGAAGTTCTTTAAGTTAGGCTCAGACTAAGCAATCAAAGCATATTTTATAGGTACAAGGAAGCATGGGTTTTGTTTAATCACATCCCTTGAGCCCCTCCCACTGCTAGGCACTTGACCACACCCACAATGTACTGCAACATAGCACGCCGCAGGCCTTTTTACTCCTCCAGTGTTCCTAATTCTGAAGTTCAAAAGTTGTGTGGTATGCAAATATACATACAGTCATAAAGATGTATCCCCTGATTTCAATATCATAGCGTTTATCAGGGATTACAGAAACATTCATGACAGCCTAAATCCACAGAAGATCTGTGGTTGCTTCTCCTTTATATTTAAAATAGCCTACTTGACACGTTTCTTAAACACTTCCCGTCCAGTCAATAACAGATTGACGTCCGGAAAGTGATTCAGTTATCCTTACTGGGTGTCATATGACGTCCTTCAGGATAACAGCCACCGCCACCCATGGGGGCACGCATCGCGGCGATCGGTGGAGTGGTGTGTCAGTCTGACATACCGCTCCACTGATCTCAGTAAAGAGCCTCCGGTGGAGGCTCTTTACCACATGATCAGCCGCGTCCAATCACGGCTGATCACGATGTAAGCAGGAAGAGCCGTTGAACAGCTTTTCCTCACTCGTGTCTGAGAAACGTAAGTAGAGGAGAGCCGATCGGTGGCTCTCCTGACAGGGGGGTATGCAATGATTGTTTATCAATGCAGCCCCCCTCAGATGCCCACACTAGACCACCAGGGAAGCCCCCAGGACCACCAGGGAAGCCCCTAGCATGTGGATGGCCGGGTACATCCCCCATGGCCATCCACATGTAAAAAAAAAAACCCCAAATATGCCAATCAGTGCCCACAAATGGGCACTGACTGACACCTCATATTTACATCAAAAACAGGGATCCCTAGCAATGCCACTCATCAGTGTCATCAGTGCCACTCATCAGTGTCCATCAGTGCCCACCTATCAGTGTCCATCCATGCCATCAATCAGTACCACCCATAAGTATGCATCAGTGCTGCCTATGAGTGTCCATCAGTGCCACCTATGAGTGTTCATCAGTGCCACCTATGAGTGCCCATCAGTGCCGCATACCAGTGCCAGCTATCAGTGCCCATCAGTGCTGCCTATCAGTGCCCATCATCAGTGCCACCTCATAAGTGCCACCTCATTGGTGCCCAACAGTGCCCTCTTATTAGTGCCCATCAGTGCAGTCATATCAGTGTCCGACATTGAAGAAGAAAACATACTTATTTACAAAAAAATTAACAGAAACAAAGAAAAACTTGTTTTTTTTTGCAAAATTTTCAGTATTTTTTTATTTGTTGTGCAAAAAATAAAAATCGCAGAGGTGATCAAATACCACCAAAAGAAAGCTCTATTTGTGAGAACAGAATGATAAAAAATTTGTTTGGGTACAGTGTTGTATGACCATGCAATTGTCATTCAAATTGCGACAGCGCTGAAAGCTGAAAATTGGTTTGGGCAGGAAGGTGTCTAAGTGCCTGGTATTGAAGTGGTTAATAAACTGTGTGCAAGTGTATCTAGGAAAGTTGATTCTATTTCAAAGCCCAAAGAGTGAACACATCAAATATTGATTTGATTTTTTTTCTGTTTATGCAGGTTTTTAATTGATAAATAAAAACTGTTTCTAAGCACACTTCACTAGATAGACACTCTAGTTCCCACTGCTAGAAAACAGTTGAACACTTTTGGTGTTTTTAATGAATTTATAACTGGACTAAGGGTGATTGTATCTACCTAAAATCATGCTTTACAGTGGTTGTAAAGGCTAAAGTTTTATTTTTATTTTTTACCCTAATGTATTACCTGCATTAGGGTAAAAAACCTTATGATAGCTGTGCCCCCCCCCCCCCCCCCCAAGCAACCCCCCAACACTTATCTGAGACCTGTATCAATCCAGTGCTGTGCCCGGCTTCAGTTCCTCTGTCCTCTCTCCATGTTCTCACAAGCTTGGCTGAGAACAGTGGGAGCCATTGGCTTCTGCTGCTGTCAATCAAAACCTGTGAAGAGGGAGCAGGGGGGGGGGGGGCAGGGGCAAGCCACACTATGTATGTGGGTTCACACAGTCTGGCTCAGGAGTAAGCTCGTCTGGGCATCCCCATAAGAAGTTGCTTTCTATGGTGGCTCACAGAGAAGAGGAGCTAAGAGCGCTGGTGGGGGACCTCAGAAGAGAAGGTTCGGGCCACCCTGTGCAAAACCATTGCATAGATCAGGTAAATATAACATGCTTAATACATTTTCCATTCAAAAAAAAGAAACAGCCTTTGCAATAACTTTAATGTGTATTTTGAAAGTACTTTTCTTAGAAAGAAAAATGAAGGCACAAGTTTTAAACACTATCATTTCATACACCGTGCTATTGTAAACCTTTATACTGGCTTCCAAGATACTGTCATGAAAGCAATTTAATTTATTAGGAAGTGTGAAAACATCATTCATCTGTTTCATTTGTTTCAAATGACAGTTTACTTTATTATTGTATAATCCCAGCAGTGTAATTCATCTTAAGGAACTATCCAAATCCTCCTAATGTGGGTACTTAAAACTCTGATTCATGGCTTCTAGTGAGTGGGACTTTCCCTGCTTCTTGTTTCGAGGAAAACACAAAAGTAGAATGTATGGAAAATTGATTATGGAAACTAGGGTCAAACGTTGGGGTTTCCTTTAACTCCAAAACCAAGTTTCCCATTTCTTTGCACATATCGGTACAATAAAACATGCAACTCTATACCTCACCACTCCATTCACTGCCATCTTCTCCTGAACTTTTCCTGGGTCCTCCTCAACAACTGGGCAACCACTGATGTGCAGGAGTACAGGAGCTTCATCATCCCAACATCTGGCTCCATCCTCTGCATCCTACAGATCATACAGATGGCAGGCAATATCGGGAGGGAACAGTGCACTATGCATGTACTTCAGGCAGCCTACACCATTTAAATAATTGTTATAAGACTGAGAGTATTTAGCAAAAAAGACATGCAAATTCCCTTTTCTAAAAATAAATAAAAAAAAGTCACAAAGTTCAAAGTTTTTCTAAATTCATTTTTTGAAAAGAATAGGAAGAGTTAAAAGGGTATTCATTGCTGTCGGTGCTCCTGCTTACCACTTTCAGTTGGCCTAGTGACCTCCATCACTCCAAACATTTGAACAATCACTGAAATAGGATTGGAGCGGAAAATCTTCCATTGGGGGCACTTGTGACAACGGTCTGAGGATATTTTCCTTCCTTTGATTTCTCCATTCTACATTTTTTAAATCTCCACTCACATTGTTTTGTGACTTGAAACAGGAAGTAAAGCACAATTTCTCCAATGGGACCAAATAAACCAGGTTTTCACCATTCCCTAAGTTTTGGCCTTAGTTATACTTCAAAACCAATATAGATTCACCAAACTGTATTTCCAAAAGCAGAAGATATTATTTCTATCGTACCTACCATTTTTGTACATCTCTTGCACAAGTTGATCAAAGCTAATTTGAAATAAAAAAGTATGCCACATATATTAGCTGTGCAACACAATTTCCAAAATTTCTATCAAATAAACAAGATGCCTCTGGGTAGACATAATTAATATTTTGAGGATAAATTTGTTAGGTTAAGTTACCCAGAACCTCTCCACCCCCATCCCACATCTTTTCTATTCAGATGGAACCATTTAAAGATTCAGTGAATAAGACAGCCATACAGAGATAAGCCACTGCTAAAGGCCGGCCATACATGGTTCAAATCTTGCCCGGTTTAGCAGGTTAAACGGTTACTAGGCAGGCTGAATGTGCCAAGTGGATCGATCGATCAACATGGGTACAACCAGCCTGTCGGATTTTACCTGCGATTATTGCTAATGGCTGCTATAGCTGCTAGCAATAATCACTGTCATCTCCCAGGGGGGACAGCTTCCCCCACCCCCTCGCTGGGAGCAGACAATTAAAGACAGTTGTTGATTCCCCTGTCAGCCACTTTCTGTGTTGATGGGGTAATCGTGGCAATATCTTTCCTGCAACCCATGGTTTCTGGAAAGGAATTTGCACCATGTATGGCCAGCCTTACCCCTCGCTATGGAAGATTCAGCATACTTCACAAAACCAGTGGCATGGGTACATTTTATAATAAAGTTTAATAAATTGAATGAAGAAATTATATAAAAAAGCAATTATACTGTATAAAACATTAGTTGTAATGGTAAAGTAAAGTAAACCCACGTTGTATGGGAAACAGTGATGAAAATTAATGATAGGGAGTGTTCAAATAATGCAGTTCTCGAGCTTCTTGGGTGTGCTCATTCCCCAGAATGTAGAAATATTAAACTAATCCATATATAGCCGAAGGGTGATTTCAGCAGGTAAGGCTGAAGAAGGTGGAGTTTTTGAAATAAATTCACATGGACAGGCCATCAGTTGGATGCACATGACATTCTGAATGATCTCATGATGACTATCAATTAATCTAATTTTGTCAGTGCCCAGTCATGTCTTCTCATGGCATTGCCATACACTGATGGATGAGGAGTTTTCTCTTCTGGTCGAGAAAGGGGATATTCAGCCAAGTTATTAATATTCTGCTCGTGTTATTGTAAAGTGCCATGACACTCCCAACTTCCTTGCCATAACTCCCTTTATGCTCTTAGATGAAGGCTGTGCTATTTTATGTACAACAATCATTACCAAGGAGAACTGAACTCACATTACAGATCTTGATATGATACTGCTCACTGTTGCCTCAAATGGAGCTTAATGTGTTTTCAATTAATACACATTTTTAGGCATTTTATTGTTTGTTTTAGAGTATATTAAAGGGAAATGTTATATATTTTTTAAATATTACAATATATTCATGATCATATTACATTTAACGTGTTTGGAAATCCTTATATATACCCAGTAAAATGAACAGCCTCAGATGATACACAGAGATGAAACAAATCCTCCTACACACTGTAGGTTTATCTGCAGTCTTCTCCTCTCTACACCCCTTCAAAAGTGCAGATAATGTTAAAAATCTTTCTTCATCTGTCAGAAGCACTGAGGAGAGGGTAGAGACACGGCAGTTATAGTGTGTGAGAGCTGATTAGAGGAAAGGAGCACACCCCCTCCACACAGCAGAAGAATTGTGTTGTGAATAGACAAGCCCCCCCCCCCCCCCCCGACACAAATTTATCTTGTGTCAGGAAAACTTCTCAGAAGTGATTCATGCTAGCAGAGGAAAGAAGCACCAGAGAGAATTTCAATTTCGAGCTTTGGCGAGAGATAAGTAAACATTACAGATATACTGTATGTGCTTTTCTCAGATTCCATAACTAAGGTTTACAACCACTGTAAAGATTATTAGGCTTTAGGCTGCTGGAGACAATATTGAAGCTCCCTAGAAGGCATATTGATCTCAGTAAAAATGTCTTGACATAGCTGTGTCATTAGATGTGAACTGTGATAGGAGGAGCACCAAAGCACGTTCATTGTTCTGTGTCACTAGTAAGCATGGTCATTGCAACATGGATGCCAATTGTTTTTTTAGCAGTTGGGCGGTCATCTGCTCTGAGTTTTCTGTTCCTTGGGTAATTGGGGGTCCCTTGTTAGATAGGCTTTTGGTACTTGTTTGTGACTGTCTAGCCCTCTGCTCCTTCCTCTGTTGGTACTTCCCTGGTCATTCTTTCTACCTGTTCCTGCTGTTCCTGCTCCCTACCCAGGGTCCTTCTGCTCAATGTTGTCAATTGATGCTCATTGTAAGACCTCCTCTACTCATCCCTATGTTATGAAACCAAGGTCAAGAACACGGGGACATAACCTCCAGCTAACAGGAGGAAAGTTCAAAACTAATCTTAGAAAGTATTATTTTACTGAAAGGGTAGCTGATGCTTGGAATAGACTTCTAGCAGAGGTAGGGAGTTAGTCAACAGTAAGTGGCTTCAAACCTGCTTGGGACAACCATACAGTAGATCTATACTCAGAGGAAAAAAAAGTAAAAAACAAAAACACGTATTAAAAAACAACAACAAAAAACAAAAACAAAATAATCGCAGACTCACCAGACCACTTGATCTTTTTTCTGCTGTCACTTTTCTATTTTCCTATGTCCTGGGACATGAACTACAGCTCCATGTATGTTTTCTGGTGTTTTTTGCTTGTTGGGAGGTGTATTCTTATTTGCTCAAGCCCCGTTAAAAGTGAGGTTCCTAGCTACCCACCCTCGGTTTTTGTCTGCCTTGGATCCATCTTCCTTGCTATATTATCCTCTGAGTTTACAGTAAAACCTTGGTTTAAGAGCGTTTTGTAAGAACTTTGCTCATAAATTTTGACTTGATATACAAGTAGCGTCATGTCAAAACTGAGTATAAAAGAGAAGAGAGGTGCCTCTAAGTGTAGCAATATGGTTACATTTAATGAAGGCACAACATTCAGCAACTCACATGGTTGATGATTAAAACAAGTACATCAATGTATGCAGGCACCCGGGGTAAAGCTGTCCACATAGACCGTCCTCCTCACCGCCATCAATGTAATCACTTCCACACTGCGCTGCACAAGCTCTTCAAGCCTCGCTTTTGGATTGTCTCTACTGCAGGGTAGTCTTCCCGGTCACAATTGCAGACTGACAGTGGTGAGAGCAGGCGGTGCGGAGGATGGCCTATGTGGACAGCTTTACCATGGATGACTGCATACTTAGATGTGCCTCTTCTAATCATCAACCAAGTGAGTTGCTAAATGTTGTACCTTCATTAAACTTAACCATATTGCTACACTTAGAGGCGCCTCTCTTCTCTTTTATACTCTGGAGCTCCTGTTTAATTTTGCTTCTAATCCCCTTGTGGAGGCTTCCATTTGTGGATGGACATTTTATGGTTAAACAACCTATCACATTGCTATAATCTTTTTTTTATATGGACTATAAACAGAAAGACCTATAAATAAATGGTTGTGGAATGAATCATCCGAGTTTCCATTATTTCTTATGGGGAAATTTGCTTTAATATACAAGTGCTTTGGATTGCAAGCATGTTTCCAGAACAAATTATGCTCACAATCCAAGATTTTACTGTACTTGTCATGGATCCTGTTTCCTGATTTTGTGGTCAGCATGGTCAGCTTTCTAGCTGTGCTGAGAACTGAAGACCAGTGTGCTGCAGTTCCCCCCCCCCCCCCAGCTTTCTAATTTCCTTATGCAACTGAGAACAGAGGGTATGTGATAATTTATAAAAAAGGAGAAAAAAAGGAATTTATAATGTTTTTTCATAACTATACACACGCAGGTTTTGCCTTTCATTTCTATTTTAAACTAAATGAGTTGTTTCACAATGTGATCGTTTACATATGCTTTTAGACTGTGTATTCTATAGCATCCTTCTGATCCAATGCTCCATTAATGAATTTCTCAGTAGTAACCTAATGGCTTAACCTATGACATGTTGGAACTATACTTCCACTACCCTTTGGTACTTTTACCTTACCGGATTATGACCTGTGCCTATCATCACCTTTTCAATACTAGTTATTCATTGCTAGGGATGAGCTTCGTGTTCGAGTCGAACGCATGTTCGACTCGAACATCGGTCGTTCGTGCGTTCGCCGAATTCCGAACGTTTGGGCCGTTCGCGGCAAAATTCGTGTGGCCCACAATGCACTGCGATGGCGCAATGCATTGCTGTCTCACGATTGGCCAAGCATGCACTGTGACCCCGCATGCTTGGCCAATCGCAGCGCCAGTAGCGGGAAGAGCAATGGTTGGTCACAGGCATCCTGCCTGTGGCCAATCATAGCTCAGACAGTGTAGTGCACGCCCCACACTATATAAAGCTGCCTTTCAGGCGGCCTCGTGTAGTGTTTGTTAGCATCTGAAGCAGTGGGTGTTCTGTGTACCTTCAACACAGTTACACACCAATCGTTTTTGGCTGATTTACTATTTTGCTCTTGTGTAGTGGTTACTGTCTGTGCCCTGACCGCAGTATACACCACTATATTCACCTCACCTATATAGCTAGTGATCTAGCTTTAATAATAGAGCTTGCAGTCAGTAGTGTTAGTGCGTGCTGTCTGCGTGCTCTGTACCCAGTACATACCACTATATACACCTACATAGCTGTTCTCTATTTGAGCCCGATTGTCATTTGCTGGAGTTATTGGAAGTTGTGTGTGCCTCCAGCACAGCACAGTATACAGCTGTATATGCCCCTTTAACTCTGCTGTTTTCTTGTTATTGTCTGCGTGCCCTGACCGCAGTATACACCGTGATATTCACCTCACCTATATAGCTAGTGGTCCATCTTTAACAATAGAGCTTGCAGTCAGCAGTGTCACTCAGGAGATAGTGCGTGCTGTGTGCCTGCTCTGTACCCAGTACATACCGCTATTATCCACCTACATAGCTGTTCTCTATTTGGGCCCGATTGACATCTGCTGGAGTTATTGGAAGTTGTGTGTGCCTCCAGCACAGCACAGTATACAGCTGTATATACCCCTTTAACTCTGCTGTTTTCTTGTTATTGTCTGCGTGCCCTGACCGCAGTATACACCGTGATATTCACCTCACCTATATAGCTAGTGGTCCATCTTTAACAATAGAGCTTGCAGTCAGCAGTGTCACTCAGGAGATAGTGCGTGCTGTGTGCCTGCTCTGTACCCAGTACATACCGCTATTATCCACCTACATAGCTGTTCTCTATTTGGGCCCGATTGACATCTGCTGGAGTTATTGGAAGTTGTGTGTGCCTCCAGCACAGCACAGTATACAGCTGTATATACCCCTTTAACTCTGCTGTTTTCTTGTTATTGTCTGCGTGCCCTGACCGCAGTATACACCGTGATATTCACCTCACCTATATAGCTAGTAGTCCATCTTTAACAATAGAGCTTGCAGTCAGCAGTGTCACTCAGGAGATAGTGCGTGCTGTGTGCCTGCTCTGTACCCAGTACATACCGCTATTATCCACCTACATAGCTGTTCTCTATTTGGGCCCGATTGACATCTGCTGGAGTTATTGGAAGTTGTGTGTGCCTCCAGCACAGCACAGTATACAGCTGTATATACCCCTTTAACTCTGCTGTTTTCTTGTTATTGTCTGCGTGCCCTGACCGCAGTATACACCGTGATATTCACCTCACCTATATAGCTAGTGGTCCATCTTTAACAATAGAGCTTGCAGTCAGCAGTGTCACTCAGGAGATAGTGCGTGCTGTGTGCCTGCTCTGTACCCAGTACATACCGCTATTATCCACCTACATAGCTGTTCTGTATTTGGGCCCGATTGGCATCTGCTGGAGTTATTGGAAGTTGTGTGTGCTTCCAGCACAGCACAGTATACATCTGTATATACCCCTTTAACTCTGCTGTTCTATAAAAAAGGCATCTGCAGGAGTTAGTGGGTGTTGTGTGCCTCCAGCACAATATAAACTACCCAACTACTGTTTTACCCAACTCCCTTCAGGCCATTACCATGTCTGGAAGGCCAGCAAGGAGAGGCAGACAGGCGCGAGCCGATAAAAGAGGGCAAGCAGGCTCTGTGTCTAGAGACAACAGTGCTGGTCGGGGATGCGGTGCATTGTCATCAGCACGTGGCCATGGGACATGCTTGTCCTTCTTTTCTGCAGCTGGACATGTTGAACCGCAACATGCCAACGACTTGGCAGAGTGGATGACCAAGCCCTCTTCATCCTCCTCATCCTCTCTCACCCAGTCTCAGGGTAGTAGAAAAGCAGCTGCCAACACATCGTCGTCCCTCCTCTCAATGTCATCATCAGTGACTCCTTCCCTAGACCCACCACGTCCTCCTGAGGAGTCTCCTGAACTCTTTGAGCACAGTGTTGGGTACATGCTCCAGGAGGATGCCCAGTGTTTGGTGGGCTCTGATGATGACACTCAGCTAGAGGAAGGCAGTAGCGTGAGCACAGAGAGAGGGGATGCTCAAGAAGGACAGCAATCTGGCAGTAATGTTCCACAAGCTGCAGCATACTGCCAGGTTTGCTACAGCGATGAAGAGGGAGGGGATGATGAGGGCACTGACTCCACGTGGGTGCCTGGAAGGAGGGAGGAGGAGGAGGAGGAGGCACATGTCCAACGAGGCAGGATGCCCTCCGGGGGCCAGCTTAGGGGCAGCACACCGACTGAATCACACCGCAGAGCTCCGCCTGCGCAGAGCGCTTCCTCTGCGCAGAGCGCTTCCTCTGCGCGTTATTCTAAAAGTTCTTTGGTGTGGGCCTTTTTTGAGACGAGTGCATCAGATCGCACCGCTGCTATTTGCAACATATGTCTCAAGCGTATCTCACGTGGCCAAAACATCAGCCGCTTGGGCACCACATGCTTGACCAGACATATGTTGACCTGCCATGCAGCTCGTTGGCAAGCATACCTCAAAGACCCACACCAAAGAACAAAGCGGACCTCTCCTTGCTCCTCATCAGCTGGCATCTCCAACCCCACTAGACCTTCAGTCCTCTCTGAAACCTGCTCTGAGAGGAATGAAGGTGTAGAATTAGGTGTGTCACAGCCAAGTGCTTCCGGGAACTCTGCTAGTGGTACATCCACGTCCGATTATAGCAGACAAATGTCCCTGCCCCAGCTGCTGGACCGGCGGAAGAAATTTACTCCCAGCCATCCACATGCCCAGCGGTTGAATGCTAGCTTGGCTAAATTGCTAGCACTTCAACTGCTGCCTTTTCAGTTGGTAGATTCGGCCCCCTTCCGTGAGTTTGTACAATGTGCGGTTCCTCAGTGGCAGGTCCCCAAACGCCACTTTTTCTCACGGAAGGCAATTCCGGCTCTCTACCGGCATGTGGAAGGCAATGTCCTTGCCTCGCTGGACAGGGCGGTCAGCGGTAAGGTGCATATTACCGCTGACTCATGGTCCAGCAGGCATGGACAGGGACGTTACCTGTCTTTCACGGCCCATTGGGTCACTCTTCTGGCTGCTGGGAAGGATGCAGGACAAGGTGCAGTAGTATTGGAGGTTGTTCCGCCACCACGCCTCCAAAATGCTACTATTGGTTGTGACACACCTCTCTCCTCCACCCCCTCCTCTTCTTCTTCCTCCACGGCCTCTTCCAGTGCTCTGTCCTCAGAACCAGCGGTGCTCCGTAGGCGTTGCAGGGGCTACGCAAGTACGCAGGCAAAACGATGCCATGCCGTGCTTGCGCTGGTTTGTTTGGGGGACAGGAGCCACACTGGGGCGGATGTTTTGTCAGCTCTGCAGGGGCAGGCCGAGAGGTGGTTGACGCCACGCCAGCTTAAGCCAGGAATGGTGGTTTGCGACAATGGCACCAACCTCCTCTCCGCCCTCCGACAGGGACAACTGACCCATGTGCCCTGTGTAGCTCACGTCCTTAACCTGGTGGTGCAGCGGTTCTTGGGCAGGTACCCCGGCTTACAGGATGTCCTGAAACAGGCCAGGAGAGTCTGTGTGCATTTCCGCCGATCATTTAATGCCTGTGCTCGGCTGGCTGAGCTCCAAAAGGAGTTGAACCTGCCCAAGAACCGCCTTATATGTGACATGCCCACCAGATGGAACTCAACATTGGCCATGCTGCAGCGGCTGCACACGCAGCAGAGGGCCATCAATGAGTACCTGTGCGACTACGGCACCAGGACAGGGTCAGGAGAGCTTGGTTTTTTCTCACCACGCCAGTGGGGCATGATCAGGGATGCATGCACTGTCCTGTCACCGTTTGAGGAGGCCACAAGGATGGTGAGCAGTGACAGTGCATGCATCAGTGACACTATACCTCTTGTCCACCTCTTGGAGCATACGCTGCGTGGAATAATGGACAGGGCACTTGAGGCAGAACAGAGGCAGGAAGAGGAGGACTTCCTTGCCTCTCAAGGCCCCCTTTATCCAGACAGTGTTCCTGCTGTGCCACCCATCACACAGGAAGAGGGTGAGGAGGAGGAAGAGGAGGAGGAGGATGATTGTGTCAGCATGGAGGTGGAGGCTGGCACTCAGCATCAGCAGCAGCAGTCTTATAGGGATGATTTACAGTCCCAAGAAACACGTGGACTTGTACGTGGCTGGGAGGAGGTAGCTGCGGATCATGTTGTCCTTAGTGACCCAGAGGACTCCGGACCGAATGCCTCAGCTAACCTACGCTGCATGGCCTCCCTGATCCTGCAAAGCCTGCGGAAGGATCCTCGTATTCTTCGGATCAAGGAGAGGGACCATTACTGGCTGGCCACTCTCCTTGATCCACGGTACAAGGGTAAGGTTGCCGACCTTATCTTGCCATCGCAGAGGGAGCAGAGGATGAGACATCTCCGGGAGGCCTTGCAGAAAGCTCTGTGCAACGCGTTCCCAGAGACTGGGAGGTCACAAACTCCTGGTCCTGGACAACGTGTTGCTGAGGCATCAGTCAGAAGGAGCGGTGGAGAAGGTGGCCGTCTGACTGATGCGTTCAGACAATTTTTTAGTCCGCAGCCCCAAGGTATGATTGGTTCCAGCACCCATCGCCAGCGTCTAATTTACATGGTGCAGGAATACCTAGGGGCAAGGTCAGACTTGGACACCTTTCCCACTGAAAATCCTCTGGCTTACTGGGTCTTGAGGATGGATCACTGGCCAGAGCTTGCACAGTATGCAATTGAGCTCCTGGCCTGTCCTGCATCCAGCGTTCTTTCGGAACGCACCTTCAGTGCTGCTGGTGGCTTCGTTACCGATCACAGGGTGCGCCTGTCCACCGAATCAGTTGATCGACTGACCTTCATCAAGATGAATCAGTCTTGGATCACCCACAGCTACCAAGCACCTGAAGCTGATGTAACCGAATAATTTTTTTTGAAATACCACATCCCTTCAAGACTGCCTATGCTGATGCTGAGTGACTGTCCTGTTATGTTGATTGTCTATCCTCTTCCTCCTCCGCTGATATGTTGGAAGAACATTTTTGGTTCTGGGTGATGCCAGCAGCCCAATTTTTCTGCCCCTGTTTAACAGGGGTGTTTAAGTACAATTTTTGATGCAATGCTTTGCAGCAGGGCTAATTCCTGCAAAAAAACTAGAGTGTATGGCAGAGGTTGCAGTGTGATGGCACCAGTGCCTAAGGCCCAATTTTTCTGCCCCTGTTTAACAGGGGCGTTTAAGTACAATTTTTGATGCAATGCTTTGCAGCAGGGCTAATTCCTGCAAAAAAACTAGAGTGTATGGCAGAGGTTGCAGTGTGATGGCACCAGTGCCTAAGGCCCAATTTTTCTGCCCCTGTTTAACAGGGGCGTTTAAGTACAATTTTTGATGCAATGCTTTGCAGCAGGGCTAATTCCTGCAATAAAACTAGAGTGTATGGCAGAGGTTGCAGTGTGATGGCACCAGTGCCTAAGGCCCAATTTTTCTGCCCCTGTTTAACAGGGGCGTTTAAGTACAATTTTTGATGCAATGCTTTGCAGCAGGGCTAATTCCTGCAATAAAACTAGAGTGTATGGCAGAGGTTGCAGTGTGATGGCACCAGTGCCTAAGGCCCAATTTTTCTGCCCCTGTTTAACAGGGGCGTTTAAGTACAATTTTTGATGCAATGCTTTGCAGCAGGGCTAATTCCTGCAAAAAAACTAGAGTGTATGGCAGAGGTTGCAGTGTGATGGCACCAGTGCCTAAGGCCCAATTTTTCTGCCCCTGTTTAACAGGGGCGTTTAAGTACAATTTTTGATGCAATGCTTTGCAGCAGGGCTAATTCCTGCAATAAAACTAGAGTGTATGGCAGAGGTTGCAGTGTGATGGCACCAGTGCCTAAGGCCCAATTTTTCTGCCCCTGTTTAACAGGGGCGTTTAAGTACAATTTTTGATGCAATGCTTTGCAGCAGGGCTAATTCCTGCAATAAAACTAGAGTGTATGGCAGAGGTTGCAGTGTGATGGCACCAGTGCCTAAGGCCCAATTTTTCTGCCCCTGTTTAACAGGGGCGTTTAAGTACAATTTTTGATGCAATGCTTTGCAGCAGGGCTAATTCCTGCAATAAAACTAGAGTGTATGGCAGAGGTTGCAGTGTGATGGCACCAGTGCCTAAGGCCCAATTTTTCTGCCCCTGTTTAACAGGGACATGTAATTACAATTCTTGATATAATATTTCACAGGAGGGCCCCTTCCTGTGCCCACCCAGAGTAACTGTGAGGACTTATAGTGTTGTGGCACCAGCACCACAACCACCAAAGGTCAATTTTTCTACCACTGTTCAACAATGGCATGTAATTACAATTCTTGATATAATCGTTCACAGCAGGGCGCTCCAGCGGCCATCAAGAGTCACTTTGAGGGCTTACAATGTTGTTGCAAAACCAACACCTTGTTCCGCCATTTCTGCAGAGCATATAGGGCAGGCCCCTACTTTCAAACATCCAATTTACAAACATCTCCTACTTGCAAACGGAAGGAGACAACAGCAAGTGAGATGAAAAAAGATGGACGACAAAACAAATTATACAGGGGTGATAACCCTTCCCTATGTTTTCCAAAAAGCTTAAAGATATTTTTTTTGACTGGAGCTACACTTTAAAAATGTACCGCTTGAAAATGACAAACAGATTCAACTTAACACAACAAACCTACACAGTCCCTGTCTTGTTTGCACCGCCTGTATACTGCTGTTCTGAGTATATAGGGCCTGGGGGCCACACGCATTTCCTTTTTTTAATATGGGTACGGGGTTCCCCTTAATATGCGTACAAGACCCAAATAGGCTGGTAATGGGCAGGGAGGGCTACCCATGCCATTTTTCTCAATGATTTTCAACCATATTACAGGAACCAGATATAACATTAAAACCGCAAGCAGTTTTAAATGGTGTTATTTCCGTTTAATGTCATTTTGTGCAGGGACTGTTCTAAACACGGGAAACACGTGGCACTTCACAGGCATACTATAGACACCCCCCAGGCACCATATTTAAAGGAATATTTCACTTTTTTTTTTTCACTTTAATCGTCATTAAAATCAGTGCTCCCGCCAAAACGGTAGTCTTTAAAACTTTTTTTTGCAGTGACCCATGTCCCCTGAGGCAGGAGGCAGATCGCCAAACCCTTTTTAGCACACTATCTTGCATATTAGCCGTTAAAATTAGCACTTTCCAATTCGAACGTTCGAGTCCCATAGACTTCAATGGGGTTCTAACGTTCGTGCCGAACGCGGGGGTCGTTCGCAAGTTCTGGTGCGAACCGAACCGGGGGGTGTTCGGCTCATCCCTGTTCATTGCTAGGGACCTGCTACCTTGTAAATGTGCCCAAGAGATAATGCATGGAAAGTATACGTAAAAAATGTTCTTAACAATCTCTGAACCTTTACAGTTGTTCATAAAGGAAAAGACGTCCAACATTTAATAGCTATGATAAGTGTAAATGACAGCCAGGTCACACAAGTAGAAAAACAACACACAGAATTACCATTGACACTTTCATGGAAAAGAAGTGAGTCATGTTGGCATAATGTTCTTTTCAGGATGTGAGCATACATGTACTGTACATTTAACTATTATCCATGGTTAAATCTCATGTGTATAAATACCTTTAGGGGATATCAACATAGTTATTAGAACTTAATTTCTTCTTCATTTCATTTTTGCTTTCAGAAATTGAGGGTGAGGAGGAGAGAATGAAAGATTTTTTTTAAATTAAACACACAAAGAAATGCAGGGTATATACAGTATATGTAAGAAAAATAAACATATTTGTGATGCAAGTTATATATATATATATATATATATATATATATATATATATATATATATATATATATATATATTCAGAGAGAACACACATCACATATCAAGAGATTTTATATATACAGTATCTCACAAAAGTGATTACATCCCTCACATTTTTGTAAATATTTTATTATATCTTTTCATGTGAGAATGCTGAAGAAATGACACTTTGCTACAATGTAAAGTAGTGAGTGTACAACTTGTATAACAGTGTAAATTTGCTGTCCCCTCAAAATAACTCAACACACAGCCATTAATGTCTAAACCGCTGGCAACAAAAGTGAGTACACCCCTAAGACCCCTTTCACACTGAGCCATGCTTTTGCATCACTTTTTGGCTGCTAGCAGGAAGGTTTTTACCCAAAAAAACTTCTGTTTTGCGGTGGTTTCAAATCGTTTTGCAGGCACTTTGGAAGTGCTGCCCATTCATTGCAATGGGCAGGGCATTTTGGGAGCGCTAAAACAGCACTACCAACCTGCTCCAAAGATGCTGCTTGCAGGAGTTTTCGCAACATCCTGCAAGTGTGAAAAGACACACTGTAATGAATGGAAGGTGGTTTTTAGAGACTTAGCAGGAGCTATTTATAGTGCTAAAGCTCCTGAAATCCGCCCCAGTGAGAAAGGGGTCTCAGGGCGGTCCCGGCACACTGTGCTGGGACCGCCCTGTCAGCTCTCCGCTCTCCTTTATGGGGGATCGGATGAGCACTGACCGTCTGTCCGTGTTCATCTGATCTGCTCTGCAGACGGATAGAAAAATAGGATTTTCCTCCGTCTGCAGAATCGGACAATAGCAGAGGCGGATGATAGCGGGTGTCTGCGGATGTTTATCTGCAGACACCCGCTATCCCATAGGAATGCATGTATGTCTGTATTTCATCCGCATATGGATGGATGAAATACAGACATAATGTCCGCATGTGTGAAAGGGGCCTTAGTAAAAATTTCCTAATTGGGCCCAATTAGCCATTTTCCCGCCCCGGGAATCATGTGACTTGTTATTTTTACAATGTCTCCGATGTGAATAGGGAGCAAGTGTGTTAAAAAAAGTATTAAAAAAAACAACATTGAAAAAAAAGCCTTTATTTCATTTGTAAACAACTTTGCAATGCTTTGTGCCAGAATCATAATATTAGTGTTATCTCAGGCAGGACAAATTAAAGGAGAAATACAACCAAAGCTATTCTACTTCTCCTGTTCGTTCTGCACTCCTGTGACCCATTTTTAGCCGACAGCAGGCTCACTCAGCCAATCCAGGCTCTGGGTCGATCCAGAATTTACAGTCTGGATCCACCCAGATGCCTACATCGGCAGCTGGCTCAGCCTCTCAGCGAGTCACTTAGAGCCTGAACCAGCTGCTGCCACCCGCTTCACAGTCCGGGGCTCCAGTGAGCACTGGAGGGGCAGAGCAGAGAGCCGGTGACTGACAGGATGAGAACTGAGCAATCAGAGGTCTTTGATCGCTCAGTTTTCAGTCTAAGAAGTGGTGGGGGATAGATGCAGCACCAGATCAATACTATATCCACCTAGGGGAGTATAAATGTTTATTTTTTTTTAAACCCCATACTTCTCTTTTAAGGCATCCAGGTATGAAGATTCTTTAATTTGAACAGATGTATATCCCTTAAAGTGGTTGTGAAGGCTGAAGGTTTTTTTACCATCATGCATTCTATGCGTGAAGGTAAACAACTTCCAGGGTGCAGCTCCCCCCCACAACCCCTCCCTTATATTTAAATGAGCCCCCTTTCGATCAGCGATGTGTACGGGAGCCTAAGCTGTCCAGGGTCTCTTTCACCTCATTGGCTGGACACAGCAGTGGGAGCCATTGGCTGTCAATCGCATCCAGTGAGCCAATGAGGAGAGAGCCAGGGACAGGGCCAAGCTGCTGCTTTGTGTCTCTTTTGGATGCATAGAGCGGGGCAGGGAGCGAGCATGCACCAATGCCCCTATAGCAAGCAGCTTGCTATTGGGGACACTGGTCAAGGGGGAGGAGCCAGGAGCACCAGTGAGGCACCTGAGAAGAAGAGGACAAGGGGTGCTCTATGCAAAGCCTCTGCACAGAGCAGGTAATTATGATATGTTTGGTACTTAAAAAAAGTAAAAAAAAAAATGAACCTTTACAATCACTTTAAACTTAAAGGCTAGATTTAGACATGCATTTAAATTCACTATTCACTTGAAGAACCATCGTCCATGTTCGGGTCTCTTTTGAGGAGCGATTGACAAGCAGTGAGAAGACGATGTGATGCCTCCTTATCTACTGTTTTAAAAAAAATTCAAACAGATGGGCAGCAACCACATATATTCTACATGGTCGTGGGGCATTTGCAGCACTTTTGGGGGGCTTGCTGCGTGATTATAACAATGCGTTGGACAGTTTTTTTCGCAAGTGCAAAGCATTGTGACTGTGGCATTTAAACACCCCTTTCCATTGTAATTGCAGCTTAAAGGGGGTGGTTGGGGTGGTGCTAGAGAAGCAGCTCAATTGTTCATTCTTACTGCCTCCCATCTACACGTCTAATCTTAGCCCTAAACTTAACACAGAGAGTTTGAAAACAACTGTATTAGCAATTTTTTTTATAACAGGAGACATAAAGACATAATACAATTGGATTCATACTGTTAAGCCTTCATATAAATCTACTATTTACTTCATGTATCTGTGTTTTGTTGAAACAAATGTAGACAGCACCATTAATGTGACTAAAATTGTGCCTGTTAGAAAATTGAGCCCCTGAGTCTTTAAAAAAGATGTCATGCTAGCAGATCCAACATCACATGCTCCTTATACTATGAGCGATTGGTCAGTCTGTGAGATGTATTGTAGCCTGGCACCTAATTATGTCTGAATGGAGAGGTTTGTTGCCTAATTGCTGCAGGGACTTATGCCACGTACACATGATTGGAATTTCGGCCAGCAAAAGTTCAATAAGCCCTTGTACACACGGTCGGAGAATCCGTCGGAATGTGTCCTATCGGACCGTGTCGTCTGATAATCCGACTGTGTGTGGTATGCATCGGATTGATTCTGTCGGAATATCCGTCGGACCCAATTTTCCAACATGTTGGAAATATTTCCCGACCAACTGGGCCGGTTGGACATACTCCGATCATGTGTAGAGAATTTTGATCGGACCAAGTGCCACGCATGCTCAGATCAAATTCCTACATCAAAGCTATTGGCTACTAGCCTGAATGTAGTCCCATCGTAACGAAATTAAGTCATCACGTTCTGAAAGATCAGATTTTTCGCCAACTTTGTCCGACCGTGTGTATGCAACAGTTTCGGACAAGATCCGACGGACAAAATCCGACGGGCAAAATCCGACAGATTTGGTTGTGGAAATCTCCGACCGTGTGTACAGGGGCTTAGATCTTTTCATCGGACAATGCGACAGTGTGTAGGCTCCATCGGAATTTAGCTGGCCAAATTCCCACCAGCAAAAACTTGAGAGCATGTTCTCAATTTTTCCGAAGGAAAAAGTTTCTATCTGTCAGGGCTGGCTTAGCCCTTCCTCCTCTGGGCTGGCCGCTCAGCTGTCGGCTAATTGGCAGCTCTCTTCTTTTTCCATAGTTACCAGCTGTTCCCGATGATGCTTGTCTGACCTGCCTATTTTAAGCCTTCCAGCTCACTCTTTCCTTTGCCTTCGTGTGGTCACATCACTAGGAACCATCTCCTGCTGTTTGTTTCAAGACTGGCTTGCTGACATCCCTCCTGGCTTCTATCTTGCTTGCAGTTGCTCTCCTTGGATCCCTGACGTCTGGACTGGCTGATTACCCGATCTGGTTTATGAACTTTGGACTGGCTGACTACCTGATCTGGCTACTGGACTCTGGCTGTGCTTGACTACGCTTTTTCTATTTACCTTTTTATTTTTATTAATAAACAAGTGTGATTTGATTGTAGAAATAATAGTTATAAATTATCCTCGCGCCACGCGTGATTTGATTGTACTTCTGTCTCTGTCTGTTTCATGGTTCCTGACACTATCGGAATTTCGATCGTCTGTAGCAATTCCGACGTGCAGAATTCCTACGCATGCTCGGAAACAATTCGACGCATGCTTGGAAGCATTGAACTTGATTTTTTCTCGGCTTGTCGTAGTGTTGTACGTCACCGCGTTCTTGACGGTCGAAATTTGGTGTGACCGTGTGTAGGCAAGACAGCTTGACAGCGGGAAAACCATCAGTTTGAATTACAGAAAAAAAAAGGTGCAATGATGACATTAGGTTGTATATCTAGGTTTTGCATGTTCTATAGCTAGGTTTTATAGAAAATCTTGCTCACCATATATATATGCCATGATCCAGCAGATCCATGTATCACCACTACTCGATCAATGGTGTCCTCAATGCTGAGAAATAGCAGACACTGATCCATCATGCCATTCCATCAGCAAGGTGTGTGATTGTCACCAATTTTATTCTGCAGCAACACAACAACCCCAAACATACAGCCAATGTTATTAAGAACTATCGTCAGAGTAAAGAAGAACAAGGAGTCCTGGAAGTGATGGTTTGGCCCCCATAGAGCCTCCCAACATCATCCAGTCTGTCTTTGATTACACAAAGAGACAGAATAATTTGAGGCAGCTTGCATCCACAGAAGATCTGTGGCTAGTTCTGCAGGATTTTTGGAGCAACCTACCTGCTGAGTTCCTTCAAAAATTGTGTGCAAGTGTATCTACAAGAGTTGATGCTGTTTTGAAGGCAAAGGGAGGTCACACCAAATATTGATTTGATTTGGATTTCTCTTCTGTTCATTTACTTTCTGTATATATTTATTTTTTGGAAGATATTAAAAATAATATTTAACCACTACAATACAGGGCACTTTCACCCCCTTCCTTCCCAGCCCAATTTTCAGCTTTCAGCGCTCTCGCTCTTTCAGTGACAATTGCGTGGTCATGCTACACTGTACCCAAATGAAATTGTTATCATTTTTTTCGCACAAATAGAGCTTTATTTTGGTGTTATTTATTCACGACTCCGTTTTTTTTTTTTTGCGATATAAGCGCAAAAATAGCGGAAATTTGGAAAAAAAACTATATTTTCTTTTTTCTATTTGAAAAGAAATCCAATAAAATCAAATTTTGTCATAAATTTAAGCCAAAATGTATTCTGCTACATGTTTTTGGTAAAAAAAATTCCGTTAAGTGTATAATAATTGGTTTGTGTGATCACGGACATATGTACGCAAATGATCATGTACATATGTGTGCAGGTGATCACGTACATATGTGTGCAGATAATCATTGGGACATGTGATTTTAGTGGGACATATATGGGGGACATGTTTTTATTATTAGGGACATGTGTTTTTATTATTTGGGGACATGTATGTTTTGGGGACATGTGTGTTTTGGGGACATATGTGGGGACTGTGTTTGTACTGTGTGGTGTGTTGTGTGTGTACACTACACTGATGATCAGTGAGTAAAAAGCTGTAAAAAGCAGCCCATACTCACTGATCATCAGCCGGCTGCAGCGATCTGCTCTCTTCTCCTCAGCGGTGACTTCCGTGTGAGGAGAGGAGAGCCGATTGCCTAGCAACCGGCTGTTTGTTTACATCACATGACGGCCGTGATTGGACACGGCCGTCATGTGATCAGGAGGGCCAATCACAGAGCCCTCCTGCCGATCTGAGATGTGCCGTGTCCGGGTGACACGAGCACATCGGGATCGCGCCGCTGCGCGGGCGCGCGCGCGCGATCCCGCTGCTCCTGAATGACGTTCCCAAACGTCCTATCAGGAGCAGGCGGCTCCCACCCGGCCGTATATACGCATTGGCCGGGTGGGAAGTGGTTAAAGACCCTGGCTAAATTACCACTAATATCTCAAGAAACATGCTCATTGTTTGTATACTGCCTGCCAGTGTTACTGAGTTGGTCTTCATTAACCACTTGCTGACCGCTGCATGCCGATGTACATCGGCACAATGGCAACGGTGGGCAAATGGGCATACCTGTACATCCCCTTTAATTGGTGGGGCTAGTGGGCACACACACAGCGTAACCGCGTCTGCGCCTCCTGCGGACTCGATGTCCGCTGGTGTCTCGCAATTGTGTCACAGAGAGGCAGAACGGGGAGATGCCTATGTAAACAAGGCATTTCCCTGTTCTGACTAGTGACAAGACAGAGATCTACTGCTCAAACGCTTGCAATGCCATCTGGGTCCTCCAAATATCTTGCTCAGGCTGAAGGTATTTAGAGACAATGCTCAATATTGCTGGAATATTGATACGCCTTGTTTTAAAGCTTGTTTGTGAGTATATTTCTTGTTATTTTATGAATACATTTTATCTTTGGTAATGCACAAGGTCGTGCGCCCCCCTGTTCTTTTTGTATATGTAAGTAGTAGTCCACCCCCCCCCCCCCCCCACAGTTAGAATCACTCCCTAGGACACACTTAACCTCTGCATTGCCCCTAGTGCATTTTTATAGCACTGATCGCTGTATGAATGACAATGGTCCCAAAATAGTGTCAAAAGTGTCCGGTGTGTCTGCCATAATGTCGCAGTCATAATAAAAAAAATCTCAGATCGCCGCCATTACTAAAAAAAAAAAAAAAAAAAATTATAATAAAAATGCCATAAATCTATCCCCTATTTTGTAGACACTATAACTTTTGCGCAAACCAATCAATATAAGCTTATTGCAATTTTTTTTTTACCAAAAAGATGTAGAAGACTACATATCGGCCTAAACTGAGGAAAAAATATTTTTTTATATATTTTTGGGGGATATTTATTATAGCAAAAAGTAAAAAATATAGCTTTTTTTAAAAATTGTCGCTCTTTTTTTGTTTATAGCGCAAAAAATAAAAACCACAGAGGTGATCAAATACCACTAAAAGAAAGCTCTATTTGTGGGGAAAAAAGAACGTCAATTTTGTTTTGGTAATTTTGATTGAATATGAATTATCACTTAATTTTGATTGTATATGAATTGTTCTAGCTGATTTCACTTAATCTATTGGAATTATCTGATTAATTTTCATTTACTTGCACAAACAGTAATAGCCTCAGTGGGGGTAGGTAGCGCAGCTAATTTTGGTCTCTATATGCATTGTATTTTGGATGTGTATCACATCCTGGTAGCTGCAGCTGTACCTGGGTTTTTGTTTTTTAATATTTTAGTAAGTAATTTTAATTTTTTAAATTAAAAGTAAGTAATTTTTTTCTCTTATCTGTTTTGGTGCAAGATCGCACGGCCGCGCAATTGTCAGTTAAAGTGACGCAGTGTTGAACAGCAAAAAATGCTCTGGTCAGGAAAGGGGTAAAATCTTTCGGGGATAAAGCGGTTAATACTGCCCCAGTGCAGTCTGCTTATTGTTACTGGTAAACCTGGATAAGATATTTTCAGTTGTCCCTACTATGGGCCCTTATTCTGTACCTAGAACTGATCTTCTAGCACAGTGGGATGCGCATATACTCTTCTAGGGATCATTTCTAGGTGTATTGTTACAGAATGGACAATCTCTTTCAGCATGTGGCATTTGGTATGCAAGGAAAACCCAACTCCGAAATCTCCAGCAACAGGTCCATTGACCAGGCAACCCCACTGCTTTATGTACTGTACGGTTGTAAGCCAAGACCACTTCACTCACATTCTGATAACAATGATCCTGATGCCTTTGCTCCAGGGTCCTCAACATGTTAAAAAAGGTGCAGTTAAAGTGCTCACAAGCCACATTCCCCTGTGGATGATATGTGGTGGTGTGAGACTTCCAGTCCTCACATGTGCGCCATCGATCCCCACGTGCTGCTTCATACTTCCTGTCCTGAGGCTGCCTGGTCATCCCAGCTACCACACACCACTCCTTTCAGGAGCAGCTGCAACTTGGGATGGTGGATGCCTTTTCCTCCCGGCTGCAGATGCAACAATGATTTTAATGCATGGAATCATCCACACACTGTGAGTTGCCAATTTTTGTGTGCCGTTTCCACCTCTCTACCTTGCTGAACTTAGATTGGTGCCCCTCTTGACGTCTCTCTTAGCTATTGCAGGTGCCATCCAGATCATATCTAGTGTATCCATTATGACAGTTCACTTGGTGACTTCTCCAGCTTGGAAGCATTTAAAATGTTTACACATCCTCTACACTTAGTCTACGCACTTTGCTATGCTATTTTTGTCTGTTTGTCACTTAGAGATCTCTTCAGTCTTTCAGAAGTGCTGCGTTAAGTGTGCTGGAGTGGATGCTTCAGCTGTTCCTAAAGCCATAGGATTTATGCTGAGAATTTGTACCACACTACTTTCCAGCCCAGGCTGCACCCATCATGCCATATTGACATTTTCCATGGGTCAGACCAGTATGGGGGCAGTTGTAGTTGTTATATTAGTGGAAGGGAGATCACACCCACTTTCTCAGGTTGACGCAGAAAGTCTAGATGATGTACCTCACAAATCCAGATGACAGTTTGCCATAGCATTTAGTCCTATTGCCCCACTCTGGAAACAGTGGAACTGTTTTTATGTAAACAGGTCCAGATCCCTGAGGACATTATTACACAGGACTTTAGAGATTATATGGCCTCCAGTCACAACTTTTCTTACATGGTCCATAGTTTAGTCCATAACTTGAATAGATATCCAGGTGACTCCTTCTATCAGAATAGGGAGGTTAGTGGTGGCCTTTGGGGACCAAGCAATCCAGTCTTGGTTTGGGTCCTAAAACATTGCAAGTTATATTCCATGGTAGCAACCTTGGATCTGGTGTCAATAAAGCACCAAACCTGTTGTCTGTTCAGCACCACATTAAAGTAAAATTAAAGTTTTTTTTTTTTAAATAACAAACATGTTATACTTACCTGCTCTGTGCAATGGTTTTGCACAGAGCAGCCCAGATGCTACTTTGCGTATCCGTTCACACACAGAGCCATGACTCGCCCCCACCCCCCTCTCTCCTCATTGGCTCACTGGCTGTGATTAACACAGAGCCGTGACCTGGCCCCACCCCCTGTCCTCATTGGCTCACTGGCTGTGATAGACAATAAGACAATAAGAAGTGAGAGCCAAGGCTCTTGTTAAATCACTGCTTAGAGACAGGGCTCAGGTTAGTATTAGGGGGGTTGGTGGGGCTTTTGCACACAGAAGGTTTTTACCTTCATTCATAGAATACATGAAGGTGAAAAAACCTTGAGCCTTTAGAACCACTTTAACTATGGGGCTTGGAAAGATCATATTAATGTCAGTTCTGGGACGAGCTATGGTGGTTCCTGCAGGTTGTCCCCCTGCTAGTTTAACTGCTTGCAAGAGAAGGTTCTATTCTCTCTGTGACTGCAGTTTCTGACAATTTGTCCAGGGTGCCCATATCACCAGCATTTATGGTCTTAATCAGGATCTCGCCGTAATGGGTTCCCAATTTCAATGATCTGAGCCAGATCCTCTTTGACAGTCATCACCTCTTGCTGCATGGATGCAAATAACCACACCAGCTCCCACACTGTTGTTTCTAGAACCAAGATGGGAGAAGGTGAAAAGGCTTCCTCCCTGAGAAATAGCTCCTTCCTTGTCACTGTCATTGTTGTCATCCGCCTGGAAGAAAATCACCTGGCTTTTAGGAAAAAACTCAAGACCTTCCTCTTTTAGCAGATGATCAAAGCTCGCCACAGCGCCTAGAGGCGATTCAGTTCGCATTGTGCGCTATATAAGTATTTCATTCATTCATTCATTCATTGTTCTCCTTCCACTGCTTCCAGCATGATATCAGTTAAGGTCATTGCCATATAAGACCTCACCTGTTCCTGTAGAGTCCTACATATTAGTCCAGCAGTCACCCCTGTGATTAAAAGATCTCAAACCATTCTGTCTGTTGCACTAATGTCAGCACAGCCTGTATAGTCATTCTTTTCCAGCCATTTCCACAACTTCTGTAGGACCACTGCAAAGTGAGAAAGGGTTTCGCCTTTGTGCTGCCTTCTCATAAAGAACCTCCTCTGTAACTCCATCATGGAGATGTTCTCTCCAAAGTAGCCCTTCAGCTGGGTGACTATCTGAACATGGGTGGATTGCTTCCCTTCAGGCAGTCCTAGTATGGCTTCCTGGGAATTCTCTTCAAAAGAATTTATGGCTAGCTCTGGTATCAGTTTAGTGGGCACCTGGTAGAGGTATACTGCACTCTCCAGCCATCCCAGCCAATCAAGGGGATATTGGTCCCATTATACTTAGGGACCAAAGCTAGGGCCATTCCTTAGGTCAGGGGTGCCCAACCTTTTGAAAAGTGAGGGCCACTTAAGCAACTTGGCAACTGGTCACAGGCCACAATGAGTGGAGCAGAAGGATGACCGTTCCATGTCCACTCTGGACGGGCGGACGCAGGCATGTACTGGCCATCAGGACTACCAGGAGTTTCCCGGTGGGCCGAAGGCTCAGTGGGCCAGTCAGGGGCAGTCCTGGAGCCACTCCTCTCTGACAGTGAGTGATCACGATTTCACGCCTGTCAGGAGGAGCAGCTTCCGGCATATGCTGGAGAGAGCATTAGGCTTCCTGCTCCCTCCAGCCTGCAGGGGGAGATAGACAGTGGGCAGACTTTCCTTCCTCTCTCCCCTTCTCACTTGTCACTTATCACATGACCAGAGAGAGGAAGAAGAGAAGCTGCCTTCAGAACTGTGAGTACACGTGGGAGGGGGACACTCTGATGTAAGGGGGCTGCTGATGGAAATCTGATGTAAGGGGGCCTGCTGATGGGACTGTGATGTAAGGGGGCCTGCTGATGGGACTGTGATGTAAGGGGGCCTGCTGATGGGACTCTGATGTAAGGGGGCCTGCTGATGGGACTCTGATGTAAGGGGGCCTGCTGATGGGACTCTGATGTAAGGGGGCCTGCTGATGGGACTCTGATGTAAGGGGGCCTGCTGATGGTACTCTGATGTAAGGGGGCTGCTGATGGGACGCTGATGTAAGGGGGGCTGCTGATGGGACTCTGATATAAGAGGGGCTGCTGATGGGACTCTGATGTAAGAGGGGCTGCTGATGGGACTCTGATGTAAGGGGGGCTGCTGATGGGACTCTGATGTAAGGGGGCCTGCTGATGGGACTCTGATGTAAGGGGGCCTGCTGATGGGACTCTGATGTAAGGGGGGCTGCTGATGGGACTCTGATGTAAGGGGGGCTGCTGATGGGACTCTGATGTAAGGGGGGCTGCTGATGGGACTATAAAGTAAGGGGGGCTGCTGATTGGACTCTGATGTAAGGGGGGCCTGCTTATGGGACTCTGATGTAAGGGGGGCCTGCTGATGGGACTCTGATGTAAGGGGGGCCTGCTGATGGGACTCTGTTGTAAGGGGGGCTGCTGATGGGACTCTGATGTAAGGGGCTGCTGATGGGACTCTGATGTAAGGGGCTGCTGATGGGACTCTGATGTAAGGGGCTGCTGATGGGACTCTGATGGAAGGGGGACCTGCTGATGGGACTCTGATGTAAGGGGCTGCTGATGGGACTCTGATGTAAGGGGGCCATCTGATGGGACTCTGATGTAAGGGGCTGCTGATGGGTACACTCAAAATGTAAGTGGGCCGGTCTGGATGAAGTCCAGGGCCAAATTTCTGCCCCAGTCCAGCCCTGGACGGACGCGGATACAACCCACTCTACTCTATGGGCCCTTGGATCCCATCTGCCCAGATAGAAGAGGATAGATTGGAATTGAGGTAGGTGGGGTGTAAATGGCCAGAAGTATGTTTACATCTGCGGCTCGATAGAGGTAAAAGGAAGGTCAGACCGATAGTGTCAATAGGGCCTAAGGCTGTTTTCACACTGATGAGCTGTGGTTTACCCACACAGAGGGTATAGACAAGTGCACCTGTGGCTTTCCTGCAGGTTAGCTGTACTTTGCCATAGACTTCTATTATATCCTGCAGGTGTGGTGCACTTTCTGAAAGTGCACTAAACTTGCAGGTAGGGATGAGCTTCGTCTTCGAGTCGAACATACGTTCGACTCGAACATTGGCTGTTCGTCCGTTCGGCGAAGTCCGAACATTTTGGTCCGTTCGCGCCAAATTCGTGTGGCGCTCACGGCCCACAATGCCCTGCGATGGCGCAGTGCATTGCTGGCTCATGATTGGCCAAGCATGCACTGTGACCCCGCATGCTTGGCCAATCGCAGCGCCAGCAGCGAGGAGAGCCATGATTGGCCACAGGCAGGATGCCTGTGGCCAATCATAGCTCAGGCTGTGTAGTGCACGCCCCACACTATATAAGGCCGCCAACGCGGCGGCCTTGTGTAGTGTGTTGGCGTCTGAAGCAGTGGGTGTTCTGTGTACCTTCAACACAGTACACACCGATCGTTTTCGGCCGATTTTCAATCTTGCTGTTGTGTAGTGGTTATTGTCTGTGTGCCCTGACCGCAGTATACACCGCTATATTCACCTCACCTATATAGCTAGTGATCTATCTTTTATAATAGAGCTTGCAGTCAGTAGTGTTAGGAGATAGTGTGTGCTGTCTGCGTGCTCTGTACCCAGTACATACCGCTATATCCCCCTACATAGCTGTTCTCTATTTGAGCCCACTTGCCATCTGCAGGAGTTATTGGAAGTTGTGTGTGCTTCCAGCACAGCACAGTATACATCTGTATATACCCCTTTATCTCTGGTGTTCTATAATAAAGGCATCTGCAGGAGTTAGTGGGTGTTCTGTGTACCTTCAACACAGTACACACCGATCGTTTTCGGACGATTTTCGATCTTGCTGTTGTGTAGTGGTTGTTGTCTGCATGCCCTGACCGCAGTATACACCGCTATATTCACCTCACCTATATAGCTAGTGATCTATCTTTTATAATAGAGCTTGCAGTCAGTAGTGTTAGGACATAGTGTGTTCTGTCTGCGTGCTCTGTACCCAGTACATACCGCTATATCCACCTACATAGCTCTTCTCTATTTGAGACCACTTGCCATCTGCAGGAGTTATTGGAAGTTGTGTGTGCCTCCAGCACAGCACAGTATACATCTGTATATACCCCTTTATCTCTGGTGTTCTATAATAAAGGCATCTGCAGGAGTTAGTGGGTGTTGTGTGCCTCTAGCACAATATACACTACCCAACTGCTTTTTTACCCAACTCCCTTTAGGCCATTACCATGTTTGGAAGGCCAGCAAGGAGAGGCAGACAGGCGCGAGCCAATAAAAGAGGGCAAGCAGGCTCTGTGTCTAGAGACAACAGTGTTGGTCGTGGACGCGGTGCATTGTCATCAGCACGTGGCCATGGGACACGCTTGTCCTTCTTTTCGGCAGCTGGACATGTTGAACCGCAACATACCAACGACTTGGTAGAGTGGATGACCAAGCCCTCTTCATCCTCCTCATCCTCTCTCACCCAGTCTCAGGGTACTAGCAAAGCAGCTGCCAACGCATCGTCTTCCCTCCTCTCAATGTCATCATCAGTGACTCCTTCCCTAAACCCACCACGTCCTCCTGAGGAGTCTCCTGAACTCTTTGAGCACAGTGTTGGGTACATGCTCCAGGAGGATGCCCAGTGTTTTGTGGGCTCTGATGATGACACTCAGCTAGAGGAAGGCAGTAGCGTGAGCACAGAGAGAGGGGATGCTCAAGAAGGACAGCAATCTGGCAGTCATGTTCCACAAGCTGCAGCATACTGCCAGGTTTGCTACAGCGAGGAAGAGGGAGGGGATGATGAGGGCACTGACTCCACGTGGGTGCCTAGAAGGAGAGAGGAGGAGGAGGAGGCACATGTCCAACGAGGCAGGATGCCCTCCGGGGGCCAGCTTAGGGGCAGCACACCGACTGAATCACACGGCAGAGCTCCGCCTGTGCAGAGCGCTGCCTCTGCGCGTTATTCTAAAAGTTCTTTGGTGTGGGCCTTTTTTGGGACGAGTGCATCAGATTGCACGCTTGCTATTTGCAACATATGTCTCAAGCGTATCTCACGTGGCCAAAACATCAGCCGCTTGGGCACCACATGCTTGACCAGACATATGTTGACCTGCCATGCAGCTCGTTGGCAAGCGTACCTCAAAGACCCACACCAAAGAACAAAGCGGACCTCTCCTTGCTCCTCATCAGCTGGCATCTCCAACCCCACTAGACCTTCAGTCCTCTCTGTAACCTGCTCTGAGAGGAATGAAGGTGTAGAATTAGGTGTGTCACAGCCAAGTGCTTCCGGGAACTCTGCTAGCGGTACACCCACGTCCGATTATAGCAGGCAAATGTCCCTGCCCCTGCTGCTGGACCGGCGAAAGAAGTTCACTCCCAGCCATCCACATGCCCAGCGGTTGAATGCTAGCTTGACTAAATTGCTAGCACTTCAACTGCTGCCTTTTCAGTTGGTAGACTCGGCCCCCTTCCGTGAGTTTGTACAATGTGCGGTTCTTCAGTGGCAGGTCCCCAAACGCCACTTTTTCTCACGGAAGGCGATTCCGGTTCTCTACCGGCATGTGGAAGGCAATGTCCTTGCCTCGCTGGACAGGGCGGTCAGCGGTAAGGTGCATATTACCGCTGACTCATGGTCCAGCAGGCATGGACAGGGACGTTACCTGTCTTTCACGGCCCATTGGGTCACTCTTCTGGCAGCTGGGAAGGATGCAGGACAAGGTGCAGTAGTGTTGGAGGTTGTTCCGCCACCACGCCTCCAAAATGCTACTATTGGTTGTGACACACCTCTCTTCTCCACCCCCTCCTCTTCTTCTTCCTCCATGGCCTCTTCCAGTGCTCTGTCCTCAGAACCAGCGGTGCTCTGTAGGCGTTCCAGGGGCTACGCAAGTACGCAGGCAAAACGATGCCATGCCGTGCTTGCGCTGGTTTGTTTGGGGGACAGGAGACACACTGGGGCGGATGTTTTGTCAGCTCTGCAGGGGCAGGCCGAGAGGTGGTTGACGCCACGCCAGCTTAAGCCAGGACATGCCCACCAGATGGAACTCAACATTGGCCATGCTGCAGCGGCTGCACACGCAGCAGAGGGCCATCAATGAGTACCTGTGCGACTACGGCACCAGGACAGGGTCAGGGGAGCTCGGTTTTTTCTCACCACGCCAGTGGGGCATGATCAGGGATGCATGCACTGTCCTGTCACCGTTTGAGGAGGCCACAAGGATGGTGAGCAGTGACAGTGCATGCATCAGTGACACTGTACCTCTTGTCCACCTCTTGGAGCATACGCTGCGTGGAATAATGGACAGGGCACTTGAGGCAGAACAGAGGCAGGAAGAGGAGGACTTCCTTGCCTCTCAAGGCCCCCTTTATCCAGACAGTGTTCCTGCTGTGCCATCCATCACACAAGAAGAGGATGAGGAGGAGGAAGAGGAGGAGGAGGATGATTGTGTCAGCATGGAGGTGGAGGCTGGCACTCAGCATCAGCATCAGAAGCAGCAGTCTTGTAGGGATGATTTACATTCCCAAGAAACACGTGGACTTGTACGTGGCTGGGAGGAGGTAGCTGCGGATCATGTTGTCCTTAGTGACCCAGAGGACTCCGGACCGAATGCCTCAGCTAACCTACGCTGCATGGCCTCCCTGATCCTGCAAAGCCTGTGGAAGGATCCTCGTATTCTTCGGATCAAGGAGAGGGACCATTACTGGCTGGCCACTCTCCTTGATCCACGGTACAAGGGTAAGGTTGCCGACCTTATCTTGCCATCGCAGAGGGAGCAGAGGATGAGACATCTCCGGGAGGCCTTGCAGAAAGGTCTGTGCAACGCGTTCCCAGAGACTGGGAGGTTACAAACTCCTGGTCCTGGACAACGTGTTGCTGAGGCATCGGTCAGAAGGAGCGGTGGAGAAGGTGGCCGTCTGACTGATGCTTTCAGACAATTTTTTAGTCCGCAGCCCCAAGGTATGATCGGTTCCAGCACCCATCGCCAGCATCTGATTTACATGGTGCAGGAATACCTAGGGGCAAGGTCAGACTTGGACACCTTTCCCACCGAAAATCCTCTGGCTTACTGGGTCTTGAGGATGGATCACTGGCCAGAGCTTGCACAGTATGCAATTGAGCTACTGGCCTGTCCTGCATCCAGCGTTCTTTTGGAACGCACCTTCAGTGCTGCTGGTGGCTTTATTACTGATCACAGGGTGCGCCTGTCCACCGAATCAGTTGATCGACTGACCTTCATCAAGATGAATCAGTCTTGGATCACCCACAGCTACCAAGCACCTGAAGCTGATGTAACAGAATAATTTTTTTTGAAATATCACATCCCTTCAAGACTGCCTATGCTGATGCTGAGTGACTGTCCTGTTATGTTGATTGTCTATCCTCTTCCTCCTCCGCTGATATGTTGGAAGAACATTTCTGGTTCTGGTTGATGCCATCAGCCCAATTTTTCTGCCCCTGTTTAACAGGGGCGTTTAAGTACAATTTTTGATGCAATGCTTTGCAGCAGGGCTAATTCCTGCAATCAAACAAGAGTATATGGGAGAGGTTGCAGTGTGGTGGCACCAGCACCAGTGCCTAAGGCCCAATTTTTCTGCCCCTGTTTAACAGGGGTGTTTAATTACAATTTTTGATGCAATGCTTTGCAGCAGGGCTAATTCCTGCAATAAAACTAGAGTATATGGCAGAGGTTGCAGTGTGGTGGCACCAGCACCAGTGCCTAAGGCCCAATTTTTCTGCCCCTGTTTAACAGGGGCGTTTAATTACAATTTTTGATGCAATGCTTTGCAGCAGGGCTAATTCCTGCAATAAAACTAGAGTATATGGAAGAGGTTGCAGTGTGGTGGCACCAGCAGCAGTGCCTAAGGCCAAATTTTTCTGCCCCTGTTTAACATGGGCGTTTAAGTACAATTTTTGATGCAATGCTTTGCAGCAGGGCTAACTCCTGCAATAAAACTAGAGTATATGGAAGAGGTTGCAGTGTGGTGGCACCAGCAGCAGTGCCTAAGGCCAAATTTTTCTGCCCCTGTTTAACAGGGACATGTAATTACAATTCTTGATATAATATTTCACAGGAGGGCCCCTTCCTGTGCCCACCCAGAGTAACGGTGAGGACTTATAGTGTTGTGGCACCAGCACCACAACCACCAAAGGTAAATTTTTCTACCACTGTTCAACAATGGCATGTAATTACAATTCTTGATATAATCGTTCACAGCAGGGCGCTCCAGCGCCCACCAAGAGTCACTTTGAGGGCTTACAATGTTGTGGCAAAACCAACACCTTGTTCGGCCATTTCTGCAGAGCATATAGGGCAGGCCCCTACTTTCAAACATCCAATTTACAAACATCTCCTACTTGCAAACGGAAGGAGACAACAGCAAGTGAGATGAAAAAAGATGGACGACAAAACAAATTATACAGGGGTGATAACCCTTCCCTATGTTTTCCAAAAAGCTTGAAAATTGTTTTTTTGACTGGAGCTACACTTTAAAAATGTACCAGTTGAAAATTACAAACAGATTCATCTTAACACAACAAACCTACACAGTCCCTGTCTTGTTTGCACCGCCTGTATACTGCTGTTCTGAGTATATAGGGCCTGGGGGCCACACGCATTTCCTTTTTTTAATATGGGTACAGGGTTCCCCTTAATATGCGTACAAGACCCAAATAGGCTGGTAATGGGCAGGGAGGGCTACCCATGCCATTTTTCTCAATGATTTTCAACCATATTGCAGGAACCAGATATAACATTAAAACCGCAAGCAGTTTTAAATGGTGTTATTTCCGTTTAATGTCATTTTGTGCAGGGACCAAAACCGCCATTTTTAAAAACATTTTAGGCATTGACCCATGTCCCCTGGGGCAGGAGCCAGGTCCCCAAACCCTTTTTAGGACAGTATCTTGCAAATTAGCACTTTTCATTTTGAACGTTTGAGTCCCATAGACTTCAATGGGGTTCTAAAGTTCGTTCGAATTTGGGGTCCGTTCGAAAGTTCTGGTGCGAACCGAACCGGGGGGTGTTCGGCTCATCCCTACTTGCAGGTAATAACAGACTATGTCTCAGTGCAGGTAACCCCGAGGTGTTCTGCGCTGCACCTACGGATCAGTTTGAAAGCAACCCAGTAACCATAACAAAACAGATATGCCCATATGTACACTGTGATTTAAGTAATAAACTTACCTTTAATAACAGTTTTTCCATTCAGGTATCGCCGGCTGTTGTCCCAGGTAGATCGCATTTGGTATCACTCCACCTGTGATAGGAGTTGGCACTATACAGGAAGCATCGGCTCATGCAGCTCTGCAGCCACTTGCTTTCTCTACCAATGGCTTTTTTTTTACACAGAAGCTCTACCAGTGGATTTTTTCTCAACATGCTCTGGGATGGCGGGTTGGCCAGGCCTGGATTAACGTAGGGGCTATTGGAGCTGCAGCTCCAGGCCCCTACCTTAATATAGGCCTAGCCACCCAAAAAGAACAGACTGCTCAAGGAAAGCAATGGGCCAACAGGGAGAGATCTCCACTGACGGGTCCTGCATTTTCCACATGCACCGCCTGGGCAGGGTGGTGGGATTAATAATGGACGCCACTTTAGCAGTCCTAACAAAAGCCTGGGGAACGCCCATGCAGGGCTCTTACAGAAATCTAGGGCTTCCATAGTGTTAGGCCTGCGCAGCTGCACTCTTTCAGCTCATGCCAATGTACGGCTTTACGGAAACCTGGCAACTCAAATGCCAGGCTTCTCTAGTGTTACGCCTGTGCCCTTTAGAGTTCGGGCACACAGCATCACAGACTCTTGGAAACACAGAAGGGTGCCCAGTAAAAGGTCCACCTAAATCCTCAGCACCAAGCACATGATGCTCTTCATCCGGCCCTGGGGTTGGCAACCCACAATCTGGGCTTGCCAACTCACCATCCCAGAGCAGGAGGTCACGGGCCACATCAGATGGCTCAGCGGGCCACTGGTTGGGCACCCCTGCCTTAGGTGGTGGTGACCAGGCCCTTGTCTAAGCAGAAAAGTTATGTATAACCTGCTGACTGTGCCAAGTGTCGGCAGGGCCAGGAGCTGTGGTACAAAATACAGAGAAAGCACTCACACTAAGACCAGTTAGAGATATAAGTTCTTCTATTAGAAAGACTAGGAAGTCAGAAGATACAGGAAAATGTGTAGAAGCATTGTTGGTGCCACTTGAAATATCAGTCAAATATAAACTGGTCGTAAAACTTGCAGTAACAGTTGCAGATACAGTTCCAATAAATTTCCTTTAAAGTTCCTTTAAATTTTATTCTTATTGCTCAATAGGACCCAATAGATTAATAGAGAGGGAATACCATAGTGTAGTATTTCACAAATAGCATTTATTAAGTGGGATTAAGCACTGGGAGACCCACACCTCAGTTGAATTTGCACAAGTTTGCACAAAGCACTTGCACTGATTTTCATTTATTTGGATTCTATCACCTCTGTGGTGTGTTTATTTTATTTTATTTAATGTAGCACTTTGCACTTTTTGATACTATTCAGTAGACATTTATAGATATATATTTTTATATTACACTATTAATTTATGTAACTAGGCATTATACTTATCACCCTCGGAGGGTTATTTAATATAGGGACAGCGCAATACCAACATATTTTTAGTTTCATATTAAGTGGATACGGCGTGATCCATTCCGGTAGTAGCAGCAGCCCCTGACATTTGATAGATCACCAGTGGTAGCGCAGGAATAAAACACTATCATCAATCAGACAGTTACTCTCCCTGGGAGGAGGCTGCAGAGAAACAATATTCCTCAGACTTTCTCAGATGCCACCTGCTGGATGGAGTAAGAAATGCATCTGCCTACAAGCTTCTCTGTGTTCACCCCCAGTGTTCTTTGTGCAGCCATGATATCTGATCCTACTAGTGTGTTAATGACATTATCATATTGACTGCAGTAGGGGAGGGTTTGCAAAAAACTTTGACATGACGAGAACATTTTATAAATCTGGCTTTGTGGAATTGCCACCTAAGGTACATGTATTATTGGTTTAAAACCAGTGCTTAAACATATGCTTAATGTCCCCAAATTACATTTAAAGGGTAATTCCACTTTTGTTGAGCAAAAAACATTCCCCTCTGGGTGATCTATGTACATTTCAAGGATTTTAACAAAATTTATTGCAGGTTCCTACCTTTTGTTATTCTGAAGAAATCCCTGTGTGTTTGTCTGTGTCCATGTGGAAAGTGCATCTGAAAAGTGGCTTCATAATTATAAGTCAGCTTCTGCACTTTCAGGGAAAATTGCAGGGTCTGCATCCCTTTAGATGTGATTTCCTATTGGGATTATTTCACCAAAAATGACATTTTTGTTTCAAGGAATGCCGGAAATCTGACTTCTTTCTTAGTATAGACTTCTGAGAAAATAAGTGAGCCAATCACACAAGCAGGAAATTATGTTTCTGGGGGGCATTCTGTACATGTTTTGTTTACAGAACACTTCCAGGTTACCATATTACATTACATTTTATAGGAAAATTACAAAGTTGCAGGTTGAAAAGGAAAGGTAATTTTTAATAATATTAAATTACAATATGACTTGAGTCACAATTGTATATACTATATTTTATTTTGCCATGAACCTGGAGCTACCCTTTAACAAATTATACATTTTGTTTGTTAAAGTGGTTGTATACCCATTTTTGTTGACTTTGACCTAGTCTCCCACACACATGCGCGGAAGTGACAGCATCACGACTCTGGCCACTCACAGCGCTGGAGCCGTGATACCTGGAAGACACGCCGAGGGAAAATATCAGCTCCCTCGGCATGGACCGAGATCACCTGCCGATGCCTCATTCTAAGGTAAGTATTTCATAATGAGCTAGTATGCGGCACATACTAGCTCATTATGCTTTTTGCCTTACAGGTTTAAAACAAAAAATAAATAAAAAAATATGTGGGTTTACTACAGCTTTAACTTTAGTTTTTATGAGATTTCCAAAAGATTTTTTTTCCCCTTGCGCATTACATAAAGAAAAATGTATCCCTTACAATATTAAATAGTACAAATGAACATAGAACATTTCAGTCCTTGCTCTTATTGTCCTCTTTTTAATTTTACCGTTCCAAAAGGATACAAGTAAGTTTGCCCAAAAAAAAAAAAAACACACAGCAATACATTCTCAAACACAAAAAAGAGTTTTTTTAAGTAAATATGGCACCATGCAGTGAGAAGAGAACAGCAGCTATTTACATTATATGTCTGTACAGCTATTCTGGATCAGGTTGTTCTATAATCATTTAACAGTTTATGCATTAATTAACTTGTGATTATAGAACCAGATATGTAACAGTAAAGTTCCATTGGTGTGTCCTTTTCTGATACAGCTCCTTCACACCCCTCAAAACATGACCCAACCTATTCACACATCACATTCTGGAGACAAGATTAAATATGACGGATGGACAGGAAGCCTAATTGGGTATTTTTGGCTATATTGTATGCGTGTCATAGTAAGCTATGATGTAGGAAAAGTACGCAGATCTTACATTTATTACTAACCAGCTAATTGAATTAAACAGCCTCACCTACTAATTAATCCCACGTTTGTTAAATAAATCCATCGTCCTGGAGCAGCAAATAGAAAGTCTGGAGCTACTTATACAATGATAATGATGTGTGGCAGGCAACCTACAAAATTAAGTATAGTATTTCCAAATTCACCACCTTCGCCATTACTCCCAAGATAGGCTCAAGCTTAATCAAGCTGACCATAAATAAAGCATAACTGTTAACTAGAGCAGTTTTTTTTTCTAGTTTTAAATATTGATAATCATTAATTCTGTAGGATATGCCTTTTGGATAAAATGTAGTGAACGCTGAAGGCTTATGCAAGCATTTTATATCAGGCAAACAACTATGTACCGTATTTTCTGGCATATAAGATGACCTTTTACAGTTAAAAAAAATGGGAAAAAAGCGGGGATCATCTTATACGCAGGGTATAAAGCTGGGGTTATCATATGCCAGCCGTCCGCTGGATGTTAAGCCCTCCGGATACTCGCCGAGTGTGCGGTAATACTGTATACATACAATATACACCACTGAGCCAATCCCGACGAGTGATATATTCTATTAATGAATACAGTGCCTGCTCGGATTGGAGTAACAACCTCTGCCAATCCGAGCAGGCTACATACAATAGCCTGCTCGGATTGGCTGTGAGAGTCAGAGGCGCGGGCTGATGATGTAACAGCCTCTGCCAATCCGAGCAGGCATTGTATGCAATAATAGAATGCATAGCTTGCCATGATTGGCTCAGGGCAGTATACTATATGTATACTGTGAGACAGCATGTTACCCGGCACCAACTTAGTTTCTGAACATACGGTATTCCTGCAGGAGGGGGTCGTCTTATACAGTGAGTACAGCACAAAACTAACTTTTTAAATCGAAAAGTTGGGGGTCGTCTTATATACCCAGCCGCCTTATACGCCAGCAAATACGGTAGATCATTTTCATTGATCCAAGCTATGTGTAAAGCATTGTGCAGACCATCAATTCCCACTCAAGCTCATGTTGGTTGCTCCTTATCCACTTGTAGAGTCAGGTACTTATGAATATGTTGGATCAATGGAAAAAATAACTGAAAACAAACACACCAGTATATCCTACTTTGAATACAAGACTTAGCAATTTATTAAAGTGGATGTTAAAATAGAATTATAGGCAAAATATTTTTTATTAATTTTGAATAGAGTAAGTTATAACCCCTGTCTTTTTTTTCTGGTACCATCTGTGTCCCATAGCGGAGATTTGACTTCATTTTCTGTCCCATAGCCAAAACAGTTTTCCTTGGTTTTTAATAGTTTTGGGAAAAATAATAACTCCTGTGAATTTGTCACTGCTATCCAGAGCTTCTTTAGAGAGATTTAGCATAATTTCCGGTCCTGCTGACAACATGTAGGATGGGACGTCATTCTCTACCAGGAGGCAAACAAGGCATTTGCCTTGGATGGCATTTTTCAGGGGGGCACCCTCAGGCCCTCTCTCACCCCCTCTCTCTCTAAAAATCCCCCTCTCTCCCTCTCTCCCCTCACCCCACCTCTTTCTCTCCTCTCTCACCCCCCTCTCTCTCTCCCCAACTCTGAAGAGGTGGAGCTCTAATAGGAAAAGGTGGGCCCTAAACAGGAAGGGGTGGAGTTTACAGATGGAGGGGTTGGTCCTAAACAGGAAGGGGTGGGACACATTTAGATGGGAGGGGCGACCGATTTTAGTCTTGTTTAGGGCAGCACAAAACCAAAACACACCACTGCGTGCATGCTCTATGGAGTTTCCCAAGACACCCAGCTCCATTTCTACTATAGGCACCTGTATTGCAATGTGAATGCCGATGGATGGACTTAGATGACTGGAGCCTCACTGTATGCTGCCACCTAGTGTCCAGATGGAATTGTATGTGACTCCCCATCTCAGCATGGCAGGAAGCAGCCGAAACCCTGGGGAATGGTGAGCAAGTAGTGAGACAATTTTGCTATCCTGTTTGTGAGTGGCTACGCCTATTGTGAACTCACACTCTCACTCACAAGGCAGCGGTGAATACAAACATCTTTTAAAGGCATATCATAGAGGCGCTGTTCTCTCTTATCTATGTGAGTAGTAATTTTGCACACAATAAAATCTTGTATATTAAACTGGACTACACTATGTATCTTTCATTTTCATTCACAATGAGGAAATGGGAAATAACTGGATGGTAACCGGACCAGCTCCATACAGCGACACAGAGGCTGACACTGTGGAGGCGATTTAACCCCTATTGGGGCAGGGGAGCTGGTGAGTGCAGAAGTTTGTCCTATGCACGGGAATCGCACCGGTTGCAATTCAGGATACACCAAACCCTGAGCACATTGTCACTTTGATCTGATTACCGAGGAACCTTCTGATGTTATTTTCGCTTTTGGACTTTCTTTTATTTTTTTTTGACTATTTTATGTGTTTTTTCCTTGGTTTCTGATGTTTCTATTTTTGCGATTTCACACTCTGGGAGGCTTTTTATGGATGCCAAAGCATTTGATACTTTATTAACACGTTTTTTGCACTGATATATGCACATAGCACTTTTGATAGCACTAACTGTGGTTTTCAGAATGCATATATGTATTTTCTAACAAAATATTTTTTTCTATACTCGTATTTTACATGCAATTTGCAAACAACAATTTAGCACTTTGGGTGATAGTCACATTTTAGACACTTATTTAGTTACTCATTTATTTCCAGATTGGTCCTGCATCATGTGACCACTGTGACAGCCAATTACAGTAACTGCATTATTAGGAGCTTCAGGCACCCACTGGAGCACCAGGGGAGTGAAGAAAAGATGTGTTTGTGTTGCTGGGGATGGGGAGAATAAAACAAACCTGTTTCTGTGCTATCAACAATTTTCTTTGAAACAGTGAATGACTTAAAGAACATTATGGGGGTAATTTACTAACATGAATGTGCTGCGCCGGTTCATACCTTAATTTGTGCGCCAGATAAATTATTATTTGAGTGTGCCGGCGCACGTGATAATGATATGCTATTGATAATAGCGCACGCCGTATCATTAACAACTTGGACACGACTTGAGTATGAATCACAGCGCGGCTTGGGGCGACTTACAACACGACTTTAAGTCGCCCCCAGGCCAGGCGACTTTAATAAAATAAAATAAACGGCACGGGTTCCCCTCCAAGAGCATATCAGGCCCTTCGGGTCTGGTATGGATATTAAGGGGAACCCCCCGCTAAAAAATGGTATGTGGGTCCGCCTCAAAATCCATGCCAGACCCTTATCTGAGTACGCAACCTGGCAGGCTTCAGGAAAGAGAGTGCCCCCCCTCCTGAACCGTACCAGGCCACATGCCCTCAACATTGGGAGGTACCCCCCAAAGCACCTTGTCCCTATGTTGATGAGGACAAGGGCCTCATCCCCACAACCCTGGCCGATGGTTGTGGGGTTCTGCGGGCGGGGGGCTTATCGGAATCTGGAAGGCCCCTTTAACAAGGGGACTCCCAGATCCCGGCCTCCCCCTGTGTGAAATGGTAACGGGGTACAAAAGAAATCCTACCATTTCACCAAAACAGTGACAAAAGTGTTAAAAATTACAAGAGACAGTTTTTGACAATTCCTTTATTAAAGACTTCTTCTTTCCATCTTCTTCGGTTTCTTCCTCCATCTTCTTATTCCTCCATCTTCTTCTTCCTCCGATCCTCTGCTTCTTGCTCCGGTGTTCTCGTATGACATCTTCCTCCACGGCGTCTTTTCTTCCTCGCTTCGTTCTCGGGCCACTCCGTGCAATGGGGGGCTCCCGCTGTGTGACGCTTCTCTTCTTCTGACACTTATATAAGGGAACCATGCATCAGAGGGGGCGGGGTCACCGAGTGGCCCCACCCTCTGTTATATAAGAACTGTCAGAAGGAGAGAAGTGTCACACAGCGGGAGCCTCCCATTGCACGGAGCGGCCCGAGAACGAAGCGAGGAAAAAGGGATGCCGGGAAGGAAGATGACGGATAGGAACACCGGAGCAAGAAGCAGAGGACTGGAGGAAGAAGAAGATGGAGGAAGAAACCGAAGAATGAAGAAAGGAAGAAGGAAGAAGACCTTCAGAAGATGAAAAGAAGAAAACTTTAATAAAGGACTTGTAATTTTTAACACTTTTGTCACTTTTTGGTGAAATGGTAGCGGTATGTACCCCCTTACCATTTCCCACAGGGGGGAGGCTGGGATCTGTGGGTCCACTTGTTAAAGGGGGCTTCCAGATTCCGATAAGCCCCCTGCCCGCAGACCCCCACAACCACCGGCCAGGGTTGTGGGGATGAGGCCCTTGTCCTCATCAACATGGGGACAAGGTGCTTTGGGGGTACCCCAAAGCACCCTCCCAATGTTGAGGGCATGTGACCTGGTACGGTTCAGGAGGGGGGGCGCTCTCTCGTCCCCCTCTTTTTTCCTGCGGCCTGCCAGGTTGCGTGCTCGGATAAGGGTCTGGTATGGATTTTGAGCACGGGGTTCCCCTTAAAATCCATGCCAGACCTGAAGGGCCTGGTATGGAATTTTGGGGGACCCCCACACCATTTTTTTTGGTGTGGGGTTCCCCTTAATATCCATACCAGACCTGAAGGGCCTGGTATGTAATTTTGGTTGACCCCCACACATTTTTTTTTTCTTAATTTTTTTTTTCTTAATGCTAACATGACCTGTGTGCAAATAGTCTTTAAAAAAAACCCCATAAAAGTGAACCAGCGTAAAAAAAAAAAAAAGGCAAGTTGAGAGGTGCGCCTGTTCAACTTATGCAAATGCATCTACGTGGCTTGACATTTACTAATATTTTGCTGGCGCAGTGAACCAAAGCACTTGATCGTGCGCAAATGCCGCTTGCACATGCGCAGTGCATAAATTGACCTCATGCAGTTCCAAGTGTATTTGCAGGCGCAGCAGGCTTGTTCAGAGAAAGTTATTTTCCATTCTATTTTAGGCATATTTGTTACTTGGACAGTTATAACTATATTTCCTCACATCACCCACATCACCCCCATAATATTGGCACTTCCACCTTCTTTTAATTCTGAGTTAAATAATGCGTGCACCATGTCTATAATGGCGCACCGATCGCCGCTTCCCGTGCGCCAGCAACATGATAGTAAATGGGGAATTGCTCTGTGTTACAGGCGCAAATGCTTTGTGAATACGAAAACGGCCGTTGTGCATTGGCGTTTGCCGCAACTCATGGCGCAAACCGTTTGTAAATCAGCCCCTATGTATCTTATTCATTTAAAAGACCTCACATTGAATGGGACTTTATAAGTCAACTTAAGCAATAACAAATTACCATTTTATTTTGTTTACAAAAAAAAACTCTCTTTATTTTAGTTACTTTGTTAAAAAAAAAAAAACTTTTCAATAAAAAATTTGATTTTTTACCTCTATCTCTAATTTGTACAGAATACATAACCTGGGCAGTTGCCTCAGTTATACTTGATTATGCATAACATGTATCATATATGAGACAGACAGTGGTATTCCCCAGCTGCCCACCACCATGGAACCCGGTTAATGGTTTCAGAAGTTGGGGAAATCCAACGTGTTTCAATAAATTCAAACAATATCTTCCTCAGGGACTGTATACCACTCCGTAACAGAAACATCTTATTTTAGAACCACTTTAATTAACATATACAATTAATTCCATATCATCCATCATATGAGGAGAAGTACGCTTACATAGCATTTTTATCTTGACTAGACTTAGTACCCAAACAGCGCTAAAAACAACACACAAGGAATGCTATATCATCCATCAATCTGAATTGCCACCGCCAAAGTAGGGGGAAGCTGAAAGTAGATATATATGTATAATTACCCATAAAGTTATACAGAGGAATCAGTGGGGAAGATTAAACAAATTCCCCCAGGTACATCTATATGCACATACATTTATACAGTATCTCACAAAAGTGAGTACACCCCTCACATTTTTGTAAATATTTTATTATATCTTTTCATGTGACAACACTGGAGAAATTACACTTTGCTACAATCTAAAGTAGTGAGTGTACAGCTCCTATAACAGTGTAATTTTGCTGTTCCCTTAAAATGACTCAACACACAGCCATTAATGTCTAAACTGCTGGCAACAAAAGTGAGTAAATCCCTAAGAAAAATGTCCAAATTGGGCCCAAAATGTGTGACCACCATTATTTTTCCAGCACTGTCTTAACCTTCTTGGGCATGGAGTTCACCAGAGCGTCACAGGTTGCCACTGGAGTCCTCTTCCACTCCTCCATGATGACATCACTGAGCTGGTGGATGTTAGAGACCTTGTGCTCCTCCACCTTCCATTTGAGGATGCCCCACAGATGCTCATTAGGGTTTAGATCTGGAGACATGCTCGGCCAGTCCATCGCCTTTACCCCCAGCTTCTTTAGCAAGGCAGTGGTCGTCTTGGAGGTGTGTTTGGGGTCCTTATCATGTTGGCATACGGCCCTGCTGCCCAGTCTCCAGAGGGTGGGGATCATGCTCTGCTTCAGTATATCACAGTACATTTTGGCATTCAAGGTTCAGACCATGACACTCCCACCATCATGCTTGACAGTAGGCAAGACACACTTTTTACTTCTCATCTAGTTGCCACCACACACACGTGACACATCTGAACCAAATACGTTTATCTTGGTCAGGCCACTGGACATGGTTCCAGTAATCCATGTCCTTAGTCTGCTTGTCTTCAGCAATCTGTTTGTGGGCTTTCTTGTACATCATCTTTAGCAGAGGCTTCCTTCTGGGATGACAGCCATGCAGACCAATTTGATTCAGCGTGCAGCGTATGGTCTGAGCACTACAGGTTGTCCCCCACCCCTTCAACTTCTGCAGCAATGCTGGCAGCACTCATACGTCTATTTCCCAAAGGTAACCTCTGGATATGACACTGAGCACATGCACTCAAATTCTTTGGTCGACCATGACGGGGCCTGTTCTGAGTGGAACCTCTCCTGTTAAACCCGCTTTATGGTCTTGGCCACCTTGCTGCTGCTCAGTTTCAGGGTCTTGGCAATATTCTTATAGCCTAGGCCATCTTTATGTAGAGCAACAATTCTGTCTTTCAGATCCTCAGAGAGTTCTTTGCCATGAGGTGCCATGTTGAACTTCCAGTGACCAGTATGAGAGACTGAGAGTGATAAAACCAAATTTAACACACCTGACACTGGGGAGGGAAAATGGCTAATTAGGCCCAATTTGGGCATTTGTACTTAGGGGTGTTCTCAATTTTGTTGCCAGTGATTTAGACATTAATGGCTGTGTGTTGAGTTATTTTGAGGGGACAGCAAATTTACACTGTTATACAAGCTGTACATTCACTACTTTACATTATATCAAAGTGTAATTTTCTGCAGTGTTGTCACGTGAAAAGATATAATAAAATATTTACAAAGATCTGATGGGGGTGTACATACTTTAATGAGATACTGTAAATATATATAGAAAACATATGCATCTTTTATCCTCTATACGCACATCAAAGTTGTTATTTATTATCATTCAGGCTACCAAAAGAAGAGTCAAGCATTACTCTGCGTGGTTATAATCCTCCGTTTGAGACCCACATGGACTCCCATCCACTATTCACCAAGGATGGGGAGGAATGGCATCGACCGATATACCGTGCATGCGCTTCGTATAGACGTCACATGCTTGCATGTTACAGGTGCTATATCATGAACAAACTGCTGGCACTGAAAGTTTGCTCCTCCCTCATCTTGCACCAGGAGCAATGCACATCACTGCACATGCTCCACTGGGTGCAGAAGCTCCCTCAGTTCAAGACTGTAGTGGAAACAATGCGCATGCTTCGAGTGGTGCCAAAAACACTACCTGTGAGGATCACACTGGACCTTTCCATGCCGGGTGTAGTTGCAATTAAATCAGCGCTGCAGCACAACATGCCCTGTGTGGAAAAACACCCCAGTAATTACAATTATACAATATTTATAATTTTACCTTCCAAGTAAGTAACAATATTCATGACTAGAGGATTCATGAACCTTTGGTTTTCAAACTTATAATAAAGGCACAAAACTGTGTGACGTGGGTTTAAACAGCCACAGCAGCCTTTATTAAAACATTGATAAATAACAGAAATAGAACAATTTCAATAATACCAATTAAACAATGCAACCAGGAGACGGTTTTTGGGTTTTTCTTAAGGGACACTTGATGACTATAATCTACCATGTCCTCAGCTGTGCCCCATCTGTCTCAAAGACATTACGACTTACACATTTTAGATTTTCCCCCAGGGGAACTAGCTCCTGGGAGAACCACAAACAACCAACCAGGTTGGAGCACCATATCATAGATGGGCCCCCAATTCTTTAACAATCTGGTTAAATACTGACCCCCCAAAGATCCCCTGACCCGCAAGCTGCTGTAGCAAAAGTGCCAAATGTTCAAGTTTTTTTTTTTTAAGTAGAAAACGTGTAACACAAAAACTGCCTCCCTCCCAGAATATACCATAAACCTAGAATACAGTGAGGGAGGGAGGGAAAGTTTCACGTCACCTGAACTTTCCCTGAATGTCTACCCATCAACCCTTGCACTGGACCACCCTTGTGGCTCCACCCTCACGATCTGACCCTCAGCCACCAATCAGGTAAGCCCCTATAACACTAACTACAAGGTTCTTTAACCCTTCTCCGACCTGTTCCTCCCTTAGTCATGACGACCCTATTCTCTAATTTTTGGGGTCGCACTTTGTACAATAAAACAATAATAAACCTCACAGGTATTACATTATTATTATTTTTTTTTAAAGAGTATTTATTGAGAAATAAAAAGATAACAGTACAGATGCAACAAATACATGCACGATGTTGTGGGACCATCATCACAGATGAGGTGCATAGAAAGAAAACAGATTGTGCTTATACCGTATTGTGCTTATACCATATTCTGGAAATAATTGAACTAAACAAAAAGCAGTGAAACTAGTAGAACAGAACAGAGCAACAATCTGACAATAACTGGATGGATCCTGAGTTAAGGGTTAGTTGCGAAAGCAATATATACCAGAATATTAGCATTTCCCAAGATTGAGTAAAATAACACATCATAGGATCTGGGGTAGCTACTGGATGGAGAAAGGGGGGGGAGGGGAAGAAGGAGACCCAAACATAAAGAAATAAAAGGGTGAAGGGGGGGAGGGGGGGAAATGGGGTTCTTGTATAGAGTCCCTGAGGTAGGAAGATCCAGGTGGTAGTCCCGGAAGACAGTAGGATGCTGGGTGCGGATTAGATAGTAGGTGGGGGATCTGCCCCCGAGCTCGATTGTCGTGCGCTGTAGTAGAAAAAGGTGAAGTGATCCATGTTAGTGATGTCTACCGGAGGAAGAGTGGCAGATATGAAGGGAAGCCACATCGCATAAAAGCGAGATTTCAATTTTTTGTCCCGGAAGTTAGCGTTACATCGGTCCTTGTACAGAAGGGAGAGGAGTTCTTTCTGTATCTGAGCGACGGAGGGAGGGAGAGATGAAGTCCAGCTCTTTAGAATGGAGCGGCCCGAGAACGAAGCGAGGAAAAAGGGACGCCGGGAAGGAAGATGACGGACAGGAACACCGGAGCAAGAAGCAGAGGACTGGAGGAAGAAGAAGATGGAGGAAGAAACCAAAGAATGAAGAAAGGAAGAAGGAAGAAGACCTTCAGAAGATGAAAAGAAGAAAACTTTAATAAAGGACTTGTAATTTTTAACACTTTTGTCACTTTTTGGTGAAATGGTAGCGGTATGTACCCCCTTACCATTTCCCACAGGGGGGAGGCTGGGATCTGTGGGTCCACTTGTTAAAGGGGGCTTCCAGATTCCGATAAGCCCCCTGCCCGCAGACCCCCACAACCACCGGCCAGGGTTGTGGGGATGAGGCCCTTGTCCTCATCAACATGGGGACAAGGTGCTTTGGGGGTACCCCAAAGCACCCTCCCAATGTTGAGGGCATGTGACCTGGTACGGTTCAGGAGGGGGGGCGCTCTCTCGTCCCCCTCTTTTTTCCTGCGGCCTGCCAGGTTGCGTGCTCGGATAAGGGTCTGGTATGGATTTTGAGCACGGGGTTCCCCTTAAAATCCATGCCAGACCTGAAGGGCCTGGTATGGAATTTTGGGGGACCCCCACACCATTTTTTTTGGTGTGGGGTTCCCCTTAATATCCATACCAGACCTGAAGGGCCTGGTATGTAATTTTGGTTGACCCCCACACATTTTTTTTTTCTTAATTTTTTTTTTTAATGCTAACATGACCTGTGTGCAAATAGTCTTTAAAAAAAAAACCCATAAAAGTGAACCAGCGTAAAAAAAAAAAAAAAAGGGAAGTTGAGAGGTGCGCCTGTTCAACTTATGCAAATGCACCTACGTGGCTTGACATTTACTAATATTTTGCCGGCGCAGTGAACCAAAGCACTTGATCGTGCGCAAATGCCGCTTGCACATGCGCAGTGCATAAATTGACCTCATGCAGTTCCAAGTGTATTTGCAGGCGCAGCAGGCTTGTTCAGAGAAAGTTATTTTCCATTCTATTTTAGGCATATTTGTTACTTGGACAGTTATAACTATATTTCCTCACATCACCCACATCACCCCCATAATATTGGCACTTCCACCTTCTTTTAATTCTGAGTTAAATAATGCGTGCACCATGTCTATAGTGGCGCACCGATCGCCGCCTCCCGTGCGCCAGCAACATGATAGTAAATGGGGAATTGCTCTGTGTTACAGGCGCAAATGCTTTGTGAATACGAAAACGGCCGTTGTGCATTGGCGTTTGCCGCAACTCATGGCGCAAACCGTTTGTAAATCAGCCCCTATGTATCTTATTCATTTAAAAGACCTCACATTGAATGGGACTTTATAAGTCAACTTAAGCAATAACAAATTACCATTTTATTTTGTTTACAAAAAAAAACTCTTTATTTTAGTTACTTTGTTAAAAAAAAAAATACTTTTCAATAAAAAATTTTATTTTTTACATCTATCTCTAATTTGTACAGAATACATAACCTGGGCAGTTGCCTCAGTTATACTTGATTATGCATAACATGTATCATATATGAGACAGACAGTGGTATTCCCCAGCTGCTCACCACCATGGAACCCGGTTAATGGTTTCAGAAGTTGGGGAAATCCAACGTGTTTCAATAAATTCAAACAATATCTTCCTCAGGGACTGTATACCACTCCGTAACAGAAACATCTTATTTTAGAACCACTTTAATTAACATATACAGTTAATTCCATATCATCCATCATATGAGGAGAAGTACGCTTACATAGCATTTTTATCTTGACTAGACTTAGTACCCAAACAGCGCTAAAAACAACACACAAGGAATGCTATATCATCCATCAATCTGAATTGCCACCGCCAAAGTAGGGGGAAGCTGAAAGTAGATATATATTGTGGCAGCACGCAGGTAAAATCACCTGGTTGTATTCAGGATGGGAAATATGTGTGTCCTAGATTCAGGCTTTATGCAGACTTTTACAATTAGAGGGGAAGAGTTAATGAGCCCAGCTGTAGTAAGTGGGCTCATTAAGACCTCTACAAAAAACCCCAGCATGCATAGGGAGATGCTCCATCCTGGAACCAGTTTTGTGTGTATAGACTGGGGAGTCTGAGATCTGTTCTGTGCGGTGAGTTAACGCCTGTGTGGCAAACCCCTACAATAGAGACAGGGACTGGGGCAGCACAAGGCTGCACCCAGTTGTTAGACAGGGAGTCTACGTGTGTAGTTAGAGGTCAAGCTGACCAGGATTTATTTTCTTGTTTTATTTTGTTTGGCTGTTATATGTATCACTGCATGTAGCCTAAATAAACCGGATCTTTTGTTTTTTGCACCTACACCGCTGTCTGCTGTGCCTGACTTTGTGTTGTGAACCCATCCAGGGGGTCACACACACCCGCTACCGAGCAAACCCCCTCACAGTTGGTGGAGAATTTTGGCAGTTTTTTTTTTTTTGTTGTTAAGGCCAGCATGGAGGAGATACTGAGACAGCTGGCTCTAGCAAATGCAAACCAGCAGCAAACAAATGCAGCTTTACAAAAGAGCCTTGCAGCTCAACAACAAGCCCAGCAGCAGGCAAATGCAAATCAGCAGCAGACAAATGCAACTTTGCAGCAGAGTTTGGAAGCCCAGCAGCAGGCAAATGCAAATCAGCAGCAGACAAATGCAACTTTGCAGCAGAGTTTGGAAGCTCAGCAACAAGCCCAGCAGCGATCTGAAGCCCGCTTCATAGACCTGTTGCAGAAGCAAGAGCAGAATTTTCAACAGCAAATAGAGACATTGATACAGCAACGTCCGCAGACCAATGAAGCAAGTGGGTACAATAATACCGCAACCTTTGGTGTGAGCCGTTTACTGACAAAAATGACTGGAGAGGATGATCCGGAGGTGTTTTTGACCACATTTGAAAGGACTGCTGAAAGGGAAAAGTGGCCTAAGGAGCAATGGGCTGGACTGGTGGCCCCTCTGTTAACTGGGGAATCGCAGAAAGCTTATCATGACCTAGAGCCTGACCAAGCAAAAGACTATGTGGTGCTAAAAGCAGAAATATTGGCACGGCTGGGTGTCACCCTGGCAGTCCGGGCTCAGCGTGTGCATAACTGGACTTTTCAGGTTGGAAAACCTCCCAGGTCTCAAATGTATGATCTCATTCACCTGAGCAGGAAGTGGCTGCAGCCAGAGATTTTGACCGCACCAAACATTGTGGAACGTGTGGTTATGGATCGTTTCCTGAGAGCTCTTCCTACTGCCATCCAAAAATGGGTAAGCCATGGAGACCCAGAAAATGCAGATAAACTTGTGGATCTGGTTGAGAGGTACTTGGCTACAGAGAACTTGACCACCTCTTCCAGGGACTCACGGACTTTCCCCCCTAAGACCAGATCATCCCCAGTGGCGGGTAAGATGACTCCAAGGGGTGAGGGTGGAGAGAGTGAGAGGGTGGGAGTTCTACCTAAGGTCTGGCGGGAGCAGCCCAGGAAGCCCATGCTGCAAGAGGCAGCGAAAAAAATTATTTGCTACTGCTGCCGGCAAGAGGGACATATTGCAGCCAATTGCCCAGTTGTGGATGAGCCTATGCAATGTGACTTTATCAGGGAGAGACGTCAGTCGCTGTTTGCGACAGTTGCATGCACTGCCATTCGAGGACCTGAGAAACATTTATGTAAAATGTGTATTAATGGTAGACATGTTGATGTGTTGCTAGATTCAGGTAGCCTGGTAACATTGATAAAAGCTGAATTAGTTACTACAGAGGTCTCTGGGAAGAACAGGGTGGCTGTTATTTGTGTGCATGGGGACACCCGAGAGTATCCTGTAACTTCAGTGTTTTTTGAGACCCCAAAAGGTAACCTCTCTCATCAGGTGGGGTTAGTGTCTCAGTTACCACATGATGCTATTGTGGGAAGGGATTTTCCAAAATTCTGGGAACTCTGGGATTGTCCTGAGGCCCCCATTGGTGCCCCTATAAACCAGGAAGATGACCAGAATTCCTCTGGGAGTGGTGAGGACTCTCCTGAATTTCCCTTGTCGGTATTGGCGGGGGAAACTCGAGAAACTGGGGAGGAGCCAACATCTTCAGATGAAAACATGCCGTCTGTGGAGTTTTCGGATCTTGAGGTTCACAGGGAAAATTTTGCCACAGAACAGTTAAAAGACCCCACCCTAATAAAGGCACGGGAAAATGTGGTGAAAATAGATGGCGAGTTAGTGAACCCAGATAAGACTTGCCCTTATCCTTACTTCACTATGGAAAGGGACCTGCTATATCGAGTGGCTCAAAGGGCAGAAGAAACCATTGAGCAACTTGTAGTGCCCAAACCTTACAGGAAGTTGGTGTTAGAATTGGCTCATGGACACATTCTGGGAGGTCATCTGGGGACAGAGAAAACCAGAGAGAGGGTATTGCAGAGATTCTATTGGCCTGGGGTCATGAAGGAAATAGAAAAGTATTGTTCCTCCTGCCCTGTGTGTCAGAAGTCGGCACCTATGCCACATTTCCGTAACCCACTGGTACCTCTTCCTATCATTGAGGTCCCCTTTGAGAGGATCGCAATGGATTTGGTAGGTCCGATAATGAAGTCTGCTAGGGGGCATCAGTACATTTTGGTTATATTGGACTATGCCACCTGTTATCCGGAAGCAATTCCTCTCCGAAATACCTCGGCCAAAACCATAGCCAAAGAGCTATCCCTTGTTTTTAGCCGCGTGGGTATTTGTAAGGAACTGCTTACGGACCAAGGTACACCCTTTATGTCCCGGGTTATGAAAGAATTATGCAAGTTGTACAAAGTGAAGCAATTGCGTACATCTGTGTATCACCCCCAAACAGATGGGTTGGTTGAAAGATTCAACAAAACCCTAAAACAAATGTTAAAGAAGGTGGTGGATAGAGATGGAAAGAATTGGGATTGTCTAATACCCTATCTGATGTTTGCCATTAGGGAGGTACCCCAATCCTCTACGGGTTTCTCACCCTTCGAGTTGCTCTATGGGAGACACCCAAGAGGGCTGCTGGATATCGCCAAGGAAACTTGGGAAAATGAGAGTTCTCCACACAGGAGTGTGATTGAGCATGTCGCCCTGATGCAAGATAGAATTGCACAGGTAATGCCAATTGTAAAGGAACATTTAACCCAAGCGCAGTTAGCACAGCAGAGAGTGTACAACTGTGGGGCCAAGACCCGTACTTTTTCCCCGGGGGATAGGGTCTTGGTGCTAGTCCCTACGGTTGAAAGCAAATTTCTGGCCAAATGGCAAGGTCCATATGAAGTAATTGAAAAAATTAGTGAGGTGAACTACAGGGTTAGACAGCCAGGAAGGCGAAAGCCGGAGCAGATCTATCACGTCAATCTGCTGAAAGCCTGGAGGGATAGGGAATCCGTAGTCGCAGAGACTTTGTCACAAGTACAGCCTGATTGCTTAGTTCCTGAGGTTGGAATAGCAGACACCTTATCGAAACCCCAACAACAGGAGGTTAAAGAGTTTGTACTTCGTAACAAAGAGATTTTCTCTGAGCTTCCGGGACAAACATCTGGCGTAGAGCATGACATTATCACCCCGCCAGGAGAAAGGGTAAAACTAAAACCTTATAGAATACCAGAGGCCCGACGGGAGGCAATACGTGGGGAGGTTCAAAGGATGCTGGAATTGGGTGTGATAGAGGAGTCCCAGAGTGACTGGTCCAGTCCTATTGTACTAGTGCCCAAACCTGATGGGAGCTGGCGGTTTTGTAACGATTTTAGACAATTAAATAAAGTTACAAAATTTGACACCTACCCCATGCCGCGTATAGATGAGTTGGTTGACCGGCTGGGAACAGCCCGATATATGACAACTCTTGATCTCACCAAAGGGTATTGGCAAATTCCCCTGGCCGAGTCGGCCAAGGAGAAAACTGCGTTTGTAACCCCAGATGGGGCATTCCAATATAAGAGAATGCCGTTTGGGTTACAGAATGCACCGGCAACATTCGGATACGATTCTGAGGCCCCATCATAAATATGCTGCAGCTTACCTAAATGATGTGATTATCCATAGCACAGACTGGGTCTCACATTTGCCAAAAGTACAAGCAGTCCTAGACTCTATCCGGGAAGCTGGGTTTACGACCAATCCAAAGAAGTGTACCATTGGACAGGAGGAGGCCAAATATCTTGGGTACACTATTGGGAGGGGGGGTGATAAAACCCCAAGTCAATAAAGTCGAGGCCATACAGAGTTGGCCACGTCCCAACAGCAAGAAACAGGTACGAGCCTTTCTGGGAATCGCTGGCTATTATCGACGATTCATTCCCCATTTTGCTTCTCAGGCTGTGCCCCTCACCAACCTGACAAAAGGGAAAGAGTCGGTTATGGTTAAATGGTCCCCAGAGGCTGAGGAAGCATTTCAGTCCTTAAAAACAGCCTTATGTAGCCAGCCAGTGTTGTACTCACCAGGCTTCTCTAAGGACTTTGTTGTACAAACTGATGCATCAGACGTTGGGTTAGGAGCAGTGTTATCCCAGGTCTGGAACGGGGAAGAGCACCCAGTCATTTACCTCAGCAGGAAGTTAAAGTCCCATGAGGTAAATTACTCCACGATTGAGAAGGAATGTTTAGCGGTGAAGTGGGCTCTAGATTCCCTTCGGTACTATCTGCTAGGTAGGCACTTTGACCTGGTGACTGATCACGCTCCTTTAAAGTGGATGGCTCAAAACAAGGAGACCAATAGAAGGGTAAATAGGTGGTTCCTGGCCCTACAGGAATTTAACTTTACAGTTAAGCATCGCCCTGGTGTTAAAATGGGGAATGTGGATGCTTTGTCTCGGATACATGCGTGTCTGGCTGCTTGTGTTACAACCCCACGGTTGAAACAAGAGGGGGGGGGGTATGTGGCAGCACGCAGGTAAAATCACCTGGTTGTATTCAGGATGGGAAATATGTGTGTCCTAGATTCAGGCTTTATGCAGACTTTTACAATTAGAGGGGAAGAGTTAATGAGCCCAGCTGTAGTAAGTGGGCTCATTAAGACCTCTACAAAAAACCCCAGCATGCATAGGGAGATGCTCCATCCTGGAACCAGTTTTGTGTGTATAGACTGGGGAGTCTGAGATCTGTTCTGTGCGGTGAGTTAACGCCTGTGTGGCAAACCCCTACAATAGAGACAGGGACTGGGGCAGCACAAGGCTGCACCCAGTTGTTAGACAGGGAGTCTACGTGTGTAGTTAGAGGTCAAGCTGACCAGGATTTATTTTCTTGTTTTATTTTGTTTGGCTGTTATATGTATCACTGCATGTAGCCTAAATAAACCGGATCTTTTGTTTTTTGCACCTACACCGCTGTCTGCTGTGCCTGACTTTGTGTTGTGAACCCATCCAGGGGGTCACACACACCCGCTACCGAGCAAACCCCCTCACAATATGTATAATTACCCATAAAGTTATACAGAGGAATCAGTGGGGAAGATTAAACAAATTCCCCCAGGTACATCTATATGCACATACATTTATACAGTATCTCACAAAAGTGAGTACACCCCTCACATTTTTGTAAATATTTTATTATATCTTTTCATGTGACAACACTGGAGAAATTACACTTTGCTACAATCTAAAGTAGTGAGTGTACAGCTCGTATAACAGTGTAATTTTGCTGTTCCCTTAAAATGACTCAACACACAGCCATTAATGTCTAAACTGCTGGCAACAAAAGTGAGTAAATCCCTAAGAAAAATGTCCAAATTGGGCCCAAAATGTGTGACCACCATTATTTTTCCAGCACTGTCTTAACCTTCTTGGGCATGGAGTTCACCAGAGCGTCACAGGTTGCCACTGGAGTCCTCTTCCACTCCTCCATGATGACATCACTGAGCTGGTGGATGTTAGAGACCTTGTGCTCCTCCACCTTCCATTTGAGGATGCCCCACAGATGCTCATTAGGGTTTAGATCTGGAGACATGCTCGGCCAGTCCATCGCCTTTACCCCCAGCTTCTTTAGCAAGGCAGTGGTCGTTTTGGAGGTGTGTTTGGGGTCCTTATCATGTTGGCATACAGCCCTGCTGCCCAGTCTCCAGAGGGTGGGGATCATGCTCTGCTTCAGTATATCACAGTACATTTTGGCATTCAAGGTTCAGACCATGACACTCCCACCATCATGCTTGACAGTAGGCAAGACACACTTTTTACTTCTCATCTAGTTGCCACCACACACGCGTGACACATCTGAACCAAATACGTTTATCTTGGTCAGGCCACTGGACATGGTTCCAGTAATCCATGTCCTTAGTCTGCTTGTCTTCAGCAATCTGTTTGTGGGCTTTCTTGTGCATCATCTTTAGCAGAGGCTTCCTTCTGGGATGACAGCCATGCAGACCAATTTGATGCAGCGTGCAGCGTATGGTCTGAGCACTACAGGTTGACCCCCACCCCTTCAACCTCTGCAGCAATGCTGGCAGCACTCATACATCTATTTCCCAAAGATAACCTCTGGATATGACACTGAGCACATGCACTCAAATTCTTTGGTCGACCATGACGGGGCCTGTTCTGAGTGGAACCTCTCCTGTTAAACCGCTTTATGGTCTTGGCCACCTTGCTGCTGCTCAGTTTCAGGGTCTTGGCAATATTCTTATAGCCTAGGCCATCTTTATGTAGAGCAACAATTCTGTCTTTCAGATCCTCAGAGAGTTCTTTGCCATGAGGTGCCATCTTGAACTTCCAGTGACCAGTATGAGAGACTGAGAGTGATAAAACCAAATTTAACACACCTGACACTGGGGAGGAAAATGGCTAATTAGGCCCAATTTGGGCATTTGTACTTAGGGGTGTTCTCAATTTTGTTGCCAGTGATTTAGACATTAATGGCTGTGTGTTGAGTTATTTTGAGGGGACAGCAAATTTACACTGTTATACAAGCTGTACATTCACTAATTTACATTATATCAAAGTGTAATTTATATATCAAAGTGTTGTCACGTGAAAAGATATAATAAAATATTTACAAAGATCTGATGGGGGTGTACACACTTTAATGAGATACTGTAAATATATATAGAAAACATATGCATCTTTTATCCTCTATACGCACATCAAAGTTGTTATTTGTTATCATTCAGGCTACCAAAAGAAGAGTCAAGCATTACTCTGCGTGGTTATAATCCTCCGTTTGAGACCCACATGGACTCCCATCCACTATTCACCAAGGATGGGGAGGAATGGCATCGACCGATATACCGTGCATGCGCTTCGTATAGACGTCACATGCTTGCATGTTACAGGTGCTATATCATGAACAAACTGCTGGCACTGAAAGTTTGCTCCTCCCTCATCTTGCACCAGGAGCAATGCACATCACTGCACATGCTCCACTGGGTGCAGAAGCTCCCTCAGTTCAAGACTGTAGTGGAAACAATGCGCATGCTTCGAGTGGTGCCAAAAACACTACCTGTGAGGATCACACTGGACCTTTCCATGCCGGGTGTAGTTGCAATTAAATCAGCGCTGCAGCACAACATGCCCTGTGTGGAAAAACACCCCAGTAATTACAATTATACAATATTTATAATTTTACCTTCCAAGTAAGTAACAATATTCATGACTAGAGGATTCATGAACCTTTGGTTTTCAAACTTATAATAAAGGCACAAAACTGTGTGACGTGGGTTTAAACAGCCACAGCAGCCTTTATTAAAACATTGATAAATAACAGAAATAGAACAATTTCAATAATACCAATTAAACAATGCAACCAGGAGAGGGTTTTTGGGTTTCCTTAAGGGACACTTGATGACTATAATCTACCATGTCCTCAGCTGTGCCCCATCTGTCTCAAAGACATTACGACTTACACATTTTAGATTTTCCCCCAGGGGAACTAGCTCCTGGGAGAACCACAAACAACCAACCAGGTTGGAGCACCATATCATAGATGGGCCCCCAATTCTTTAACAATCTGGTTAAATACTGACCCCCCAAAGATCCCCTGACCCGCAAGCTGCTGTAGCAAAAGTGCCAAATGTTCAAGTTTTTTTTTTTTAAGTAGAAAACGTGTAACACAAAAACTGCCTCCCTCCCAGAATATACCATAAACCTAGAATACAGTGAGGGAGGGAGGGAAAGTTTCACGTCACCTGAACTTTCCCTGAATGTCTACCCATCAACCCTTGCACTGGACCACCCTTGTGGCTCCACCCTCACGATCTGACCCTCAGCCACCAATCAGGTAAGCCCCTATAACACTAACTACAAGGTTCTTTAACCCTTCTCCGACCTGTTCCTCCCTTAGTCATGACGACCCTATTCTCTAATTTTTGGGGTCGCACTTTGTACAATAAAACAATAATAAACCTCACAGGTATTACATTATTATTATTTTTTTTTAAAGAGTATTTATTGAGAAATAAAAAGATAACAGTACAGATGCAACAAATATATGCACGATGTTGTGGGACCATCATCACAGATGAGGTGCATAGAAAGAAAACAGATTGTGCTTATACCGTATTGTGCTTATACCATATTCTGGAAATAATTTAACTAAACAAAAAGCAGTGAAACTAGTAGAACAGAACAGAGCAACAATCTGACAATAACTGGATGGATCCTGAGTTAAGGGTTAGTTGCGAAAGCAATATATACCAGGATATTAGCATTTCCCAAGATTGAGTAAAATAACACATCATAGGATCTGGGGTAGCTACTGGATGGAGAAAGGGGGGGGGGAGGGGAAGAAGGAGACACAAACATAAAGAAATAAAAGGGTGAAGGGGGGGAGGGGGGGATATGGGGTTCTTGTATAGAGTCCCTGAGGTAGGAAGATCCAGGTGGTAGTCCCGGAAGACAGTAGGATGCTGGGTGCGGCTTAGATAGTAGGTGGGGGGGGGGATCTGCCCCCGAGCTCGATTGTCATGCGCTGTAGTAGAAAAAGGTGAAGTGATCCATGTTAGTGATGTCTACCGGAGGAAGAGTGGCAGATATGAAGGGAAGCCACATCGCGTAAAAGCGAGATTTCAATTTTTTGTCCCGGAAGTTAGCGTTACATCGGTCCTTGTACAGAAGGGAGAGGAGTTCTTTCTGTATCTGAGCGACGGAGGGAGGGAGAGATGAAGTCCAGCTCTTTAGAATGGATCTCCTGGCTAGTAGTAAGCATAACAGAGACCAGTCCACGTGGGAAGGTTTGTATGGCGTGCAGCTTGTGGGCACGCAGCTCCTGATGGAAGACCATGGAAGCAGGAGAGGGTCCCAGTATCCAAAGATAAGGAGGAGGGGGTCCTTTGGCAATTTCAATAGGGTTACCTTGAAGATGTAGGAGAGGATCTGGTCCCAAAAAGATGAAATAAAGGAGCAGGACCAGAAACGGTGAGCCAAGGAGGGCCTGTTTTGGAGACAGTAGGGGCATTTGGTACTGTCCCGTTCAGTGTTGGATGGAAGGAAGGGAAGGTATGCCCTGTGGGCAATTTTCAGTTGCGATTCACATTATTTTATACACCAAAAAAAAAAATCCCTGCAGGGGTAGGTTGGACCCATGTGGATGTTAAGTTTCCAATACAGGGCTTAAAGGTCACATAATCCATCAATTGTTAATCTCTAAATTACTCTGCCGTTCCTGAGTAGGGATGAGCTTCGTGTTCGAGTCGAACGCATGTTCGACTCGAACATCGGTCGTTCGTGCGTTCGCCGAATTCCGAACGTTTGGGCCGTTCGCGGCAAAATTCGTGTGGCCCACAATGCACTGCGATGGCGCAATGCATTGCTGTCTCACGATTGGCCAAGCATGCACTGTGACCCCGCATGCTTGGCCAATCGCAGCGCCAGTAGCGGGAAGAGCAATGGTTGGTCACAGGCATCCTGCCTGTGGCCAATCATAGCTCAGACAGTGTAGTGCACGCCCCACACTATATAAAGCTGCCTTTCAGGCGGCCTCGTGTAGTGTTTGTTAGCATCTGAAGCAGTGGGTGTTCTGTGTACCTTCAACACAGTTACACACCAATCGTTTTTGGCTGATTTACTATTTTGCTCTTGTGTAGTGGTTACTGTCTGTGCCCTGACCGCAGTATACACCACTATATTCACCTCACCTATATAGCTAGTGATCTAGCTTTAATAATAGAGCTTGCAGTCAGTAGTGTTAGTGCGTGCTGTCTGCGTGCTCTGTACCCAGTACATACCACTATATACACCTACATAGCTGTTCTCTATTTGAGCCCGATTGTCATTTGCTGGAGTTATTGGAAGTTGTGTGTGCCTCCAGCACAGCACAGTATACAGCTGTATATGCCCCTTTAACTCTGCTGTTTTCTTGTTATTGTCTGCGTGCCCTGACCGCAGTATACACCGTGATATTCACCTCACCTATATAGCTAGTGGTCCATCTTTAACAATAGAGCTTGCAGTCAGCAGTGTCACTCAGGAGATAGTGCGTGCTGTGTGCCTGCTCTGTAGCCAGTACATACCGCTATTATCCACCTACATAGCTGTTCTCTATTTGGGCCCGATTGACATCTGCTGGAGTTATTGGAAGTTGTGTGTGCCTCCAGCACAGCACAGTATACAGCTGTATATACCCCTTTAACTCTGCTGTTTTCTTGTTATTGTCTGCGTGCCCTGACCGCAGTATACACCGTGATATTCACCTCACCTATATAGCTAGTGGTCCATCTTTAACAATAGAGCTTGCAGTCAGCAGTGTCACTCAGGAGATAGTGCGTGCTGTGTGCCTGCTCTGTACCCAGTACATACCGCTATTATCCACCTACATAGCTGTTCTCTATTTGGGCCCGATTGACATCTGCTGGAGTTATTGGAAGTTGTGTGTGCCTCCAGCACAGCACAGTATACAGCTGTATATACCCCTTTAACTCTGCTGTTTTCTTGTTATTGTCTGCGTGCCCTGACCGCAGTATACACCGTGATATTCACCTCACCTATATAGCTAGTGGTCCATCTTTAACAATAGAGCTTGCAGTCAGCAGTGTCACTCAGGAGATAGTGCGTGCTGTGTGCCTGCTCTGTAGCCAGTACATACCGCTATTATCCACCTACATAGCTGTTCTCTATTTGGGCCCGATTGACATCTGCTGGAGTTATTGGAAGTTGTGTGTGCCTCCAGCACAGCACAGTATACAGCTGTATATACCCCTTTAACTCTGCTGTTTTCTTGTTATTGTCTGCGTGCCCTGACCGCAGTATACACCGTGATATTCACCTCACCTATATAGCTAGTGGTCCATCTTTAACAATAGAGCTTGCAGTCAGCAGTGTCACTCAGGAGATAGTGCGTGCTGTGTGCCTGCTCTGTACCCAGTACATACCGCTATTATCCACCTACATAGCTGTTCTCTATTTGGGCCCGATTGACATCTGCTGGAGTTATTGGAAGTTGTGTGTGCCTCCAGCACAGCACAGTATACATCTGTATATACCCCTTTAACTCTGCTGTTCTATAAAAAAGGCATCTGCAGGAGTTAGTGGGTGTTGTGTGCCTCCAGCACAATATAAACTACCCAACTACTGTTTTACCCAACTCCCTTCAGGCCATTACCATGTCTGGAAGGCCAGCAAGGAGAGGCAGACAGGCGCGAGCCGATAAAAGAGGGCAAGCAGGCTCTGTGTCTAGAGACAACAGTGCTGGTCGGGGACGCGGTGCATTGTCATCAGCACGTGGCCATGGGACATGCTTGTCCTTCTTTTCTGCAGCTGGACATGTTGAACCGCAACATGCCAACGACTTGGTAGAGTGGATGACCAAGCCCTCTTTATCCTCCTCATCCTCTCTCACCCAGTCTCAGGGTAGTAGAAAAGCAGCTGCCAACACATCGTCGTCCCTCCTCTCAATGTCATCATCAGTGACTCCTTCCCTAGACCCACCACGTCCTCCTGAGGAGTCTCCTGAACTCTTTGAGCACAGTGTTGGGTACATGCTCCAGGAGGATGCCCAGTGTTTGGTGGGCTCTGATGATGACACTCAGCTAGAGGAAGGCAGTAGCGTGAGCACAGAGAGAGGGGATGCTCAAGAAGGACAGCAATCTGGCAGTAATGTTCCACAAGCTGCAGCATACTGCCAGGTTTGCTACAGCGATGAAGAGGGAGGGGATGATGAGGGCACTGACTCCACGTGGGTGCCTGGAAGGAGGGAGGAGGAGGAGGAGGAGGAGGAGGAGGCACATGTCCAACGAGGCAGGATGCCCTCCGGGGGCCAGCTTAGGGGCAGCACACCGACTGAATCACACCGCAGAGCTCCGCCTGCGCAGAGCGCTTCCTCTGCGCAGAGCGCTTCCTCTGCGCGTTATTCTAAAAGTTCTTTGGTGTGGGCCTTTTTTGAGACGAGTGCATCAGATCGCACCGCTGCTATTTGCAACATATGTCTCAAGCGTATCTCACGTGGCCAAAACATCAGCCGCTTGGGCACCACATGCTTGACCAGACATATGTTGACCTGCCATGCAGCTCGTTGGCAAGCATACCTCAAAGACCCACACCAAAGAACAAAGCGGACCTCTCCTTGCTCCTCATCAGCTGGCATCTCCAACCCCACTAGACCTTCAGTCCTCTCTGAAACCTGCTCTGAGAGGAATGAAGGTGTAGAATTAGATGTGTCACAGCCAAGTGCTTCCGGGAACTCTGCTAGTGGTACATCCACGTCCGATTATAGCAGACAAATGTCCCTGCCCCAGCTGCTGGACCGGCGGAAGAAATTTACTCCCAGCCATCCACATGCCCAGCGGTTGAATGCTAGCTTGGCTAAATTGCTAGCACTTCAACTGCTGCCTTTTCAGTTGGTAGATTCGGCCCCCTTCCGTGAGTTTGTACAATGTGCGGTTCCTCAGTGGCAGGTCCCCAAACGCCACTTTTTCTCACGGAAGGCAATTCCGGCTCTCTACCGGCATGTGGAAGGCAATGTCCTTGCCTCGCTGGACAGGGCGGTCAGCGGTAAGGTGCATATTACCGCTGACTCATGGTCCAGCAGGCATGGACAGGGACGTTACCTGTCTTTCACGGCCCATTGGGTCACTCTTCTGGCTGCTGGGAAGGATGCAGGACAAGGTGCAGTAGTATTGGAGGTTGTTCCGCCACCACGCCTCCAAAATGCTACTATTGGTTGTGACACACCTCTCTCCTCCACCCCCTCCTCTTCTTCTTCCTCCACGGCCTCTTCCAGTGCTCTGTCCTCAGAACCAGCGGTGCTCCGTAGGCGTTGCAGGGGCTACGCAAGTACGCAGGCAAAACGATGCCATGCCGTGCTTGCGCTGGTTTGTTTGGGGGACAGGAGCCACACTGGGGCGGATGTTTTGTCAGCTCTGCAGGGGCAGGCCGAGAGGTGGTTGACGCCACGCCAGCTTAAGCCAGGAATGGTGGTTTGCGACAATGGCACCAACCTCCTCTCCGCCCTCCGACAGGGACAACTGACCCATGTGCCCTGTGTAGCTCACATCCTTAACCTGGTGGTGCAGCGGTTCTTGGGCAGGTACCCCGGCTTACAGGATGTCCTGAAACAGGCCAGGAGAGTCTGTGTGCATTTCCGCCGATCATTTAATGCCTGTGCTCGGCTGGCTGAGCTCCAAAAGGAGTTGAACCTGCCCAAGAACCGCCTTATATGTGACATGCCCACCAGATGGAACTCAACATTGGCCATGCTGCAGCGGCTGCACACGCAGCAGAGGGCCATCAATGAGTACCTGTGCGACTACGGCACCAGGACAGGGTCAGGAGAGCTTGGTTTTTTCTCACCACGCCAGTGGGGCATGATCAGGGATGCATGCACTGTCCTGTCACCGTTTGAGGAGGCCACAAGGATGGTGAGCAGTGACAGTGCATGCATCAGTGACACTATACCTCTTGTCCACCTCTTGGAGCATACGCTGCGTGGAATAATGGACAGGGCACTTGAGGCAGAACAGAGGCAGGAAGAGGAGGACTTCCTTGCCTCTCAAGGCCCCCTTTATCCAGACAGTGTTCCTGCTGTGCCACCCATCACACAGGAAGAGGGTGAGGAGGAGGAAGAGGAGGAGGAGGATGATTGTGTCAGCATGGAGGTGGAGGCTGGCACTCAGCATCAGCAGCAGCAGTCTTATAGGGATGATTTACAGTCCCAAGAAACACGTGGACTTGTACGTGGCTGGGAGGAGGTAGCTGCGGATCATGTTGTCCTTAGTGACCCAGAGGACTCCGGACCGAATGCCTCAGCTAACCTACGCTGCATGGCCTCCCTGATCCTGCAAAGCCTGCGGAAGGATCCTCGTATTCTTCGGATCAAGGAGAGGGACCATTACTGGCTGGCCACTCTCCTTGATCCACGGTACAAGGGTAAGGTTGCCGACCTTATCTTGCCATCGCAGAGGGAGCAGAGGATGAGACATCTCCGGGAGGCCTTGCAGAAAGCTCTGTGCAACGCGTTCCCAGAGACTGGGAGGTCACAAACTCCTGGTCCTGGACAACGTGTTGCTGAGGCATCAGTCAGAAGGAGCGGTGGAGAAGGTGGCCGTCTGACTGATGCGTTCAGACAATTTTTTAGTCCGCAGCCCCAAGGTATGATTGGTTCCAGCACCCATCGCCAGCGTCTAATTTACATGGTGCAGGAATACCTAGGGGCAAGGTCAGACTTGGACACCTTTCCCACTGAAAATCCTCTGGCTTACTGGGTCTTGAGGATGGATCACTGGCCAGAGCTTGCACAGTATGCAATTGAGCTCCTGGCCTGTCCTGCATCCAGCGTTCTTTCGGAACGCACCTTCAGTGCTGCTGGTGGCTTCGTTACCGATCACAGGGTGCGCCTGTCCACCGAATCAGTTGATCGACTGACCTTCATCAAGATGAATCAGTCTTGGATCACCCACAGCTACCAAGCACCTGAAGCTGATGTAACCGAATAATTTTTTTTGAAATACCACATCCCTTCAAGACTGCCTATGCTGATGCTGAGTGACTGTCCTGTTATGTTGATTGTCTATCCTCTTCCTCCTCCGCTGATATGTTGGAAGAACATTTTTGGTTCTGGGTGATGCCAGCAGCCCAATTTTTCTGCCCCTGTTTAACAGGGGTGTTTAAGTACAATTTTTGATGCAATGCTTTGCAGCAGGGCTAATTCCTGCAAAAAAACTAGAGTGTATGGCAGAGGTTGCAGTGTGATGGCACCAGTGCCTAAGGCCCAATTTTTCTGCCCCTGTTTAACAGGGGCGTTTAAGTACAATTTTTGATGCAATGCTTTGCAGCAGGGCTAATTCCTGCAAAAAAACTAGAGTGTATGGCAGAGGTTGCAGTGTGATGGCACCAGTGCCTAAGGCCCAATTTTTCTGCCCCTGTTTAACAGGGGCGTTTAAGTACAATTTTTGATGCAATGCTTTGCAGCAGGGCTAATTCCTGCAATAAAACTAGAGTGTATGGCAGAGGTTGCAGTGTGATGGCACCAGTGCCTAAGGCCCAATTTTTCTGCCCCTGTATAACAGGGGCGTTTAAGTACAATTTTTGATGCAATGCTTTTCAGCAGGGCTAATTCCTGCAAAAAAACTAGAGTGTATGGCAGAGGTTGCAGTGTGATGGCACCAGTGCCTAAGGCCCAATTTTTCTGCCCCTGTTTAACAGGGGCGTTTAAGTACAATTTTTGATGCAATGCTTTGCAGCAGGGCTAATTCCTGCAAAAAAACTAGAGTGTATGGCAGAGGTTGCAGTGTGATGGCACCAGTGCCTAAGGCCCAATTTTTCTGCCCCTGTTTAACAGGGGCGTTTAAGTACAATTTTTGATGCAATGCTTTGCAGCAGGGCTAATTCCTGCAATAAAACTAGAGTGTATGGCAGAGGTTGCAGTGTGATGGCACCAGTGCCTAAGGCCCAATTTTTCTGCCCCTGTTTAACAGGGGCGTTTAAGTACAATTTTTGATGCAATGCTTTGCAGCAGGGCTAATTCCTGCAATAAAACTAGAGTGTATGGCAGAGGTTGCAGTGTGATGGCACCAGTGCCTAAGGCCCAATTTTTCTGCCCCTGTTTAACAGGGACATGTAATTACAATTCTTGATATAATATTTCACAGGAGGGCCCCTTCCTGTGCCCACCCAGAGTAACTGTGAGGACTTATAGTGTTGTGGCACCAGCACCACAACCACCAAAGGTCAATTTTTCTACCACTGTTCAACAATGGCATGTAATTACAATTCTTGATATAATCGTTCACAGCAGGGCGCTCCAGCGGCCACCAAGAGTCACTTTGAGGGCTTACAATGTTGTTGCAAAACCAACACCTTGTTCCGCCATTTCTGCAGAGCATATAGGGCAGGCCCCTACTTTCAAACATCCAATTTACAAACATCTCCTACTTGCAATCGGAAGGAGACAACAGCAAGTGAGATGAAAAAAGATGGACGACAAAACAAATTATACAGGGGTGATAACCCTTCCCTATGTTTTCCAAAAAGCTTAAAGATATTTTTTTTGACTGGAGCTACACTTTAAAAATGTACCGCTTGAAAATGACAAACAGATTCAACTTAACACAACAAACCTACACAGTCCCTGTCTTGTTTGCACCGCCTGTATACTGCTGTTCTGAGTATATAGGGCCTGGGGGCCACACGCATTTCCTTTTTTTAATATGGGTACGGGGTTCCCCTTAATATGCGTACAAGACCCAAATAGGCTGGTAATGGGCAGGGAGGGCTACCCATGCCATTTTTCTGAATGATTTTCAACCATATTACAGGAACCAGATATAACATTAAAACCGCAAGCAGTTTTAAATGGTGTTATTTCCGTTTAATGTCATTTTGTGCAGGGACTGTTCTAAACACGGGAAACACGTGGCACTTCACAGGCATACTATAGACACCCCCCAGGCACCATATTTAAAGGAATATTTCACTTTTTTTTTTTTCACTTTAATCGTCATTAAAATCAGTGCTCCCGCCAAAACGGTAGTCTTTAAAACTTTTTTTTGCAGTGACCCATGTCCCCTGAGGCAGGAGGCAGATCGCCAAACCCTTTTTAGCACACTATCTTGCATATTAGCCGTTAAAATTAGCACTTTCCAATTCGAACGTTCGAGTCCCATAGACTTCAATGGGGTTCTAACGTTCGTGCCGAACGCGGGGGTCGTTCGCAAGTTCTGGTGCGAACCGAACCGGGGGGTGTTCGGCTCATCCCTGTTCCTGAGGAAAAACCCTCTAGAAAGAGGGAGATGTGGCATTAAGACGTCTGATCTGGCACATCTTGCGCTAGAGCAGCATCTTATTCCAATGTCCACCTCTTATTAGAATATGTACTCTGTCCAAAACTGTAAAATTGACATTTGGCATTTTATACCTGTGAATTTTGGCAACATGTCTACCTAAAGATAAATATTGGTTTTCTACGGTCATACTATACATGTGTTTGCTGACTCTTTTACCTAGCTCCTGTCATGTTTTAGCAACTTAAAATGAACCGCATTCACATTGCATTAGATAGATGATGCCTTTAGTTTTACAGTTGCCAAAATGTCTGGCACAAAATTTCTCACCGCCCGGTAGAATGAATTGTTTTTCGTTTAGTGATCATTGAACATTGGAGACATTCTCCATATGGAAAAGTTCCCATTTCTTTACATGGATCCTTCCTCAACTCTCCTTTGTGCTCACTTTGTACTAGTGATTCTCTTAGGGACCCTGTTTTCCTATGGGTAATGGCAGGGATGTGTGTTACAAAGTTACTCAATACTGGATCCTCTGTTAAAACTGAGCAGCATGTTTGCAGTATATTACAAACTTTTCCATGCTAATTTGAAAACCTTAGGATGACTCTGGTGGCAGCCTCCTTTTTGTTTACCTTTTTGGGCTTGAAGAGGATTGTTTGGGTGGGTACATTATGCCTGTGGTACAGACACTCTAGTCAAGATACAAATACTATATAGGTAAGTGTACTTTTACTCATATGATGGGTGACATGGAATTCATTGTATATGTTAAAATAGTTTCAAAATAAGATGTTTCTGTTACATAGTGGTATATAGTGGTATACAGTCCCTGAGAAAGATATTGTTTGAATTTATTGAAAGGCGTTGGATTTCCCCAACGTCTGAAACCATTAAAATGATTGTAAAGTCTTGTTTTTTTTGTTAAACATAACAAAAATATTATACTTACCTACTCTGTGTAGTGGATTGGCACAGAGCAGCCCAGATCCTCCTCTTCTCGGGTCCCTCTTCAGAGCTCCTGGTCCCGCCCTCCAATTTTTTTTTTTTTTGCACAAAGTTGTCACTAAATGATATATTGCTCACACATGCTATGGGCATAAGTGAAATTACACCCCAAAATAAATTCTGCTACTTCTCCCGAGTACGGGGATACCACAAGAGGGGAACTTTTTTGGAGCCTAGCCACCGACGGGACCCCGAAAACCAAGTACTGCCTTCCGGATTTAAATATAAAACGCTACCAAAAAAAACTGTTAGCGATCGCAGGGATCAGGCCTGACTCTGTGAACGCTGCAGTTATGTGTTTAGTGTTTTGTAAGTGACAGTGATCGATCGATACCACACTTGGGTGGGCGTTGGAACCCTAAACTGCTGGGGACGCTAGTATAGATCTGATCAGATCAGATATTGATCTGTTCAGATACTATACCACTACGGGAGGTGTATGCTTTGCGCGTGGGTGTTAGCGGTACTGGCACTTACCTAGCGCTGCCTGGGGCGACGCAGACCCTGACCCTAAAACCTAATTGATATCACCCACCGGGTGATCAGGGGGTTAAACCTTTATTGGGTAATAAATGGTGAGTGCCCTGATGCTATAAAAAGAAAAATAACTAACCAGAGTCACCCGTAACACTTATACGGTGATCACTGGTGAAAGGGTTAACTAGGGGCAATCAGGGGGTTAAAATCTTTATTAGGTAGTATATGGGGGTCCCTGGCGCTATATAAAAACCTGACGGGGAACCTAAATAACTAACTGGCTAACCAGCGTCACCAGTGACACTTATACGGTGATCGCTGGTGAAAGGGTTAACTAGGGGCAATCAGGGGGTTAAAACCATTATTGGGTAGTATATGGGGGTACCTAGCGCTATAAAAACCTGGCGGTGAACCTAAAAAAATAACTAGCTATCTAGCGGCACCAGTGACACTAATGCAGCAATCAGAAAAACTATTGCTTAGTGACACTGGCAAAAGGGGGTGAAAGGGTTAACTAGGGGCAATCAGGGGGTTAAAACCATTATTGGGTAGTATATCGGGGTACCTAGCGCTATAAAAACCTGGCGTTGAACATAAAAAAATAACTAACCACTTAGCGGTATCAGTGACACTAATACAGCGATCAGAAAAACGATTGCTTAGTGATACTGGCAAAAGGGGGTGAAAGGGTTAACTAGGGGCAATCAGGGGGTTAAAACCATTATTTGGTAGTATATCGGGGTACCTAGCGCTATAAAAACCTGGCGGTCAACCTAAAAAAATAACTAGCTACTTAGCGGCACCAGTGACACTAATGCAGCGATCAGAAAAACGATTGCTTAGTGACACTGGCAAAAGGGGGTGAAAGGGTTAACTCTAGGGGCAATCAGGGGGTTAAACCTTTATTGGGGGGGGGTAGAGGGCTACCCCGGACCTAACACTAACCATGACAGTTTTTACTTTCACAACTGACACTAAATGCAGTGATCATAAATGATCACTGCAATCTGTGACACTGTGACTGGGAGCCGGGGGGGGGGGGCGGGGGTCGATCGGGGGGGGGGATCGGGGGGGATTTGTGTGCCTATGTGTACCTACATGTCAGTGTAGTGTTGGTGCACTTACTTTCTCTGTTCTCCTCGCAGTCCGGTCAAAAAGACCGCCCCGAGGAGAATGACATCACTTCCTCCCTGCCTGTGTTTACATTACACAGCGGGGGAAGCTTCTCATTCGCCAGGAGCGATCGAGAGGGGATGGCCAGAAACCAACGGCCATCCCCTCATCCCGGATCACTCCTGAAGCAAAACGGACCGCCGCATCCAGCGGGAGGGGGTCCGATACATGTACGTGCTTGTGCCTGTCGTTGCCATTGCGCCGGCGTACATTGCCATGCGGCGGTCCTTAAGTGGTTAAAAAAAATTGTGTTACTTTTATTTCTATTACAAGGAATGTAAGCATCCCTTGTAATAGAAAAAAAGCATGACAGGACATTTTTTATATGAGATCTGGGGTCAAAAAGACCTCAGATCTCATATTTACACTAAAATGCATTAAAAAAAACTGTCCTTTAAAAAAAGAATTAAAAACAAAATAACTTTTAAGAGCTATGGGCAGAAGTGACCCCTCACTCGTCTCCATGCCCAGGGCCAGCAAGGGTGAAGATCCGATTGCCTCCGCCGCTGCTGATGGCCCCGGTAAGCGGGAGAGGGCACCAGAGCGTGACGGAAGGGGTGGCCCTCTCCTGCCACCTATAAAAGTTCTCTTGTGCGAATCCGCCACAGAGACCACTTTTATCTTGAAGTGGACCACCGGCCAAACAAGAGTATACCAGGGTTATGGCAGCTAGCTGCTGCCATAACAAGGATATCTCCCTTCAAAGAACGTATATATCGGCGTGCAACGGTCCGGAAGTGGTTAAGTTACCTTATAAAGTCCCTTTCAATGTGAGGTCTTTTAAAATATTATTGTCTAATAGGGATGATGGCAACTACACCCATAGTCACACAAACCTTTTTTTCTCACCTTTATATATCTTAAACCGGCCATAGATTTGTTAAATTTTGTCACAGTCAGCAGGAACCGGGTGAATTTTGATCCATCTATAGGCAGGCCGGTTGTACTGAAGTCGATCTATTGATCAACTTCAGTGCAACAAACCAGTTTTTTTTTTTCATACAATCATTGTTGCCATTGGTCGCCAGCAATGATCACTGTATTCTGATGACAGGGAAACCTCCTGCTGTCAGAAAACAATAACACAGCAGGAGGGATTCCCCTATCATTACTGACTGTGTTATGTGCTAATCAAGTGATTTTCTTTTCTTCAACACCTGGTTGAAGGACAGAAAATTGCATAATCTATGGCCAGGCTTGGGCTCCTTTCACACTTACGGCGGTCTTCACAGCCCCCTGGTTTGCTTTTCTGAGAAAAGGAGGTTTGCAAGCATTCAGGAGGCTGTGCTGCTGCTGGTGGTGCCAACTGTCAAACTTGGTATAGCTTTAAAGTGATATGAAAGGCAGTTTTTATTTTTTATTTTTAATAACAAACCTGTTATATTTACCTTCTCTGTACAGTGGTTTTGCACATAGCAGCCCCAATACTCCTCTTCTCAGGTCTGCCGCCAGAACTCCTGGGCCCTCCCTCCTGCCGAGTGCCCTAATAGCAAGCAAATTCTATGGGGTAACCAAAGCAGGCACGTTCCTGAGCCGATGCTCTGTGTGTCTATTCACTCTCCTCATTGGCTCACTGGCTGTGCTTGACAGTAGCAAGAGTTAATGGCTCCGGCTGCTGTCTCAGCCAGTGAGAAGGGAGAGACCAAGGAGAGCCGAGGATCCCGTGCACAGTGCTGGAGGAAGATTGGGTTCAGGTAAGTATTGGGGAGAGGGGTCGGGCTGCTGCACACATTTTTTTTTTTTTTATCTTTATGCATCGATTGCATGAAACTAAAAAAACATTGAGCCTTTACAACCACTGTAAAATTGCTGCATCCCAGCCACAGCAATGTGTATTCATTTGAGCGCCACCTTGTCCACTTGTGGGTGAGTGGTTTCGATGTAAAAAATGTAGATTAGTTGCCTATTTTTAGTGCCCCTTGGCCACCTTGTGTAAAAAAGAGCCGTACTATTACTTATAATTCCTACTGATTTTATTCCACTAACTAAATGTTCAGGTCGCAAAACAAACATAGGAAATACCCCAGGCAGGACAAGAGGGTGCTCTCAGGATTTACTGTTCATTCTTTGAAGTATTCACACAGTTCACCTCCAGGTGTGGTGAGATTTAAGTGAAATACTTTGCTTCGGTTACAGTCTTGGTGTGTATTATTTAAGTAGCACACCCATTTGATTGCAAAACCTTACACAACATAGCTTATGTAATGTATAAATTTAAGATGAACTCTAGGCAAAAGACTAGTTACACAGATAAAATATTTATAAGGGAGCTATTTTACCTTGCAAAAGAGTTGCATTTCTGTACATCCAGTCTGGATGTTTACACAGCTCTGCCACACAGCACATCCCCGTGAGCAGGACAGGAAACCTGATTTTTTTTCTATTGCAATAAAGTAACATTCACTGGTCTTTTCTAGCCTGTATATAAGTAAATAAGTAAAGTCGCGCTATGGAATGTTCACCCTATGTGTGTGAGAAACAGACCGCAATGTGGTGAAAATATTTGTTTACGGGGTTAGAGCTGCCTATACCTGAAGCCTCCACTTCCTAATTTAGGAGGGGAGGTAAAATTTAAGAAATTAAATGAATAGGTTATGGCGCTAAACCCAAATAATTGTGCTCATAATGACCTATCATCAAGATTAGTGATATGAAAAGTGCTATACAGGTTAAAGTGCAAATGCTTCCTAGTTATATTTGAAAAAATAAAAATAAGATAAAAATAAAATCAGTGTTAAACCATCATATAAGTGCCATCTTGCAATAAGTTAAACTCCAAATAATTCATATGATGAATATTCACATAGATCATAATGGATATTGTATTCTTATATAAAAATGAAAAGAGTTCTTTTGGGCAGCACAAAATCACTACGTATGTCCTTCAGTGTCCTCACCCAAGATAAAAAGTGAACTGTGCAAATAGGTGCAAGGAAAGTTCAAAAAGATTAAAAGTCAAATCTAAGTTCAACAAATAATCGCATAAGGACGCATGTGTATTCACTACACGTATCCAATATTGGTGTTTTGGCTGATAATACTGCCACCGCAAAATACTGGTACAAACAGTGCGGGTCTTCAATGGAAAACATTCATCCCCGGTGCGCCACTCAGTGTTATAATATGTGAATGCTCTCACCAGAATTAACGCCACTATGGGGCTGGATGGACCTTCACAATGTAAGCCACTGTGTCGCTGTCTGGCTGCTGCTGGTGCACTGGGGAAAGTTTCACTGTTCCGTTCGTGTGGTCTCCATTAGAGGGTATACATGAGGAAAAACACATCCATAGTGTAGTACGTTTTTAAACAGAAACCTTTGTTTATTTAAGTTAAAAACTACTCACATTTAGCATTAAAAACACATGCATGTAATCTCTGCCGGCCGTCTCTGTCTATTGGAATGGGTGCACACAACGTGGCCATGCCCTACGCGTTTCGTCACTCTGACGTCTTCTGGAGCCATATTGGTGCACCTTACGGTCTAAATAGGGTGCAGTGCTCCACTGCGCTTGTGCCAAATGAACAGCACCATTTTGGGTGTGGGATGCCCTTGCTCTGACCATCACGGTCTCAATTTCTTCCCCCTGGGTACATAACCCCCAGAGGTAAACCCTGATTGTCACAGACTCGACACAGATACGATTCATCCCCGGTGCGCCACTGTATACTCTCAGAGCATGTTCTGGTTGTGAAGAGACCTTCGGGAGAAGGGCTGATGGGTTCATGGTCTCATATCAAAAAGGGAGAGGGCATACCCCTACCAACATTAGTCGAGTGTGACCAGATACCAGACGAAAGGGAAGAAATTCCTACTCCAGAGGCTGCATATCACCATCCTCACTTGAGGCACCTTGTTAATGAAATTCCTGCAATGGACATGAATGCTGAAATCTTGATCTTGCTAGGAAGAGACATTCTCAGAGTACAGAAGGTATGCAAGCAGTGCAATAGACCTGATGATGCCTCTTATGCACAGAAGCTTGATCTAGGCTGGGTAATCGTGGGTGACGTATGCTTGGATAGAATACGTACATCATCTGAGATCCACTCCTTCAAAACTTACATGTTAGAAAGGGGACGTGCATCCCACTTCAAAACAGTGCCCTTGCCATTATGAAGTAAAAGAGAAGCCTCATGACATTATCCAAGTACCTGATGTCACTCCTAACCTTTGTGATGACAACCTAGGTACCACAGGGTTTTGTACTACAAGCAATGACAACAAAATAGCCTTGTCAGTCGAAGACAGAGAGTTCATCAAAATAATGGACAAAGAGTTCTTCCAGGATGAGTATAACAGCTGGGTTGCACCATTACCTCTTCGTGCTGCAAGGATTAAACTCCCAACCAATCATGAACAGGCTCTATCCAGATTCAACTCACTTCAATGAACACTAAAGAACAGACCTGAAATGAAGGACCATTTCATCGCCTTTATGAAAAGGATCTTTGACAATGATCACGCCGAACCAGCCCCACCACTTCAAAGACACGATGAGTGCTGGTACCTGCAGGCGTATCCCAAAATGATGTTCTTCTCACTGGTCCAAACCTAACCAACATCCTTGTAGGTGTACTTATGAGGTTTAGAAGAGAGCCAGTTGCCATAACTGCTGACATTGAACAAATGTTTTATTTCTTCATTGTGCGTGAAGACCATAAGAACCTCCTAAGGCTTCTGTGGCACTGTGACAACAATATAGACAATGAGATGATTGAATACCGCATGAAGGTACATGTTTTCGGAAATAGTCCCTCACCCACTGTTGCAACATACAGTTTACGAAGGACTGCCCTAGACGGAGAAAAGGAGTATGGCATGGATGCTTGACACTTTGTCGAGAGAGACTTCTATGTGGACGACGGACTTAAATCTTTACCTATAGATGAAGAAGCCATAGACCTGCTCCAAAGGACACAAGGTATGCTTTCCAAGGCTGACTTCAGACTACACAAGATTGCCTCAAATAGTGTTGCTGTTATGAAAGCCTTTCAACCTGGCGATCATGTCACAGGGTTTAAAGACTTGAATCTGGGAATGGACATACCACCTGTACAGAGAAGTCTGAGCCTATGGTGGGAGTGGTTAAAAGACACCATCGGTTTTCAAGTCAGCTCTGCAGTCAAGCCATTTACCAAATGTGTTTTTCTGTCAGTGGTGAACAGCCTATATGATCCATTGGGATTCGTAACTCCCATCACCATACAAGGTAAATCCTTACTTAGGCAGTTCTCAGAGACTTTTAAAGATTAGGATGCTCCACTACTAATAGACCAGCTTTCAAAGTAGGAATCATGGAAACAATCTCAACATGCCTTAGATGCCACCAGGCCAGTATCTGCAAGTGTCTTTGCAAGTTCTTCTTGGTTAACAGGTCCTGAATTCCTGCTGGTCATCCATAAGAAACTACAGCTGATGTCTTCAGTCTTATAGAAGCTGACAAAGATTCAGAGATTTGTCCTGAAGTTAAAACCCCCGTCACCAGAACTGAACAAAGACTAGTGTTGGGCTGTCAATGCTTTGAATGTTTCTCCAAGTGGAGCAGGCTTGCATCACAAGGTTAGTTCATATTGCAGATTGCTTCCACACAAAGCCCACATATGCTCACTGCCAAGGAAAAGCTTCTTTCTGCAAAAGACATTGTCAAAGGTGAACTGATCATAATACGCAGTGTACGACAGAGTGTCTTTGGTTCAGAAATTAAATGTATCCGTGGCAAGAGGGACATTGCAAAAAACGGTCCAATTGCCAACCTGAATCAATTCATTGACAATGATGGTATGAAGGGTTGGTGGACACTTAAACAAGGCTGAGTTGAGTAAGCAAGAACCGAATCCTCTCATTATACCTGCTCCCCATCACATCACCACTTTGCTCATACAGCACGACCGTGAAGGGGTTAAGCACCAAGATAGACACTTCACAGAGGGTGCCATAAGAGCTGCAGACCTTTGCATTAAAGAGCAGTGCCACAAACTGAGAAGGAAACATCAGCAACAGCAAATGTCAGATTTGCCAGCTGACAGGTTAAGTACTGACCCACCTTTCACTCATGCAGCCCTCAGAACTGGAGGTGACTAAACAAATAGCAAACAATTGGCAGTGTTGTTCACTTTCATGAGTGTGGGTGCAGTACACATTGAAGTAATAGAATCGATGGATGCCTCAAGTTTCATCAATGCTAATAAATTAATTAAGACTAATTTGGTTGGAGCCTGTCGAGAGTTACAGCTCAACTCTAGGCCAATCCAAGACTTTTTAGCTAAAAAAGGCTGTACATGGATTTTCAATCCTCCTCAACCTTCCCACATGGGTGGCTCATGGGAGAGAATGATAGGCGTCACACGTAAAATATTTGACTCTATGCTTGTGGACTTTAATTCCACAAGACTTACTCACAAGATTCTAACCACCTTCCTGGCAAAGGCATCTGCCATAATAAATTTAAGACCACTTGTTCCAATGTCCAAAGATCCAGATACCTCAACTATCCTTACCCCAGCTACTCTTCTTACCCAGAAGCTTGGGTCTGTTCCTGTTCCACCTGGAAACTTTAAAGGAGGAAATCTGTGCTATGACCAGTGGAAATGAGTACAACACCTCGCCAACTGCTTCTGGAATCGTTGGAAGATGGAGTATCTTTCTGCTCTGCAAGGACGCAGTTAATGGTAACGGCTGAACCCTAACATAAAAGTGGGAGATCTTATTCTACTTAAGGACCAGCAAGCTGAAAGAATCAAATGGCCCATGGGACTTAATGTAAAGAGCGTTCCTAGCAATGACGGTAAGGCACGTAAGGTGGAGGTCAAGGTTTCAAGACAAGGGACTGTAAAGACTTTCATCACACCTATCACAGAACTTATTCTGCTCTTACCCTTTGGAGAATGAACTTGTTTGCCTACGCTGCTGTTGTTGTTTTAGTATATACTATAGGATTGTAACATACCTAGGCCACCTTTAGACACTCCAAAGACAATAGCAATGTGTCTCATATAATGCCCCCTCAACTCTCCTGTCAAGCCCTGCTCCAAGCCACATTCCTGTCTGAACAATGTGTCCCTGTTTTAGGTGGACTGAAACCCGGACACATGATTCAAAACCCAGACTGTCTGGGTGAATCCCAGACAGGTGGCAACCTTAGTACCTCATCCAATGCAAAAGATGTAGCAAAAGATCTTACATTGGTGAAACAGGACAGAGGTTGCATGAATGAATGAATGGTTGCGAACAAGGATGAATTTGCACAGACACACCATCAAGGAACATAAAGAAGATGATTTCTGTACACCTGTGGGACATCATTTCTCACAATGGGACCACACTATGGAAGATCGCAATGTCTTTGTTCTTAAAGGGAATTTCAAAACTTTTGAACTAAGATTGGCCTTACACAATGCAAATTTCTTTCCTGCAACCACAGGTTGAAATTTGCATGATTCCCCCATCAACACAGACAGTGCTGACAGGGGAATCTCTGCTGCCAAGCTATTGTATGTTCCTGGCGGGAGGGCCAGGGAAGCCATCCTCCCTGGGAGAAGACAGTGATTATCACTAGTGGCTATAGCACCCGCTAGCGATAATTGTAAGAGGATCCAGTAGGCTGGTTGTACCTAAGTTGATCATTCGTAAATTCAGCCTGCCCATTAATGGTTTGAATCAGTTCAGTAGGATTTGAACCTTGTATGGCCGGCCTAAGCAAGATAGTTCTATTTGACACAAAAGATAACAGCCTAAATTTAGATATGGGTTTTCTTATTCATATCCAGAAGTTTTATGACCTCCTCTGTGACTGGCATCCCCTCCAGTCTATAGCTCTTCCTCTGTCTTATCTCACTAACTATGCTAGATTTCTTACCAATGCCATGTACATTTGTATGTGTGTTTTTTTTTCCTTTCCCTCAGAGATTATTATCTTTTTTTAACATTCTGCTAAAACTTTTGTGAATTAGAACTGCCTGGATCTTGAACAAGGGGACATACCCCCCAAACATTGTCCTGAAAAATTGTATGTTAAAAAAAGTTTTATGGACAGTACAGCTCCACAAAGCTTTCTGTGACATCTAACACACACTATTAGAATTCTTCGGTATGGCGCGCCATACACGAGTAGACATTTCTTTAGCTACTCTGTCATTCCTGTGCAGAACACAAGCACATCTCTTTTAAGCCATCTTCCCTTTACAACTCCATATCTCCTAGGGAGTACTACACAATTGGGACCACTTTCTATCTATAAGTCCACAGCATCTAGCTTCCATCACCAATTTACCGGACCTGCAGCTTAGGGTCAGGGGAGATCAAGGTGCTCTCATTAGTATACCATTCTCTTCCCAATGTCTCTTCCATATCTCTGCCCAGTCGAGCACACTTCCAGAAGACACATTCTTACCCAGGCTTCTGCCACTACTCTCAAATAGTGTTCCTCTTTGCCTGGGACTTCAGCCATGCAAAGAGCTTTTTAGCATAACTGCCAACAGTTTGAGTTTGGAAAAAGGGACACCTATTAGCCAAAATATGTAGCCAATGCAGGCATAAGACACACCCCCTGCCATGCCCCCTTAACCCTTTCCCAACCAGCTGCCGCAGTTATACTGCGGCAGGTTGGCTCCCTTGAGCGAACCGTCGTAGCTATACATCAGCTCGCCTTTAGACCACTGGGGGGCACTCCCGCAAAACGCCAGAGCCAATGCGCTTGCCCGGGGGTCGCGATGACTGCCAAGCACACACGATCGCTCCACACAGATACCGTGCTGTCAGGGGTGAGGGGAGCGAACTGTTGTTCATACTAGATATGATACGATCACTCTCCTCAACCAGGCAGTCCCATCTCCCCACAGTTAGAATCACTTCCTAGGTAACACAGTTAACCTCTAGATCGCCCCCTACTGTTAACCCCTTCCCTGCCAGTGACATTTAGACAGTAATCAGTGCATTTTTATAGCACTGATCGCTGTATAAATGCCAATGGTCCCAAAAATGTGTCAGAAATGTCCGACCTGTCATCCATAATGTTGCAGTCCCAATAAAAAAACTCTGATCACCGCCATTACTAAATAAATAATCTTAATAATCATAAATCTTTCCTCTATTTTGTAGATGCTATAACTTTTGCGCAAACCAATCAATATACTTTTATTACCAAAAATATTTAGAATAATACATATTGGCCTAAACTGAGGAAAAAATTTGCTTTTTTAAAAAAGAATTGGGGATACTTATCATAGCAAAAAGTACAAAATATTGTGTTTTTTTCAAAATAAGTACAACTTTCCCTTTACTATACCATAATAGGAACAGGGCTTTCTAGTGGCAGGCAAGCTTACTGCACCTGCCAACACACCTTGGATTTTAATGGTGGCTGCAGAAGAAGCAGAAGGGAGCATTGGTAAAGTGAGCATAACTGGGGTGGGGGAGAGGGCCCTTTACAAGGACATTGTCACTTTGACCTGTTTGAACAAGGTTACAAAGTCTATTTAAAGTTAAAAAACATTTTTATGACTTATGCATTTAGTCTATAGTTGCAACATCACGAATAATGAGATTAAAAACCAGTTCCAATTCAGCCATGAAATTAAGGTAATCATAGTTTCTGTTCTAGATCAGAACGTCTTCAGTTAGGTTTTTAATAGAATGTGATATAAGCCGCCCTGCAAACCCCAACTACTACGAGGACTACTCTACATGGACAATTTAGATGATTTGACTGCCATGTGTTTACATGCATATGAGATTAATTTGCAATGTTTTCCCATTACCCTTTATGGAGGATTATTAAATGAGGATTTAAATGGAGGATTAAACCTTAAAGTTACTCAGGGAAGGAAACAGATTCATTTTAATCTTTCCACACAGAGTCTTAGCTTACACAGGATTTTGGCCTCCCTTCCTGACAGCACTGATTGGCCCAGCAGTGTCACATGGAAGGAGTCACATGCTCTTCTATACACAAAAATATTCCCCCCTTAGCTCCTGAACTGAGCAGAAGGGGAGTGAAGGAAAGCTATGTACTGTATAGCCTGGTATAAAGTTGTCCACACACATTATAGTCAGAGCGTACAACCTCCTTTTAACTTCTATGGCCAGTTTTAAGTGATTTTGTCACATTAAAAAAACAAGAGAAAAAAAAAGTTTCTAGCAGGTAATAAGTGCAGGTACCTTTACACCTGCATCAGCTTTCATTTTCCCCAACTCTGCTCAAATGACAGCCCATTCTGATCAAACAAAGCTTCAGTACCACCAGGTAATGTTGAAGCTTTTTCACCCCACCTACTTCCAACACATCCATATTGGTCAGTGAAGCAGCCCCTCCTAGTAATGAGCCAACAGGAATCTGCAGCGGGTAGGAAGGGTTGGCCAAGCTTCAACACCACCAGGAAGCTCTCAGGCTTTGTCTGCACAGATCAACAGGACATTTGAGTAGAGTCGAGGGGCTGAAAGCTGTTGCATATTTGTGAAGGCAACTCCAGGTGTGGTCATATGAGATAATCACCATGTGGGCCACAAACAATGCTATCAGATCTGATAAGAGGAATGCAGTAGATTGGAAAATGTTGCCCACTTTATCAATCACTGCTGATACAGAAGATGTTTTAGATCCACACTTTACTGCCCTATAGGCTTCATAGGACACTCACAAAGATGGTGGTATAGCTGCCCTAAAAAAGGACCCTTTAATTTTACTTCAAGGGGTGATCAAAATCAGGTAAACTCTTTTAGAAAAAAAAAAGGTAAACCTTCAAATATTTTCAATTAGGGTAACTCCAAAGGGTTGCTAAGGTTTTTTTGAGCTGTGGCTGATTTACCTTCCATTTGATGGTGCCTGCATAGTTCTGGGACCCTACACCACATGGCTAAGCCAGCTGCAGGACACCATTAATCTTTTTAGTTGTGTAAAGGTGGCATTATTCCTACTGGCCACCAATGTAAGGGGGATTTTCCTACTGACCCTAATGAATTTGTTTTATCAGAGGTTCTTCAAAAATAATTTCAAGGGCTCGTTTGGGGTAAAAAGGTAATTGCAGTACTATAAATATACTGCCAGAACAGAAAAAGAAAAGAAGTTGACATTGTCTCAGATGTATTCAGAAAATACATAACAATTAATTGCATAGATTTAAAGTGTTCTGCTAAGTACTGTGTGTTTTCACAGCTCCACAAACAGCAATTCCCACGTTGTTCAGCTGTGCTATTAGTGTCAACGCAGAGTATTGATGTATTTGTTCAGCCGCATATTAAGGATTCTAGCAAACAATCTATGAAGATATGATAATGTGGTGTAATAAAATTTCTGAGATTAGAATGCTGAAACTATAAAGTGATATTTGTCAGAGGCTAAATTGCCTGTGTTTTTTTCTTTTTTTTAAATCTCATATACGTCAAACTAAGAACTAATTGGAACCGGCCTAGCTAGTCCATTCCTGTATTGTATCTAATATGAGTACTAATCCAGCAGCGGAATGAACCTTTTGTCTCTCAAATGTTGGATCCCTCCCAAAAGCCTCTGACTGCAATCACAAAAACATTCAATCTAATGCATTCTCATCTTATCTGACAAATCAGGACACAACTGACAAAATACAAAGAATTGCCCAGATGCCAAAGCCTAGCTTGTCTGCCGTTACACTAGTTTTTGTAGGCACACTTATTTTTATGAGCAAGATAACAAATGCTATGTTTTTGGCAGAGCATGCTTATGAATAAAGCTATGATACAAATCAGAATATTGATGACGTTCATTCATATAATAAACTAGCATACAAGGGAAAAGAAAAAGTTCCCGATGTGCTCAGTATATAAGTGTAACAGAACCAAGAGATGATTTTCAGTGTTAGAAAGTACAACCATGGCCAAATGTTTTGAGAATGACACAAATATTAATTTTCACAAAGTCTGCAGCTTCAGTGTTTTTAGATCTTTTTGTCAGATGTTACTATGGTATACTGCAGTATAATTACAAGTATTTCATAAGTGTAAAAAATACTTTTATTGATAATTACAGTAAGTTTATGCAAATAGTCAATATTTGCAGTGTTGACCCTTCTTTTCAAGACCTCTACAATTCACCCTGGCATGCTGTCAATCAACTTCTGAGCCACATCTTGACTGATGGAAGCCCAGTCTTGCATAATCAATGCTTGGAATTTGTCAGAATTTGTGGGGGTTTTTTTTGTTCATCCGCCTCTTTAGGATCGAACACAAGTTCCTAATGGAATTAAGGTCTGGGTATATTCCTGGCCATGGACCCAGTATTTCAATGTTTTGTTTTCCAAGCTACTTAGTTATCCTTTTTGCCTTATGGCAAGGTGTTCCATCATCATAAAAAAGGTATTGTTCATTACCAAACTGTTCTTGGATGGTTGGGTGAAGTTGCTCTGGGAGGATGTTTTTTTTTACCATTCTTTATTCAAGGCTGTGTTCTTAGGCAAAATTGTGAGTGAGCCCACTCCCTTGGCTGAGAAGCAACCCCACACATGAATGGTCTCAGGATGCTTTACTGTTGGCATGACACAAGACTGATGGTAGCGCTCACCTTTTCTTCTCCAGACAAGGTTTTTTCCAGATGCCCTAAACAATCAGAAAAGGTATTCATCAGAGAAAATTACTTTTCCATAGTCCTCAGCATTGGAATCCCTGTACCTTTTGCAGAATATCAGGCTGTCCCTGATGTTTTTCCGGGAGAGAAGTGGCTTCTTTGTTGCCCTTCTAGACACCAAGTCATCCTCCAAAAGTCTTCTCCTCACTGTGCGTGCAGATGCACTCACACATGCCTGCTGCCATTCTTGAGCAAGCTCTGCACTGGTGATGCCCTGATCCTGCAGATGAATCAACTGAAGAAGAGGGTCCTGGCACTTGTTGGACTTTTCTTAGGCACCCTGAAGCCTTCTTCACAAATGCAGTAGAATTTTTTTTCATGGCAAAGAAGGACTTGACATACAGTACATATGGTATATTCACAGATGTCATACTATGACCCCTTAATGTCACGAAAATTCCCTGATCCTTTGGGTGCAGACTTCTTTCAGCAGCAGGTGAAGAGGCGGCTACATTTTTGACGTGTCTCATGGTTAGCTTCCTCAGGAAAAACATAGGAATAATTTGCTTAGATGTGCATGTGTTCCACACTGCAGAAACCAGGGATAGCACCCTGGTGGGGGCCGCAGGCGGAGACAGATGTGTGAATAGCCGGAATCTGTGTTGAATGTTTCACTTTTATATATATTACCATTAGGGTGTACTCTCTGGTTCACATCTAAAACCCTCTCTTTTTTAGCATTATTATATCATCTGTTCTGCTGTATGTTCATAAAAGTAGAAGAAGCCGAGCAGCGCACTCTTGGGGACTCCATGTGCACCGTCACTTGATCACCATCAGTGGAAATAGGGCTTTCTACACAGAGCTGCATTACTATTCCACCGTCCCCCACCCCCTTCCCAGCCACCCAATTCATCAGTGGAATTTGGCCATGACCACTCAACAATTCACTAGATAGTGATTACAATTTGCAATGTTATTCTGCAGTTCTACAGTGCCAGATCACTAGTTCTATACTACTGTATGTGTGTAATGGTCACATTCCAGTATATTAGTAGGCGAACCTGGTTATTGCAATAGAATTTATATGCAGCTCCTCTTATTTTAGCTAACCCTGTTCCTTCTGGTCTGGGATTCTTAGCTTAGAGCCTAATAACCAGCATAGATTAAAGTCATCTGACGGCCACATCTGGTAGTTGCTGCTGTGGCCTAAGCACAGAGTTGATAGTGTGACTGAGTTCCAGCTCAACACCACAGTTTCCTGCTGAGAAAAGCTGTGTTCCATGCTGGTTGGTCAGTGGCTGGAGGGTCTCCCCTTCACTGCAGATCCTCTCCTTAGGTATCCAATGTGAAGAATAGGTTGGCAATTATGTACAGTGCCTTGAAAAAGTATTCACACCCCTTGAAATTTTTCCACATTTTGTCATGTTACAACCAAAAATGTAAATGTATTTTATTAGGATTTTATATGATAGACCAACACAAATCTGCACATAATTGTGAAGAGGAATGAAAATGGTAAATGGTTTTCAATTTTTTTTACAAATAAATATGTGAAAAGTGCGGCATGCATTTGTATTCACCCCCCTTGAGTCAATACTTTATATAATCACCTTTCGCTGCAATTACAGCTGCAAGTCTTTTTGGGGATGTCTCTACCAGCTTTGCACATCTAGAGAGTGACATTTCTGCCCATTCTTCTTTGCAAAATAGCTCAAGCTTTGTCAGATTGGATGGAGAGCGCGAACAGTAATTTTCAAGTCTTGCCACAGATTCTCAATTGGATTTAGGTCTGGACTTTGACTGGGCCATTCTAAAACATGAATAAGCTTTGATATAAACCAATCAATTGTAGCTCTGGCTGTATTTTTAGGGTTGTTGTCCAGCTGGAAAGTGAACCTCTGCCCCAGTCTCAAGTCTTTTGCAGACTCTAACATGTTTTTTTCTAAGATTGCCCTGTATTTGGCTCCATCCATCTTCCTGTCAACTCTGACCAGCTTTCCTGTCCCTGCTGAAGAAAAGCATCCGCACAACATGATGCTGCCACCACCATGTTTCACGGTGGGGATAGTGTGTTCAGGGTGATGTGTAGCGTTTTGATTTTAGGCCAAAAAGTTCACTTTTGGTCTTATATGACCAGAGTACCTTCTTCCACATGTTTGCTGTGACCCCCACATGACTTCTTGCAAACTGCAATGGGACTTCTTATGACTTTCTTTCAACAATGGCTTTCTTCTTGCCACTCTTCTATAAATGCCAGATTTGTGCATGACTAATTGTTGTCCCGTGAACATTTTCTTTTACCTGAGCTGTAAATCTCTGCAGCTTCTCCAGAGTTACCATGGGCCTCTTGGATACTTCTCTGATTAATTCTCTCCTTGCCCGGCCTGTCAGTTTAGGTGAGTGGCCATATATTGGTAGGTTTGAAGTTGCCATACTCTTTCCATTTTCGAATGATTGAATGAACAGTGCTCCATGAGATGTTCAAAGCTTGGGATATTTTTTATAGTCTAAGCCTGCTTTAAACTTCTGCACCATTGTATCCCTGATCTGTCTGGTTTGCTCCCTGGACTTTATGATGCTCTTTGTTCATTAAGGTTCTCCTACTAACCTCGGATGGCTTCACAGAACAGCTGTATTTATACTGAGATAAAATTACAGGTGGACTCTATTTACTAATTAGATGACTTCTGAAGGCAATTGGTTCCACTAGATTTTAGTTAAGGCTATCAGAGTAAAGGGGGCTGAATACAAATGCATGCCACACATTTCAGATATTTATTTGTAAAAAATTTGGAAAACCATTTATCATTTTCCTTCCACTTCAAAATTATATGCCACTTTTGTGTTGGTCTACACTGGTGAATTGTCTCAGCCAGGTGCCATTTTACAGAAGACCAGCTATCGTGAGGAAGAAACAAGAGGCGGAACCCAGTCTCTGTCTCTTGGTTCTTCCCTCTGGCCTTAACAAGCTGGTCTTCTGTAAATTGCCAATCACCAGTGGCGTTGCTACCAGGGTGCGGCCCACACCCAGGTGAAGGGGTGTGACAGTGTCTTCCTCGGCCAGAGTTATGGGACCCCTGAGTTACCTCCATTCCCTCTGTGTACAGAACCCTTGAGGACAAACAAACTTTTAGCACACTTTTGCATCCCAGGCAGTGGTGTAAGGAGGGACTCTACTGGGGACATCTAATGTAAGGAGGCACTCTGCTGGGGACACCTGATGTAAAGAGGGACTCCACTGGGGACACCTGATATGTAAGAAGGGGCTCCGCTGGGGACACCTAATGTAAGGATGGACTCTACTGGGGACACCTGAGGTAAGGAGGGACTCTGGCTACAGACAAAAAAGTGTCCCTATAAATATTTTTACAATGTTGGCAACTATGCCATGGTTTGATTCTGACAACCTTTAAAAGTACAATACATTTATATAACTAATAAATGTATATCCTTTTATTACACTAAGTTGGTACCTTCTTTTCCTTTTTGTTTACTAGAGGCATACACTTTAATTCCACATGTGTACTTCTATTGCAGTTATCCTTTAATTGTAACTTATCCTCCAATTAGCAACCCCCCAAGTCTTATGCTTTCCTGTCCACATTGCTTTGAGATCTTGGGTGCCACACAATCTCCTTAGAGAAAGTCTCCCAGCCAGGCTCAGCTTGTTTTTTTGATGCATGAAAAACTTAGAAGAGACACTAGCCATTAGAAACGTGATATTCCTGAACATTTGGAGGGTAAGTTGTGCCCTTTTGCTGATGACACAAAGGTGCAAAGCAGGGTTGATATTCCTAGAGGTGTTTACAATATTTTACATAAATTATAATTGCTGGAAAATTGGTCTAGGCAGTGGAAACTTCAGATCAGTGATTCAAATCATAAAAAAAGTGCACTTAAAGAAAAGGAATCCTCGCAAAGAGTAAAGGGGAATTCAAATAGAAGTCTTTAAAGCAAAACTACATGGCATCTGAGCACCATAAACCAAAAAAGGCTATTTTAGGCTCAGTTCACACTGGATGCCGATGCGGCTTCCAGCAGGGGTCCTGTGCATCATGGTTCACTGTTTCAGGTCCGATTTCAGCCCAATTTTTGGGACGCACAGGGCTCCTGTGCAAATTTGCACCAGAGCAGCATTGGAGATATGTGAACTGGCTTCATAGTGAGCAGGTCACATTCTCCTGCTATCTCGCATCCAATTCACAATAATGTGAACCCGGACTAATTCATTTCTAATATTAAAATCAAGCTCATCCATCTACTCATGTCTCAATGCTTTACTTTGCTGAGAAATCACTTTGAAAAACATTGGCTGTGGCCATCTTGAAGAGCAGATGATTCATGCAGCATTTACTTCCTGGAATCCATCTGCCCTTTACTCAGGTATGCAGGCAGAAGGGTGCGCTTAGCTGAGAAAGCCCCCCCTCCCCTCCTGAAGACTCCTGGGATGTATGACATCATTTGCCTAGGCTTGGAAACCAGAAAGTAGCTAAAGAATGGGAGAAAAATAAATAAATATAATTTACCTTCCTATTTACAAAGGCTAGTAGCATAGGAATTAAAAAATCGCCAATTTTGATTGAGAGTGAAGTCCTGCTATAATTAGATAACATTTGGAATGTGCCCAGTTCTGGAGACCTCGCTTACAAAAAGGTAGATAGAACGAGTCCAGAGATAGCTAATACAAATGGTGAAAAGTCTGAGATATGAAGCATGTTAAAGACGTTAGAAAAAGGGCAGACACAATGGACCATTTGATCATTATCTACCGTCATTCTTCTCTGTTTCTATTTATTCCTAAAGCCTGGTACACACAGGATATATTGGCTGATATCAACCGGTTCAACAGAAACCGGAAGATATTTTGCCCATGTGTACATCAGCCTGATGTTGGAAAACCGTTATCCAATCGACACCCGATCAGCGCTGGCAGCCAATGCCTGTGAGTGCTGACCGGTGTGTCCTGGCAAAAGGGCAGTCCCCCTGTCAGAACACAATAGCTTAGTGGGTAGATTGCTGTACTAACATTGCATAGTTAATACAGCAAGCTCTTCCCAGGTACCTCAGTTTTTTTAGAATGAGTGTGTACCAGGCTTAAGGGGAGGACACAGATATGTGGCCTTTTAATAGGAATGCAGGACTTAAGGAGGTACATTTTAGGTTATAGGGGCTTGTTGGGGGATGGAATTGAAAGAGTCAGGCTAGCCAATGGCCATAGACTATGCAATTTCCTTTTCTTCAGCCAGGGGTTAAGGAAAGAAAATTGCCCGATTTGCCCCATCCAGTGGAGGAGACCATGAGTTCCAGTGTTCTATTCAAACATCCCAGCTTTTAGGACTACTTCACCCCTTGAAGAGGACGACATAACTATGGCAACCCTGACGCCAGTCTTCGGTGTCCACTGTGTGTCATCATAACACTGAGTTGAAACATTCTTCTGAAGCTGGATTATCCTGCTACACAGTATACATATTACACTTTACTATCTAGCACTTAGCATAGGTGTCAATTAGCTGCTCCAGTTATTTTTTTGCCAATACATTTCTGAAACGAAATAGCAAGTAGGAAGCCCGTTTGTGATATTGACTAAATAAAAAATTAGGTCAGCTGTTATGTCTCAAACCAATCACCATATTTCATTACATTTCTTTAAAACCTATTCAGATATTGAGTTCTAATTGCAGTAAAACTATTTAATATATTTAGACTAAGGTATTACATTAAAAAAAAGTCTCAGGCCATAAGAATTGAACTCAGTTCTTTCCAATCATTGACACATAAGGCTAGAAGAGACCTAAAAAAATACACTTCTAAAAACACACCCAAACTTTTATTATTGAGAAAAGAACCAAACCTAATTTAGCTCTGAGTGACATATTTGGTATAAAATACTAGGGCTGTGGAAATTAAAGATTAATTCCTCAATGAATCAATTCATTTTTTTGATCGATTAAAATTCTTTTTTTTTTTTTTTTTACAATTTAAAAGAATTTATTGAGTCAAGAAGCAGATACAATCACAAACAAAGATTACATCATCTCGCCATGTACAGTTATATATCAACAGATAAACAGTGAATCTGAACATATCCTCCAGAGAAAAGAAAATGTGAACTTGCACCAGGATAACATCTTCGGAGGGAAACAATTGCAATGCATAGTTTATACATAAGCAGGTTGAGAACATGTCTATTAATCAAACTTATGCTTAGAGATCAGTAACCGGGTATCTGAGGTCTTGACCATAAAATACAAAGAAGGGAGTAGAAAAGGAGAGAAGAAGGGAGCGATAAGAAAAAGAAAAAGGAGAAAAAAGGAGAGAGTGCAGGTGTGAGCCATGTTAGAGAAAAGTGAGAGAGGGCCAAGTGGCCCCGGGGAGCAGCCCCCCTGGCCACAGAGGGTATCTGTCAGCGCCAGCCCTCCGAGCCCGGAGGGGGGGGGGGGTGAGAACCGGAGAACCACAATCTGTCCAGTGAAAAAGTATCACAATCAGCCCCCAGTGGATCTAGAAAAGGCGTCCGAATGCTTAAAAAGTACCCATGGGGCCCATGTGGTGTGAAATCTGTCAGCTGTTTCATCTGCAATAGCGAGCGTCTTCTCCATCGAGTAAATAAAATTAACCGTGCTCAACCATTCTTTCACCGACGGTGTCAGTTGAGATTTCCAGTATTTGGGGATCAACGATTTCGCTGCCATCAAAAGGTGTTTGGTTAGGGATCTCTTATATCTCCCCAGCGGGAAGTCAGAAATGTGAAGTAGGCAACAGGCTGGTGAGAGAGTCATCTTAGTGTCTGTAATCTTCCTAATCAGTCCCAGAACTTGGTCCCAGAAGCTACCTATCTTGAGGCAATCCCACCATATATGTAGCATATCGCCCTTAGCCTCGCCACATCTCCAACACAGGTCTGAGGACAGCGGGTACCATCTCTTCACTTTGTCCGGAGTGGCATACCAATGTGAGAGGAGTTTATATGAATTCTCCTGCAATCTAGTGCTAATGGAGCACTTATGTGCTAGTGTACAAGCATTCTGCCATTGCATGTCCGTAAACCTGGTTTGGAGGGCCGATTCCCACTGAGCCTTAAATTTGGGTGTGTCCTGATCCCCGAGACTGTGTAAGAATGCGTACAAAACGGACGTGGTTTTCGCCACTGGTTCGCTCTTATGACATAGGGATTCGAAGGTGGTGAAATCTCTCATCACAGCATTTTTTCGCGTAGGTGTCAGTATGTAGTGGCAAGCTTGTCTATAGCTCCAAAAGGGTAGCGCTCGCAGGGAGACATCATTTCGTAAATCATTGTACATACGCGTCCGACCCGCCGAAACAAGATGGGAGATGAGAATAGGAGAGGAATCTGCGCATAAAAAGGACCCTGGCTCCAAGCCAGGTGGGAAGTCTGGGTTCTGTGTCAAGGGGAACATAGGCCCTGGAACTGACGCTATCTGGTGTGCTGCCACGAGTTTATGGAAATTTTTTAGAGTGGTTTTAATTAAAGGGTGTTGTGTCAAGCCCGCTGGGCATTTGTTCCAAGGGATCCAGGGCGAAAATTTAAGAGGCGTTCGTGAGAAACTTTCTTCCAGGGGGACCCAGTCCTTACCGTGGGCGTGACAGTGCCAGTCGATAATACGTGCGAGATGTGTCGCCTGGTAGTAACGTTTAAAGTCGGGGAACCCTAGGCCTCCTTCTGTTTTAGGACGTGTCAGGGTGCGCAAACAAATGCGGGGTTTTTTGTCCGCCCAAAGAAATTTCCGCAAAATAGAGTGTAAATGCTTAAAAAAACTCGCTGGAAGCTCTACAGGCAGAGTGTGGAGTAGATACAAGACCCTGGGCAACGTCACCATTTTAATGACGGCTGCCCTGCCAAACCAGGAAAAATGTTTAAGTGACCATTTAGACAAGTCTATTTCCAGTCGTCGTAGCAAAGGTACAAAATTTTTGGTGTAAATGGTTGGGAGCTGTGGTGTAAGCTGAATCCCTAAGTAAGTCAACGAATCCGCAACCCACCTGAAGGAGCTGTTCCGCTGCGCTAAACTGAGCGAAGCCGGGGGCAGTGAAATATTCATCGCCTCTGATTTAGTGTAATTGATTTTGAGGTTAGACATAAAACCAAAGTCAGAAAAAGCCTTAAGCAGATTGGGGATTGAGGAATGAGGATGAACCAGGAAAAACAATAAATCATCTGCATACGCAGCTACCTTGTAGGTCTTCGGGCCAACCCGGAAGCCTTCAATGGCAGGGGAGTTATTAATGGTACGAATAAATGGCTCCAAGGATAGGATAAATAATAGGGGGGATAAAGGACAGCCTTGTCTCGTACCATTGTGAATAGATACCCGTTCTGACAAGGTGCCATTGATTTTGAGTTGGGCGGTAGGGTTCTGGTAGAGGGAGGAGATCCATGAGAACATATGAGGTCGTAGACCAATGTGGCCGCAGGTTAGGAACAGGTAGTCCCACGTGACCCTGTCGAAGGCCTTCTCCGCGTCCGTAGACAGGAGAAGGCCCTCGACGTTTGTGGTGCGACACAGGTGTATTAAATTCAGAGCCTTAGTCCGATTAAAATTCTTTTGATTGGTACTCACTCTCCGCCAGCTTCAGGGTCTTCAGGGCGTTCAGTCGGAGATCCTCCCCCCTTCCCCAAGTGCCTCCATCTGCTAACGAAGGGAAGGGGGAGGAGTCCAGTGACGTAGAAGTTCTGATTAAACGTAACACGTACAGGGAAGGAGCTACGCATGATGTCACCCACTGCTGCCCTATGGAACTAACACGATTGTCGGCTTTACATGCTGTGTTTTTATCATCTTTACATGAGTAGTTTGTGTTAGAACAGAAAATTTTATACTTATAGTGGTGAGCACTTAGATCTTTTCTTTCTACACATGACCTGGCATCCTTGCTGAGATCTAAGGAGACGTGAGAGAAGTTTATGGTCCGTGTTAACCCTTTTGATACCCGCTTGCATGACCACCTGTTTGCACAGGGGTCCATGCCATAAGGTGAGAGTGATTAGTTAGACCAGAGGTGGAGGGATTGTCACGCTACTGTGGAAAAAAAAATTACTTACGTCAGTGCTACAGTTTGAATTTAAAACGTATTTGTGTGAACTGTGAAGTTAAGTCACGGATTGTGGAAACTAACTGGTGTTGGGTGATTGTATATAGTGTATACCACATTTACCACTGACTAATGCAACTACAAGGAGATCAGCTAAAAGTAGTTGGATCTGTATGTGCATTATAATTAATCGTAATTAGTCAATTAATCGATTAAAATTTTTTTTTTTTTAAAAACCCCCAAAAAATAAAATAAAAGTCGATTAATCGAACACAAAAATTTTAATCAGTAACAGCCCTATAAAATACCCATAATTGCTATATTCCAGGTACTGTTTGAATCGTTTAGGAATGCCTTGGAATATAATGATTATTTCAGGAAAGTCCTTGCCCACGATTCAGATTTTTCCCTTGTCCGCATTTCACTTTCTGAAGAATGAACTGCCTGAGTTCCCACACATCTCCCAACTGTCCCTCTTCTAGAACCAAATATATCTGTTCCTCATTCTTCCTCAGTTACCCCTCTCGGGTGTAGATCCAAAAATCGGCTGGGGTGCCGACATTGCAGGCTCTCTGGACAGGTAAGTGTCCATATATTAAAAGTCAGCAGCTACAGTATTTGTAGGAGCTATTTTTTTTTCCCCCAGGCTGGAACTCCTTTTTAAGACCCTGGCTCCTGGGTTTGGCGAATAGCTATAGTAGGGACAGGTCACCCTGGGACAGTAAATAGAGCTAGGTAAAGGGTTCAGAGATGTAGGGAAAGTACAGGGACCACTCCAAATCTCTGAAAAGCTGGGTACAGATGGCTAGGCTGCGTTTCGTTCCTCGTGGCAGATGCTGTTGGCATCACTGAGTCTTCAGTCTACTTTCTCATCGCTGGTTAAATAGTTTGAGTGTTCCCAGTCATGTTGCCTTCCTGCCTGGTCTGTTGTGTACTGTTACAATATATTCCTGCTTCTGCACTTTGTGTGCTTTCTGCCTGCCGCATCATGCTGCACCTACCCACATACTGATAGCAATCTAACGTGCATCTAAGTTTACACCATGCCATTAGAAACTCAGGATACATTTATACTGGAGCTTTATTGTCCACTCCTTGACACATGTCAGTTCTGTCTTGTTTGGGTTACACTGCACTTCTTACTGTTTGCAGAGTACAAGGACTACCTCTAGTGCACCAATGGTCATCTAAGGGCCCCAATATTAGCTTGCAGAAGATCCCTTTAGAGACTGCCCTTTTCACTAAATGTAATAGTCCGTTTCCTCTTTAATCATCATTTGAGTGCTCTCTGTCTATTCACCTGGTGTGTCAGTGAGGTCGAGGCCTTTGGGAGGTCGTGGCAGAGAACAGAGGACCCAGCTTAATCAGCAGCTCTTTCAGTAGTAGCGCTACAGATGATTGAAAACAATACTAATGCCATTCTCATGCAATTTTGTGCGACTCAAGCCACATCTGAAATCCCACTAGTGTGAACCAGGCCTAAAGGAGTAGTCATGAAAAAACAAACATTTTTTGCCTGTTCATTTTTCACAGTCCTCTTAACTGGCGGCATGGAAAAACTGTTTTCTTTGCTTTTGTACTTTAAAGCGGTAGTAAACCCGCTAATGTTTTTATTTTTTTACCACCTGCAAAGCAAAAGGCATAATGAGCTAGTATGCACCGCATACTAGCTCATTATGAAATACTTACCTTAGAACGAGGCCCCAACATCTGGCCCGATCCACGCCGAGGGAGCTGACATGCTCCCTCAGCGTTTCTTCTGGGTATCGCGGCTCCGGCGCTGTGAGTGGCCGGAGCCGCGATATCGTCACTCCTGCGAATACGCGCGGGAGATTTCTTTCCGGCCGGTCGGCCACTGCCGGATTTTCCAGCCGAGAATCCCCTTGTGCGCATGCACCGCTGCAGTCAGCGGCGCATACTGAGGGGAATATCTCCTAAACCGTACAGGTTCAGGAGATATTTTTTTTACCTACAGGTACGCCTTATTATAGGCTTTCCTGTAGGCTAAAGTAAAAAAAAGAAAGAGTATACAACCGCTTTAAGGTAAAAGGGTCCATTGAGAGGTATGTAACAGATCTTAGCAAAAGTCTTTATTGTTTTATTCATGTATTCATTGGTAGCAAAATATAGGTCATAACCCTGTTTAGGTTAGTCAGAACGCACAGAATTCCATCCCTAAGTACTAGTGTTGTAAGAGATAAAGATTTTAGATTAGATTTGTAAATACAGAGATGTATTACATTAATTGAAGGAACATTCCAGAAGTCATTCCTGAAAAGTATACGCGTCAAGCTGTTATGTGTGCACATTTTAGTTATACAAGATCAGCTAACATGCAATACAAGTTGGCCTTGGTATTATTTTAAATAGTCCACCCAGCAGGGGTCCAAAATGATAAAGCAGCTCTGGCTGTAATACAGGGAATCCCCAAGTTATGATCATCTGACTTGCGAACGACTCCTACTTACGAATGGCAGGCGGCGCCGGCGGGCACATCGGAGAATATCAGAAAACGGCATTGGAAATCAGCGGAAAACATTGGAAACGCCTTTCTGCCCATGTGCGTCTGGATTATGAACAAATCCAACTTCAGAACAAACAGGCAGTCCTTAACCTGTTTGTAACTCGGGGACTGCCTGTACTCACCTCCTCTCATGCTCTGTTACAAGCAGTAATTATGTTCTGCAACTAGATGTCCTCAATCTTCTGTGTTAAACAATGCCCAGTATCATTCAACCTGAACAAGACTGAGGACATACTGTGAGAGTGTGTCACATGTCAGACAAAGGGGTTTGAAAACGTTGCACTTTCATCACTATGATTGTGTTGCGTTTGATATAAAATATACGATTTTTCTAAAAGACTGTGATAAAATAGCAATCAGACTAGTTTGATTGCAGAGATTGGGTTTGTCTGAGGATGTTTCTCAGAGCAATGCCTTGGTAACAATGGGAACTGTTGACGGTTGGCAGTTTGGTTGGTAAAGGTAAATGAGTTTGTAACCATAGTCAACAAACTGGTAAACAAAAGCCCAAATAAAAGGAGCAGTAGCGATTGGAGCCCACGCATGATGGATTAACACCGGAGCAGAGCAGGAAGAAGAATCTGTAATAAGCTAAGAAGAAGGTGCCTGGTCTCCAGGAGCAACGGAGATCAGAATTACACAGTAACCAGAGTTAAGTAACTTTTAAGTGTATTTCTACTGTTACAGACTATAAGCTGTTTATTTGCTTTGCATTTTGCTTGTTATAGATATCTGTCAATCTTGATTTGTATTCCTAATATTGTATTAGTTTTGTATGTACAGCATTTTTGTATAGTAAAAGCACATTTACACACTGCAGAGGTCTCAGCTTCCTTGCTTATACCACAAAGTAACCTTGCGAGATAGACAAAAGCAAAACAATGATGTAATTGGTTTAATAAATGTTTGGATTCCATAAGATCTGTGGTGTGCAGGTGATGTATGTTTGTATTCATATTGGGAGTCTGGCTGCACTGCTGTCTACATAACTGAGGACTGCGCACCACTAGGAGAAGATCCAAAGAGGAAGAGGACCCCATGCATCATGTGGTTGGCCTAAAGACATGTTGGCCTAAAGACATGGCTCATGTTAGGACTTGGGTGCCCTGCTGGTGGCAGTGCTGTTACCAAAACCAAAAAGCGCAGCAGTTCCGGTGGCCACCAGCGGGTATCTCCCAGTAGCCAGCTTATCCTAGTAATTAGACTCCACCTGATTCTGTCTGCTGGGAAGGTATATAATCCCAACCTAAATGATGTGTGTACCTCAGTGTTCTGCCTGTGAGCCCTGTCCCTGCCTGTGCCTTATACCCTGTACCCAATATGCTGTATCCTGCTCTGCTCCCCTTGTTCCCAGTACCAGCCCTGATCCTGCCCTGTTAATGGGAACTCCCTCCATTTTTGTACATAACATTTTTTTGGGTTGTTGTTCTGGGTTTACTGCACTGCCACGGGTTATTCTTCACTTTTACATTGTTTATGGATTATTGGTGTTGGAATGGAGTTATTTATATTAAAAAAACTTTATTTATTCATACTTGGTCTGTTTCCTGATTCCTTAAAGTGTAGCTATCCTTCTGGATACCTACCTTTGGTATTCCTTACAACATCAGAAAAAGGTATGCAGTGCCCGCTGATGACCCCTTTAAGCCACTGAGGGAACTATTTTTTCCTGCAGTGACTTGTTGGTCCTACGTGATCCCGTTCGCCCCACTCACCATTGAAGGGAGGATAATGTGACTTGGATATGCAAGGAGTATGAGAGTGCCTGGAAGAGTGTGCGTGTACTGCTAGGATTCTCAAGCGTCCCAGAGGACAGGGGTGTTTCTGCAGGGACTCTTTAGTCATTTCTATTGCTTCTGGCTTAGAGTGACAGGAGCCCAGACAGGAGCACAGCTTTGCTGTGGATCAAGTCACTATGAGAGAGCTTCTGTGAGAAAAACATACATATTGTCCTCCATACAGTGATGCAATGCAATACTATTCATTCTGAATGGCACCCCAAAGCACCTTCCTGAAATATGTGCATTGCAGCGCAGCACAATGGGGCAGCCTCCCATTAACAAGCATTGAAGTTCAGTGCATTGACAAAAATGCTGCTTGCATGATTTTTGGTCTGTTGTGGTGTCTTGGGCAGCCCATTGAAATGATCTGGCTGCCCCAACAATATGTGTAAAGTGATAGTAAAGTCAGACAAAAAAAACGCCAAAACTCCCCCCTGCAAGTTAAGAGCATAGTTTGCTAGTATGCATCACATACTGTACTAGCAAATTATGAAAGACTTACCTTAAAACGAATCCCTCCAATGGTGCACTGTCACCGCTGACATGGCTTCCATCTTCACCCGACCTTCCTTCCGGGTTTGCAGGCTCCTGCTGTTTGAATGGTCGAGCCGCGACATGGCAATCCCTTTCATTGGCACAGGAGCCAGGATCACGGCACAGCACTCTGAAGGGACAGTGCCTATTCCTCCCGGGATGCCACTGTCTGCAGAAATAGTGAATATCTGCTAAATGGTGCATGTTTAAAAGATATTCCATGTAAATACAGGTAAGATTTATTAATTACCAAAAGGTGTTTACTACTGCTTTTATGCACTGCAACAGACCAGGATTGTTTGAATGGGCCAGTAGTTGGTGGTACAGCATGCTTACGCCAGTCAGAAAGGGTACCCAAAGAGAAAGTGGTAGAACCTTAAAGAGACCACAGGGGATTGTTTCATTTTTTTGAAGTCTTCTGGGCCATTTTTTTTCCTTTTCATCTGCAGGAGGGGAAGGGGAGCATTCTCACCTAAGCACACCCTCCTGCCTGCATGCTCGAGCTAAGGGCATATGGATTCCAGGAAGTAATGCTACATAAACCATATGCCCTTAGTCAAGATGGCTGCAGCTAGAAATGCTATGGGGGTGTTTAACAAATTGATTTCTCAACAAAATAAAACACGGAGACTTGGCTGAATGGGTGAGTTTGCTTTGGATATTAAAAATGAACCAAAGGATTCAGTTGGTAGACTTAGTTCATTATTTACAGAACTCAGTGTCCTTATACCTTCCTGTGCACTGAACTGAAATCTCAAACAATGTTATAAGCCTTCCCTTATAACATCTTCTGTGAATACATAGAGCCATAATTTACAGTACCACACCGTACTCACCCATTGTGACATCCCACAAAGGGCTTCTCATCGATTTTAGCGTTCGAGTTGGTCGAAGTACAACAGCATGTGCTATGCACTCCGAACTATAGATGGTGCTGTAGTGATATACAGTTTTCATGTCTGTGTTTTTATATATGCTTGTATACTCTGCACAGAGAGGATTTGTTTTCTTTGCTTTCTCTTGTGATGCTGGTCTCACACATATATACTGTTCCCCTATACATGTAAAGCAGAATTCTGCATTCCTCAAGATCTCAGTGCCTCATCTTATCACATAAGTGGTGCTTTGACAGGTGATACAGATAGTGAGTTAGTGATAGAAATGCTTTTGGGGAAAAATAAATCAGTCACCAAAATGAGAAATAACTAGAAACATTGCAAATATACAGTATAATATAAAACAAACTACCTCCAACTTCATTGGTAACCTGCCCATTGCAATGTGTAGAAAACAACCCAGATAGCATTTATTTACCATGATAAATATGTACATTTCTAAAACAATTTATTCATTATAAATTGTCTTTTGTTCTGTAATAAAATACAATACTACAACTGAAACTGCTGTTATTACTATTTATGAATAAATACACTAAATATAAATGTATAAATATTATACATTAATGCTGCAGTATGCATAATAGATTTTTAGCTTAATTTCCTTTGCATTACTGGATCAATGTTTTCACCAGTTTAATTAATCAGCGCTCTACAAAGCTCATCATTACATAATAACAATAACAATATGTAACCAATTTGCTTCCCGTTTCTAATTTTATATGATTCTTCAAATGGAATTATAATATAAACATCGTTTTATCAAAATGTGAAAACTGAGACTTTTGCATGCAGTTACAATTTAAGCCTTGCCATTTAAAAAAAAGTATAACACAACAAAAAATATTAATTTTATAGCCTCAAAAAGAGCGAATTTGAATTGTAAAAGAGAGTGGAGTGAACATCAACACTTGTCATGACCAAGCCAACATTATTTCCACTTAAAGAGGAAGTAAACCCTGATGGGTTTTACTTCCTCTTTATTCCCCTGCAAAGTAAAAGCATAATGGGCTAGTATGCATCAGCCCATCATGTGTCACTTACCTGCAAATGAAGCATGCGATGTCCCCGCTGGTAGCCATGTCCTGTAAGGGTTTACAACCACTTTAAGCAGCAATTGAATGCTATAGTTTCTTGTATTTTAATTTGGATACTGAAAACGCTGGTTGCCTGGCTGTTGTCCAATGGCAGAGCTGGGAGGAAGAAACTCAATTGAATAAAGACCTAAAGTACTCACATTTAGATGTGTCTAGATGCGTACAGCATCGAGACATGTACAACTCTTTTGATGGCTTATTATGCATATACGCAAATGCGTGTAAAATCTTCAGATATGTGCAGCCCTGGACATAGCTGATCCTTCTTTTTTGTGCATAGCTAAATGCACATCTTGCATGTGCCCAGCATACATTTTCACATGTAGACACAGCTGTATGTATGGACTGATTTATAACTACAGTGTCAAACTTTAGACATGTATAGATATACAGTAAAACCCTGGATTGCGAGTAACTTGGTCTGCAATTGTTTTACAAGACAAGCAACATTTTTTTATTAATTTTAACTTGATAAATGAGCGAGGTCTTGCAATACGAGTAGCGACACTGGGTACGATTTAAAGTAGTGCTATATAAAGCCAGACTTCAATCTCTACTTCAGCACTACTTCTGTGAGATTTGTGATGATTTGATATGACTTCAGTGCTACTTCAGTTAGAGGGGCTGTCCATGTCACAGGGAGGAACAGTGATGTTATGAACAAAAGTTTAATTAGCAAAGGCTTAATATCAGTGGTCGGCCCGTAATGCAGGGCACACGGGCGCCACCCCCCTATCCATACATCCGGCACCCTAAGATATATGCGGAGTGCCGGGCACATGGATCCCAGTCAGGTTTTTTTTTTTTTTTAAGCATGTGATCAGAGCGCCCGAGCCCACCTAGCTGTGTGACAATAGCGAATTCATATTTGCTATTGAAACACTTATTCTCCTCCCGGCCAATCAGGAAGTGGGCCAATTGGCCTAGGAGGAGAAGGGAGGAAGGGGGCTGGGAACCGTCTGACTGTTTGATTGACGAAATATACCACCGGCCACCACTAATTAATATTTAACTTCTTTTAGGCTCAAGTAGTACTGATATAGACACAGGTACGATTTACAGCACGATTTGCATTATAGTCTATGGCAGTGAAATCGTGAAGTCCTGAAAAAGTAATACACAAACTACTCTAAAATCGTACCTATTAAGACACTGCCATAGAAACACATTAGATGCTACTTCAGGTACAATTTGTAAATCACATGTCGTGTCTGGAGTCATACCAGTGTGACCGGGGGCTAAAAGAGAAGAGCGGCGCCTCTAAGTGTAGCAATATGGTTACATTTAAGGAAGGAACAACATTTAGCAACTCACATGGTTGATGATTAAAAGAGACACATCTAAGTATACAGGCATCCGGGGTAAAGCTGTCCACATAGACTGTCCTCCGTACTGCCGACTCTTACCGCTGTCAGCATGCAATCGTGACCGGGAAGACTACCCTGCAGTAGAGCGATCTGAATTAGAGGCTTGAAGAACTCGTGGAGCGCAGCGTGGAAGGGATGACGTTGATGGCAGTGCGGGGGATGGTCTATGTGGACAGCTTTACCCCGGATGCCTGCATACTTAGATGTGCCTGTTTTAATCATAAACCATGTGAATAATGCTCGCAATCCAAGGTTTTACTGTATATACATCTAAATGCAACGTTTGTTCTGTTCATGTGAATGAGTCCTTAACCACTTCAGCCCTCGGAAGAATTGGCTGCTCAATGACCAGGCCATTTTTTGTGATTCGGCACTGAGTCGCTTTAACTGACAATTGCGTGTCGTGTGACGCTGTACCCAAACAAAATTGACGTAATTTTTTTCCCCACAAATAGAGCTTTCTTTTGGTGGTATTTGATCATCTCTGCAGTTTTTATTTTTTGCGCTATAAACAAAAAAAGAGCGACAATTTTGAAAACACAATATTTTATACTTTTTGCTGTAATAAATAGTCCCAATTTTTTTTTTTTAAACTAATTTTTTCCTCAGTTTAGGCCAATATGTATTCTACATATTTTTGGTAATAAAACTTTCAAAAAGCATATATTGATTGGTTTGCGCAGAAGTTATAGAGTCTACAAAATAGGGGATAGATTTATGGCATTATTATTATTATTATTTTTTTTACTAGTAATGGCAGCGATCTGTGATTTTAATGGAGACTGCGACATTATGGCAAACACATTACACACTTTTGACACATTTTTGGGACGATTGACAATTATACAGCGATCAGTGCTATAAAAATGCACCGATTACTGTATAAATATCACTGGCAGGGGAGGGGTTAACACTAGGGGGCGATCAAGGGGTTAAAACTAGGGGGCGATCAAGGGGTTAACTGTGTTCCCTAGGTGTGTGTTCTAACTGTGGGGGACTAGAAATCGTGGTTCCCAGCTCGTAGGAACTCACAATCTCTCTCCTCTTCTCACAGAAAGGGATTTATGTGTTTACACACACATGTCCCTGTTCTGGCTCTCGTGCCCACGATCGATCATGGCCGGCTGTCATCGTGACCGCCGGTTTACGAGCATCGGCACCCCTGCTGTGCAGTGGGTATGTGCGTGCGCCTGCTATCCCGCTTAAAGGGACCAATGTATAGCTACGACGGTTCGCGGGATCGTGCCGACGGGTTACCTCATTTTAATGTCACTTGACACCTTAAAAAGCAAGCACAATTGAAGTAAAAAAGAATAGAAAATCCAGACTTGCACGTGTAGGGAACTACTGCTGTATAATTATACACCTCTCATCCCCCTAGTGCTTTCTATTGGTTAATACAAAAATACCCGAAGCTATAAAACGCTTGTAATTCACTTCTAAAATGCTTGTAATACACTTTTAAGAACATGAAAGAACTCTCAAATATAAACGCTCGCAAGTCACTCTGCTCAGGTGTGAATGCAGGCTTAAGAATATTGCAGTGTTAATGGGGGAAAAACTGCCAGGAGCAATGCTGTGCTTTATTAAATGTGACTTTTTTTAAAGCAGTGATATGGCTGCATTAAGGCCATAACACTGCTTTAAAAATTGACTCAAAGACAGCAGGTTGCTGAAAGATGGTCAATTAAAGTGTGACCATGTACAATGTGGTGCCTATTTCCCCAATAGGTATGCACACACGTACCCAGAACAGTGTGCTGTATCCTCCTTTAGTTATTGTACAAGGGCGAATCTTCCCACAAGTTTGCTTTAAACTAGAACTCCAGCCAAAAACAACAAGATAAAAATTATTAACCAATTAAAAGTTAAAATAACAAAAGTAGCTTTTGTTTAAATATTCAACAATTCTGCAATCTAGAGATATTCCCAACAGCACTTTTTTTTTTTTTTGCTGCTATATGTTCTCAGTCTGTTGGCCAGTATCTTTCAACCCGCATTCCTCTGAGCCCAGGTCACCCTGGACCTGAACCAGCCTGTGATTGGACAGAGAAACGAAAGGGGGTGGGGACGAGCGAGCGCCCCCCCTCCTGAGCCGCACCAGGCCGCGTGCCCTCAACATGGGGGGGTGCTTTGGTGAAGGGGGGCCCTTTGGTGAAGGGGGTCTGCAGGTGGGGGGCTTATTGGAATCCGGGAGCCCCCTTTAATAAGGGGGCCCCCAGATACCGGCCCCCACCCTACGTGAATGAGTATGGGGTACGATGTACCCCTACCCATTCACCTGATGAAAAAAGTGTAAATAAAAAAATACAACACAAGTTTTTAAAATAATTTATTAGACAGCTCCGGTGGTCTTCCGTCTTGGGGGGTCTTCTCGCCAAACTCCTCCGCTATCTTCTGCTCTTTTGATAGCTCTTTTACTAGCGGAGGAGCTCGGCTTTCTTCTTTGTTACCATCGCTGTCTGGGGGTCTTCTTCCGACTTCGGGGTCTTGTCCCACTGTTCAGGGGTCTTGTCCCCCTCTTTGGTTCTTCTGCTGGGCCTCCGCTATCTTCTTATAGCTCTTTTACTAGCATTGGCCCGGTCTTCTGTCGCCGCCAACTTCTTCTCTTATTCCCTTCTTCCCTTCTTCTTTTCTTCCTTGTGATGTTGGCACAATGCTCTCTCTGGCCACACTGGCAGGGATGCATTGTGCGGCGACTTATATAGGGACAAGGGGCGGGGTCACCGGGTGATGTAACATGGTGACCCCACCCCCTTATGATGTCCCAGTCCCAGCATCCTCCGGGGCTGTGACATCATAAGAGGGCGGGTCACCATGTCACATCACCCGGTGACCCCACCCCTTGTCCCTATATAGCTCGCCACACAACGCGTCCCTGCCAGTGCGGCCAGAGAGAGCGTAGTGTCAACATCGCAAGGAAGAAGAAGAGAAGAAGGCGGCGGCGACAGAAGACCGGGCCAGCACTAGTAAAAGAGCTATAAGAAGCTAGCGGAGGCCCAGCAGAAGAACCGAAGAGGGGGACAAGACCCCCAAAGAGCGGGACAAGACCATGAAAGTCGGAAGAAGACCACCGGACGGCGGCGGCGGCAACGAAGAAGAAAGCCGGGCTCCTCCGCTAGTAAAAGAGCTAGCAAAAGAGCAGAAGACAGCGGAGGAGTCCGGCGAGAAGACCCCCCAAGGTGGAAAATCACTGGAGCTGTCTAATAAATTATTTTAAAAACTTCTGTTGTGTTTTTTTATTTACAATTTTTTCACCAGGTGAATGGGTAGGGGTACATCGTACCCCATACTCATTCACATAGGGTGGGGGGGCCGGTATCTGGGGGCCCCTTATTAAAGGGGGCTCCCGGATTCCGATAAGCCCCCTGCCCGCAGACCCTGACAACCAACGGCCAGGCTTGTCGGGAAGAGGCCCTTGTCCTCATCAACATGGGGACAAGGTGCTTTGGGGTGGGGGGGCCAACCCCTTTCGTTTCACTGTCCAATCACAGGTTGGTTTAGGTCCAGGGTGACCTGGGCTCACAGGAATGCAGGTTGAAAGATACTGGACATCAGACTGAGAACATATAGCAGCACTCGCTCGTCCCCACCCCCTTTCCTGACCGGCCAGGCTACGTGCTCGGATAAGGGTCTGATATGGACTTTGGGGGGACCCCCACGCCTTTTTACGGCTTAGGGCTTCCCCTTTAAGTCCATACCAGGTGACGGGGCCAGCGATGTGTCAATCTCGCTGACGGAGGTGGTGACATTGACTTCCTTCGCTAGTCCCGTCTACCTGGAGCCGCGACCAAAATGAACGGACTTTTCTCCGTGTGTGGGCAAGTCCGTTCATTTCAAAAGTCCGGCGGACTAGCACACAGATGGGCAGATTGTCCGCCGGACTGCCGAGTCAAACTCCTTTCTAAGTCCGCCAGACTTTTGGGAAAATAAGTCAGCCGGAGCCCACACGCGGGTGGATTGTCCGGCGGACTCTAGTCTGCCGGACCAAGTCTGCCGGATAGTCCGATCGTGTGTACGCGGCATAAGGGGAACTTCATGTAATATAGGTGTGGAACACTAATGTCTGTACTTACTTTTTTGTAGCAGTGCCCTAGTCAAAGTGCCGTGTACAGGTGCCAAACACTTGCCAAACACTTGTTGCCGGAGTGACACTTTGGGTAAGGTGTAGCCAGCCAAACCTTCGCCAGCCGTCCCAAGAAATGAACTACCTTTCTCTATATATAGAGATGGTGCGGGGGGAAGATTCACAATTATTCAATTAGGAGCTGATAAAACCAGGCTTGTGGGTGGGTGGGGTTAAAAACTGGCCTATACAGAGTGCAATGCAAGAGGGGGCAACAGGATAAGGTTAAATGTTTGATCTTGTCCAAGGCAACATAATACAAAAAAGTGACACTTTCAAAAATAAACAAACAAGCAAGTATAGACAGGAGATTTAACTTCTTAGTAAGGCAGAATTAGAGTTCAGTTAGGCAATGTAGTCAAGTGTATAAGAGAAGAGTGGAGTCTATGCCGTTACCAGAGGGTATAAAGAGTGAGGTGGGAAATTGCAGACATAGGCTGTAGATCAGGGGTGCCAAACCAGTGGCCCACGAAGCCCTCTAAAGTGAACCACGACCTCCTGCTCTGGGATGGCGGGTTGGCAAGCCCAAATACCGGGTCACTGACCCGTCATCCCAGAGCATCAGTGTTGCAAATGAAGAGTGATACCAAAGGCACTCTGCCTGGGACAGCAACAGTCGGTGATACCTTAATGGAAGACTGTTATTAAAGGTAAGTTCATTACTAAAATCACAGTGTATCTATGGCCATATCTCTTCTGCAGTGATTACTGGACTGCTTCCACCTGCAGGTTACCTGCACTGAGCCATAGACTTCTGTTATTACCTGCGGGTCTGGTGCTCTTTCAGAAAATGTGCCACACCTTCAGGATATAATAGAAGTCTATGGCCCCTTTCACACGATCGATCTGACCCAATCGGACCCTCCATTTACCTCCAAGGAGCGGCAGATGTAAATGGACTTGTGTCCGTTTATACCTGTCTACCTCCAATCCGATCCGCTAAAAAAAAACAGAAGGGGGTCCATCCCCTTCCTTCTGGATGGATCTGATCGGAGGGCCCATAGAGTACAGTGGGCTGTGTCTGTGTCCGCTCTGCACACTCAGTGTGGCCCGCAACCAATTATCAAATCACTTAAGTGGCCCTCGCTCTTCAAAAGGTTGGGCACCACTGCTTTAGATGTTTCTGCTGTCTGTACTAGTTTCATGCATCTGTACCGTTTATTGGAGTGTACAAAGTGCAGAGGGAGCCTTCCCTGAGCTATCTTGCCTTGTCTAGAACCTGACCCTATGCTAAGCACCGTCTCTCACAAGTGGGTTCCTTTTCCTACTATACACTGGCCGCAGAAGTCTCACGGGAGTTCAGTGTGCAGTCAAGCTACTTTTCTCTCTTAAGACACTGTATGGAATCACTAAGGGGTCAATTCCCTTACAAGACTCCCTAACCACCTACGGATGGGAAGGCTAACTGCATTTGCCTACATGCTTGTGCCATTACTTCCTCTCATATTCCATCTTTGTTATACAGGGATTACAAGCAGCTGATACCAGGTCAAATGTAGGTACTTACGCTGCTCACATTTAAAACAATCATTTAAGGATGTCTTAATATTAGCGCAGCACAGTGGCTAAGGGGTTTGTAGACAGGTTGCCTACTTTTGGTCAGTTAGTCTACCGGCTGCCAAGTTTGGGAGGAAGGGATTAATGCTTAAGCTGCCTTTTCTTATGTGTTCGCAAGTTTTCTGCTGGAGTCCGACCTCCCTCCTATGTGTTACAAAAAGGTAGGAGGCCTGGATCCTGGGGAAGAGTCAAAGGAAACCCAAGCACAGGGAAGTGGGGACCTATAACATGCTCGGAATGTATGTACAGAGACTCTGAACCGACCCATCGGAATACTCCCAGGTCATGAACTCCTTTGTTGGAGTTATTGCCAGTTTGGAATTTTTCCAAAGATCTTGCACCCGCACAGGTAACCTGGGGCAGACACAGTTAAGTTTATTTAGGGAAAGGACATTGTTACATATTATGTATGTTTGCCTAATGTTCAGTAAAGTTGTTTACTCTGTTCAGAGCCTTCTGGGGTTTTTTTTTTACCCCTCTTGTACCCACTTTAATTATGCTGATCTATTCTATTATTTCAAATTACAGAAATATGGCGTCTGCTCCTGATGAGTGGTCCAGAACCACGAAATGCGTTGAGCTACCAGATACTCCCCAATTACACATTGTGCTTTGTATATGGTTTATTCTTTATTACAGGAACTTTGAGACAAGAGACTATGCAACATTTGTTTATCTATCCAGATATTGGTGGTCCCTTGATTTTTATTTAGCAATATTGTTTCTATCAGTGTTATTATCCGTTATTACCCATTTTACCAGTCTTGCCATATGATACTTGCAATCTGTATGTCGATCACTGTACACCAGTGCTATTACTTATTCTAGTTGTCAAGTGTTAATATGAACATTGTTGTTACCATTGTATATATATATATATATATATATATATATATATATATATATATATATATATATATATATATATATATATATATATATATATATATATATATATGAATTATTAAACAACTTATTAATCCACCTATTGCTGTTTTGCAAACCATGAGCTTAATTTAAAGTTACAACCTCCCCTCCCCCATTTTGCCCGCTAGCTTTTGCCTGCGTGCTTATTTATAGTTCTGTTCAGAGCCTGGTCTGAATTCACCCAAAGGGAGTATGTGGAGTGCTAAAATATTTCTCTAAGCAACTTGTGTCTGTACTAGCACATAAGGGGTCTGTGAAACATCACTACAACATGAGGTCCGTACTATGTGCTCAGAGGGAATAGACTCTGAATGTCCCTCCAAATGCAAACTGTTCAAGTGTGCAGGACAAGGGACTGTATCTTTGGAAGAACTTTGCATACAACCTCTACACACAAGTGGCTCATGTCTGAGTTGGGGGACTACCCTAATGTTTGACTTTCACATGACCGTGGCCCTCGCCTGGGCAAGGTGTTTATCGTTTGCTGGAACAATTGACCTTGTTCATCGCTTGGCATAGCCAAAAGGACCCACCACGGGGTGGGCCTCATGTGTGACCCATACTTGGCACCCAACAAGTTAATGGGAAACATGGAGGACTTGACAAACAACATCACCCTACCCCCCCCCCCCCCCTTACAGGTTAGCACTTCTACATGGCAGCCTTAGGCTTGTTGGTTTAAATCCCAAACACAGCACTACCTGTTGGGATGTTTTCCCTGTCTCTGCTTGTGTTTCCCCCCATATTCCAAAGACATGCGGCTAGATTTATTGGCTCCTGTCTAAATTGGTCCCTAGCGAGGACCATGATCAGACTCTGGCACAGTAATTGGCAATGCTCAAATATTTTTGTACCTACACATTTCAAATAAAGTACAAAAGAAATAACCCTCTCTAAATCACTGTAGGACCCAATGAAAAGATCATAAAAAAAAACATTGTGCAATGGCCAGCAAAACAGGGAAGTGCACAAAGTAATGGCTAAACCTCTGGATGCCACCATCACTTCCAGCTGAAAAAAAAATCTCTCACCCTGGCATAACTCCTCTTCACAGTTATTTATTTCATACAGCTAACAAGAGTAACAAATATTTCTTAAGCCATAACCAGTCTCCACCTTAAGACCCCTTTCACACCACGCCGCCCATAGCGTCGGCGGTAAAACGCCGCTATATTTAGCGGCGCTTTACCGTCAGATTTGCAGCGCACACTAGCGGCCGAGAAAGGGTTAAAACCGCCAGCAATACACCGCAGTAGCCGTCGGTATTACAGCACTGCCCCATTGATTTCAATGAGGAGCAGCGGTGGAGGAGCAGTAAACACACTGCTCCTTCACCGCTCCAAAGAAGCTGCTGGCAGGACTTTTCCTGACGTCCTGCCAGCGCACCGCTGTAGTGTGAAAGCCCTCGGGGCTTTCACACTACAGACAATGGTGCAGCTGTTTTAGGGCGGATTGCAGGCGCTATTTCTAACGCTATAGCACCTGCAAAATGCCCTTGGTATGAAAGGGGTCTAAATCTGCTACTTTTGTCGGTGCACTGATCTTTAGTAGCTGTGTTTTCCACTTGGAAATTATTGTCACTTTATAAACATAGTTTAGATGTACCTGAACATTTTCATTTTCATACCACTGGAAAATGGGATTATACTTCGCTATCATGCTGCTTTATGAAGCTCTTTAACTTACACTATGCTATGATGTTATCTCTACTAATCAATATTGATATCAGATTAACCTTGTAAACTCCCCCCCCCCAAAAACAAATCCTGCAAGGCATAATGAGCTAGTATGTTTCACATACTAGTTCATTATGAAATATGTACCTTAGAACGAAGCCCTGTAGCAGTGCCCACACACCGCTGACACAGCTGACATCTTTCCCGGTGTTTCTTCTAGGTTCGCGGGCTCTGGTACTGTGATTGGAGGGAGCCACAATGATGTCACTCCCACACATGCGCAAGGGAGCCGCCGGTCACATCACAGGCCCCAAAGAAACAGAACGGGCGGCCATTTCTTCAAAGCGCATGTGCTGATGATGTAATCAGCACAGTATACAGTAAATATCTCTAAACTGTGCAAGCTTACAAGATATTTACAGTACCTATAGGTAAATCTTATTATAGGCTTGCTTATAGGTACAAAGACACCAGAGGAGTTTACTTCCTCTTTAAGAGGCAATACATTCTTCTACAGATCCAGACACTGATAATTCTCAGGAAAGAGCTCCAGTGCAGGTGTAGCAAGGTCTCCGGCTTTGTCTAGTCTAATGAGGACCTCTAAGGCCAAAGATAGCTGACATCCTTCAATATGTAGTGGGTTGTGAGGCATAGAGGGTGCAAAGGTGGTGAAAGTCATTGGGCGCCAGACACTTCTTGGAATTAAAATATATATATATTTTTTTTGACAGTCCTTTTTGTACTATTTGGGGGAAAGAGGGTTAGGGCCAGGACAGCCTTAAGTAATTATAAATTGAATTGGCAGACTCCGAGACTTCAATAGGAAGACAGCCATGCAAGGAAAGGCCCCAGTAAGGTGCCACTTTTGCACATGCAGGAATGCTGTCTCCTATGGCAACAGCCCTTTACCAGTTCCTAACTCAAATGTAACAGTTCTTTCAGCTCCACTACAACTGCCTCTTGTAGTTCTTCAACACCGAGCTCCCGGTCTCCCACTGATTCACTGACTCTGACTCCCTTGAGCTCCTCCAAGGTTGGCAGTGGTATCTCCCTTAAGCGTCACCCACGCTTCCGTGCTGGGTCCCTAGCTTGGCACTCCAGATACTTCTCAAGCTTCATCCCTGATAACTGGAGAGGTCCCTGGCTTGACTCACAAGGTTACCCTGCAAGTGTCTCTGACTTGATCACCACCTGAAGTTTCCCAATTCTTCACCGTGCCCATTCGGTGAGAATATGGTTCTGGTACTTTCTTCAGTTACTCACTGTGGTCTCTGGTAAAGGTGGTTGGTCCCTTTGTGGCGGCATTTTCCCTTCTGCCTCCGATCACTGACAGGTTCTGTGGCCAACAGAACCTTCACGTTTGGTTGGACTGGAAGCCGCAGTCCCAACCCTGTGCTGCCCTCTTACTTCTGGATAGGCCCTCACATAGCCTGACAGCCAGATGCCCATGGGATAGGCCCAATCTCCAGCCTAGCAGCCCGGGGCGTACAACACACATCCGCCCCGAACAGCCGTCTAGGTGGCACAGAACACCGATCACCTGACCTCACCCGAATATATAGGTTCTCCCAGCAGGCCAGGGGATTCAAGAAAACCCCTGCCCATTGGCTGAGATACCCCATATACCCAAAACCTGACCTTGGGTTGCCCTTCTCATATCTAGTAACACCAAGTTCCCGGCCACCTAGTGGTAGAAGAGAAAAGTGCAACAAGGCCAAACTTAGGTAGAAATCAATAGATCTCTATCAATCAACCAAGATGACTACTCTTGTCAAGTAAATTTGTGAAGCGATCCCTGACTAAACCCCAGGGTGCTGCACAGGGAGCAATGCTCTAACATAAGACCCTCTCACATTGAAACCCCAACCCTAACACTAACCTTCATCAAAAAGTTCCCCAAATCCCTTGCATTAACCTTCCCAGTAACCCCTATGACCAATTTATTATCACTCATAAACAATAACAGAAAAAATACAACTAGGAATGCCTTTGAAACATTTGATGATGCACAGCAATCTAAGAGTGTTTGAATTCACATAAAAGAAAGGTACCTGCATTGCCAGGATTGGGCCACTGTTGTTTTCTACATTTGGCTCTCAGGCTCACCAGTCCTTGCTGTATGACCTTCATTCCTTCATGCACTGAAGTAATGAAGTCCAACCCGATCCCATGCTGAGCTGTCAGCTGCGGCTTTACTATGGAGGCGGGTTCAGATCAGGTAGCCAACAATGGAAGCCCCATAGTAAGTCTATGGGTGATGTCACTTCCAATTGATTTCACAGCCATTGTTGGCTGTGTCCTCTGTAGAGCTTCCGCTGCTGGAGACCAGACCAGATCGGCTTAAAAAAAGGTATGTATACTTATTTCTTTTTTACAGGGCTAGATAGGTTAGTGTTAGATCGTGGATGCCTACAGATGTAGCAATTTTAGTGTTAGTCTGGACTCCTTTAATACTAAAATCACAGTAATACCCCAAACACACAATCGGAATTTTGGTCGGAAAAAGCTCTGATGGTTTTCCCAACAGAATTCCGATGGGATTTCACTCAAGCTGTCTTGCATGCATATGATCACACCAAATTCTGACCGTCAAGAACGCGGTGACGAACAATACTTATGATGTGACTAGAAAAAGGAAGTTCAATAGCCATTAGCTTCCGTCTCATAGTTGAATCTGAGCATGTGTGAGTTTTTGCATGTCGGAATTGCATACAAACGCTTGGAATTTCCGATATACCTGCTCTCAATCTTTTGTTGGCAGAAATTTGGCCAGCAAAATTCTGATGGAGCATACACACAGTGGCATTTTCTGACCAAAAGCTCTCACCGGTCTTTTGCTGGCCGAAAATTCCGACCGTGTGTACACGGCATAACAGTTACAAAGACATACAGACAGATAACCTGTTGCATTAAATAGTAACACTTCCACAAGATATACTTTACTCATATAAATTATTCAAATTGTGAAAGGTCTGACATGACAACATGCCTTTGGGGTTAACTCTTCATTTTCAACCACAAATATGTTTCATCTGACTCAATTACCCTGTGGTTTTGAAATCCTTCGTAATTATTCCCATACATTGTCATCATATACATGCTTAGTGAGATTGAAATAAGCATTCTGACAGCTTAAGAATGCTTTCCGATGACTGATGTGAAAACTCTAATTTCTCTGAATAAATCTTGGAGGAAAATTCGCCACATGACAATTTAACGTAATTTACATAAGCATGTGGAGGCGTTTAAAGAGTTGACCAATACAAATCTAAATTTCACGTTTATGAATCACATTCCAGTGTCTTGTCTATTGGGAATTTCAGCAAGGACATCTTGGCAGCTTAACTGCATAGCCCAATTACAAAGGGGTCTCAGTGTCCCTACTGAATTTTTTATTTGTATCTTTAAAAAAAAAAACACCTTCTAGCTGTCTGTTATTCTTATCTACCGTATCTAAGCCCTTGTACACATGGTCGGAGATTCCGACGGAATGTGTCCGATCGGAGTGTCTTGTCGGACATTCCGACTCTGTGTGGTCTGCATCGGACTGAATATCCGTCGGACCAAATTTTCAAACTTGCCGGAAATATTTTGCGACAAAATGCTCCGATCGGACATACTCCGATCATGTGTAGAGAATTCCGATCGGACAAAGTGCCACGCATGCTCAGATAAAATTCCTACATCAAAGCTATTGGCTACTAGCCTGAACGTAGTCCCATCGTAACGAAATTACATCATCACGTTCTGAAAGATCGGATTTTCCGACAACTTTGTCCGACCGTGTGTATGCAACAGTTTCGGACAAGATCCGTCGGACAAAATCCGACGGACAAAATCCGACGGATTTGGTTGTCGGAATGTCCGACCGTGTGTACAAGGGCTTAGACTCCTCTTGTCAGGAATAGCTGGACTGATCTGTGGCTGGTGGTAGAAAAGAAAACTACTGGCAACGTTGACAAAGCTCCATATTAGATACCAGTTTGGGATTAAAGAGAAGCAGTCATGAATGGGCATGTGCAAGCATCAGAATATTCAATCTTAATCCTGCAATTTGGAGATTAATGTACCTCAGCACAGTGCTAGATAGCACATTCAGTAACTCAACTGTCAGTACAGCAGTAATAGATACCTCCTGTAAACAGCACAATCTGATTCCTGTTTCTGCTTACTACTTTCCACAAACCGAGTGCTGCTGTACAGAGGATTATAGAAAGTATACTGCATATACTGTAGCTGTATATACTTATGTAATTTTATGTTTATATAGAAACAATATGATTGTGTGTTTTTACACAGTAATATAGGTTGTCAGGTTAAAAAAAGGTCCACACAAGAGCAGGAAGGGAGGTCAGGGGGTTAATAGTTTTAGGTCTAAGGTCTAAGGTACTGTACACTGAAGAAGGTCCCGATGGGCGCCTTCCACTTTCTATCTTCTCCTTCTTTGACAAAATTCCTTGCACTGCTTTTATAGCAACACATTCTGGGAATGGGGGTGAGGTGAATAATCGACAGGATATTCTTCTACATTCAAAGAACACAGTGCATTTTGTGAAAACAATGCAAGGACTTTTGTAAGTGGAAGAGGGGAAAGGTTGTTGAGGGTGCCCGTTGAGACCTTCTGTAGTGTACTTCAATAATAGAACATAAGCAAATAAGTTTGGTGTTTGAAGAGGACATTGCCAAAAAAGGTAAGACACTGTCTGCATGGAGTTTGCACATTCTCCCTGTGTTTGCGTGGGTTTCCTCCCACACTCTAAGGCAGGGTTGTCAAACTCAATTTCATCACAAGTATTATGGTTGCCCTCAAATTCTCAGTTGTATCCGCAAAACAATGTATGCAGAGTTCAGGAGTGCGCTACATACAAAGTGCAGAGTTCAGTAGTACGCAGCATACAGAGTGCAGGGTTTAGGGGTGCACTATGTACCGAGTGCAGAGTTAAGGAGTATGCCATGTACAGAGTGCAGGGTTTAGTGTGCACTATGTACAGATTTAAGAGTTCAGGAGTATGTGGCATGCAGAGTTCAGGAGCATGCTACATACAGAGTTCAGGGGTGCACTGTGTACAGAGTGCAGGGTTGAGGAGTGCACTACATAAGAGTACAGGATTTAGAGGTTTGCTGTGCACAGAATGCAGGGTCCAGCTCTTTTTCACCAGCTATACACATCTCACTTTCACCCCTCCTCCTCGGCTCTGACCTCTGCACCGCTCTAACCTATCCACCACCTCTGCACACATCTCCCTCCACAGCCCTTGTATCTCCTGACACCCCCCCAAAAAAGCATCTTCACCTATTTGGCCCAGCTCTAGTACCTCCCAGCAGGATAGGCAGCTCCGCCTCTCTCTCTCCCTTGCAGGGAGATGATTGGATGAGATATATCTATATATGGCCATGTCTTGCCATGAGTGCACGTGGGGCAGGCAGGGACCTGTGAGAGCCACAAGCCACCAAGAGGAAAGCTGCACTTGTAAACACAGAAGGCTTCTGGGATTACAAGTGGCAGTGGTGAGTGGGGAGTGGAGGACGAGGGGGCAGAACGCATATGTTCTGCCACATTCTGGCTAAAAAAAAGCCATGGATGAGAGGCCCACATGAAATGGCCTGACAGGCCACATTTGGCCCGGGGGCTTGTGTTTGACACATATGCTCTAAGGTCATACTGGAAGGGCATGGACTGACCTTAGTGAAGGTTCTTGTCAGGAAACCTTCAGGATACCTGCACAATGCTTGTTAAAGGTTTAGTAATTGCTTTCTGAAGCTTATGTATATGCTGACTGGAAGTAATGTTCTCCAGATTATTATTTCATGCAAAAAATATATATATTTGTGTACAGTATGCTGGCTTAAAGCAAATTTTAGGCACTAATGGTACCTGCCTTGGATAGCACATCTCTCCAGGTTCCCCAAACATCTCCCAGCATTCCTTTAGCACCTGGACCCTCAAAACACAGGATATGTTTTTCTGCAGAAACCAGCCAAGCTGCCTTTGTTATGGGATCTTGCCTACCCTCCCATTATACACCACACCATGATCCCAGTATTGTAAAAGGTGACCTCATGAATCAAAAATTGTAAGTTAATTTGGTCAGGCCCTTTATCCTTGCTTTGCTGTTTGTTATGCTTTCAACCCTAGTATTTGATTTTTTTTTTCAGACTATAAATGGCTACATAACCTAATGTTGTTTTATAATGTAAATGAATGGTACATGCTGGCAGAGCCTATATAATTTTCTACGCCTGTTGCGCTATTTTGTTTAAATGGAAATAATGATTAGAGCTTGTGGATTACAAATTTCTCTCTCCAGCGTAAACATGGCAGCTCACCAAACCTGCTGCAGTTTGGCTACATTTTATTTTAATTCTAAACCTGGGCGATAAAAAAGTGTTATGTATACGATGCCCTACATATTTATGATAGTCACACCCCTAACATGGGAAGTGGTTACATCCAAAAGCCTGTGTCATCATCAGACACACCTCTGTAATGCTGCACCCACATAGCTCAATTATGAGTAGAAACTGGACAAAGTGTGCCATACCACAAATTATATCCTAATTACCGCTTTCAAAGAAGATGCAATGTACAGGTTGCTGGAATGTATGACAAATGACAAATTTAGCTAACGTATAAAGAAACCCTGTCTCCACCTCAAGCTTATTAGGATAAACTTTGCAAGGGCAGTTTTACATATTGTTTAGTTATCCTGCTTGTCTAGCCCCTCTAGCGTAAAGAAACCCCACCTTCCCACCTCATAAATCATCTCCTACTTTTGATAACACTAGCTGATCCACTGTATAGACACAAGAAGAAGGACAAGAAGAGTGAGCAGACTGACCATATACAGGTCACGGTTATAACATTTAGGAAATGTGGCCAAGGCTACAGCTACAGCCATAAGCAGACCATGCAACTGCTGTCAGGGCCCAAAACTGTCCAGCTGCACAATGGGTTTTATTGGCAGCAATATCATCTCACTGAAAAAATTGGATGAAATGAACACACACTTAGTTTAGGAACCCCCATATGAAAAGCATTATTATGAAAGCAATATTCTGTATTACTGAGGGGCCTGCCTTTGAGATGAGACTAGAAATGAAATGCCCCCCCCCCCCTTCCCCATCCTTTTCTTTGTCCGCTCATTCCTATCTTTTAAGAAAAGGGAAAATGGAGGGGGCAGCCCCATGCCCATCTATGTCCTCTTTGGTTGATTCCTTGAAGTATATGTACAGTGCAACCTGAAGAAGAGAATATAGATGCAGGGTTGGCATGATTAAGGGAGGAACAGATCTGAGAAGGGTTAAACAAATCAGTAGCTGAAGGGGTAGGGGCATAGCTTACCTGATTGGTGGCTTAGGGGTCAGGTGGTCAGGGTGGAGCCGCAAGGGTTTTTCTGTGCAAGGGCTGATGGGTAATCATTCCAGAAAGTTCAGTTGATGTGAAAAGTTTAAGACGTCCTGTAGATCTGGAGGCTGCCGGGAGCTGAGGCCGTGGGTTCCCCCCTGCACAGCAGCTCCTCAGGAATCCAGAGTGAGTGGCTGGAAGAGAGGCTCAGTGAGGAAAGAGACCATTTTCAGGCAACAGGAGGGGTTTGGCGCCCTCTGCTGCTTCTACAGTGTCGATGCAGCCTGGCAAGCCTGATGGTGCAGTGACAGCTACACAGGGGAGTGTCTCCACCCTCCTAAAGGGTTGGAGACCTCATTCTATAGCTGGGGGTGCACGGGAACCCCACAGCTTTCTGACGTGCCTAAAGTGGATGAAGATACGATGCGGCGCTCTGGCCCTGAGTCTCCGGCTAGCAGAGCGCCTGCGGCAACACCTTTATGTGAGTCGTCCTGACGGATCCAGTGAGGTCTCCAGTGATGAGAAAGCTGGTGATGCGCCAAATGGGAACCGGTAGTGCGGTTGATTGCCATCCGGCGCAAAGGCAGCCTCATAAGTCATGTTCTTTAACTACCTCTTTATCTCAGGGTGTGGGGGTTGGTGCAGAGGATCAGGGTGGGTCCCCTGGCGGGGTCAACGTAGGTCTACCGGTAAAGAACCCTGGGGGTATGTTGCGCTTGGCAGATTTTTTTGTGGGTTTTCATGATTTGTTGTACCGTTGTGCTCTGCCCGAGCCTGCTGGGCCCATTTTTTGGGTCAATGGGGGCCTGGATCCCTGCCATAGCCACATCTAGTGGCTTAGGCTGTGATGTTTCTGCCATACCTTGTTCTGTGTTGTCACCGCATCATTTGGTGGGGTGAATATGTGGAGATATTCTCCCTCTTGCCCTTGGAAAAGTTTAACATAGGCAAAGGGAAGGCGGGCGAGAGCAAGAAAGAGGAGGAGGAGAAGCATTGCTGGAGGCTTATCCCTCTGACTTTTTCCAATTGGCTTCAGGCCTTTGCTATATTAGCGAGTGTCATTGGTGAAAAAGAACCTGAGAACTATTCTCTGCTTTTTTGCTATTTGGAGACTATTGGTGAGGCCCATAGGGTCCACGGGGGATTGACGTGGCTCCGGGGGGAGGGGGGGGGGTTCGGGTGCCACTGGACAGTCAGCCACACACACAGCAAAAACTACTGTTGGCAGTTCAATGAGGGAGCGTGTTGTTTCGAGTGCTCTGGCTGCGGGGCTCCCACAGTTATGCCAGGTGCTTTAAAAAAGGGAAGCAGCAATTCAATGAGTCCACTTCAAAAAGGGAGGACACCAGTAAACCTGTCTGCGATGCTGCTGTACTTAAGTAGGTATCCCAGGAGGGCAGTGGCGGTTCTCCTTGCCAATGGCTTGGCCAATGGCTTTCGGATTCCCTGTTCTTTACCTATGAATTGTACTTCTGTGCCCAAGAATTTAAAATCCACATTTCAGTTTCCGCAGGTTGTAACTGAAAAATTGGCTAAGGAGGTTGAAATGGGCAGGATGGCCGGCCCTTTTGATAAACCACCCATACCTTTGTTGCATGTGTCACCTTTGTGGGTGGTCCCTAAAATAGAACCCAACAAATTTGTCATTTGTCATATCCAAAGGGAGCTTCGGTGAATGATGCGATTGAGTCTGATTTAACTTCAGTGTCATATACCTCTCTTAATACAGCGTTCAGTTAGGTTCAGCGGTATGGCTGGGGAGCATTGTCGGCGAAGATGGATATTGAATCTGCTTTTCGTCTGTTGCCAGTACATCCGGAGAGCCAACAGTTGCTGGGTTGTTTTTAGGGTGGGCAATTTTTTATTGATCATTGTCTGCCCATGGGCTGCTCCATTTCTTGTTCATATTTTGAGACTTTAAGTACTTTTGTGGAATGGACAAGAAAGAGCGCTTCCCACTTTGTCAGAAACAGCAGTGTGGTGGTCCCATCCCTAAGTATAGGACAAGAAAAAAAAACCTCTATGGGACTTTGGCAGACCACCGACACATGCAATGAAACTGTTAAAATATAATGTTTATTCATACAAAAGTAAAAACAGACGAGTAGCATCTTAACAAATACACAATACAATGCAAGAAAAAAATATGTTAATGGAACATCACAACAACACTTGTGCTCTCATGAGAGTAGGACACCTCAAAACCCGACGCGTTTCCAGTTTTGCTTCAGGGCACCAAGGACACGGTCCCTAATGAGGATGTTCATGCACCTCTACACAAAGTATACAAGCTGATGTGAATTCTAAGTTAAGAATCCACCACCTCCCAATCAATTGTAGGGAGTAAGGTAAAACTCCCCACAAATATGGCCTCCAGCCCTGTTTGTTAGGATCCCTAGTTGGAGACACCATCAAGGAGGCCCTGTGAAGCATGGAGGACCTGCGATAGATGGTTGGTGTGTCCCTGTGAGGGAAAAAAGTCAGGCTAAAACAGTTGCAGTCCTTGTTGGGTAATCTTAACTTCGCCTGCCGCATCATACCTATGGGGCACATTTTTTGCAGTCGCCTTAGTGCTGCTACTTCGGGGGTGAGATTGCTGCATCACTACATTAGACTTTTGGGCAAGCAGAAGGCTGATCTGCGGGTGTGGGAGGAGTTTTTGCCCTCTCATAACAGGAGGTCCTTGTGAATGGCCCCGGTGGTGTCAGCTTGGGTTTCGTGGGGTTGTGGTCAAGGGGCGTGGTGCGCAGCGGTGTGGCCGAAGGAATGGCAATCCTGCCAGCGCATCGCCTCAGTGTGAAAGCACTCAGGCTTTCATACTGAGGCTGCAGGGGAGGTGTTTTTCAGTGGCTTTACAGGCACTACTTTTAGCCCAAAAGCGCCTGAAAAACGCCTCAGTGTGAAAGGGTCCTACTTGTTTTGGTGATTTTCTTTTGGCTCTATATTTTTTCTTTTGTTTTTCTTATTACAGGATTTCCTCAGGGATTTGTGTGGATTTTGGGAGACTCAGTCAATATATGGAGTGGCCCTGATGGATTATTGCAGACTTTTGTGCAACAACTAAATATCAATACATTTAACCTTACTTTCACCATGACGTCCAATACCAACATAATTACATTTCTTGACATTCATATACACAAAGATACAAATGACACATTAACTAGTAGCCTGTATATAAAGCCAACAGCTGGGAATGGCCTTCTACATGCTACCAGTTTTCACCCCAATAATTTAGTTAAATCGATACCATTATGTCAGACGCAACTGCTCGGATGATGCCACATTTAAGAAGGAAGCTGACAAACTTAGGTCAGGACTCTTTGCATGAGGATACTCTCAAAATGTCTCAAAAATGCGTTTAGGAAAGCAACATCTAAAACCAGGCAAGAACTGCTGTATGGAACCAAAGTTCAGAAATAAGATGATAATCAAATACGGATTATCACTTGTTTCTCGAACCAACAAGAACGCTTCAAGTATATTGTGCACAAATACTGGTATGTTCTGGCATGGTACCCTGTCGTTGGACCACTTTTGCCGGAAAATCCAGCACTTACTTTTCACAAAGCGAGATCTCTGAGAGACAAACTTTTCTCCAGTGAATACAGGGGGGTGCTAGGGATCCATGAAAGAGGTATGGCACGTTTAAATGTGGAGGATGCGGCTACTGCCAGTACATGGATATTAATATTTGAAAATCACTTCCAAATAAAGTCAACTTCACCCTGAGACATTTTGTGAACTGCAAGACTCCTGGGGTAGTATATCACTTGCAAAGTGAATGCAAATGTTTCTATGTAGGCAAAACAAAAAATTAATTGTGACAAAGAGCATACCACCACATTCTAAGTATGAAATCATGCAACTCACACTTACCACTGGGATGCCATACAATACACTTCCATGGTGGCATTTTTCCTCAAATTAAATTCCTAATATTTGACAGGGTGCACCCAGGAATCGGGGGGGGGGGGGGAATCGGGGACAGACTGAAAAAATACTTTATTACAGCGAGAACAACGTTGGATTTCCAAATTGAATTCAACGTAATTTCCGTGACTCAACAAGATGATTTCCTTCAAACCATTTTTGGAGGGCTTCATCTCTGGGGTTCTGAGATGTAGTAGGCTCCATTAATATAGACACATACCTCCCCCTGGGCTTATCCAGTCCCTTGATAGCATGTTTTCCACTTTTTACTCCCTATTTTTTGTCCTGGGGTATACGTTTTGATAGTGATATAATTAATATAAGGCACCTAACACTGGCTCCTTGCTGAACAGGTTCACTATGGTTAATTCTATGCATGGTGAAATATGATAGGATACATGTATATATATGTATACATCTACATTATGTATATTGTATAGACTGATTCCATTTATTGTCTTTCACTGTTCTTATAAAACTTTCTAATTGAATTATTTTCAATATTTCATTGCTATTTATTAGGCACTATTTTCTGCCTTTATACCTGTATCATTTCATTCATTTTCAAGCATCTGAAAGTACCATGTGATTAATTTTTTATCATTACATTATACTATCGCCATGGTTTGTTTTGAGTGCTCCTTTTAGGCCATGCATGATACATGTACACAGTGCATTGGCCCCACTTAATTTTCACTGCCTTTAGTCTACTCAGGCCTCCTGGGACTCATTCCTTGGCGAGGTGTCTGTCTAACTCCACTTGTTACTTTCTGCTATATGCTGACCTGTCGCTAGAGAGGTCCACCGTACATGGACACTTAGCCCTTGTACACACGGTCGGAGAATCTGTCGGAATGAGTCTTATCGGACCGTGTCGTCAGATAATCCGACTGTGTGTGGTATGCATCGGACTGCTTCCGTCCGAATCTCCGTCCAACCCAATTTTCCAACATGTTGGAAATATTTCCCGACCAACTGGGCCGGACGGACCTAATCCGATCATGTGTAGAGGATTTTCATCGGACCAAGTGCCACGCATGCTCAGATCAAATTCCTACATCAAAGCTATTGGCTACTAGCCTGAATGTAGTCCCATCGTAACGAAATTACGTCATCACGTTCTGAAAGATCTGATTTTTCGCCAACTTGGCCCGACCGTGTGTATGCAACAGTTTCGGACACAATCCGTCGGACTAAATCCGACGGGCAAAATCCGACGGATTTGGTTGGCAAAATCTCCGACCGTGTGTACGTGGGCAAAGTCTGAGTCCATTGCACAATGGATTGCACATCACACAGCATCGCGTCATGATGTCACAGAGTGCCAATGCATGACTACGTCAGTGCGCTCTGCGACGCGGCTGTGTGACGTCTCATTCGGGTGCCATATTGGTGCACCCTGCGCTGGGGTCATATACACGGGTGCCATGTACACGGATTGTAATATGCATGCTCATTTGCTATGTATAAAATTCTATGAACAATTGTAATGTGTACACTCATGTGTTTGTATATATTTCTGATGACTAGGGATGAGCCGAACACCCACTGATTTGGTTTGCGGCAGAAAATGCAAACAGGCAAAAAATGTGTGCGAACACACGAACACCGTTAAAGTCTATGGGACTCAAATGTGAAAAATCTAAAGTGCTCATTTAAAAGGCTAATATGCAAGTTATTATCATAAAAAGTGTTTGGGGATTCCGGGTCCTGGACCTGGGGACATGTATCAATAATGCAAAAAAAAGTTTTTTCAGGAACCGTGATTTTAGTAATGCTTAAAGTGAAACAATAAAAGCGAAATATTCCTTTACATATCATGCCTGGGGGGGTGACTATATTATGCCTGTAAAGTGGCGCATTTTCCCCGTGTTTAGAACAGCCCCTGCACAAAATGACATTTATAAAGGAATACAAGTCATTTAAAACTGCTTGCAGCTGTAATATAATGTTGCCCCCCAGCCCATTACCAGGCCCTTTGGGTCTGGTGTGGATATTAAGGGGAACCCCACACCCAAATAAAAAAAAAGTGTAGGGCCACCAGGACCTATATACTCTAAACAGCAGCAGTATACAGACGGTCCCCGGGTTGCAAACAAGATAGAGACTGTAGGTTTGTTCTTAAGTTGAATCTGTTTGTAATTTGGAACAGGTACATTTTGTAAGTGTAGCTCCAGCCAAAAAAAAATATTTTTAAGCTTTTTGAATAACATAGGGAAGGGTTATCATTGCCCCTGTAACATTTGTTTTGCAGTCTGTGCCCATGTTCAGAAGATTTCACCTCACTTTCTGTCCCAATGACAATTGGATTTAGAAAATTTTGGGTTATTAGGGAAACAAGAATTGGTGATAAAGCATCAGTGGAGACACCTTTTTCCCATATTAACTCTTACAGGAGAGAATTTCCCCTCCTCTGGGTATATTTCCTCTCACTTACTGCTGTCTCCCTCCATTTCTAAGTAGGAGTCGTTTGTAAGTCGGATGTTTGAAAATAGGGGACCGCCTGTATATACTATACGGCCTGTCCTATACGCTCTGCAGAAAGGTGTTGTTGGTACCAGAACACTGTAAGCCTTCACAGTTACTCTTGGTGGGCTCTGGAACAGGCCCTGCTGTGAAATATTATATCAAGAATTGTAATTACGCACCCCTGTTAAACAGGGGCAGAAAAATTGGGCCTTAGGCGGTGGTGGTGGTGGCACAACACTGTAAAACCTCACAGATACTTTTGTTGAGCGCAGGAACAGGCCCTGCTGTGAAATATTAGATCAAAAATTGTACTTACACACCCCAGTTAAACAGGGGCAGAAAAATTGGGCCTTAGGCAGTGGTGGTGGTGCCCTGAACTGAAGATATTCCTAGAAGCTATCATCATGAAGATTGAGGAGGAATAGGATAGTCACTCAGCATATGCAGTCTTCAAAAGATCCCACATCCATAGAAAAATCAATCGGTTACATCAGCATCAGGTGCTTGGTAGCTGGTGATCCAAGACTGATTCATTTTTATGAACGTGAGCCGATCAACAGAGTCTGTGGACATGGGCACTCTGTGATCGAATACAAAGCCTCCAGCAGCACTTAATGTGTGTTCTGAAAGAACGCTGGATGCAGGACAGGCCAGTTGCTCAACTGCATATTTAGCAAGCTCTCGCCAGTGGTCCATCCTCAAGACCCAGTAACCCAGTGGATGTTGTGGTGGAAAGGTCTCCAGGTCTGATCTTGCCCCTAGATATTCCTGCACCATTTAATTCAGGCGCTGGCAATGGTTGCTGGAACTGATCAGACCTGGTCTCTAAGGACTGAAGAATTGTCTGAAGGCATTGGTCAGCCAGCCACCTTCTCCACTGCTCTTTATGTGACTGAACGACTGTTGTCCAGCACCAGGAAATTGTAACCTCCAAGGCCCTGGAAACGCATTGCACAAACCTTTCTGCGAGGCTTCCTGAAGATGTTTCATAGTCTGCTCCCTCTGCGAATGCTGGATAAGTTCTGCAACTTTACCCTTGTAACGTGGATCGAGAAGGGTTGCCAGCAAGTAATGATCCCTCTCCTTGATACCACGAATCCTAGGGTCCTTTCGCAGGCTTTGCAGGATCAGGGAGGCCATGCAGCGTAAGTTCACAAAGGCATTTGATCCTTAGTCCTCTGGGTCACTAAGGAGCACATGATCCTCAATCACCTCCTCCCAGCCACGTACAACTCCATGGGTTTCTGGGGACTGAAAACGATCCTTTGAAGACTGCTGCTGATGCTGAGTGATATCCTCCACCTCCATGCTGACACAATCCACCTTCTCTTCTTCTTCCTGTGTGATTGGCAGGCCTGCAGGAATACTGTCTGGATAAAGAGGGCCTTGATAGGTAAGGAAGTCCTCCTCTTCCTCCTGCTGTTCTGCCTCAAGTGCCCTGTCCATTATTCCATGAAGCATGTGCTCCAACAGGAAGACAAGAGGGACAGCATCACTGATGCATGCACTGTCACTGCTCACCATCTTTGTGGCCTCCTGGTGACAGAACAGTGCATGCATCCTTGATCAATAGCCACTGGCGTGGCGAAATAAAGCCAAGCTCCCCTGACCCTTTCCTGGTGCCATACTCACACAGGTACTCATTGATGGTCCTCTTCTGCGTGTGAAGCCGATGAAGTATTGCCAACGTTGAGTTCTACCTGGTGTGCATGTCACAAATGAGGCGGTTCTTGGGCAGGTTGCATTCTCTTTGAATGTCAGCCAGCCGAGCACTGGCATTATATGACCGGCGGAAATGACCACAGACTTTCCTGGCCTGTCTCAGGAGATCCTGCAAGCCAGGGTACCTGCTCAAGAACCGCTGCACCATCAAATTCAGGACGTGAGCCAAAGGTGAACATGGGTCAAGTGTCCCTGTCGAAGGGCGGAGAGGAGGTTGGCGCCATTGTTGCATACCACCCTTCCTGGCTGAAGTTGGCGTGGAATCAACCACCTCTACACCTGCCCCTACAGAGCTGACAGAATCTCTGCCCCAGTGTGGCTCCTGTCCCCCTAAGCAGACCAACTCAAGCACCACATGGCATATTTTTGCCTGAGTGCTTGCGTAGCCCCTTGAACACCTACAGAGCACTGCTGGTTCAGAGGAGAAATCTGCAGAGGAAGAGGCCATAGAGGAAGAAGAAGAGGAGAGGGTGGAGAGGAGAGCTGTGGCAGAATCACCACTAGCATTTTGGAGGTGTGGTGGCGGAACAAGCTCCAACAATACTGAACCCTGTCCTGCATCCTTCCCAGCTGCCAGCAGAATTACCCATTGTGCCGTGAAAGAAAGGTAACGTCCCTGTCAATGCCTTCTGGACCATGAGTCAGAGCAGTAATATGCACCCTACTGCTGACCACCCTGTCCAACAAGGCCAAGACATTGCCTTCCACACGCTGGTAGAGAGCCGGAATGGCCTTCCGTGAAAAGCAATTGCCTGTTAAAATCCGATGTTGGTGTACTGCTAGCAGATTGGCCGCAAGTACTTGGAACACCTATTTCTATAACTTCATTCCACTCAGTGCAGGTTTTTGAGAGGACTGGGGGTATAGTGGGGTTGGAGATCCCAGCTGATGAGTAGCAAGGAGAGGCCCGCCTTGTTCTTTGATGTGGGTCTTTTAAGTGCTGTTGCCAAAGGACTGCATGGGAAGTCGTCATATATCTGGCCAAGCATGTGGTACCCAAGCGGCTGCTGTTTTGGCCATGCTTTATACTCTTCAGACATATATTGCAAACAGCAATGGTGCGATCTGCTGCACATGTGTCAAAAAAGGCCCACATCAAAGAACTTTTCAAAATATGTGGAGAGTCAACAGCGCCCTGCACCTGCTTAGCTCTTCAGTGTGATGCAATAGGATGGCTGCCTTTAAGCTGCCCCTGGAGGGCATCCTGCCTCATTGGAGATGTGCCAACTCCTCCTCCTCTCTTCTATCAGGCACCCAACTAGAGTCAGTGACCTCATCATCCCCTCCCTCCTCATCACTGGAGCAAACATGGCAGTATGCTGCAGCTCGGCGAACATGACTGCCAGTTTCTTGACCTTTTTGGGCGCCCCCTCTCTCTAGGCTCACGTTACTCCCTTCCTCAACCTGGTTACCCGACACTGTGGTCGAATAGTTCGGGGGACTCCTTCATGCATGATGGTGGGGCTAGGGAAGCATTGACTGTTGACATGGAGCCAATGGAATAGGCCGCTTTGGCAGTTGCATTGGCAGGAAAACGACTCTGAGCCTGGTTGACAGAGGATGAGGAGGGCTTTGTTATCCATTTCACCAACTGTTCTGCATGTTGTGGCTCAATAACACAGCCAGCTGCAGAAAAAAAGACCAGTATGGCCCACGGCCACGTGCTGAGGATGCTCCGTGTCCACGATTAGCACTGTCGACTGTAGACCCAGAGCCTGCTTGCCCTCTTTTAGTGGCCTGTGAGCGTCTGCCTCTCCTTGGTGGCTCTGGACATGCTTTAAATTTTGTTTAGCAAAACCACAGTACGCTGTATTGTGTACTGTGTACAGCATCAGAAAAGTAGTAGCAGCTGCACTAGGTGTGCACGGTACTGTGTACACCAACAGAAGTGTAATAACAACTATGGGTGCACTGTATGTATTTTGTACTGTGTATACCACCAGAAAAGTAGTAGCAACTGCACTAGGGGTGCACGGTACTGTGTACACCAACAGAAGTGTAATAACAACTATGGGTGCACTGTATGTATTTGGTACTGTGTACACCACCAGAAAAGTAGTAGCAACTGCACTAGGGGTGCACGGTACTGTGTACACCAACAGAAGTGTAATAACAACTATGGGTGCACTGTATCTATTGTGTACACCACCAGGAAAGTAGTAACAACTGCACTAGGGGTGCACGGTATTGTGTACACCAACAGAAGTGTGATAACAACTATAGGTGCACTGTATGTATTGTGTTCACCACCAGGAAAGTAGTAACAACTGCACTAGGCCTGCGCGGTATTGTGTACACCACCAGAAGTCTAATAGCAACTATGGGTGCACAGTATGTATTCTGTACTGTGTACACCACCAGAAAAGTAGTAGCAACTGCACTAGGGGTGCACGGTACTGTGTACACCACCAGAAATGTAATATCAATTATGGGTGTACTGTATTGTGTACACCACCAGAAAAGTAGTTGCAATTGCACTATGGGTGCACGGTACTGTGTACACCAACAGAAGTGTAATAACAACTATGGGTGTACTGTGTACACCGCCTGAAGTATATTAGAAAAAGCACACCAGGAACAGCCTGCCATCAGATATAGCTAAACTGGATACAGTGGATATATATATATATATATATATATATATATATATATATATATACATATACACAAGACTGTCTGTATATATAGATATTAAATACACTGCAGCTAATTGAATAACCTGCCTACCTGAAGTATATTAGAAAAAGCACACTAGGATTGGCCTGCAGTCAGATAAAGCTAAACTGGATACAGTGGATATATATATATATATATATATATATATATATATATACTGTATATATTGCAGCTAACTCAATAACCTGCCTGCCTGCTCAATCTAAATTACACTCTCTCTCCATCCACACCAATAACACACTACACAGGGCCAACGTGCAGGCAGCCTTATTTAGTGCGGGGCATGGACTTAGCCCCCCTAAGCCATGATTGGCCAAAGGCACCCTGCCTTTGGCCAATTATTTCTCTCTTAGCTGAGGGAGCTGGGTCTGGCCAAAGCATGCAGGTCATCGTGCATGCTCTGGCCAATCATCATACAGCAATGCACTGCACTCCCACAGTGCATTATGGGCCGCTATTTGCTGCTTGAATTTGACGCTGACGGCCCATAATGTTAGGTTTTCAGTGAACAGCCAAATTTTGAGTCAAACCCTTGTTCGACCCCAACAGAAAGCTCATCCCTACTGATGACATATACTCTATCATCATAGATTTAAGCTACAGCTTTGGAAATTTGTTTCAAGCCCTTTTAATCCCTGAAGAGCTACAATGTGTGTTTTTGAAATGCGTTGGAAGCTCTGCCGGTTGACAGCTCTTGGGCCTCCATTTCAGCTGGCTGCATATTTGCCCCCAACTTTATGTGTTTGCTTATGTCACATATATTAATATATATTAACACATTTGTAACATTTTACAATTACTGTTTGTGGTCCGTTTAAAATTCCAATTTGAGGAATTGTTACATTTTTCATTACTATGTACTCGGGATGTGGTCCACAAACAGCTTAGTTAGCTAGCTGGGGCAAACCCTTTTTCTCTATTGCTTATGGTTATTGAGCCATTATGAATGGATGAGTGTTTTTATGTAATTATACTGCCAATTGTGTTGTATTTTATTTGGTATAATAACTGTATATTCATACAAGTGTATCATAGTAGATTGTGTCCTCTATCACAGATTGACACTTTTTATAACATGATTTGTAATGAATAAACAATTCAATTCAATATCCATTCAGTGACATGCCTCACACAAAGTCCCATTCCTTTTTCTGTTGTTCAACATATATCAGGGATGGAGGATTGCCACTGCTATAACCAGGTTGTGTCAGGTCACATTACCATATTGCCAAACAGGGTAGAAGACACCCACTTTCCTAGTGACCTGCCACTCCTTAACAGCAATAGTTAACTACTCATCTATATTTACATTCCCTTTTGTAATGAGCCACCTGTCTTTAAAACTTTTTGAATGACCATATATATCTATAGTCATACAACCTGGCTTTTAATGCTGGAATGTAGGAGTATTAGACACAGTATATAGGATACATTATAGTCTACTTCCTTCGGCCCTGAGTGAGACCTCTTGTCAGGGAGATGGGGTGTGATGGGATGAGTTTCTGACCCCGGGGCTGCGATGCTGTATATCCTGCACTGAGAGGAATGAAGATATAGAAATGGGTGTCCCAAGTACTTGCGGCCAATCTGCTAACAGTACACCAACATCACATTTTAGCAGGCAAATTTCCCTACCTTGGCTGCTAAACTGTCGAAAGAAATTTGGTCCCAGCCCCCCACATGCTCAGCGTCTGAATGCTAGCTTGGCCAAATTGCTAGTACTGCAACTGCTGCCTTTTCAGCTGGTAGACACTGCCCCCTTTCATGAATTTGTGGAATGCGCGGTATGTCAGTGGCAGGTTCCCAAATGCCATTGCTTTTCATGGAAGGCCATTACGGCTCATTACCAGCACGTGGAAGGCAATGTCTTGGCCTTGTTGGACAGGGCGATCAGCAGTGAGGTGCATATTACTGCGCTGACTCATGGTCCAGCAGGCATTGTATGTATTTTGTACACCACCAGGAAAGTAGTAGCAACTGCTCCGGGGTGCACGGTACTGTGTACACCAACAGATGTTTAACAACAACTACGAGTGCACTGATTATGGGTACACTATATGTATTATGTACACCACCAGGAAAGTAGTAACAACTGCACTAGGGGTGCACGGTACTGTGTACACCAATAGAAGTGTAATAACAACTATGGGTGCACTATATGTATTGTGTACTGTGTACACCACCAGAAAAGTAGTAGCAACTGCACTAGGGGTGCACGGTACTGTGTACACCAACAGAAGTGTAATAACAACTATGGGTGCACTGTATGTATTGTGTACACTACCAGAAAAGTAGTAGCAACTGTACTAGGGCTGCACGGTATTGTGCACACCACCAGAAGTCTAATAGCAACTATGGGTGCACAGTATGTATTGTGTACTGTGTACACCACCAGAACCAGAAAAGTAGTAGCAACTGCACTAAGGGTGCACGGTACTGTGTACATGACCAGAAGTGTAATAACAATTATGGGTGTACTGTATTGTGTACACCACCAGAAAAGTAGTAGCAATTGCACTATGAGTGCATGGTACTGTGTACACCAACAGAAGTGTAATAACAACTATGGGTGTACTGTGTATACCACCTGAAGTATATTAGAAAAAGCACACCAGGAACAGCCTGCCATCAGATATAGCTAAACTGGATACAGTGGATATATATATATATATATATATATATATATATATATATATATATATATATATATATATATATACAAGACTGTCTGTATATATAGATATTAAATACACTGCAGCTAACTGAATAACCTGCCTGCCTAAAGTATATTAGAAAAAGCACACCAGGAATGGCCTGCAGTCAGATATAGCTAAACTGGATACAGTGAATATCTATCTATCTATCTATCTATCTATCTATATACATATATATATATATATATATATATATATATATATATATATATATATATATGTGTATATATATATATATATATATATATATATATATATATATATATATATATATACATATATATATATACACACATATATATATATATATATATATATATATATATATATATATATATATATATACTGTATATATTAAATACACTGCAGCTAACTCAATAACCTGCCTGCCTGCTCAATCTAAATTACACTCTCTCTCCGTCCACACCAACAACACACTACACAGGGCCAACGTGCAGGCAGCCTTATATAGTGTGGCTCGTGGACTTAGTCCCCCTACGCCATGATTGGCCAAAGGCCTTTGGCCAATTATGGCTCTCTTAGCTGAGGGTGCTGGGACTGGCCAAAGCATGCAGGTCATGGTGCATGCTTTGGCCAATCATCATACAGCAATGCACTGCTCTCCCACAGTGCATTATGGGCCACTATGTGCTGCTTGAATTTGCTGCGAACGGCCCATAATGTTAGGTTTTCGGCAAACAGCCAATGTTTGAGTCAAACCCATGTTCGACCCCAACAGGAAGCTCATCCCTACTGATGACATATACTCTATCATCATAGATTTAAGCTACAGCTTTGGAAGTTTCAAGCCCTTTTAATCCCTGAAGATCTACACTGTGTGTTTTTGAAACGCGCTGGTCGCTCTGCCTGTTGACAGCTCTCGGGCCTCCATTTCAGCTGGCTGTATATTTGCCCCCAACTTTATGTGTTTGCTTTTATCACTTAGATTTTTTTGTATTTATGTCTTATGTCACATATATTAATACATTTGTAACATTTTACAATTACTGTTTGTGGTCCTTTTAAAATTCCAAATTGAGGAATTTTTAAGTTTTTCATTACATGTACTCGGGATGTGATCCACAAACAGCTTAGTCAGCTAGCTGGGGCAAAACCTTTTTACTCTATTGCTTATGGTTATTGAGCCATTATGAATGGATGAGTGTTTTTATGTAACTATACTGCCAATCATGTTGTATTTTATTTAGTATAATAACTGTATATTCATATAAGTGTATCATAGTATATTGTGTCCTCTATCACAGATTGACACTTTTTATATTTGATTTGTAATGAATAAACAATTCAATTCAATATCCATTCAGTGATATGCCTCATACAAAGTCCCATTCCTTTTTCTGTCGTTCAACATATATCAGGGATGGAGGTTTGCCACTGCTATAACCAGGTTGTGTCAGGTCACATTACCATATTGCCAAACAGGGTAGAGGACACCCACTTTCCTAGTGACCTGCCACACCTTAACAGCAATAGTTAACTACTCATCCATATTTACATTCCCTTTTGTAATAAGCCACCTGTCTTTAAAACTTTTTGAATCACCATATATATCTATAGTCATACAACCTGGCTTTTATTGCTGGAATGTAGGATTATTAGACACAGTATATAGGATACATTATAGTGTACTTCCTTCGGCCCTGAGTGAGTCCTCTTGTCAGGGAGATGGGGTGTGACGGGATGGTTTTCAGACCCCGGGGCTGCGATGCATAGCAGTCTCTCCCCTTCCCCCACTATCCACTTAAACAGGCTTGGGGAGCGGGGCCTTGCCTCCTATGCATCGGCGTCATGATTGAATGCCCTGCTCAGTGCATTAACACACCTGAGCATGGAGCAGATTCCCTCTTTCCATCTAGTTGGGGCTGGGATTTGCTTGGTACCGCAGTGGATTTGCATGCCGCTGACTGAGCCAAAGCTTGTCACCATTTCCCACCTCATTGGCGGGATCTCATGACATTGGTGGGGACCCGCCCTTTACTGGTGATATAAGCTGCTCGGGCTGGCCAGCAGACCATTTCACATGGGCCCTTCACACAAGCAGGATTTTAGGCAGGCATACGGCCGTATAATCATATACAAGGTAATTGAGTTTCACTACACACAACACTTTTTGGGTTCATTTCAGTTTCACAATTCACCACCATGTGTTGGGTTTGGTTTTGGATTTATCTGTTGTGGGCATATGTATACACATTTTCCCTGGCTGTAGTCCCCTTGGCTAGTACACTCCATATCACTGTTGTACACACTATCAATCACTTCCACTCCTTCACAGGCATAGGTTCATCCCATTAATAGTATATTTGTTTCACATGGTCTCATTTCCATATCCTTGCAGAGCAGTGTGGACTGTTAAGCATACACCAGATTCATATGGTCGTGACATGGTTGCCTGGTCTTCACCTGGCTTCTTTCTCTGGCCTGGGTGGGATTCCACACCTCAGCCCCAGGGGAGATCATCATCCCTGTCCCCTGTCTTCCCTTGGACATATTCTGGACGTCACTACTGCCGCATTGTAAGTTATAGACCTTTTTTTTGAGAGCTGGTCCTCCGTTTAAAAGGTATCCTATATTTATAGATATCACTGATTTAATTTCAGATCAACACTCTGGAAAACAGGGGGAGGCACCAGAGAGATGCTGAGATGAGTCACCCAGCCCTGAACTCCAATAACCCTGACCCAATTATAGACTAACAAATTTACAGAATGAGTCAGGATTTGGTTTACCTGCTCTACTTCTAGTACACACTAGAGCAGGGGTAGGCAACCTTTCAGAGGTGGAGAACAACATAAAAAGGAAGGGGTACTGTCAGGGCTGGGCTCAGCCCTCCCTTCTCAGTGCTCAGCTGTCCGTTAATTGCCAGCACTCATCGTTCCACAGTGCCTCACCTGGTGATCATGTCCTGCTTGTCGGCCAGCCCCTTCTGGCTATTTAAACTGCCTGGTTCAGTTCTCCCATGCTTTCACCTTGGTCAACATATCTGAAGACTCTCTCTCTTGTGTTCCTGTTAAAGACTTGCCTTGCTGATGTCCCTTCTGGTTACTGATCCTGTTTGCTGTCTCTGACTACGTTGATCTCTGGCTTCCTGAATTACTGGCTTGCACTAACTACCTGCTTTTATTACTGAACCCTGGTTATGTTTCGACTATGTTTTACTATTTGTACCATTTTTACCACTATGTTAAAAGGTGTGATTTTTACTCTTTTTCTGTCTCTGTCTGATTTATGGTTTCTGACAGGTCCTTTGACATCACCCCCCCATTAGTTTCCTCTGCCCCCCATCCCCATAGCAATTATGCTCTGCTGCTTAGAACCCCCCCACAATAGTGCCATCTGCTCCCCTCCATAGCAATGTCCTTTGCTGATTCGAACCCCCCCCCCACAATAGTGCCCTCTGTCACCCATCCCCACAGCAGTGTCCTCTGCTGCTTTGACCCCCCCCCCCCACACACACACAATAGTGCCCTCTGCCACCCATCCCTATAGCAATGTCCTCTGCTGATTTGAAAAGCCCCCACAATTGTGGCATCTGCCCCCCTCCAGCAGTGTCCTCTGCCCCCTTTACCTCAACCCCCTTCCCACACATATATACAGCAGTGAAAAAAATGCTTACTTCTCCTACCTACATAGGTGTGCACAGAAGGCTGCACATCTCTGGACAGGGGGCTTGGAGCCTGCTGGAGGTAACTTTCCATAATACCAAGCTGGTAATTTGTTTCTAGGGCCACACCTTGTTCTAACAACCAATCATCTGCCAGCTAACTTCAAAAGTTAACTTGGTCGGCTCCAGCCCTCCGTCGTATAACCAGAGCTGTGTAGCCTCCTGCTGTCCTGTGAGGAAGGATGAGCGAGATGGCTGAAGGAAGGACTGGCACTGAAGTAGTGGGCATTGGCAAAGCAGAGAAGTGTTCCCGAATGACCCAACACCCACCCGCGGTCGACAGCTTGATCAGGATCGATGGGTTGCCAATCCCCTCACTAGAGGGTGCTACATACAGTAACTTGATAGCTAGTGGAAAACCTCCCAACCTTTTGAGATGGGAATGAGGGACACCTATTAGCAAAAGTATGTAGGGATAGGACACACCCCTGCCACGCCCCTTAAAGGAGAATTATACAAAAAAAGTATTGTTTGAAAAAGGCTGTTTAAAATAATCATAAGTCTGGCTGCTTGTAGGCAGGTGCAGTCAGGGCCGCCATCAGGGGGGCACAGGAAGTACTTAACTAAGAGTCCCAAGATGGCCAGGGCCCGCTCCACCTACAACAGCACATGAAATCTATCACCTGCGCTGCTGCTAGCCTGCATGGCACCCGGCCGCTATAGAGAAAGAAGCCTTCACCTCCTTTCACTACTCCCCCCGCTGCCTGTACAGAAGTGGAGAAAGGCATTAGATCAAGCACGAGCCTCCTCTGGCCACCGCCTTTCTGGCTAACAACCCCCCTCAGCAGGTGATTGCAGCCAGCACTAGCTAGCTTCTCTTCCTTCCCTGCTGAGGCAGAACTGGCTGGCTGCTGCTAGGTTAGTTTACACTGTGATTGGCTGGGACATGGGTGGGGGTGTGGTCAGCTCATCAGTGGTGACCCAGCCCTATCAGATGCATGCATGCAGATAGATACCAAATTTTTGTGTGTGCTGCTGTGCCTCATGCTGCCTCTGTATATTTGGACTTTATTTAATCTCCTTCTCCTTAGATGGGACACCGAGGCTGATGAGCTGGCATGATTGAGTTGAATTGTGGACAATGAATGAGGATGACTCTGGGTGGGGATGAGAGTTACACTGTGGAGAGCTTCTTCACTATGTAACTCTCATCCCCACCCAGTAATCCATATCCATTTCCCAATGTAACTAAATCATCTTCATCCCAACCCAGCATCCCTCCAGTCTCCACAATGTATCCCCATCCACACCCAGCATCACCCATCCCTCTCTCAAAAGCTGGGTATGGAGACGATGGAGATTGGAGGGATGGGTGATGCTGGAAGTGGATGGGGATACATTCTGGAGAGGGATGGGTGATGCTGGGCGTGGATGGGGGATACATTGTGGAGAGGGATGGGTGATGCTGGCCGTGGATGGGGATACATTGTGGAGAGGGACTCAGTGGGATGGCCAGTGGAAAGATTTGGTGGGATGATCAGTGGGCAGGCCCTGGGGAATATTAGTGGTCAGGCTCTGGGGGGGGGTCCAGGCATAAATCTGTGTAAGGAGCCCCAAAATTTCTGATGGCTGACATGGGTGCAGTTTATCTTCTCTGTAGATTGTGCTGTGCCGCTGGCCGGGAGGGAATGGAGGATGAGAGGAACTTTTTTCTTCTGAGGCCTTTGTAGGTGTCATCAGGAAAGCAGCTGCCTGATTGGAGGCAGCAACCATGGATGATCTTTGTGGCCATCTTTAATGGGGGCAATGCTAATAAATAGTGCTGACCCACTGCATTTGGTGTCCATTTGCGAAGTGGATAACATAGGGTCAGGATCCCTGCCGCTTATGGACAGTGAACTTAGCACTAGGGAGAAGTTGTTTTCGAAGATGGACAGAAAAGGGGACTTCAGAGCTGGGCCAAAGAACTTTCTGTTGGTCTACAAGTGTGCTTACAATGCCACTCTGCCTATCAGCCTTCTTCACTCAGATGCTGTTTCGGTAAAGTAAAACATTGTTAAAGTGAAACATCAAGTGCTCCAACTGTTATAAAAAAGTATGGATAACGCTGCTACGAGTCGTTGTACCTGAATTGCCTATATTACAAAGACTATGTTGCCATATTGTTTTGTTAAGCAAGCAACTACTGCCCATTATGTGTATTTGTTACTTCCATTTAACCAAATAATAATGGCATCATTTTCCTTGGTCTTTGTCAGGGCTGTTGCTAGAAATCACAGAGCCCCCTACAGTCACTCACCCCGCCTACACATCTACCAAATAAGGACCTGTGGCTGTGATGCATCCTCATAGAGTAGCAGGTGGCTCCAGATGCTCAAACAAACTGCTTATTCACACTGTATGGGCCAGAGAACCAGTATAAATGAGCCCTTATTTATTTTTTTATCACAATTTTTTATTGATTTCAATTTGTTAATAAATTTTTTTTTTATATATATAATTAGTTATTTTTTTTCACGGTGCTATTTGGGGAGCTTTGGAGAAATATCAGGAGTCTAAACAGAGACAGAGAAATAGACTGATGACATATATTCCGCCATCCCTTTCTCTGCAGCCTCTGCTGTACTGGACAGTGAATGAACAGAATACGCTCTGTACAGATGCTCCTGTTCATTCACAAACTGAAGCGCAGTAAGCAAAATGTACTATGCTTCAGTTATGAATGAACATAGTAAGTTATTGTTACTGATCACTCACTGTGCTCATTCACAAAAGTAAGGGGCTGGTAAATATGACTGCCCCCCCTCCCCCTGCTCTTTATCTTGAAAGCAGCAGCAGCCATTGGGAGAGCAATTGAGGGAAGCTGGTAGCGCTGCCAAATAGGGGGCACATGGGGGGGGGGGAGTTGCAGCACAGAGAGGGTGATCGGTATGGCAGGGAAGCAATTACAGGAACTGGTCCCCTTTGTGTCTCTCCCTGCAGCAGCTGAAACTGGATGGTGGTACAGGAGGAGAAGGCTGCAGGAGGAGAAGGATACACGACAGGGTGGTAAGGGTATCCAGTCAACGGGGGGTTAACATAAAGCATTTTCATTTAAACATAGGCTCTTACCTATTGGCTGAGTAGAAAGGGGGCTGGGGGGAGCTGAGGTGGTATTAGTGGCTGGATAGGTGGGGCTTCAGCAGTTGCAGAGTAATAATCGGTGGACGAACATCCCTCCCTCCCATCCTTCATTGTGTTACGTTAGTTATAGCTGTTTTACTTTCTGTGTTGGTGTTTTGGGGTCCTTGACCGAGGTCTAAATCTGGTCATTGAGTAAACGGTGGGGAACCATCTGAGTTATTGTATTCTCGAGTGGGAACGGTTCACTGCGTAGTGACTGGGTATTTTTAAGAACCCTGGGTGGCTGAGGTCAGTTGGGCTTAGGCCTTGAGTCAATAGAGGCTAGGGTTGAAACTCAGCTAGCTGGTGCCTCAGACACAAAAATGTTAGGTATATATGGTACCATCAATGATCTCAAAATCAATGTATCTGCATTAAGTCAATTATTATTATTATGTTAGTTATGTGAAATAAAGTTTTTGTTAATTAACAGGTCGATTTCGGCCATTTAACCCCACCCCATGTGTTGTGTAGTTCTTATATAATTAAGGGTGTAGCTTTGGTTCCAATGAGTGAGTAATTGGTCAGCTGGTGGTTAGCTCTTAGCTACCCTATGCTATACTTTTAATTCTGCAGGATTATATCTTCGTCAGTGTGTGGTGCTGTGTGATCATTTGGCCATATGTCAAAGCTTCTGGACTGCATTCAGCTATAAACAGCTTCAGGAGGTATTCAAATACTGCAAGCTGCCAAGAAGACATGGATCCATGTCACGAAGATGTGTACGCATATTATAAAGAAGGAGCAGGGAGGGGTCAGAAGCAGTTCCTGCATTAGGACACAAGGAGGCAGATGTTCGATGCCCACCCCCCCAGGGAAGGGTAGGGATTGTTAGCAATTATGCGGACAAGACCCTAGAGCAAATGTTTTACTTATAGAAGTATTAAATCCAAAAGCATTATTATATTGCAGCTTACCAAGTCTTAGATGTGGTGGCTGTATTTGTTTTCTTTTTTCAAGCTTTCCTCTTTTTTATTTTCACCTGAGGACCCTGCCAGTAAGTCTGTTATTTTTCAACGGAACATGCTGTCTTGCCAATGTTGCAGTTAAAGCGGGAGTAAACCCGCTGACCGCTGACATATTTTTTATTTTTAGACCTGCAAGGGAAAAGGCACAATGAGCTAGTATGCACCGCGTACTAGCTCATTATGAAATACTTACCTTAGAACAAACCCCCAACATCTCGCCCGATCCACACCGAGGGAGCTGAAAATCCCCTGTGCGCATCCGCCGCTGCAGTCAGCGGCTCATTGCGAGGGGAATATCTCCTACACCATACAGGTTTAGGAGATATTTTTTTACCTACAGGTAAGCCTTATTATAGGCTTACCTGTAGGTAAAAGTAAAAAAAAAACTCCCTATACAACCGCTTTAACACTGACGGGGTACTTACAATGACCAGATTGTATTTATTGATGGAAAACCTTTATCCCCAAAAAAACTTCTTACAAAATGTTAGCTGACCCCTGGCTTCAGCTTGTAATTACCGTATTTATCGGCGTATAACACGCATCGATGTATAACACGCATCCCAAGTTCAGGAGGGAATTTTAAGGAAAAAACTTTTAGGAGGGAAGTTTAAGGAAAAAAAAAAACTTACATTTAAATGTCCATCAATGCAGCCTTATCATTGTCCATCTGCAGCCTTGTCAGTGTCATTTGCAGCTTTGTCATGCAGCCTTGTCCACCATTGCAGCCTTGTCAGCTTTATTCGCCTCTTTTTTTTTTTAAATGCCACCGCCAAGATACAGAGCTTAGTTCTCGGCCGCCTTCGGCTCTTCTCGGCAGCTTTGTGGCCGAAAGCTGCTGAGAACGGCTGGAAGCTGCTGAAAATGGCCGGAAGCTGCTGAGAAGAGCCAAAGGCGGCCGGAAAGCTGGCGTGAATGGCCGAAGGCGACCGGAAGCTGCCAAGAAGAGCCGAAGGCGGCCGAAAGCCGCCAAGAAGAGCCGAAGGCGGCTGAAAGCCGCCCAGAGGCTCGGAACTGCGGGGGATCGGCATATAACATGCACCCGAGATTTTCCCCTGCTTTTAAGGAGAAAACGGTGCGTGTTATACGCCGATAAATACGGTATATCTAAATCTTCTAGTACAGCTAATACTTCCATCTCCCAGATTAACAATGCTGCTATCCAAAGGTGTCCCTGTTGCTCATTCACCTAGAGTGTAAGCCCTCCTTTCACCAGGTGGAAAAAGAGAAAATAAAACGAATGCAGCCACCATATCTATTGACTGGTAAGCTACAATATATATCATTTTTGGTCTTGGGTTTAATACAGCTATATTATCGTTGCCTAGACCTAAGAAATCCGTGCATTTTTTTTACAAATATTGTGTTATATGGCATTGATGGAGTTTTTATTGTCTTTACATATAACTTTTATTGGCATTTCCAGTGAAGCGTATGATGAAAGTGAAAACCCAGATGAGACTAAATATTCCATAATGAGGTGCTGTTATACTGCAGTGACAACAAGAAGATTTATATCAACTACTTGTGAAGAATTTCTTACAAAAAAGATCTTTCTAAAGGGATCTTGGGCACACTTCACTAAGCGATATGTTAACACATTCCAGTATGCAAAACGTTTAAAAAAAAAACGGCGCAATTCATGAAGAAATGCTTGTTATAAACTCGCATGTGTTATCTATTCAAAAATACCACATAACATTGTGTGGTAAGTTATCGCAAGCATCTCAAACGTTGGTGCGAACGGTTCGGCCTGGTTGTTAAGAGGCGGGGCTGAGAAGCCGTCAACGCAATCCTTAACTGATGAGTCACCAGCTGTCAATGGGTTTCTCAGCTGACAGCTGAATAAAAAAAACAAAAAAACAGGCGTGGTGTCCCTCCCTAGTCCATACGAGGCCCTTCGTGTCATATATGGATTGGAGGGAACACCCCGCCAAAATAACAAAAAAAGTCTTGGGGTTCCCTTCAAAATCAATACCAGACCCTTATTCGAGCCTGCAACCTGACAGGTCAGGAATGGGAAGGGGACGAGCATGCACCCCCCCCCCCTTCCCCTGAATCACACCAAGCCTCATGCCCTCAACATGGAGGGGTGCTCTGTCCCCACACCCCAAAGCACCTTGTCCTCATTTTGACAAGGGCCTCCTCTTGGTCTGCGGACAGGGGCTTATTGGAATCTGAAAGCTCCCTTTAACATGGAGGCCCCAGATTATACCCCCCCCCCCCACCTGCAGGTATTGGCTACACCCCTACCCATTCACCAAAAAAGTGTACAAAAAAATAAAAGCAGAAGACAAGTTTTTGACAAACCTTTTTTTTTAAATAAAAAAATAATGTCCCCCAATGTAAATCCATGGTCAATCAGGCCGCCCACTGACACGAAACAAAAAAAAATGCTCTGCCTTCCTGGGCCAGCCGAATGCCTGCTCTCCACTTTGAGAGTTCTTATATAGGTAAGGGCAGGGCCACCTGGCAACGTCACCCGATGGCCTGCTCCATTGTGTCATCACTGGCTCAGCATGCACCGGTCCGTGGCATCCCAAGGGGGGGGGGCACCCAATGACGTTGCCAAGTGGCCCCGCCCTTACCTATATAAGAACCTATATAACAACTGATTTGACTCATTTTCTGTCTTTATAAAATGTCAGTTTTGCTGTAGCATGTTCTATATATGCTACAGATGCCCCGCATTACAGACAGACTAAGGGGGACCCCCCCCCCCCCCCCCCGGCACTATATTTAACCACTTCAATGGCAGGTACTTCCCCCCTTCCTGTCCAGGACAGTTTTCAGCTTTCAGCGCTGTCACACTTTGAATGACAATTTTCTTCCCACAAATAGAGCTTTCTTTTGGTGGTATTTGATCACCACTGGTGTTTTTATTTTTTGCTAAACAAACTAAAAAAAGACCAAAGCTTTTGAAAAAAAAAGTTTTTCTTTGTTTCAGTTATAAAATGTTGTTTTCTGCTTAATTGACGGGCACTGATGGGCACTGATGAGTTGGTGCTGATAAGGTGGCACTGATGGGCACTGATGAGGAGGCACTGATATGTAGAATTGATGGGCACTGATAGGCGGCACTGATATGCAGCACTGATGGGCACCAATAGGCGGCACTGATATGCAGCACTGATGGGCACTGATAGGCAGCACTGATGGGCACTGATAGGTGGCACTGATGGGCACTGACAGGTGGGACTTATGGGCACTGACAAGCGGCTGTGATGGGCACTGACAGGCGGCTGTAATGGGCACTGATAGATGGCTCTGATTGGTACTCATAGGCGGTACTGATTGGCATTGACAGGTGTCACTGGTAGGTGGCACTGATGGGCAGCACTGATGAGTTGAGAAGCGAGATAGGTCTGTAATTCGAGCAGTCAGTTGAATCTTTATTAGCTTTGGAAAGAACGGTTATGTAAGCCATTCAAAATTCAGAAGATGCTTGATGCCCCGATGTGATGGCATTTAGGGCCTTAGTTAGGGGTTCTGTTCGAATATCTGTGTAGGATCTATAATATTGGGAAGTAAACCCGTCGGGTCCTGGGCTTTTCCCAGTGGCTAATTCTTTGATGACTTTTGTGACTTCAGACGGGGAAATAGGGTGGTCTATGATGTCTGTGTCATCTTGTGACAGTATTGGCATGTTACAATTTGTTATATAATTGGAGAAGGCCTGAGTCCTATCCCTCAAACCTGCCGAAGGTTTATTATGTGGCTGAATGTTGTACAGTGACGAGTAAAAGGTGTGAAATATGTCTGCAAGTTTGGAAGAATCATGTGTTATTTTACCATCTTTGGAATGTATCCCATGTATGTTATTAGACAAGATGGAATCTTTTAGTGCCCTGGCAAGTAATCTACCACTCTTATCTACCTGGTGGTAATATATGGCTTTCTTAAAAAATAGTAGTCTACTTGTTTTGTTGTCTAGGAGCTCCTGCAATTCCTGTCTAGCCCTCGTGAGCTCAGGCAAACTGGCCTGGGCCAGAGAATGTTTGTGGGTCAGTTCTAGTTTTGTAATTTTCTGTAATAACTTGGTGACACATTTTTCTTTTTCTCTTTTCTTCCTAGCTCCCCGTCTGATCAGTTCGCCTCTGACCACACTTTTATGTGCCTCCCAGATTGTCAGGGGAGACATGTCTGGCGTGTTGTTCAGAGCGAAATAATCAGTAATGCCGCGTACACACGACCAGACTTTTCAACATCAAAGGTCTAACGAAACGATTCCGGCAGACCATTCGATCGTGTGTGGGCTGCAGCGGACTTTTGATTTGCAAAAAATCCGACAGACTTTACAAAATGGAACATGTTTCAAATTTTTCCGCCGGAAATCCGTCGGACTCAGTTCCTACCGAGAAACCCACTCGTGTGTATGCTAGTCCGACGGACAAAAACCGACGCGAGGGCAGCTATTGGCTACTGGCTATGAACTTCCTTATTCTAGTCCGGTCGTACGTCATCATGTTCGAATCCGTCAGACTTTGGTGTGATTGTGTGTGGCCAAGTCCGTTCATTCGGAAAGTCCGTCAGAACTCTGTCAGAACTCCGTCGAAAGTCTGTCGGACCTAGTCCCTCGAAAAGTCCGGTCGTGTGTATGCGGCATAAGTGTTTTGTGGATTTGGGCATGAATGTTAGGGTCTGTTAGGAGGGAAGCATTACGTTTCCAGCAAAAGGTGCACTATACTACTTCTTCTCTAGTATTACTACTTAAAAATTGTTCTTCAGCCTTTCTCTCTTCTTTTTTTTTCATTCCCTTCAATTACATGTCTTTTTTTCCTCCATTTCTCCATTCTCTCTTATTTTCCTTCCTCCACCCTTCTATTTCTCCCTCACTTTCGTCCTATCATGATTCCTTCCTCTATTATTTCATTACTACTTTTCTTCATTCTCCCTACTTATGTATTTTCCCTCCTTTCCTTTCTTCCTCCTTCTCTTCATTCCTTCCTTCTTCCCCCCCCCCATTATTTCCTTACTAAATTTCATAATTTCTTCTCTCCATTCAATTTCCTCTCTCCCTCCATTCATTTTTTTCCCTACCTCCATCCTTTTCCACCTCCCTCCCTTCATGCTACGCTTTCTGGTGTCACTGGTTGTATTGGGTCCTCTGCTCCTACCTTGACCTCTACAAAACCTTTGCACCTCTGACACCTTGGGCATACACGTCAATAGACAAAGACTGATAACTTTTGGCTAATACCTTAGGGACACCCTGAAACGAGACTCAAGACCTCAGAGTAGAATGGCTGAGTATACTGAAAATATGAATACTCAAGGACAGGATATTACAATGAGAAAACAACGCGAAAAACTTTTTGACACGCACAGTTTCAAACAATATAGTAGGAGTGCTACCTTAAGTTCTGGTAAGGTCAGCATAAACTCTAGCTTTCTCCACTCAAAATGAAGAGCCTAGGGCGAGAGTGAACTTGGTATCAAAAGAATAATGGCTATGTCACCTAGAGTCACACATGGCAAGAAAGCTACACCCAGGCCATACTTTAATGACTGCAAAGCAATAATAAACTCTTGACTATGTAGGAAAAAAGGTAATAACACAGTCCTTAAAAGAAGTCTTCTACCAGCTACGTTGGGGCCCTTGAAGACATTGGCGCTCTAGAGGGTATAGTTTCTTTACCAAGGGAATGGGTTGTAGAGCACTGATTTCCTAAGAACAGTGAGTGGAGAAATGTCTAGTAAAGGGGTACTTATTAGGGGTATAGTGTTAGATGTGTAAAGTGTAAAGATGGCTTTTTTAAGAGTGATAGGGCAATGTTGTTTTCCAATTGAATTACTACAAGGTCAGTCAATGTGTCATCAAGGGTTAATATCCACTCACTGATTCCACAGTACTTGCAGAAGCAGGTCTCTTTTGGTGAATACCATTGGGCCCTCTTTAAGATGAGAAAGACTCCAGGTGAACTTCGGCAGTGGTCAGACAGTGATATCTCTGCCATGCTGCTGCATTCTTTAATTAGGCTAGATGCCAGCATAACTGAGAGTAAAAGACCAGTGTCTCCAGTGGTCCAGCTAGTAGGCCTCAAGGCGATCCCTGACTCCAGCAGGCAACAGCAATGACTCAAACAGGACTATTTAAAGCGGGAGTAAACCCAGTTTCAAAAAACACTTACATTCCCGGCATGCCGGAAATTGTAACTTTCACATTGGCTGTGCTCTCAACCAAACTTTCAAACCATCCAATGGCTGGTTTCGTAACTGATCACATGTGCAGCATGATGGCAGTTGAAGAATCATTAGAGGCCAAGATGGCAGCTTCCTTGACTGAAAACGATAGAAGGGTTTACTTCCACTTTAAACAGGCTACAGCAGCTTTTACCTGTTCTCTTGATGCCAGGTCTGCCCCTGTCTCTGTTACATTTCATAGCTTCTTATGGTATCTTTCCTCTGTAATGTCTCTCTCACAGACAGGACCTTTCCCTTCTGCACATACAAGTGTCTGTCTCCCAATTATCCCATGCTTTCCCAGGCTTTTTAATTCATATGACCCCTCCGTATTCAGGCAAATTGGGTTTTGTAGTTTACTGACTGTATTGCTAATGGGATTCCTTCTTGGACTGCATTGACATATTGCAGGGCTCTGGATGGAAGTGAGTCCACAAAGCTCCATCTTGTGGCAGAAAAAGCGAACACATTGCAGGAATGTCAACTATGACTATGCATTAATAAACCTGCGTATTTCAGTGACAATGGGTCTTCCTACCCACCCACTCTTCCTTCCTTTCCCCATTATTCCCTTACTAAATTTCAAAATGTCTTCCTTCCATTCAGTTCTAACTCTTCTTCTCCCTCAATTAATTTGTTTCCCCTTCCTTCCTTAGCACTACCCCTGCAGGTGTCGCTGATTGTATTGGGTCCTATGTTTCTACGTTGACCTCTGCCTGCCTTCCTTCCTGCCTTCTTTCCCTCATTTCTTCATTATTTTCCTTCCATTCCTTACTTGATTTATGTATTACATTTCAGTCTTTCTTCTCTCCTTCCTCCATATTTTCCTTCCTTTCTTCTATTTCCATCCCGTATACACATTCACCTTCTTTAGAGGAATTTTCTCTCACTTCCTGATTTTATCAGGAGGTAGGAAATGAAAGGGAAACCTCCCCAATGGGACACAAAAAAAAAAAAAAAAAAAAAAATATATATATATACATACAATGGTTATAAGCTTCCCTTACTCTATTAAAAAGAAAAAATTGAGTACTGTCCATGATACTTTTTTTATTTGCACTAACATACAATTTTTCATGTCCTGAAAAATTGTATGTTAGTGCAAATAAAAAAAGTATCACGGACAGTACTCAATTTTCTCTGTCACAATTGCACTAATACTGCTACAATCACATTAAAAAGAAAAAAAAAACAGTTTTGACTTCAGGTTTACTTTAACTCAAGCATAATTTGGAACTAACCATATTAATTTTAAAAGCAATGAATAATTCAGCATCATATTTATTTGACTGTATACAGTACCATTTTCCAGGCAGATTTACACAGCAGGATGAGGAAAGTCTTGTAAGAGACTGTACCATGCTTGCACATAACAAATTAGATTCATTTGTGTAAATGAAATGTGTGTATTCCAGGGTGACATGCAGGTTTTCAGAGCAATACATTAACACACTGCTTTATTATCCTCTGCAATGCTAATTAGCTATTCTAACACTGATCTGAGAAACATAGAGATTTGGCAGCTTGGCATCCCAGAAGGATTGGTTTGGACAATGCAGTACTGAAATCTGGAGCAGGTGGTAATAAACGACATGGATGTCAGGCTTAGTGTAGTTCTCATCATAAACTATTTGCCGCATCATAATTGTTCCATTTATCACAAGCATAAACAAACATTTCCTGTAATTGCCCCAGTAATTGCAGCCATGGCATATAATGTACATGGCAGTAAATCACATATAGTTGCTGGAAATCAAAGGTAACCCTTTGAGCTCATTTACATTTGCCGGGGAATGCAAATAAAGGTGGTTGGTTTGTGATTTTACCATCCCCAACGCCCCCTTCCCCTCCAGCTGCATATGCAGCTGGATTAGGTTGTATACATGCTGCGGTAAAACCTATACCCATAATATATATATAACATGTGTAGCGGCGGCTCCTGAAGAGCACACACTATGCGTTTTTTTTAATGTTTGCCTAAACTGCAGTTTGGTTTGGGTACAATTGTCTAAATCAGACTTCAGCATCAGTCTGACTAGATTGTGAGATGTTCAGCCTGGCCACAGGGGGCACTGTCTCTTTTGGCAGGCATTGGAACTATGGTCTGGTTAGGTGCTTAAGTTACTCTCTCTCGGAGTCCGCCCAGTGGGAGTGGCCTTCTCGCTGTGCTTTCTGGGAGAGGGTACTTAAGATGCGGATGTCACGTGGTTTGGGGTTCCAGTCCAGAATGATGTGCTGATTTCATGGTCCTGGTCCTCCTGACCAGCCCTCAGGAAGGCTATGGCCTGGGGTGTGGATCCACCCAACTTTAATGTCTCGGGGCTGGCTAGCCTGAGACAAGGAAACTAGAAGAAGAATTCCGAGGTGGTTGGGTGCTGTCTCAGTTCGGGAGAGACCCAGTGTCTTCAAGCATTCCAGGGGAGGACTCTTCAGAAGAATACCACGTGTGGTTGGTTTTCTTAGCAAGAGCCTGGAAGGGCTGAAGTAACCCAGAGAATCTGGTCTTGTGGATATCGCCAAGCTGGCTGAAAGAACCAGGTATCCTACAAGTGTTCTCAAGCTTAGTTTTCTACAACAACATCTGTGGTAGAAACATTATCTTGTACATTCTACAGCAACGTCTGTGGCAGAGATTTGTTCTAAAGTAAGCACCTTGTTGGCTGCTAGGCCTTGTGAGAGAAGGACTGTCCAACCTGAGTGATCATCAAGTTGCGAATGGCTATTCTCTGGATGCAGTCAAAGTAAGCAAGTTCTTTAAATCTGACTGACACTAATGCCGCGTACACACGATCAAATTGTCCGGCGTACTTAGTCTGCCGGACCGCATTTCACCGGACAATCCAATCGTGTGTGGGCTTCAGCTGACTTTTTCAGCATAAAGAAAGTAGTTTTGCAGCCCAATATTTCCGCTGGACTTGGGTTTCGGCGGACAATATGTTCGTGAGTATGCTAGTCCAGCGGACTAATAATGACGCATGCTCAGAAGCAAGTACGAAAAGGAAGCTATTGGCTACTGGCTATTGAACTTTTTCTAGTCCCGTCGTATGTGCTGTACGTCATCGCGCTAGCAATCCCCGGACTTTCCGTGTGTCCGTGTGTGGCCAAGTCCGTTCGGTAGAAAGTCCGCTGGACTATCCGCCGGATTGTTTGCCGGATTGTTTACCGGACTAAGTACGCCGGACAATTCCTTTCCAATCCTCTGATCCCAATTCAAGAGACTGTTTCATTGTCTACGTTTTTGCAAATAAAATCCATTCAATTAGATCTATTGTCAGTCTCCAAGTTACTGGGCCATCTACCATGGGAACTCCTAGACGTACAATGAGGAAACCAGGAGGTAACGGTAAGCCCAAATCTAACCAGCAGCTCCTTCGGGGGTTAGTGCTACACATGTCATGTTTGTTGAATAGTACTGCTGCCAAACACCACCTATTTAAGTGAATAGGGCCTTGCCACAACCACTTTGCAATCATGTTCAATGCATGCGGTTGCAAGGTGGTGTGGGCTTTAGTGAGTAAACCAGGGGTGAGGAGGCACCTTCGAACATTTAATGTTCCACCTTGCATCACTTTTCAGAGGGACAGAAAAGTCTGCCACAAGTGTAAACTTAGTCTTATTTATTGATGATCCACTGCTTTTAACTAATCAGTCATCTCTCTCAGGATACAATTTTTTTTTTAATTTAGTTCCTTGCAACAGAGGCACTCATCTTTATGGCAGCCCATGTCTCCTACTTGCCCTCTATTTCATCCTCTGACCCCAATGTCATTGCTGGGACCTAGAGTAGCTAGGGTTTGGTGGATGGAACCATGGTGGGTAGTGGGGAAGAAAGGCATTCCCAGAAATGTTAAATGCTGAAGAATCTGGAAGAGTTGGCAGTGCTGGAATGGAAGAAAGGTAGGAGACACGGGCTGCCAGAGAGGTAAATATTTGGCTTCTTCTATTGTATAACTATTAGATAACTTACAATTTTTTTTTAAGCCGAGCAGCCACTTTTAATAAAGATAATATGCTAAAGATACTGGCACTTTGCAATTTTTCTACTGGTGTAGTTGGCTTTTCATGGATAGTTTCAAATTTTACTTTGTGTGAGATCTGTCTCTGGTTTATCCCTATGTGCGCAGTGCAGGAGCCACACAAGCTCCAATTGTACTCACTGGGTATCTAATTTTGGAAGCCCTTGGAGCTGCAGCCATGCCTGTTAATTGTGGTTGCAGCTTAAAAGAGATACCAAGCCGCTCAGCCCAGGCATAGTCGCTGTGACACTGGTTACCTCCCTTCCAAGTCACTTGATTGGACAGCATAACCCAGGAGAAAGGGAAGGGTGCTGCAGACCCGCTTGAAATAGGACAGGGGAGAGAGAGCAGCCCTAATGCTCAGGAATGGACTCCTGATCAAATTACAATTGCTGGAGGGCCCACAGTTCAAGAATAAAGTCAGTGCCGGGGGCCACACAACGGGACGAGAGGAGTAAATGATGGGTGATAGCTGAGACTTGAGGAGGATGTTGTTGAAGACTGTGTGTATTGCTTCCTCCTGACCCCCACCATCAACTTCCCCTTCTGTACTGCTGTCTTCAACCCCTCCAGCAGATCCCTGGTATTCTAGTAATTTAGATCTTTTCTGTGATGTGGCCTAGTGCGCCTGAGGACATACCGCTGCATATCTGTGAAAAGGCAATTGCCCAGTACCAATTAACCTCTCTACTACCTTGTCACTCCTGTACATTAAGGACTGTGATAGCACACTGCTGGGACTTAAGCTGTGTCTGAGTGGAGTGGTCATCACACCGGTTATTACAATTATTACTGCGCCTGTTACTGAAAGTGTTACTGAGCCTGTTACTACAAGTGTTACTAAGCCTGTTACTGCAAGCTTTACTGTGTCTGTTGCTATGAGCTTTACTGTGCCTGTTACTACAAGTGTTACTGAGCCTGTTACTGTAAGCTTTACTGTGCCTGTTACTGCAAGCATTACTGCGCTTGTTACTGCAAGCGTTACTGCGAGTGTTACTGAGCCTGTTACTGCAAGCGTTACTGAGCCTGTTACTGCAAGCGTTACTGAGCCTGTTACTGCAAGCATTACTGAGCCTGTTACTACAAATGTTACTGAGCCTGTTACTGCAAGCGTTACTGAGCCTGTTACTACAAGTGTTACTGAGCCTGCTACCACAAGTGTTACTGAGCCTGCTACTACAAGTGTTACTGAACCTGTTACTGCAAGCTTTACTGTGCCTGTTACTGCAAGCGTTACTGAGCCTGTTACTGCAAGCGTTACTGAACCTGTTCCTGCAAGCATTACTGAACCTGTTCCTGCAAGCATTACTGAGCCTGTTACTACAAGTGTTACTGAGCCTGTTACTGCAAGCGTTACTGAGCCTGCTACCACAAGTGTTACTGAGCCTGCTACCACAAGTGCTACTGAGTCTGCTACTACAAGTGGTACTGAACCTGTTACTGCAAGCTTTACTGCACCTGTTACTGCAAGTGTTACTGAACCTGTTACTGATCCTGCTACTGCAAGCAATACGGAGCCTGCTACTGCAAGTATTACTGAGCCTGCTACTGCAAGTGTTACTGAGCCTGTTATGGCAAACATTACTGAGCCTGTTACTGCAAGTGTTACAGAGCCTGACACTACAAATGTTACTGAGCCTGTTACTGCAAGTGTTACTGAGCCTGTTACTGCAAGCATTACTGAGTCTGTTACTACAGGTATTACTGAGCCTGTTACTGCAAGCTTTACTGCACCTGGTACTGTAAGCGTTACTGCGACTGGTACTGCAAGCATTACAAAGCCTGTTAATTCAAGCGTTAGTGAGCCTGTTAGTGCAAGCATTACTGAGCCTGTTACTGCAAGCGTTACTGAGCCTGTTACTGAAAGCGTTACTGAGCCTGTTACTGCAAGCATTACTGAGCCTGTTACTGCAAGCATTACTGAGCCTGTTACTACAAATGTTACTGAGCCTGTTACTGCAAGCGTTACTGAGCCTGTTACTACAAGTGTTACTGAGCCTGCTACCACAAGTGTTACTGAGCCTGCTACTACAAGTGTTACTGAGCCTGCTACCACAAGTGTTACTGAGCCTGCTACTACAAGTGTTACTGAACCTGTTACTGCAAGCTTTACTGTGCCTGTTACTGCAAGCGTTACTGAGCCTGTTACTGCAAGCGTTACTGAACTTGTTACTGCAAGCGTTACTGAACCTGTTCCTGCAAGCATTACTGAGCCTGTTACTACAAGTGTTACTGAGCCTGCTACCACAAGTGTTACTGAGTCTGCTACTACAAGTGGTACTGAACCTGTTACTGCAAGCTTTACTGCGCCTGTTACTGCAAGTGTTACTGAACCTGTTACTGATCCTGCTACTGCAAGCAATACTGAGCCTGTTACTGCAAGTGTTACGGAGCCTGACACTACAAATGTTACTGAGCCTGTTACTGCAAGTGTTACTGAGCCTGTTACTGCAAGCATTACTGAGTCTGTTACTACAGGTATTACTGAGCCTGTTACTGCAAGCTTTACTGCACCTGGTACTGTAAGCATTACTGCGACTGGTACTGCAAGCATTACAAAGCCTGTTAATTCAAGCGTTAGTGAGCCTGTTAGTGCAAGCAGTACTGAGCCTGTTACTGCAAGCGTTGCTGAGCCTGTTACTGCAAGTGTTACTGAGCCTGCTACTGCAGGCATTACTGAGCCTGCTACTGCAAAAGTTACTGAGCCTGTTACTGCAAGCGTCACTGAGCCTGTTGCTGCAAGTGTTACTGAGCCTGACACTACAAATGTTACTGAGCCTGTTACTGCAAGTGTTACTGAGCCTGTTACTGCAAGCATTACTGAGTCTGTTACTACAGGTATTACTGAGCCTGTTACTGCAAGCTTTACTGCACCTGGTACTGTAAGCATTACTGCGACTGGTACTGCAAGCATTACAAAGCCTGTTAATTCAAGCGTTAGTGAGCCTGTTAGTGCAAGCGTCACTGAGCCTGTTGCTGCAAGTGTTACTGAGCCTGTCACTACAAACGTTACTGAGCCTGTTGCTGTAAGCGTTACTGAGCCTGTTACTGCAAGCTCTACTGGGCCTGTTACTACAAGTGTTACTGAGCCTGTTACTGCAAGCTTTACTGCGCCTGGTACTGCAAGCGTTACTGCGCCTGGTACTGCAAGCGTTACTGCGCCTGGTACTGCAAGCGTTACTGCGCCTGGTACTGCAAGCGTTAAAAAGCCTGTTACTGCAAGCAGTACCAAATCTGTTACTGCAAGCGTTGCTGAGCCTGTTACTGCAAGCATTACTGAGCCTGCTACTGCAAGCATTACTGAACCTGCTACTGCAAATGTTACTGAACCTGTTACTGCAAGCGTTTCTGAGCCTGTTACTACAAGTGTTACTGAGCCTGTTACTGCAAGTGTTACTGAGCCTGTCACTACAAACGTTACTGAGCCTGTTACTGTAAGTGTTATTGAGTCTGTTACTGCAAGCGTTACTGAGCCTGTTACTACAAGTGTTACTGAGTCTGTTACTGCAAGCTTTACTGTGCCTGGTACTGCAAGCGTTACAAAGCCTGTTACTGCAAGCATTACTGAGTCTGTTACTGCAAGCGTTACTGAGCCTGTTACTACAAGATTTACTGAGCCTGTTACTACAAGTGTTACTGAGTCTGTTACTGCAAGCTTTACTGTGCCTGGTACTGCAAGCGTTACAAAGCCTGTTACTGCAAGCATTACTGAGTCTGTTACTACAAGTGTTACCGAGGCTGTTACTGCAAGAGGTATAGTATATGGAGCTGAGTGAAACTAGGGGATGTCCAGCATGACTGGGGCCTGAAGAAGAGTATTAGTGGGTGATTTTGATATGATGCAGGCTGCTTAGAAGATTGAAGAGTTCAAAGAAGAGTGTGTGTCCTGTAGTGGCTAGAGAAAGGGGGGGGGGGGGGGGGTTGGAAAAGTACAACAGCAAAGTTGCTTAGAAACTGTCTATATACTGCATATGCATTATGCCTGTCTAAGCAGCAGACGGCGCTATATTATTATGTGTGGGACCGTCGGATTCCTCCAGTTAATGGTTGACAGCCAGTAAGGCCTGGGACGACAAAGCGGCTGACAAAGGAGTCACTGGGGTTGATGGGGTACGTCTGGCAAATGCTGTAAAAAGGCAAGGTGTATGTGTGTTTTGAAGGGACTTTGGGTGTGCATCTGAACCAGAAGTGAAGGAGAGTATATGGAAGAGTATGTGGAAATGTATTTCTTTGTTGCCATTGGAGGAAGTAAAAAGGAGGAAGGTGGAAGAAAATGGCGGTATTGGTTGATTACCCATACGTTCTCAAACTGGTTGCAGATGTGTTCAATTTTAACTAGTGTCATTGGGGAAAAGGCCCCTGAGAATTGCTCCCTCCTTTTTTATTTTGTTATCTGGACTCTATTGGCAAAGCCCAGCGAGTCTATGGTGGGGTTGCTTGGTTTCACTATGACAAGCACTTTTGTCAGTGCAAGGCAGTCCGGCCCTCTTTATGGTGGGACCACAAAAATGTAATTCTCTGAATGAAACTGATGTCGTCTCCACAGAGTTTGATTCCTTCTTTTCAGGGTGGGGCCAAGGGTGCGCCAGTCTCTTCACAACTGACTGCAAATCACAGGGGGTTATGTTGGCAATTCAATGCTGAATCTTGAAAGTTTGGCACCGCATGCTATTTCCGTCATGACTGCTCAGGGTCTGGAGGGTCTCATGCGCTGTCCAAATGCTTCACGAAAGGCATAGGTAAAAGGAGGTGAAAGAGGGAAGTGAAGGTAGAAAATCTGGCACCTTTCCTAAAGCGTTCTTCTAATAGGTAGGCAGCTCGTGTGTTGCAGCTGGATTTCTTGTATGGTTTTTCTGATACCCTGCCAGTTGCTGATTGTTCCTCCTATGGCAGATAGCTTGCAGTCATCTCGTTTACATCCAGTGGTCATTTTCAGGAAAACATTTCAAAGTAGTTGCTTTGGGTCACATGGCTGGCCCCTTTTGATTCACCGCCAGTATTTCGCTGCTGGGTATTATCCCCAAAATAGAACCAAATAATTTATGCCTCATTCATCACTTGTCACATCCTAAAGGGGGTTAAGTGAATGATGCCATTGATCCGAAGCTTTGCATGGTGTCCTATACTTCATTTGATATGGCAGTGTCGTGGGTTCCTAGGTATGGTAAATGTACGTTGTTGGCCAAAACTGATATTAAGGCGGCCTTTCGTTGGTTACTGGTAAATTCTAGTTGCTGCTATCTGCTGGTGTGCAAATGGCAAGGGCAGAATTTTGGAAGTACTACCTATGCCTCACTTTTAGCCACGGTCCATGTTTTTCAGTTTTTTGGTGTGCCATTGGCCCCTGACAAGATGGAGGGCCCGACCACTGAGTTTAAGGAGCCACATCCTTATATTAGCTATGGCAGGATCAGCATGAGGACTTGTGAGTGTGGGATTCATTTCTGGTTTCTTATAATGGCCTCTCTCTTTGGCTGAAGCAGGTGATTTCCACTTTCGATCTAGAACTGCTTATTGACGCGGCAGGCACTGCTGGTTATGGAACCTACTGTCAGGGTCGTTGAAGTGCTGAGAGTTGGTTGGTTTAGTGAGTAATTTGACTGTTCGAGAACTGTTTTCCCATTGTACTCTCCATGGAATTATATCTCATTTCCAGTGGGACAGATTCCGTCTGTTGACAATGGAAGCGAAGCAGCACGAAATTCCATGCCCCAAGCAGCTGTGGAGCATTGCATTGCCGCTTCCAAGTTTTCGATTTGTCATTCAGTATGTGCCTCAACTTGGTCTGCATTCTGAAGAGTGTGTCAGGAATGGAGTGGGGGTTGTTCTCGTAAGGATACTGATGTACACTTGGTTCTTCCACCTATGACGGTGCCTTGTTTTGGGTCGTCTTTGTGCTGGCCTTTTTTTTGGGAGGGCGGGGATTTTGAGGTGGGGGAATTGGTAAGCCGTAACAAACGTGGTGAGGGTGGTTTGAGCGTACAGGATGTGTGGTTACGGGACACTACATTGGGTATTCTGTTAAGAAAATCCAACACTGATTAGTCGAGGAGGGGTCCTTTGATTAAGTTGTGGTGGTTACCTCTTCTCCAGTTTCCCCTGTCCGGGCTGTGGGTTTTTTTTGCTGGTTTTGACCAAATCTTCTCGGAGTTTTCTTTATGCATGCGGATGGGACAGCAATGTCTTGATTCCAGTTTAGGGCGGTGTTTGGGAAATGCCTGCTGTCCGCTGGTTGTAGTGCAGACAACTGTTCTTCTCATTACTTTTGGATTGAGGAGGCAATGGAGGCAGTCCGATGGGGACTTAATGACCAAGTCATTCAGTGCTTTGAGCGGTAGGAATCAGTCAGGTTTTCGTAATTTGTGCGCCCTCATTTATTCTAACTTATAAGGTTTGTATCTGTTGGGTCAGGCTAAGTTGTGTGCTCCGATATAGTTGCCAGGCCCGCGTGGTGTATGACTCGCTCTGTTGAAAAGATCAACAAAGCCAGGATAAAGGTGAACTAGGAGGTAGCAAGTTTTACGTCATTGAGAGCTGGAGCATGAGACCTGGTGATAGCTGAGAAGATTGAGTTATGACATCTGGGATTGCAAAAGGGTAATCAGTGGGCCTACTGGTTTGGGGGGCAACACGTGTGTAAGGTGTCACGCTCGTGTGCTGTCGCAGGGGGTCTATTGGGTCTTTGAAGGTAGTGCTAGTTAAATAATTGTGGAAAATGTGTGGGTTGGGCCCATCTTAGGTATGGGTGTCCCTACCTAACAATATGGTGGTAACATTGGGGTAATTAAGGTTGTATCTTGTAGTACGTAAGTGGTTAATTGTCCCTGAGCCGGTGTAGTTTTACCTGGGGGCCTTTGATTGGGTGGCAGATACAACCAGTTAATCGTGAGTATGTAGGCCTTCACTTCCTTTACTTGGGTACTCTACTCCTGGCCCCTCCCACAGGCTGGCAATTTTTGATTTTCAATTAAAGTATGTTGGGAGGCAGGGTGCTAACAGGACCATCTACAGAGTACGGAGTGGAATTCGCTCCATTCATGGCGAGCTGTAGGCCACAAAAGTAAATGATGTTTAAGGTTTTTTAGTGTATGTGAGCAATAAGTTGGTATTTCCTTAGAAAAGAAAAACAAATTGGGATGCTGTATTCAGAGGAGGAGGCGGTATGTGATATGTTTATATTGTTGTCTTGACCCCCCCGATAGGTGATAAAGAACATATAGGCCAGTATCAGCATTATGCATGTTCCCAGGGCCGTCTTTAAGGCAGGGCAAAAGGGGCAGCTGCCCTGGGCCCTGTCATTGTTGTGGGGCTCAAAGCAGCTGCCTCATACTTGCCAACTATCCCAGTTTACATTCCCTTGTTCCTTGAGGTTTTAGTCCAGTGCTGTGTCCTGATATCTCAGTGTGAAGTGCTGTTACTAATGCTGCCCAGCTCTGACCTATTATTGTGTACAGATGACTCACCTGCAGACCCCGGCATTCATATATAAATAGCAGTGACATGCATATGTAAATAGCTGAGGCCCACGGCATTGATATGTAAATAAGGCAGCATTCATATGTATATCATGCCCCCCTGCAGTGAGGAGATGATGTGCTGTAATCTACAGCAACCAGTGAGCAGTATTACTGTACAGTAATCTCTAGCAGTTTATCAACAAGCAGAAATCATGTGTTGTAACCTCTAGCAACTAATCAGTGAGCCTTAAGGAGTGCTGTAACCTCTAGCAACCAGTCAGTAAGCAGTAATGATAGTCTGTAACCTCTGGCAACCAATCGCAATCGCTGCCTGATCTGATACAGTAAACTGATTTTAAGTCTAGCTGCTATTTATTTTATGTCTCAGAGAAGGTGGAGAGAAATTGCATGGGGGGAGGGGGCCCTAAGAAAATTTTTGCCCAGGGCCCAATCAATATTAAAGACGGCCCTGCATGTTACACATTCTCCTAGCCATAATGAAACCAGTCTGTATGTGCGGCAGGCCCAACTAGAACCTTTTTGGGGGATGAACCACACAACAGCTGTAAATAACTAAGGATTGGCAAACTTTAAAGCAGTATTAAACCAAAAACAAAAAATTGAATATATTGCAGTGTACAAATCATTAGATGTGGTGGCTGCATTAGTTTTGATTTTATCCCGTTTTTTTTTCACCTCCATTTTCACCTTGTGATCTGGCAAAATCTGCTGCATTAGAGCACCCCCACTCTGGATGAAGGACAACAGGGGTACCTTTGGACAGCAGCATTGTCAGTCTGGGGAGGGGAGTGTAAGATGTACTCGCAGATTTAGATACTGTAACACATTGAAGTCAAACTCCAGCTCACACTGCAGTTACACAAGTAGATACAGCAACAGGTTTTTTTTTCTATGGAGATAAAGGTTTTACATAAATAAATAAAAGCTGATCACTGTAAGCACCCCTGTGATAAATGGTTTGTCTTAACACTCTTTTTTTTTGTTTATTTTTTGCTTAAAGCGGAGCTCCACCCTAAAGTGGAGCTTCCGCTCATTGGAACCCCCCCCCCTCCGGCGCCACAATTGGCACCTTTCAGGGGGGAGGGGGGTGCAGATACCTGTATAGTACAGGTATTTGCACCCACTTCCGGCATAGATATCCGCAGAATCTGCAGATATTTACGCCACTTCCTGCGGATCCCAGAGACAGCGGGGACCATCCTTATTGCGCAGCGCGACTCGCGCACACGCGCAGTAGGGAACCAGGAAGTGAAGCCGCAAGGCTCCACTTCCTGATTCCCATACCCAAGATGGCGGTGGCAGCACCTGAGAGCTGATCAAGAGATCGGCTTCGGGTGCTGACATCACAGGCACACTGGGCGGGTAAGTGTCCTTATTTTAAACGTCAGCAGCTGCAGTATTTGTAGCTGCTGACTTTTTTTTTTTTTTTAAACGGCAGAACTCCCACTTTAATGCAGTTTGATTTTATTTATTTTTTTATTTCAAAGAATTTTATTTCAAAATGCAGTACTTATACAAAGAACATATATGTTACTTGAGAAACCATTAACAAATACAAAGAGGCTTTCAGAATCTCAAAGGAGTAAGTAGGTAGAGCCACAATGGCCTGCAGATCCGATGCTTTGCGGAAGAGTGGCATTCAGTAATCCCCCTGTGAGCTTGGGACAAGGGTAGGATGAGATCCGAACCCCCCCAGCACCCCGGAATTGAGCAAGCTGTGCCGGGCGGATGGACCACACCCCTCCCCGAGCACCCAATCCCCTCTACCAGGGAAAAAGCTTATAATGATACATAAACATCAGACCTTAAGCAACTTGGGTGGCATAAAACCAAACATAAAATGTCCCAACACTGGCTTTACCTGAGACCTTGAGCCATTAACCTCTAGACTGAAGGAAGCTAGGTTGGAAAAGAGGAGAGAAGGAGGAAAATAAAAGGAAGAAGAGCTCAGAGTGAGCAGAGAGAGGAAAGTAAGAAGAGCATCTCCTAATACTCCAGAAGAAAATTAACTCAGCCGTGAGGGAGGCCCTGAGGAAACTCCCATCTGTTGAGCCCAGGGTTACCACAGCTTTTCAAATTTTTCTGTTGTGTTTAGCAGTATGCTCAAGAGTTTTTCCTGCGCCATTATCCATGATATTTTCATTTTAGCTGCAGAGAAGGACACTGTCGGTTGTTTTCAGGTGACAAAGAGGAGAATATCATCCGTGAAGAGGCCGCATTTGTGTGTGTGGGGACCACAAGAGACCCCTTGTATGTTTGGATTATGGCAAAATGAGATGAGCCAAAGTTTCAATCGCTATTGCAAAGATGAGGGGGGATAGAGGGCAACCTTGCCTGGTGCCTCTCTGTATAGGGATGGAGTTGGAGTAACAGCCCTGAAGTCTGATATGGGCTGTAGGGTTAGAGTATAGGGCTTGCATCAGACCCATAAAGCGTGTGCCGAAGCCCCAAAGTTCTAAAATTGCAAAAAGGTAATGCCACGACACTGAATCAAAGGCCTTGTGTAGATCCAGAGACAGGAGCATCCCCAGTTGTCCGGATCCTCCAAGCCAATTCGTTTGAAGAACAGAGACAATATCTATCGCCCGCCTTATCTGATCAAGGCCCTGTCTGCCCGGGATAAACCCAAATTGGTCCTTATGTTTGTAAGCGCTAATGAAGGCTGCCAGTCTATTCGCTAAAATTTTTGTGAGGATTTTCAAATCGCTATTGTGATGGAGCGATAGTTGCCTACCTCCTCCGGGTTTTTGTCTGGCTTGGGGATTACTGCAATATAGGCTGTGTTAAGCTAGGGATTGAGAAGGCTTCCCTGAGTTTTAAAGTTTAAGAACTTTGTAAGAGGTTGTGTTAGGGTATCGGCAAACGCTTTATAGTATGGGTTCGAGAGCCCATTGGGAAATAGAGCTGAACCCGTTTTCAGATCCTTGATTACTCCAATAACTTCCTCCTCAGTGAAAGGAGCTTCCAGCTCTCCTCTGTGGTCTGACAGGGATGGGGAGATCATCTAAAAAAGTTTGAAGAGAAGCCTCCTTTCCGGATGTATGAGATCTATAGAGATTCACGTAGAACGACTGAAAGGCGTCCATGATCTTCGATGGATTAGAGGTAGTACCCCATCTAGGAATGTCAATTTTGGGCATCGCGTAGGATCTGATGCGGGGCGTTAGCTTAGAGGCCAGCATAGAGCCCAGCTTGTCACCGTGGGTGTAAAATTTATTCTTGCTCCATCTAATTTGTTTATCTGCTTTGGCTGTTAGGGCTAAGTTGAGTTCTAGCCTAGCTTTATCTAATTGTGCTACCGTGTTGGGGGAGGGATTCATTTTGTGTACGGCTTTCAGTCATGCAAACTGTCCTTCTAGCCTCTCTATGTCTATCGCCCTTTCTCTCTTTATCTGAGCCAAAAATCCAAATTATCTCTCCTCTGATAAAGGACTTGTGGGCTGCCCATAGGTTTTCTGCTGATATTCCTTCTACGTTATTGAAAACGAAGTATTCTTTTAGGGCTTGGTTTAGCTGAGAGATTCTGGCCAGGTCAGAGAGGATATATTCGTTAAGTCTCCAATGTCTCTGGCTCGGCCTGGGCCCAGAAGTCCGAATGGATATGAGCACCATGGAATGATCTGACAAGACCATATCCCTAATAAATGAATGTACCACTAGATGGATAGAGCGGTTCGGCACCAAAAGGTGATCGATACGCGAGTAGGTGTTATGGGGGTAGGAGAAGTGTGTATAGTCGCGCTTTGTCGGGTTAATTTCTCTCCACACGTCAGACATACCCTGAGCATGGACAAGTTTCGCTATTTTTTTTTTTAACTTCAACTTTTATTATGAAAGGAAGAGTCAGAAAAAGAGGTACATAGCCAAACGGGCATACCCTGGCAGTAAACTTGGCAAGGAAGTAGGGTACATACAGATACAGGTATGGTGTACAATACAGTAACAAATCAAAATTTTATCAGGATACATGAGTATATAGGTAGGGGAGGTTTGCAATGGGGAGGAGTGAGGATATATAAGAGTACAAATAAAAAGCAGGTATACTCTGAGTTTGACTTGCACACTTAATACAGGAAATACCTGAGTTGAGGAGAGATGTCAGAAAAGAAATGCATGGGTAAGTATAGTATAGGTACCTTGAGTTTACTCTGGGTACAGGTGGCTTTGGAAGTTTCGCTATTTTTAAGCTTAGTGGGCCGTGTTAGTTGTGTCGATAGGGGTTTAGTTCTGTCTAGACCTTGATCAAATGCTGTATTAGAGTCCCCCCCCCCCCTGAAGATAACCGTGCCCTCTAGCTTAGGAGTCAGAGTCTGGAATAGCTGTTTAAAGAAGGACGTTTGTCCTTTATTGTGGGTGTAGTAAGATATTAACGAATATAGATGGCCATCAATCGTACCCTTGACTAGAATAAACCTGCCGTCCGGATCTTTTGCATCCGATAACCAGGAGAATTTACAGGATTTAACAAATACAATAGCCACTCCCTTGGATTTGTTAACCGCACTAGCTAGATAGAAATTGGGGAAATATGAGTGGAGAAACTTAGGACTGTACCGACTCGGGAAGTGGGTCTCCTGCAGCATTACTATGTCCAGTTTTGAGGATTTATACGTGTTAAAAAGTTTTCTACGTTTGAGGGGAGAATTGAGACCCTGAACGTTGTGCGTGGCGACCTTTAGGGTCAACTGAGAGTGATCAGCCATGGTTCCAGTGGTGGTGCATATTGCAAAAACTACCGTTCCTTACCTTCGAAGCCTTCTGTTTTCCCCTGACTGCGATACCGTTTCCCCAGCTTCTTGAAGGATAGACGTCCCCCCCCCCCCCCCCCCCGGGAGATTCTCTGCAAAAAAAATGACATAATTAGGTGATGCTCAGGACAGGAAAGCAAGGAGAGATAGAGAGAAAGAAAGAGAAGAGAAAAAGGAGGACCTCCCCACCAAAGGGTAAGCAAACCCCAAGGCAGAGAGAGGGTCCTCGAGAGCATCTCACGAGCAGTCGTGAGATTATACCCACACTTCAAAGACTCCAGGTGTAATACCCTGGAGATCCTATCCCTCCAAGACCAGCCGGTGTTCAAGGGGTAGGAGGAGGCGCATGGGGACCAGGGCACCCTGTTAGTGCAATTATTTAAGCTCTTTAAGCAACCTGAACAATAAGAGACTGTGACAACGTTGAAGCCCCCAAATCCCCCACCCTAAACCCAGGGGGAGGGGGGACCCATCAAGTCAAAAACAGATTGAATGTGAACCCCAACTATATCGTCCATGGTAGGAGAGAAAATTATCCCCTTCATCTACCGGATGTTCAAAGTGACCGATCATCCCTTTGGGGTCCAGATGACAAAATGTCTAACGAGATAAGGGCTGTCACCGAGTATGGAACTCTAAGGCCGCGTACACACGCGCGGACTGTTGGCCCAACTTTGTCCGTCCAACAGTTTGAGCGAACAGTCCGCTCAAACTTAGCATGGACGGACATGGCCACACACGACGGACGAACAGTTTGCTGAAACCGTGCGCGATGACGTGAACGGCACGTACGACGGGACGAAAAATACGACGTCCTATACACTGCATTATAGCTTTCGGCGTGAAAATCCTTTCTGAGCATGCGCGAGACTTAGTTGGCCGAACAAGCCTACACACGAGCGAACAGTCCGCTGAAACCTTGTTTCAGCGGACAGTTTTTCGGAATTTCCGTAAGACCTTGTTCGTCCAACTGTCCGCTGAAACTGTCCGCTGAAGCCCCACACACGAGCGGACTGTCCGCCCAAACACTGTTCAGCGGACAAGGTTGGGCCAACAGTCCGCGCGTGTGTACGCGGCCTAACAATGGAAACTGCTGTTTTTTAAAGTTTTGCAGGAGTCCGTGACTGAGGCATAAACTGCCGAAAAAAGGAAAAAAAGGCATAAAAAAATAATTGAGAGAGAAAAATAGATGCAGGAGCATCGTGCAATTCGAGGGCCCTAACAAGCTCTCTGCACGATCTCAAGGAGGGCCTTTGTGCGATGATCTTCGGGTCTTGGACTTGTTCCAGAGAGGATCTTGCGGGCTGTTATGAGAGGGGTCACTTGTGTTGACCTGTTGATGCAGTTGATGTGTCCATGTCCATCTCCTGAGAAATTATCTTCAAGTGAAGGGGAAACTTTTCATCTGCTGTAAAGCTGGAGAACGCCTGGTTTTGGCCTTTGTAGGGAAATTTTACTGCAAAGGGAAAGGCCCATTTGTATTTAATCTCCTTCTGGGTCAGAGCATTCAATAATGGTTTCAGAGTCCACCTCCATTGTATAGTAGAAGGAGATAGGTCCGCAAATATCTGCACAGGGTGGCCTTGGCAGATTACTTGTGGCATCGTGCGGGCTTGCTTCATGACTGCTTCCTTGACTGCATAGAAGTGGGGCTTTACAATGATGTCCCTGGGAGATCCGTCTTTTCTGGGGGGACCTAGCGCCCTGTGGGCTCTATCCAGTTCCAGGCAGGATGGTGGTATGTTGGGGATCAGAGATTTCATAAGGTCCTATGTTGCTGTCTCCACATCCTGGATTGATTCAGGTAGTCCCCTGATCCTGAAGTTATACCTTCAGGACCTATTTTCAAGGTCATCTATGCGGGAGAGAGCCACGTCCAGTTGGTCATGGAGGGTATGAATGAGACCAGTATTTTGATGCAACACCGCTGTTGTCTGGTCTAGCTGACTTTCGATGGCATCCATCCTGGAGCCTATGTTTTGGAGATCAGCCTTAATTTCTCCTGTTATTTTGGCTGCTGTGGATGCAAGGCCGGTTTCCAGGAGAGTAGACAGGTTGAGGTACAGGTCTGCTGCATTAAATGGATGGTCCGGGCCTATAGCTCCATGAGGAGAGGAGCCTGTGTGGGGACAGTCAGCGGGGCCAGACTGGGAGTAGGCCTGCTCCCTGAGATTGTGGCTGAGGAGGGATTCCGTGGAGGCCGGAGAGGGGGTGTATGGTTGCTGGGTAAACCCCTGTAGATCAGGGGTGAATGTCAGATGGGCTGGGGCCAGGACTTGCCTGTGTTCCGGCATTGTTTCTGAGGCTGGGGCCTGAGGCTGAGAAGACGCTGCAGCCACGGCGGACATCTTGGGACACCCGGGCAGGGTGGAGACGGCGAACTTGAGCCACAAATTGCGCCAACATACAGGACATACAGGGAGAATCCTCGGTGTGTCGGGGAGGTAGTGTCCGTTCCGTAGCGGAGCGATGGCGGCTGAATCAGGCGTTGAAGACGCCGTTGGTCTGGGATGGCGCAGAGCACCAAGGTTAAGCGTGCATCTCTGTTCCCCCGCGCATGCGCCACCCATCTTAACACTCTTAATTGATACATTTGCAGCAGAGCTTGTTCTATTTTTTTTTTTAAAAGCCTAAAAAAGAAAACAAATGCAGCCATCCCATCCAAGAATTGGTAAGTTGCAATATAATAAATGTTTGCTTTTTAGGTTTAATACCACTTTAACCACTTACCGACCAGTGCACGACGATGTACGTCCTATTTTTGAAGAGGGATATCTCGGTAACGGCACCAGCTGCTGCCACAACCAAGATATCTATCTCTTCAGGCGCCGGTCGTCTGTATGATAGCGGTGGTCTCCTTGGCGGATTCACCACGAGATCACCGCTATCGGCGGCGGGAGAGGTGCCACCCCCCCTCCCGCCACCCTCCCGCACCTTCCGCCGCTTACCGGAGCCGTCGGTAGCGGCGGAGGCGATCGGGTCCTTTCGCTAGCTGGGTATGGAGACGAGTGAGGCTAAGATGGCCCCCACTCGTCTCTATACCATAGGAGGGTGGAAGTGACGTCAAAACGTCACTTCCACCCATACCTCTTAAAGGTATATTTTTTTTAAATGTCATTTTTTCTTTTCTTTTTTTTTTTGTTGCATTTTAGTCCAAATATGAGATCTGAGGACTTTTTGACCCCAGATCTCATATTTAAGAGGACCTGTCATGCTTTTTTCTATTACAAGGGATGTTTACATTCCTTGTAATAGGAATAAAAGTGATCCATTTTTTTTTTTTAAAACAGTGTAAAAATAAATAAAATCAATTAAAATAAATAAGAAAAAAAAAAGTTTTTTTAAAAACACCCCGTCACGACGAGCTTGTGCACAGAAGCGAGCGCATACTTGAGTAGCGCCCGCATATGAAAATGGTGGTCAAACCACACATGTGAGGTATCGCGCGATCAGTAGAGCAAGAGCAATAATTCTAGCCCTAGACCCCCTCTGTAACGCAAAAAATGCAATCTGTAGAATTTTTTAAATGTCGCTTATGGAGATTTTTGAGGCTAAAAGTTTGACGCCATTCCACGAGCGGGCGCAATTTTGAAGCGTGACATGTTGGGTATCAATTTACTCGGCATACCATTATCTTTCACAAAATAAAAAAAAATTGGGCTAATTTTACTGTTGTCTTATTTTTTTATTCAAAAAAGTAAATTTTTTCCAAAAAAAGTGCCCTTGTAAGACCGCTGCGCAAATATGGTGTGAAAAAAAGTATTTCAATGACCGCCATTTTATTCTCTAGGGTGTTAAAAACCTATTTTAAACATGTAAACACCAAATCTGAAAAAGAGGCCTGGTCCTAAGTGGTTAAAGTCTACCTAATAAAATTGGCAGATCAGAAGGCATTGTCAACACAATGGATTCCTGGTTATTCTCTAACCTAAAGCTCTCCTGATTTTATCTCTGCTCCAAATGCGTCACAGGTGATAACCTCACTTTTACCTCTCAAATAATATAAAATTGATTGGCATTGACAAAGTCAAGTATCTGGTTATTTGGCTTATGTTGATTGCAACTTGGTATTATTTATTATTATATCTAGAAGTCCTTTGTAGATGTCTGTTTTCCTTTTTTTTTATTACATAGCATGTACTGGAAAAGAGCATCTATAAAATATTCACATACCGTATATTAGAAGTCTTCATGTTTTATTGTCATAGAACTTTGAATCACACTGAATTTTTTTACCAGACCAGGCCAGACCCAGATCAGACCAGGCCAGGATCAGATCAGTGCAAGACTATATAAAGACCAGACCAGACCAGATCAAGCATGTACAAATATCAATAGAAAATGCAGTCATGGACTTTGTGTGGACATATAGAAGAGAAATTGAGTACCATAAAAACAATGTTATTATGTACCATTACAAATCTTTTACACAACATTAAAAATTATACTCCACATATGCCAAGATTCTGATTACAGTACACATGTGGACTCAGTTTTCATTCAACACATTTTGGGAATCCTTATGCCGCGTACACACGAGCGGACTTTTCAACATCCAAAGTCCGACGGACTGAGCCCGTCAGACTATTCGATCGTGTGTGGGCTGCAACGGACTTTTGACTCGCCAAAGTCAGAAGGACTTTAGAATATGGAACATGCTTCAAATTTTTCCGAAGGAACTCCGCCGGACCCGGTCCCTTCGAAAAATTCGCTTGTGTGTATGCTACTCCGACGGACTAAAACCGGCGCTAGGGCAGCTATTGGCTACTGGCTATGAACTTCCTTATTCGAATCCAGTCGTACGTCATCACGTTCGAATCCGTCGGAGTTTAGTGTGATCGTGTGTGGCCAAGTCCGCTCAGCTGAAAAGTCTGTCGGAACTCCGTCGGAATTCCAGCAGAACTCCGACGGAACTCCTTCGGAAGTCTGTCGGACATAAGTCCTCTCGTGTGTACGGGGCTTTATTCAGATCCACGTGACAGAATCAATACACTGGAACCCAGTAGGGTAGACTGGAATTCACAGCATGTGTATGTTGCCCATAGAGGTGCAAAATAGTAAGCCAAGGTGAAGCCACTGCCTCACAGGTGGGAAATTCAGGTAAATTCAGTAAGCAGCCAATGGTCTTGTACACATACTCTCAAAGTAAAAGGGCCAATTTACCAGTCCATAATAAAACCAAGACCAGACCAGACCAGAGCAAGACCAGGCAAAGACCAAGACCAGGCCAACCCAAGACCAGACCAAGAGGGGGTAAGGGAGGGAGACAGTGCAACCACTCTGGTGTAGTAAGTTCCAACAAGGTTTAAAGCGGAGGTCCACCCTAAAGTGGACCTTCCGCTCATTGGAATCCTCCCCCCCTCCGGCGCCACAATTGGCACCTTTCAGGGGGGAGGGGGGTGCAGATACCTGTACAATACAGGTATCTGCACCCACTTCCGGCGTAGATTCTGCAGAAGGTACGCCCCTTTCCGCAGAATCTACGCCCCTTTCCGAAAGTCCCCCGCTGCCTGCTGGGAAACACATGGATCCCAGAGACAGCGGGGACCATCCTTATTGCGCAGTGCGACTCGCGCATGCGCAGTAGGGAACCGGGAATTGAAGCCGAAAGGCTCCACTTCCTCATTCCCATACCCAAGATGGCGGCGGCAGCACCCGAGAGACGATCGAGAGATCGGCTTCGGGTGCCAACATCGCGGGCGCGCTGGGCGGGTAAGTGTCACTATTTTAAAAGTCAGCAGCTGCAGTATTTGTAGCTGCTGGCTTTTTAAAAAAAAAAAACGGCGGAACTCCCTGCGGACTCACGCTTTAACTACAAAGAAAATGAAAAAATGTATAATCAAAAAAGTATAAAAAACACACACACATATATATATATATATATATATATATATATATATATATATATATATATATGGCAGTCCATGGGACAAGGCGCGCCTATGATGGAGCCACAGTCCTAAAAGGGTGCAGCTGGATGGATGATGAGCTGCTGTAGGCACAAAGTCCGGATCTCTGTGCCACTCACTGTTAATAGGAAAATGGCTCAGCACAGTGCAGCGGCTTCCTTATTCCCGGTGTTAATGACTGATGAATGGTAATGTCCACCTGGAGTCCAGGGTCACAGGACACATTTTGAGGAACCTTCCTCTTCCTCAGCTCAAGAACATACCAAGACCAGACCAAGACCAGACTAAGACCAAACCAGATAAGACCAAGACCAGAGCAAAACTAGACCAAAACCTAACCTGTCCAAGACCATGTCTAAGACCAAAATAATACCAATGCAAAATTAAGACCAGACCAGACCAAGACCAAACCAAAAACAGTCCAAGACCAAAATCAGACACTGATCACCAGAAATTAGCTGTGCAAAGTGATTTAAACATTTAAAGTTTATGTTGAGGAGAAAAGGAATAAGTACATCTCTGCACATTTCCCCATGCACATTTCCCCATGTTTTGTACAGAAAAATGATTGTTGATCCTGCTGAACATCCAGTACCACCTAAATCATGTATTGAGCCGGCAACTCTACACTTACTGCACTGTTATACAAAGCAGTGTTGTCAATAGGGATGAGCTTCGAGTTTGAGTCAAACTCATGTTCGACTCAAACATTGTCTGTTCGCCCGTTCACCGAACAGCGAACAATTTGCGGGGTTCGTGGCAAATTGGAAAAGCCGCCGAACACCCTGTAAATGTCTATGGGAGAAATCTAAAGTGCTAATTTTAAAGGCTTATATGCAAGTTATTGTCATAAAAAGTGTTTGGGGACCTGGGTCCTGTCCCAGGGGACATGTATCAATGCAAATTTTTTTTTTTTAAACGGCCGATTTTTCGGGAGCAGTGATTTTAATAATGCTAAAAGTGAAGCAATAAAAGTGTTATATTCCTTTACATTTCGTACCTGGGGGTTGTCTATAATATGCCTGTAAAGGGGCACATGTTTCCCATGCTTAGAACTGTCCCTGCACAATGTGTCATTTCTACATTGAAAAAATGTATTTAAAAACACTCGCGGCTATAATGAATTATCTAAAGATATGTTGGTATTGCGCTGCCCCTATATTAAATAACCCTCCGAGGGTGATAAGTATAATGCCTAGTTACATAAATCAATAGTGTAATATAAAAATATATATATAAATGTATACTGAATAATATCAAAAAGTGCTACATTAAATAAAATAAAATAAACACACCACAGAGGTGATAGAATCCAAATAAATGAAAATCAAGTGAACAAAGGTAAGTAACTAAAAACAGTCTCTTAAAAAATTACTATTTTGATAAAGTGCAGAGAAAATGCAAAAAAAATAAAAAAATAAAATAAAAAGTAAACGCACTACAGAGTCAATTGAAAACCTCCACGGAAACACAACTGCTTCAATTAAGTGCAAAGCCAAAAAACAGTGAATTGATCATAAAGTGCCAAGTGCGTCTTATAAATGTGCAAATAAGTAAACACTCTTCAGAGGTGATATAAGTGAACCACCCTAATAATAAACAAGTGATATACAAGAAAGTAAGAAAGAGTATACCTAGACCAAAAAGAGGGTACCCTCTCCTGATCACATGGAAATAAACTTTAGAATTAAACAAAAAATATATATAGTAGTAAACGCACTACAAAGCCGGCTGTAACATACGTTATATCAGAATAAATCCGGCCTCTATAGATTAAATATACATATTGAAATCCATCAAAAAGAAAAGAAAAGAAAAATATATAAATATTCAAGTCCATAAATAAACAACAGTCTCCTTTAAGTGCAAGTGCTTTGTGCAAACTTGTGCAAATTCAACTGAGGTGTGGGTCTCCCAGTGCTTAATCCCGCTTAATAAATGCTATTTGTGAAATACTACACTATGGTATTCCCTCTCTATTAATCTATTGGGTCCTATTGAGCAATAAGAATAAAATTTAAAGGAGAAGGTGACCGAGTTTACTAGGAGAGAAGACATATAAAGAAATCTATATACCTCTATGCGAATCCCTCCTTGCTATAGGTAAGGGACCACTGCCCACTAAAGTGTGACCATAGCGGGATTAAGCACTGAGAGACCCACACCTCAGTTGAATTTGCACAAGTTTGCACAAAGCACTTGCACTTAAAGGAGACTGTTGTTTATTTATGGACTTGAATATTTATATATTTTTATTTATTTTTTTGTTTGTTTTTTTTGCTACTTCAGCAAATTTTTCCGCGAGGCCCCAATCAACTTAACGTTCATTTAGTTTTCCTCGTCTTCACATCATTGTAGCTTTATATTTTAATTAGTATTACAAACACAGACCTTTATTCAATATATATTAAAAAAAAAATATGACAAGCTATCCAATCTAATTGGGCAAAACTATCTCTCTCTTTCTTTACTTATTTTCCCCCCTCCCTACCCCCCACCCCCCCATAACCCTCTTCTATTCCCTATGCGGGGAAAAATTAAACCGCCCCCCCATTATAATCTTATATTCTAACATGCTCTGCATAGCTCCAAGTTTTTTTGAAGTTTTCCCACTTCTGCCATTTATCTACTATCGACAGATCCTTGTCCTCGTGGCTGTTCCTACGCCTAACCATTCGGTAAGTTTCTTCTACTGCATCAATCCATTCCCAGATTGATGGGCTTTCCTCTTTTTGCCAGTTCTTGGGTATCAATCTTTTTGTTGCATTTAAGAGGTGCGGGACTAATGACTCTTGATACTTTTTTATTTCCCCTTTGGTACCATGGAATAATACTATCCAAGGATCCTCTGGGATTATGATGTTAGTAATTTCTTTTACATAATATAAGATCTTTTTCCAATAAATGTTGATTTTTGGACAACTCCACCACAGGTGAGTCATCGTCCCCACCGCTTTACACCCTCGCCAACATTCCCCTGACCTACTCGGTTGGAATTTATGAATTTTATCTGGTGTAGCATACCATCTAGAGATACATTTATAATTCATTTCTGCTCTATAGCTCTCAGCTGCCGATCTATGAGTACGTTTAAAAAATGTTCCCTGTGTGCATTTATCACATTGTGTGCCTAATTCCTTTTCCCATTTCTGTATAAAGGGCGGGCTCTTCAGCTCCTCCCCCTCGGTCAGGAGCCCATACAGCCTAGAGACGGTCCCTTTAGGGTTATCTATTGAGCATAACTTCTCCAAAGGCGATAGCTCATTTTCCATTCTCAATGGCTGCGGTAGGCTCCCAACAAAGTGGGCCAGCTGGAGGTACCGCCACTCATCTATTTTTCCTATTTCTCCTTTGTGTTTTAATTTGTGCAATGGCAAAATCCTCCTATTTTTTGTAATGTCTTTTATCTGTACCTTCTCCTTTTTTAACCAACTCCCACTATTAATTTTTAAACCAGGAGGAAAATATTCATTCTCTTTTAACTCTATAAGTGGAGAGTTAGGCCGCGTACACACGCGCGGACTGTTCGCCCAACTTTGTCCGTCAAACAGTTTCGGCAAACAGTCCGCTCAAAATTAGCATGGACGGACATGGCCACACACGACGAACGAACAGTTTGCTGAAACCGTGCGCGATGACGTGAACGGCACGTACGACGGGACGAAAAATACGACGTCCTATACACTGCATTATAACTTTCGGCGTGTAAATCCTTTCTGAGCATGCGCGGAACTTAGTTTGACGAACAAGCCTACACACGGGCGGACTGTTCGCTGAAACAAGGTTTCAGCGGACAGTCTTTCGGAAATTCCGTAAAACCTTGTTCGTCAAACTGTCCGCTGAAACTGTCCGCTGAAAGCCCACACACGAGCGGACTGTCCGCCCAAACACTGTTCAGCGGACAAAGTTGGGCAAACAGTCCGCCCGTGTGTACGCGGCCTCATACTGACCATTCAGTTTCTTATACACCCCGTTCCAAACCTTAAGTGCATTTTGTGTCAAAACATTTGTGTTCTGGTCCAGTGTCCTATACTTTAGTGGATTCCACACTATCTTATTCAACTGTGCCTTACTAAAAGTGTTTTCTAAATTAACCCATCTCTTCCCCTTATTATTTTCCCTTACCCACTCAACTACTCTTGAGAGCATGATCGCTTTATAATATTTTTGGATATCCGGTACCGCTAATCCCCCTTTTTCCTTACTTCGTTTTAATATAGTAAAAGGTACTCTCGGTTTCTTATTACCGTATATACTCGAGTATAGGCCGACCCGAATATAAGCCGAGGCCCCCAATTTACCCCCAAAAAAACTGGCAAACTTATTGACTCGTGTATAAGCCGAGGGTGAGACATGCCTGTCCATCCCTGTGTGTGTGTCCGTCCATCCCTGTGTGTCCGTCCATCCCTGTGTGTCCGTCCATCCCTGTGTGTCCGTCCATCCCTGTGTGTCCGTCCATCCATCCCTGTGTGTGTGTGTGTCCATCCATCCATCCATCCCTGTGTGTGTGTGTCTCCATCCATCCATCCATCCATCCCTGTGTGTGTGTGTCTCCATCCATCCATCCATCCATCCCTGTGTGTGTGTGTCTCCATCCATCCATCCATCCATCCCTGTGTGTGTCTCCATCCATGTGTGTGTGTGTGTGTGTGTGTGTGTGTGTGTGTGTGTGTGTGTGTGTGTGTGTGTGTGTGTGTGTGTGTGTGTGTGTGTGTGTCCAGCCTACCTTTGTCCCGAGCCTCCGTCCCGTGCCTTGCCTCCTTGCCTCCGTCCCGTGCCGTGCCTTGCCTCCTTGCATCCGTCCCGTGCCGTGCCTTGCCTCCTTGCATCCGTCCCGTGTCGTGCCTTGCCTTGCCCCCGTCCCGTCCCGTCCCGTGCCGTGCCGTCCCGTGCCCTCTTCGTCGGCGGCCATTGTAAAGTTCAAAAGCTGCGCCGCCGCCTTCGCCTGTGATAGGCGGAACACTGAATTTCCCAGCAGCCTGTGTTCCGCCTATCACAGACGTCGTATCATCCTCGTCCGTAGTACGAGGATGATACGATGTCCGTGATAGGCGGAACACAGGCTGCTGGGAAATTCAGTGTTCCGCCTATCACAGGCGAAGGCGGAGCCGGAGGCGCGGCTTTTGAATAGAATGGCCGCTGTCTGTCTGCTCGACACGCTGATCGAGCGGGCAGACAGCGATGACTCGAGTATAAGCCGAGGGGGGCACTTTCAGCCTCAAAAAAGAGGCTGAAAATCTCGGCTTATACTCGAGTATATACGGTATTCCAGATAAACCCCATTAGTAAGGACTTCATCTTAGTGAAATAATACTTCGGTACCGCTATAGGGATCATCTGAAATTTATATAAGATTTTTGACACAATGAACATCTTTAATGCGCTAATACGTCCCATCCAAGTTAGTGATCTATTTACTAATCTATTACTTTCTTTCTTGACTTCATCCAATAAGGGGATGTAATTTAATTTATACATTTTCTCTATAGAGGTCGCTAATTTTATTCCAAGATAGTTCAATTCCTTCCGCCAGGGAAATTCAAACTCTTTTTGGAGCTAACATTTTTCCAGTTTACCTATATTTAAATTTAAAATCTCTGATTTTGCTTGATTGATTTTAAAATTCGAAAGTTGGCCGTAGTGTGCTACCACTTCCATTAATTTGGGCATAGAGATACTAGGGTTACTAATGTAAAATAATACATTGTTGGCAAAAGCAGCCAATTTGTGTTCTTCCTTTCCTATTTAGATTCCCTTAATCTGTGAATCATTGCGAATCGTGGCAAGCAGTGGCTCCAGGGACAGTACAAACAAAATGGGTGATAGAGGGTACCCCTGCCTCGTTCCGTTTTCTATTTCAAAAGGTAAAGACAATGTGCCATTAACCTTGACCCTGGCAGTCAGGTGACTATATAGTGTCCTAATCCTCTTAGCCATTTTGGGGCCCACTCCCATTGCTCCCAATGTCTGAAACATAAAGCCCCAGTCTACCCTGTCGAAGGCCTTCTGGGCATCAATCGACAGGAGTAGACGGGGGCTTCTTCTCTCGCCCACCTGGGACAGAAGGAGCGCAGTTCTCACCCCATTATCCTTTTCCTCACGTCCTGGTATGAAGCCCACCTGGTCCGAGTGTATCAGTGAACTCATCAAGGCCTTCATTCTCCCTGCCAACACCTTAGCAAAAAGCTTTGTATCGGCATTGAGCAATGATATAGGCCTATAATTGGAGCATATCGTCTCGTCCTTCCCCTCCTTCCGAATTACGGTTATAGAGGCTGAAACGGCTTCTTTGCTCATTTAGTATTCTACACCCAGTCCATTCATGTAACTACATAAATACGGAATTAATATTTTCTTATACTTCTTATAATAATATAAAGTAAACCCATCCGGGCCTGGGCTTTTCCCCGTAGCTGAATCCATAAGTGCCTTGTTTAATTCCTCCTCTGATATGGGTCTAGCTAACATTTCCTTATCCAGCTCCGTAATTTTTGCTAACTTGGCCTTTTCCAGGAACTCTTCCCTTTGCAGTTCCTTTTCCTCTATTGTCAGTCCCTCGGGCTTCTCTACTGAGTATACTTTCTCATAGTAGTTTTTAAATATTTCCGCTATCTCGGTTGTTCTGAAAGCCATATCCCCTTTACCTGATTGAATCTTTTCTATGAAGTTCCTAGATTTTTCCCTTTGTAGCCTTCTTGCTAAATATTTGGTAGGTTTAGTCCCCCCATAATACCTTTCCTTGGCTCTTTGGCTGAGGGTTTTTTGGGTTTCTTGTTCCATCAAGGTTTTCAATTCAATTCATCCCGGTTAGATATAAATTTTTGAAGGATCGTTTTATCTTGATTCAAATATTGTTTATGTTGTTTCTCGGCTATATACATTTCCTCCAATATAGTTCTAATTTTTTCTGATCTCTCTTTTTTCTTCCTAGCTCCCAAAGATATCAGGATCCCCCTGATATAGGCCTTGTGGGCCTCCCATAAATTTTGCCTAGATATATCCCCCGTATCATTTATCGCAAAATATTGTTCTAGTTCTTTCCCAATCCATTCTCCTACCTCCGCATCTTGAAATAATCCCTCTTTCAAACGCCATGTAAAAGGTATCCTTTCATCCCCCCTTATTAACATCTTCATCCCCATGATCAGATAATGTAGTTATCTCAATCCTAGTCTCTGCTACCCTTTCTAAGATTCTATGGTCAACAAAAATATAGTCAATCCGGGAGTACGTCCTGTGTACAGGGGAGTAAAACGTATAGTCTTTCTGATTTTGGTGTTGTATTCGCCATGCGTCCACTAATTGGGACGCATGTAATTTTTGTTTAGTTCTTTTTAGTTGTACCCTACTAGTCCCCTGTACACCGGACGTACCATCTAGTCCCGGTTCTATACAGAAATTGAAATCTCCCATCAGAATCACCGGGCCTCTCTTAAAATCCATCAGCTTACCCAAGATATTAACCAAGTATTTTGCAGAGTCACGATTGGGTGCATATAAATTAACTAATGTACACTCCATCTCTCCCAGTTTACCCTTTAAAACGAAATATCTTCCCTCAGGGTCAACCAGTCTATCTTCCAATTTAAACTGTATCTTCCTTGCAAACCCTATTACCCCCTCCCCGGCCCAAACTCTGCCTTTAACTCGCTGATGGTTCTATACAACTTAACCATCATTGAGACTCCTCGCCAGGGCAAACTCGTACATGTGTCTCCTCACCCCTCCTGACCCCCAAAATAAAGGGGGATCGAGAGGGGGGAGGGAAGCCCACCGGCTTTCGCCACCTCCAACTCACCCCCCCACCCCCCTAGAACCCCATCCCATCCCCATCCCTCCATCCCGGGAGATCCGGCACCTGTAAACCCAATTTTTTACAAAAATCATCTAATTCCTCCGGGAATCTCAATCTTGCTGACACACCATCCCCAATACCAATTAAGCATGCCGGAAACCCCCAGTTATATATAATATTTTGCTTCTTCATCTCCTCCAATAATGGTTTTAAGAGCCTTCTCCTAGTCAGAGTCTCGGGGCCAAATCCATATATATTTGCAGCTATATACCCTCATATCGGGGAACCGCTCCTCCCCTCAACTTCGCCCCTATGTCCGCTTTATCCTCATAGAACCTAAATCTCACGATTATATCTCGGGGTCTGCCCGAACCGTTATTTCTCAGTTGGCCGATCCGATGTACTCTCTCAATCGTGGGAAATTCTTCCTTCCCTTTATCCAGAAATGGACTAAATATTATTTTCATAATTTTGTTTAGATCTTCCCCTCTAGATTCTGTTACTAAACGAATTCTCATGTTTTGTCGTCTGTTGCGATTTTCTTGGTCTTCTAATCTATATGATAATCCCCTCTGATTTTGCTGAGAAAGTTTAGCCATTTCCTTCAATTTCGTGACCTCCTGAGCCTGGTTATCTAATCTTTCCTGCGTCGCCTCAACTCTTGTTAACAAATGCCCCAAATCAACCCGTAAAAGGTTAATATCTGCTTTGATAGAATTTTCCAGTCGTGTGAGCATTTCCATCAAGTCACCTTTTGTTGGTAAATGATCCTCCGATCTTCCTTCCTCCAATTTACTTATTTCTGTATCACTACTGTTTAATTATTCTTCTATGGACTGGTCTGGGGTCTCCCCGGGTTTTTCATCCCGTCCCTTCCTCCTCACAGTCTTGGGATGTTGTTGTCTGATTCCTTCCTGGTTTCTAGGACTTAAACCTTGTGTCATATACTGTTTTATTGAACTATCATTCCCTCTTTCCTTTGACGTTTTCGGGGGGCCCCCCTTTATTTTACTTGTGGATTTGCTCATAATAACTTCCTTTACCTTTCTTATTCGCTTCCCCAGTTTCCCCACCAGTGGGTGTCTTTCTCCTTCTTGGCCAGAGGGGACCTTTTCCTTTTCCTTACTTCTACTTTCTCCCCTGCTTGCAGTCTTTCCCAACTATTTGCTGTTAGACTCAATATCTCTCTCACTGGGGCCCCCTTTATATTTCTGATTTTCCTGGGATCTCTTTTTAGTGAAGCACTGATCAGATACTTCCAGTATCCCCTTCTTATCCCCAGTTTCTGGGCCATAGGGATTTAATAAAATGCAAAAGCAGTCCTCGTATAGATTCACCTCCTATAATCTTACGCTTTGGATGTTTAAACTTTAACTTCCTAGTTCTGTTATTAACGAAAGTGTTTTACCCATCCATACGAAGTTATTTTATATTTTCACCTGTGGATAATTATGAAGCGTCCTATTCTTTGGTGACCCCTTAGAATTGCAAGCAGCTTTTAACAGTATACTAGGTCCTTTCCTCTGTCCTTTCTTCCGTACCCTCCGCAGGGGGATCCCGGGCAGTGATATTAACTAAAGTCCTTCAATATTATGTTGCAATGAAAACAAAGGCCTTCAACCAAGCACCATTCACTTTTGCAGGTTTCCCTGCTTTTCTAAATGGCCCTCACCAGACCCCCCTGTCCCCACTACTCCTCAGTATTAGCACAGTCAAATAGAGTTTATATGTATAATATATACTCTCAATCCTCCTGAGGGGATGTAAATACCACTGGGAAATCCAGCAACTGGTTTTATAAAATCGCAGATGTCCCACAACCTTCTTCCACATTCACATAATCGGATATTATTCGTTGTTCCCAGGCTTTTGTAAACAGTAAGAAGCAATGTCACTAGCACTTCTCCTTTAAGGGACCGCACAACCTAGTCTCCTTTACAGACATAAAAATATCAAAGTTCTTACCAATTCCATCCAGTGTTAGGAATAGTCCCCCACCTTCACCCAGCAGGTATCTCAGCTCTTATTAAATTTGATCATACATTTTCCATTCTGCTCTTCACAAAAAGAAAAGAACTTCTAGTGTCCGGGGCTTGCTTGTCTTTGTTGTCCCTTGATCAGCCGTGCAGGCTCTAACAGAGCATCTATTACAGCAAACGAGAGAGGGGAGGAGAGGGGGGAAGGGGAGGCGGACAAGCCGGCAGCCGCCTTACCGCTACGGAAAACTACAGCTGTTGTTTCTCTCCTCGGTCCGTTGGAACAGTACCGGCCATACGTCCGGTAATGCCTGGGGGGTTTTCACCGCTCGGGGCCGGTTCGGGGACCATCAGCATCCCGCCCGGAGCCTCTCACTCTCCGGTGCTGCCTGACCCTCGTGGTCCCTCTCAGGCTTCCGCAAACACATGCCGGCTCCTCCCTTCTGGTCAGAGGTCACGTCAGCTCGTCATGACGCCGCCCTGGCAACCCTTCTTGATCCACGTTGCAAGGGTAAGGTTGCAGAACTCATCCTGCCTTCGCAGAGGGAGCCATTTTTTTTTTTGGATGGATTTCAATATGTATATTTAATCTATAGAGGCCGGATTTATTCTGATATAACGTATGTTACACTTGCTCTGTAGTGCGTTTACTACTATATATATTTTTTGTTTAATTCTAAAGTTTATTTCCATGTGATCAGGAGAGGGTACCCTCTTTTTGGTCTAGGTATACTCTTTCTTACTTTCTTGTATATCATTTGTTTATTATTAGGGTGGTTCACTTATATCACCTCTGGAGAGTGTTTACTTATTTGCACATTTATAAGACGCACTTGGCACTTTATGATCAATTTACTGTTTTTTGGCTTTGCACTCTATTGAAGCAGTTGTGTTTCTGTGGAGGTTTTCAATTGACTCTGTAGTGCGTTTACTTTTTTTTTTGCATTTTCTCTGCACTTTATCAAAATAGTAATTTTTTAAGAGACTGATTTTCATTTATTTGGATTCTATCATCTCTGTGGTGTGTTTATTTTATTTTATTTAATGTAGCACTTTGCACTTTTTGATATTATTCAGTAGACATTTATATATATATTTTTATATTACACTATTGATTTATGTAACTAGGCATTATACTTATCACCCTCGGAGGGTTATTTAATATAGGGGCAGCGCAATACCAACATATCTTTAGTTTCATATTAAGTGGATACGGTGTGATCCATTCTGGTAGTAGCAGCAGCCCCTGACATTTGATAGATCACCAGTGGTAGCGCAGGAATAAAACACTATCATTTATAATGAATTATCAACTCCCCGTAATACAGAGAACAGTCATTGAAAGTCATTGATAAAAGGAAAGAAAATGCATGGGGTTCCCCCCAAATTCAATTAGCAGGCCCTTCAGGTCTGGTATGGATATTAAGGGGAACCCTGCGTAATTAAAAAAAAAAAAAATGACGTGGGGTTCCCCCCAAATATCCATATTAGACCCTTCGGGTCCCCCCAAAAATCCATACCAGACCCTTTATTCGGGCACACAACCTGGTAGGCCGCAGGAAAAGAGGGTGGACGAAAGAACGCCCCCCTCCTGAACCGTACAAGGCCACATGCCCTCAACATTGGGAGGATGCTTTGGGGGTCTGTGACCCCTAAAAGCACCATGTCCCCATGTTGATGAGGACAAGGGCCTCATCCCCACAATCCTCGCCAGTGGTTGTGGGGGTCTGCGGGCAGGGGGCTTATCAGAATCTGGAAGCCCCCTTTAACAAGGGGACCCCGAGATCCCGGCCTCCCGTTTGAAATGGTAACGGGTACATTGTACCCCTACCATTTCACAAAGAAAGTGTAAAAAATTGTTAAAAAACACACAGACACCGTTGGGATAAGGCCTTTATTTAAAAAAAAAAAGATTCCAGCGATGGTTATCCACTCTTGGTATCCAGCGATGGGTGATCTCTTCTCGGGGGTCCAGCGATGGGTGATCTCTCCCGATGATGTCCAGCGCAGAGCATCCTATCTCCACCGGAGACACTGCGGTAATCCCGGCAGCTTGACAGGCCTTAGCTGAGGAGGATGGGGCCACTGTCTCGCGGTGTCTCTGGTGGAGACAGGATGCGCTGTGCTGGACGTCATTGGGAGAGATCACCCATCGCTGGACCCCGAAGAAGAGATCAGGATACAAAGAGTGGATTACCACCGCTGGAATCTTTTTTTTTTTTTTAATAAAGGACTTATCCCAACGGTGTCTGTGTGTTTTTTAACAATTTTTTACACTTTCTTTGTGAAATGGTAGGGGTACAATGTACCTGTTACCATTTCAAATGGGAGGCCGGGATCTGGGGGTCCCTTTGTTAAAGGGGGCTTCCAGATTCTGATAAGCCCCCTGCCCGCAGACCCCCACAACCACCGGCCAGGGTTGTGTGGATGAGGCCCTTGTCCCCATCAACATGGGGACATGGTGCTTTGAGGGGTCACAGACCCCCAAAGCATCCTCCCAATGTTGAGACCATGTGGCCTGGTATGGCTCAGGAGGGTGGTCGCTCTCTCGTCCCCCCTATTTTCCTGCGGCCTGCCAGGAAAAGGTCTGGTATGGATATTTGGGGGGAACCCCACATCATTTAAAAAAAAAAAAATGGATGCGGGGTTCCCCTTAATATCCATACCAGACCTGAAGGGCCTGCTAATTGAATTTGGGGGGAACCCCACGCATTTTTTTTCTTTTTTTTTCAATGACTGTTGTCTGTATTACGGGGAGCCGATGTCAGGTCACCTTGAGGCGAGGTGACAGATGCACACCGTAGGGATCAGGAGTGCACCGCAAGGTTGTGGACCCTACGGCTGACTGCTGCAGACGGGAGACAGATCCCACTGGGGTTAGAGCGTAAGATTCCCTGGGGCGCGGAGTCTAAGAGCCAGCAGGTGTTCACCAGCGCCTCTAGTGCTGAGGATGGACTTGGCTGCAACTGGCTCCAGGTCGCGACCCCCAGGGTCCCCCAGCTCACACCAACAGTAGGCAACAGGATGATAGGGATAGTGAGGGACAAAGCCAAGGTCAGGGCCACAAGCAGACAGGAATAATCAGGGACACTCCAAAAGGTCAGGATCACAGGCAAACAGGGATAGTCAAGGACACGCCAAAGTCGGTAATGGAACAACAGAAGAGCACACGGCAGGTAACAGGAAGCTAACACACAAAGGTTGATCAGCAGGGTTGGCTTGCAGTGCACAGGTTAATATAGAGCTCTCTGATAGGAGCTAGGGTGGAGTCATGCCAGAGGATGGATTACAAAAGCAGTCAGGTGAGGGTCAGCTGGTTTCTAGAGATGAACACATGGAAACAGGTAAGCAAACTATTGCAAAACCATGACAGTACCCTCCCTCTTACGAGACCTCCCCCTCCCCCGCCTGGGTCCAGGCTTAAAGGGAAACTCCAGATGGAACCTCCTCAACAGACTAGGAGCAAAGACCTCAGGTGCAGTGATCCAAGACCTCTCCTCAGGGCCAAACCCTTTACAATGTACGAGGTACTGAAGAATGCCTTTATGGAGCCGGGAATCCAAAACTTGACTAACCTCGTATTTTAGATTATCCTCAGAGACCGGAACCGAGGTAGGGAGAGGACGAGAGGGCCCAAGGACTAAAGGCTCTTTAGCAATGGGTAAGGGCATGAGAAGATCAGGAGCCTGAGCAGGGTCCCCCAGACCCTTAAAGATGAGCTGGGCATCCATAACAGGACCACCAGACTGGGCAGAGGTCAGTGGATCCCTGAGGTCAGGTTGGTTAGAAGGTGACATGTCACAAGAGTCAAGCTGGATAGCTGAAACACAAACAGAATGTAGAGAACCCTGAGAAACATATTGAAAACCCCTCCTGGCCGAATGAGGCAGTCTATCCAAAGGATGGATTGAGCCTCTTAAATGGGTTTGAATGGACATAGTAGCAGTAGGGTGAGGCCGAGTCACAGAAGGTCCTGAACAAGAAGCAGGAAGCTCATTGGGCATGGGCTGGACTGGCATAACTGGTGCAGAGGCCGACTGAATAGTATTGTCAAGTGTAGCGACCATCTCAATCGCATCACAGGGCATAGCAACTGTGGAACTTGAAGACAAGTTAGCCTGGCTGTGCGTCCAAGGGAGATTAGGGACAGGCAAAGGTAAATGGTTATGCGAACTGGAGTGAATGATCGACTCAGGTTCATAGGTGGACCCCTCATCCAGAGTACCACATGACCTAGAGAGTGCATCAGTCCTACTATTGCAGGACGCATCCCAGAGATCCCTATATACAGCGGGAAGAGCAGAAGATACTGGGATGGTGGTAATAGGAAGTCTCTGCTTTGGGGTACCCTTGAGTAGGCAGGAAGAGGAACAGGAGGAACCCCAAGCCAGGATCTGTCCAGCAGACCAGTCAACGTGTGGAGAATGGAGCCGTAACCAAGGAAGACCTAATATGATAGGAGATGAAGCCTTAGGCAAGACAAGAAAGGATTTTAATGAAGCCGGAATTAACCTTCTAGGCTTCTTGACTACCAGAAAGAATAATAGGTTGGGACTTTTAGACAAAGAAATTAAGGAACTTAGAGATAAACTTGGAGGTTTCAAAAATACCCCAGAATATAATTCTCTTTCAGCTAACTTATTAAATCATTTAGAGAAGGAGGACAGGGAACAGAAGTACAAAAAACAGAAAAAATATTCTAGAGACATTAACGATTATAAGACAGGAAATGTGTTTAGTTGGCAAAAATCATTACAAACCACATCCACGATGGACACACAACCCCCAAGTGGACCTCAAGATGTTGGTTCTACTATGAGGCCTGTGGAAGTCAGACCCCCTATGTCTTACGTTGATGCTGTACAGAGACATCCTGATGAGGGCCTACCACCCTCTCAGTATACAGTACAACATTTCAATCCCCATACTCCCAATAAGCCACAGAGGGGGAGAGGTAATCATCGGGGGAAAAGAGGTGGAAGGAGGTCCAATCGAGGACGTCCCTTCAACCGCGATGATTACCATCTTAGAGATTATAATGAGACATCATACTACTCTCCGTCACCTAGACGTGCCCCCCCGAATTCGTATTATGCGGGGTCTCAAAATCATAATGCAGCTCCAATTTCTACATATAACAGGTTCTCTCCATTAAGGGATCAGAGAGACAATGAAACTAGAAATAATGCCTATACACCATCTACATACAATCCACCTAATAGTAATTTTAGAAATCAGGATTTTTGCGAGGATCCATACACCAAAAAAAGAGGCCAGGATCTAAGAGAGGGTGCAGAGGGGGGAAACGATTACAACGGAGGAAAAAGAAGGCGAGTTTGATGGGAAAGGGTGTTTTTAATCTAAGTAAAAAAACTTTTTCTCAAGCAGAGTTATCTGTATTGGATAAGGGATTAAAATATGCACCCCCCAAACGTCTTAATAAATTTAACACCTTCATAGATGTACACAAATTTATTAGGAAAATCAATGTTCAAAGATATCTGACAACCAATCCATTTAGAACAGGGTATACAGCAGCCACGTTTGGCACTGTACACTCAGGGTTATCTAACCCGTCTTTATTTGTACCCCCTGTACCTATAGCTCAGGCGGTAAGAATTTTTAAAGACCTAGTACTCGGTGACCTAGAGAAACTTCCCATTAAACATGTGAATAGGTCCACCCTCTCACAGGCCGGCTTTAACTCTTTGTGTGAACAAAAGGAGGTAGTCGTGCGCCCTGCCGACAAAGGCGGCGGGATTGTTATTCTGGACAAAGAACAGTATAAATCTGAAATGTGCAGGATATTAGAAGAACCGGGGACATATAAACTACTCCCCAACAATCCCACAAGTCTTTACAAAAGACAACTTAAGAGCCTTGTCGAGAAGGGATACGACTCGAAAATTTTGAATAAGAAAGAAAAATCGTTTTTGATCCCTATTGCTCCAAGAATTCCCACTATATATTATTTGCCAAAGATTCATAAAGATGCGATTAATCCTCCCGGCAGGCCTATAGTGAGTGGTATCAATTCTATCACCTCACGTATAGGTCGATATATAGATTCCTATCTGCAACCTTTAGTGAAAAAAACTCCTTCGTATCTTAAGGACACAGGAGCGACAATTAGGAGATTGGCAAATATAATTCCCCAGGATGAATGCATTATTGCCACAGCAGATGTGGCTTCTTTATATACTTGCATTCCACATAGAAGGGGTATAGAAGCTGTCCGCTATTTTTTGGATCAAGAAGATTCTCTAGCGTCATTTCAACGTGATTACCTCATTGAACTGCTCGAGTTTGCAACCGAGCATAATTATTTTTGGTTCAATGGGAATTATTACTCACAGCAGAGAGGTGTAGCAATGGGGGCCAAATTTGCCCCCAGTCTTGCCAATTTATTCATGGCAAAGTGGGAGGAGGATGTCGTCTATGCCCATCATAGCCCTTCGTTGGTTTTATGGGCAAGATATATAGACGACATCCTCCTCCTATGGAATGGCACACCTGAATCACTAAGGGAATTTTTTGATATTCTAAATCACAATGATAGGGGTATTTCTTTATCACTAGAGATGAGTACCTCTAAGATCAACTTCTTGGATCTAGAAATTGAAATAGTAAACAATAAATTTGTGTTCAAAACACATTTTAAAGAAACAGATCGGAACAGCTTCATTCCCCTAGATAGCTGCCACCACAGAGCGTGGCTTAATTCGGTTCCACGAAGCCAGTTTCTACGTCTTCGGAGGAACTGTACAGATCTAGAGACATTCAGAATACAAGCCAAAAACCTTAGGCAGAAATTTGAAGATAAGGGGTATGATAGAGCAATTTTGGATAGGGAAATATGTAAAGTTGCGGAAACCAATAGAGAGGACCTCATTGTTGAGAAAACACAAAATGCACCTGATGATACTTATAGATGGTCTATGTTAACAACGTTTTCATCACAGCACAGACAGATCAAGTCTATTATAAACAAACACTGGAGTATACTAAAAAATGACTCTGTGTTGGGCCCCAAGCTACCCGAACAAGCGAAGATACTCTTCAGGGGAGTTCCATCCCTACAGAATAGTATAGCCCCCAATATCCTAGATCCACCTAATCGTCCATCCTTTTTCCACAACATGACGGGTTTCTACCCCTGTAAAAAGTGCAGTGTATGTAGATACAATACCTTGGGGAGACGTAAGGCCACGGAATTTATTTCTACAACTACTAATAAGACACATAGTATTAAGCCTTTTTGCACTTGTGATACCAGGTATGTGGTATATTTAATCACCTGCCCCTGCGGCAAGCAATATGTAGGAAGGACAATCAGGACATTTGCAATCAGGGTAGGCGAACATATATCTCTTATCAAGAGTAAAGATTCAAAACACACTGTCCCCAGACACTACAAGCAGTGTCACAACAGTGATCCTACAGGAACAGAGTTTTTGATTATTGATAAGTATACGCCACCCTGGAGGGGGGGTGCCATGACCAGAGGCGTATCCAAGTTAGAGACGTATTGGATATACACTATTAAGTCCTACTTCCCGTTTGGTCTAAACGTGGAGTGGGACATCAATGCATTCATCGACGATGGTTGATGCATGGCGTTGGGTCCCACTCCCCGGTTGGTTTGGACTTGGTGTGCAACATGGATGTATTCATTGATGATAGTCGAGGTTTGTCCATCTCTTTTATCTATATCTTTATCTTTATTTCATTTTTCCTTTTTTGGTGTACACGGTAGGAATATGTGGGAAAATGTACTTTGTGTATACTTGTAGATGGTTAAAGATGACTTGGGTTTGGTCCACCTAATATGTTAGCACATATTGCTTTCGGTCTCCTTTCGATTAGGCCATTATATTAACAGAGTGCCATATTTGAACATATATACATATACTTCAAAACTTATGATTATATTTGTTTTGTTTTTTTTATATATTTTTAACTTTTTTCCAATTTTTAAAATTAGAATAAAAATCCCTTTCTTGCGTAGGCCATCGTTCATATAAGAGTGTTACGATGTGATAATCGCCTATCCGATTTGATTCGGTCATATTTTTTTACTTATTTTTCAGTTAATACCTTTATGTAGATTATAACAATTTCTTTGGGTAAAATTACTAGAAAAAAACTTTTTTGCGAAATTTGCCTTCTAATTTACCTTTCCTGGGAAATATGGTTACACAAGCTAATATGTGATCATAGGCACTGTGTTCCTATTGGATGCAGCGTCCGAATGTTTAAGGTTTTTTATTCATATAGTTTTTTTACTTATTTTTTATCAAATTTTTTCTACCAGATACATCCCTCAGCTCAGAATATACACTCTATATTTTTTCTATTTAATATATATAAGAGATTTGTTCTTGTGCTGATCTGTATAATACCTCAGAGATGGCGTCTTTTTACACGTCTATTTTTTTATTTTTCGAGTACGGGGACACGGAAGTGACGTTATGGCGCCGGGATGTTGACATACGTTCCAGGCTGACCACTTCCGTTCGTGAGATACGCGGGGGTCACGTTTATTTTACTTCCGCTGAGGTTAAAAGATCGGCTGAACATTTCAGTGTTTATGCCTGCGTTCCATTTGGACGTTGCTGGCGTACGTTAGGACGTTCGCCTTTGTTGTTTAGATACACGGAAGTGATTCGTCCAATATACATAAGAGTATGGGATGTACCAGTTATTTGACCAGACCATTCACACTATTAAAAAGAGGCGTGGGACGCACGCCGGCGGCCATGTTGGATACCGGAAATGATGTGTGGTGACACTGATGGAGGAAATCTAGGCCTGATTGAGGGTCTGGCTATATATACTGGAGGGCTGCCTTGAAGTTGTACCCCAGATGATGTCTGCTTAAGACGAAACGCGTCGGGACTTCACTGCAGCCTGAGATTTTATTGAAAAAGCGCTTATGTTCTTTGTACACGTGAGTTTGATAATTTTTTATTAAATTACTTGAAACGAAAAACGGAGTTACACTATTGTGGTCCCTGCTTTCTTCCTTTATATCTATCCCACTACCTATGATGATTTATGTGGATGGAGACATACCGCAGAGGAAATAGCCACACTTGAAAGTCTTTCAGAGAAGGACAACACCCCAAAAACAGCCTATGTATATCTACAAGCATATATGATCCTCCAAATATAATTTTGAGTAGGATCTATTAAATCTGGTAAGCCCCCATTTTATGCGGTGGAGGGTTCACGTGGTGATTGTGTGATTATTCCTTGGAGAAGGTGTAGGACTGTCTTCACTTCATCGTATCACACACAGATACTTTGGAAAATTCGGAGAACTCTTCACTTGTTTCCATGTTGTTTGTTCCATTTTTTCTTTGGACACATTTTTTCATATATTTGTCTGGACATTCTAGCTTTGCACATACAGCAATGAATGTTTAAATGTGTGTTTTTTTATTTCTTTGCATAGTCTGATACATGTAGTGACTACATTGGTCACATTGTAATGTGGTAAAAACAAATAAGCGCTACACTGTTTTTCACAAAATTTATTATGTCACATTTGCACACCTAGATGTTGTGTTAGCTGCTGTTTGTATACTGGTTACACATTTGAATAGCGCAGTGTTTTTGCTCTTTTTGAAAGACAAGAAAGGATATCCACTCCTGGTGGAGTGTCCTTACTGACATCTTAACAGGAAGAGTCTGGAAGCAGATAGGGCCCCCTGGGAGAACCGTGCCATCAATCGCCAAGACCACCAATGGCGTTGTAAGGGGCAAAAGGGTAAGTCTCATGGAGGATGCAGTTTCCCAATCCATGAAATTGGCAGCGGCTCCGGAATCCAGATGTGCTGAGACCAAACGAGAAAAAGCACCGACATGAAGCAACACAGAAAGAAGAAGACGAGAAGGTGAAGGTGAGATTTCAGGGTCTAATACTCCACCTTCCAGATGTATTAGCCCTGAGCGTTTTTCCGGACGAAGAGAACAAGTGTCACGGAAATGACCTTTGGCCCCACAATAGAGGCATAGGCCCAGAGTTCTGCGCCTAGCGCGTTCTTCAGGAGATAACTTAGTCCGGCCCAACTGCATAGGTTCCTCAGCAGGCAGGGGGTGCTCCTCGGATCAAAGAGAAGGGACTGGGAGCTCAGGCTGCCTAAAGAACGGGGAGTGCTGGCATCTTTTTTCCTGGGCCCTCTCCTGAAAGCGAATATCGATCTGGTTACACAAGGTGATGAAACTGTCCAGATCAGCAGGAAGGGATCTTCCTGCTAATTCATCCTTCACTCTATCAGAGAGGCCATGTAAAAAGGTTGCAACTAGGGCCTCATTATTCCAGCTCAATTCAGCTGTGAGGCTACGGAACTGAAGAGCATACTGTACCACAGACGCAGACTCTTGACGGAGACGTAAAAGAGCGCTAGCCGCTGAGGAGACACGACCCGCTTCCTCGAAGATATTCCGAAAAAGTTTCAAGAAATCAGACAGGCTAGAAACCACTGGATCATTCAGTTCCCACAGGGGGGCAGCCCAAGCTAGCGCCTCGCCGGATAGGAGGGATATGATATATGCTACTTTTGCCCGATCGGACAGGAAGTTTTGGGGCTGAAGTTCAAAATGAATTGTGCACTGGCTAAGGAACCCCCTGCAAGCCTTGGAGTCCCCAGAGAAACGGGACGGAGCTGGCAGTAATAATGCATGTGTGGATGCGACTGGTGCGATAGGTGCAGCTGCTGACTGTACTTGAGGCTGCAGGTTCGGGGTTCCCAAGGAAGCCTGTAGCTGCTCGAAGCAGAAAGCCGGGTCTTGAAGGAATCGCATCACCTGGGTCTGATGCGATTCTTGGGTCTCAAGTCTGCGAACTAAGCCCTGCAACGGATCGACTGTAGGAAGCGGCACGTCAGCAGGGTCCATGGCTGATCAAACTGTCAGGTCACCTTGAGGCGAGGTGACAGATGCACACCGTAGGGATCAGGAGTGCACCGCAAGGTTGTGGACCCTACGGCTGACTGCTGCAGATGGGAGACAGATCCCACTGAGGTTAGAGCGTAAGATTCCCTGGGGCACGGAGTCTAAGAGCCAGCAGGTGTTCACCAGCCCCTCTAGTGGTGAGGATGGACTTGGCTGCAACTGGCTCCAGGTCGCGACCCCCAGGGTCCCCCAGCTCACACCCACAGTAGACAACAGGAGGATAGGGATAGTGAGGGACAAAGCCAAGGTCAGGGCCACAAGCAGACAGGAACAGTCAGGGACACGGCAAAAGGTCAGGATCACAGGCAAACAGGGATAGTCAAGGACACGCCAAAGTCGGTAACGGAACAACAGAAGAGTACACGGCAGGTAACAGGAAGCTAACACACAAAGGTTGATCAGCAGGGTTGGCTTGCAGTGCACAGGTTAATATAGAGCTCCCTGATAGGAGCTAGGGTGGAGTCATGCCAGAGGATGGATTACAAAAGCAGTCAGATGAGGGTCAGATGAGGGTCGGCTGGTTTCTAGAGATGAACACATGGAAACAGATAAGCAAACTATTGCAAAACCATGACAGCCGACAATTCATTATAGCCACGAGTGCATTTAAATGACTTTTTTTCCTGCAGAAATTACACTTTGTGCAGGGACAGTTCTAAGCATGGGAAACATGCGCCCCTTTACAGGCATACTATACACACACCCCAGGTGCGAAATTTAAAGGAATATTACACTTTTGTTGTTTCACTTTAAGCATTATCAAAATCACTGCTCCCGAAAAAACTGCCGTTTTTAAAACTTTTTTTTTCATTGATACATGTCCCCTGGGGCAGGACCCAGGTCCCCAAACACTTTTTATGACAATAACTTGCATATTAGCCTTTAAAATTAGCACTTTTGATTTAGAACGTTCGAGTCCCATAGACTTTAATAGGGTTCTAAAGTTCACGCGAATTGTAGGTCTGTTCGCAGTTTCTGGTGCGAACCAAACCGAGTTCTTCTGTGTTGGACTACAGAACACCTTCAACTTATGTTATGAAAATAAAGGGTGTGTTTTGTACTCCGGCAGAGGGGAAGTGGAATTTAAGGCTGACAACAGTGCTTGGGATTTCATTGCAGCAGAGGCAATATTGTGATATGTATATCATATATTTTTTTTAAGGACAGATTTATAGCAAAAAGTTCCATTTATTTTATAAACGCTTATTTAATCAGAACGGTTTTACCACATTGTGTGACAAGTTGTTTTACTAATAAAATAACTTTACACTTAGGGAATATTATCTGCTAATGAAATCTTCTGCTGAGCAAAACCGTACAAAGGCATGATAGCAAATTTATTGAGCCCAGAGAAATGTGTGCAGTTAAGTAGCCTCTTCAATTGCTGGATGTTCTGGGAATTCTTTTTACGATCTGGACAGGTTCCGCCATTCTTTGATTAATTGACTTCTTACTCATAAAGCTTCTATGTTCCCTGAAATGTTGGAGTGCTTAATACATATCTCTCTTCACCTCTGTCCTGAAGATTTTTGATGACAGTTGGTGACGGGCACAAGAGACAGACATGATGACACAATCGGGAAAATGTACTTGGCTTGCATTTAGCCTTTGAACACTATTTAAAGTGTTTGATCAACAAAATGAAATATTTTGACATGTCACATAAGTAAATAGGGAGGTATAAATAAAAGCTTTAGGTAAAATATTGTCCTCAAGAACAGTTAGTAAGAAATATTGCCAACTCTAAAGAGATCACCTTGTCTCTGTCAAAGGACATTCTAAATATAGTTTGTTAGGGGATGAGTGGAAAAGAAGCTGACATAATGCAATAGAAAAATAGATATGACTGGACTAATTTGGTTGTGAAAGTTGAGTTTATAAGTCTGTAGGCTGAGGCTTGGCTAGGGTAAAAAAAAGATGCAGTTAGGCCCTTCAAGCTGCCTGGCCACAAACACCATCCTACCTTGCCACCAAATAAAGCACACTGACACCAACTGGGATTTTAATCGCCATAGCAGCCACTTTATTGAATAAAATATAAATAACAAATAAATAACCAATATTAAATTCCAAATATATACAACAAACTATGAACAACAGATTGAATGTAAACTTGAGTCTCAAGGTTCTTGTAGGCAAAAAAAAACGTATACCTATGGACCCATAAAATCTAGCCACACCCCACCAATTTAGAGACAGAGTCAGGTACTCAATAGCTAACATAAAGATACCAAATTAGGGGGAGCTGTACCCAAGACGGGTCACAACCTATTCACCTTAACTACTGCTTACCTTGTAGGGCCTTGAACCCTGCCAGCTGCTATGACAAACACACCCAATCCCCAGACTAGAACCATCTGTAACAGGAAGAATATAAACCAATGAATACATGGGAGGGAGGGCGGGAAGATTGCCTGATGTCTGCCGTTTTCCAACAGAAATACCCTGAGACTGTCCTGCCTACAACACGCTTCAGACCCCACCAGTCCTGTTCAGCCTCCTGTTCAGCCTCACCAATAAGGTCAAAACCCCCAACTTTTGTGCAGCCTTTAAACTTTTGGTACTCCACCCTTGTCCACCACTCCCCTTTTTCTCCAGTCATTGCCCCTCTCCATCCATTTCTTTCGGTCTTTTCCTCCAGGCCTTACCTTTTCAGGGCATAAAGGCCTTGTTATCTCAGGACTTGATACTAATGTTGTTTTCTGCTTTTTCTTTTTGAACTTGGTATCTGGAAACAGGACACAGGAGACATCTCCCCCACCTCTAACAGGAAACATAGCTTTAGCCAAATATTGAATGGTGACAGCTACTGAATGTCCTTCCATGCCTTTGCATTATGATCTGATCTCTCTCCTATAGAGAAGTTAATGGCTTTGAAAGTAAAAGTGAAATATCTGCGCTCAGGTGAATCTATACATATATTAGCTGTTGACACTATGCCTAGATACTCGTGTAGCGGGGATATAATTGTGTATTAATGTAATTATGTTTATATCAATGCTAAACCTGTGGACATTGCGATGGTTCAGTATCTGGAGCCATCTATTGATACAATCTGGTAATGTACAGATATGGTGATTCTAAAACACTAAAGACTTTGACAGGAAATTATGTTTGTTTTGATAAGAGGATCGACCTTTGTTACCCAGGAGTCTGTGTGACCTACCCATGAACACTCTGATACGTAGTGCATGCTGGGTAGGGATAAAAAGAGCTGCAGCGGGCCTATTTGGCCTCTTGGGACCACGCTGCCTGCCTGTCTGGAACTGTGTAGAAAGATTCTCAGACACGTTGGCAGATAGTCACGCGGGGTGCTAACCAGCCTGAGTGCGGGTGATCAGATTGACGAGGTTCGGAGACGCTTGTCTGAGTAGTGGAAGACCCGATCCAGTCAGCGGAGCAACACAGATCATCTGGCCCAGCCTGAGCGGGAACAAGCTGCAATTATCGGACCAAAGCCATAACCCTGGACTCTGATCCAGTTGGTAAGCGGGTTACAGCCCACTGTTTAATACTATTGCAGGCAGTTAGACTTACTCACAGGCCTTGCAGGAACCTGTTGTTCCACGGAAGTGTAACTGAGCAACTGACATTTAGTAGGCTTAAGGCCCAGTTCACTTTAGCGCCCAAGTGTGATTACAAGTTCCTGGAGTTATACCTGGAGTATTCTAAGTTAACTTTCTCCACTTACCCCTTTGGATTACAATTACTTGAGGAACCACTTAAGCTAGTGAAGAAAGAAGATAAAGGAGGAAATACTTTTAGCGAGGCCTCACGTAGACTTTAAGTAAGGGGAGCTCCCAGGTCTAGATGATAATATACTTGCATATTGTTTATTGTATCTGACTGTTGATTCATGCTGTACTGACGTCCTACGTTGGGACGACAGTACAATCCCTGTAACCATTTATTTGCTATACTTTCAGTAAAAGTATTTCTGGTTAAGAGTACAAGTGTGAGGTTTAGTGTTTTTCCCGACCAGGTGGAGCCAAAGGATCCTGAGGGATCGGTACAGGTACCTTATACTGTTTATATTGTACTATATTATTATTGCACAGCAGCTGTGCCAAGGGGACCGAGTTACACAGAAGGGGGGTTTCTCATAACAGTGCAGGCCCAACTCAAATTAGCAGCTCCTTCGGGGGTCAGTGCTACACTCGGCACAACAAATATAGGTATATAGTGCAGCGCTCACAAACCGAAAACTAAAATGATAAAAATAAATAGTAATGAAAAATAATCCTATGAATCACCAAGATCTTACCCCCAATGTTTTCCATCCAAGAACTAACGAGGGTCAACCCTGCTTAGCTTCCAAGATCAGATACAATCGGGCACATCCAGGGTGGTGGTTCCCCTAATGTCTATATACATAGCAATATGTGTAATCAAAATGCATCACATAAACTGTGATATTGTGTTAATATACAAAAACCTATGTGATGTGTAATCAAAATGCATTACCTAAATTGTGATATTGTGTTAATATACAAAAACCTAAATAAATCAAGTGCTTAAATCCAGGAATTCAGATAGAGTCATATACAGCAGAAAATACACTAGGACAGCCTAATGGCCTTGCAGAATCATTGTAGTGTTTAGCTTGCACTTATTACCTAAAGCAACATTCTCATGAGAGAAGTGTGAGAACTTCTATTACTGGCGTCCCAAAGAAAATATTAGTTGCCTTGTTGTGCCTGAGTAAAGTACTGTTGAGTCATCTAACCACAACAAACCTATTAGTGTAAGTATTCCTTATCATTATACTTGTTCCAAGGAAACTAGCAATTGTAAAAGGAAATGTTAGCAATGGCAGCCTCCATGATTGTAACATGACAGAGTCCACGTCATAGTCTGTTTTTGTCTCAGTTGGACAGGTGGAATGACAAGAGGGGATGTTTCTCTGTCTTCAGGCATTTCAGCAGATGATGTTTCAGGGGTCTCCACAGCGGGAGCAGGGACCTGAACTGAGTGACCCCTTGCCTGTGGAATATTGTTAGATTCCATCATTCCTCTTGGGGTAAGTTGGAGATAACGGTGGAAGAACAGAAGGCAATCACCATTGAATGTTTGGTGGCAGAGACATTTGTGGCTCACAAACTTCTACAGGATCTTTATAAACCCCCTTATGAGAGACTCTCTATGGGTCTCGATAGGTTTATGGAGTTTATGGTGTGAACATCTTCATTTTTCTTTTGGAGTTCTTTTTTGTGGATGTCAGAGACTGTCACATCTCGAACATGCTGTTGTAGGACAACTCCAGGGACTTTTTCCCATGGTGTTTCTATGCTGGTGGGCACCTTTTGTTAGACTTGTGCTCTGTCCCCTGATTAAAGGTCAAAGTTTAACACTTCCAACTCTCCTTGCTCCACCCATGAATAGTCTTTAATGAACTGCTGGACTTCAGACAGGAATTGTTTCCACTTCAGAATCCAGGGAGTAAGTGTGTTTTTATGTTCTTCAGTCAGGCCCATGGGTCCGTAGGCTCCCTGAGTGTGCAATCAAAAAAAAAAATTGTACCTTTTGAAGAATGTATCGCGTGATTGTATTTCCAGACCACTTAGGCTAAGTAATAGGATCATTTTCTTTGTTTCTCTTGAGCTAAGTCTCTCAGCAGTTGTATAAGGGTGCGATTGAACCTCTAAAATGCCCTATTGCCTTGTGGGTGGTATGGCATAGTGCACAACTTCTTATTGGTTAGTGAATATTCTTGGTCCCTGGCCTGAACGTATCTACTGCAGACAGCTTTAAGAATGGTAAAAGTGATTCCACTTCATATGGACGATGGTCCAATCTAGTGTCAGTATTGGACCAATATACTGTAAGGGCCGGTTCACACTGCGACGCGAGGCGAGGCGACACGGCTCGCCTCGCCTCGCTCCCGCAAGTCGCCCCCATTCAGTACTATGGAACCGTTCTGAGAGGAGCGACTCGAGTCGCTCCGACTCAGAAAAAAGGTTCCTGTACTACTTCGGGGCGACTTCGGGGGCGACTTGCATTGACTTCTATGCAGAAGTCCTCTGCAAGTCGCCGCTGAGCTCCCCGCAAGTCGCGGCGAGGTAAGTCGGAGACGCCTCGCCGCGGCTCGCTGTGTGAACCGGCCCTAAGTATGCATATTTCATATCCGATGGGCCACTGGGGAAGCTGACAATTATGGTTGCCACCTCATCCCTTTAAAACCGAACACATATTATTTACACAGGTTCTGGGGCTAATATAATGCAGATAAGGCACTAAGACCCCTTTCACAATGGGGCGTTTTTCAAGTGCTTTTGGGCTTAAAATAGAACCTGTAAAGCACCTGAAAAACACCTCCCCTGCAGCCGCAGTGTGAAAGCCTCAGTGCTTTCATACTGGTCCGGTGTGCTTGCAAGATGTTAGAAAAAGTCCTGCAAGCAGCATCTTTCGGGCAGTGCACACACTGGTCCTCCACCACCCCTGCCATCAATTAACAATACTGCTGAAGTGCCGCAATTACAGCGGTAAAGCTCCACTAAAATTAGTGTGAAAGTGCCCTAAGTGAGTTTAATTACAACCTTAATCAGTCACTGAACCTTATTATGTGTTTTAAAGGGATGAGGTGGCAACTCTACTGACAATCTCTGTAGTAGTCAGATGTACTACAGTAATAACCATGATCTTTCGGGTCCTGTGCCCGGCAAGTTCCCGTTTGCACGCTGACCCTAGGGAGTCACTTGCTCTGCACTGCTGCCATTCATGGAATGTCTTGTACAGAGGCGTAACTAGAACCTTCAGGGCCCCGGTGCAAGAAACAATGAAGGGCCCCCCAACTCCTGGATGGGGTCCCATCTCATGAGCCTGGGACCCTTCTCCCGAAGCCCAGTGGCGGAACGCCGGGGCTCGGTCGCAAGTGTAACCTTTGTGACTCTGGTAGTCAGTAGTTTTTTTATTATTATTTTTATTATTATTTTTTTTACTGTTTATTTTATTTTTTTACAATTTTTTCTTATTTTTTTTACATTTTGTTTAGGAGCCCCATTGAGGGGCTTTGGTAAGATATCAAGGGTCTAAACAGACCTCTGATGTTCCACTGGTGAGCTCCCAATCTCCTTCTCTGCAACCTCAGCTGCACAGAATCTTCCCTTTCATTTACAAACTAAAGCATAGTTAAGATAGTTATGAATGAACAGAGTCAGTGATTGGTACAGATCCCTGCCTCTGTCCATTCAGACAAGGAAGGGGCCGGTAAATGACATATTTACCAAACCTTTCCCTGCTCTCCATCCTGACAAATCCCCCCGGCAATACTGCAGGGCGGCCAGGACAGAGGACAGGGGCACAGGAGCAGCAGAAAGAAGCTGGATAGGAGGAATGGAGGGGGGAGGCATATAGAGGAATCAATCTCTATATCAGTTCCTCTATATATGCCACTCCTCCTATCGAGGTGTACATTGGAGCATGGGCCCCCGTAGAGCATGAGGCCATATCACTGTGACCCCTGTAGTTACGCCCCTGGTGGCAGTGCTGTGTGGGGGATTGGACACAGTGCTGCTAGGGTGGATGGGATCAGTGGCAATGCTGGTGATAATGTGATCAGTGGTAATGCTGGAGGGAAGGGGAATTAATCAGGGGCAGTGCTAGGAGGGAGGGGGTGGACTAATCACTAGCAGATGCTGGGGGGGAGGGATTGAATCACTGGCAGAGGGTGGGGGGAGGTTGGGATCACTGTCAGATGCTGAAGGGGGTGGGGTGGTTGGGATCACTGTCAGATGCTAGGGGGTGTTGGGATGACAGGCAGATGCTGGGGGGGGGGGGGGTGTTGGGATCACTGGCTGATGCTGGGGGGGTGGGATCACTGGCAGATGTTCAGGGTGTTGGGATCACTGGCAGATGCTGGGGAAGGGGGGTGTTGGGGTCACTGGCAGACGCTGGGGAGGGGGGTGGTGGGGTCACTGGCAGACGCTGGGGAAGGGGGGTGTTGGGATCACTGGCAGACGCTGGGGAGGGGGGTGGTGGGGTCACTGTCAGACGCTGGGGTTGTTGGGATCACTGGCAGATGCTGGGGATGGAAGGTGTTGGGGTCACTGGCAGATGCTGGGGAGGGAGGGTGGTGGGGTCACTGGCAGATGCTGGGGGGGTGTTTGGATCACTGGCAGATGCTGGGGAGGGAGGGTGGTGGGGTCACTGGCAGATGCTGGGGGGGTGTTGGGATCACTGGCAGATGCTGGGGAGGGGGGGTGTTGGGGTAACTGGCAGATGCTGGGGAGGGGGTGGTGGGGTCACTGGCAGATGCTGGGGAGGGGGTGGTGGGGTCACTGGCAGATGCTGGGGGGGTGTTGGGATCACTGGCAGATGCTGGGGAGGGGGGGTGTTGGGGTCACTGGCAGATGCTGGGGAGGGGGTGGTGGGGTCACTGGCAGATGTTGGGGGGTGTTGGGATCACTGGCAGATGCTGGGGGGCAGGGTGTTGGGGTCACTGGCAGATGCTGGGGAGGGGGGTGTGTTGGAGTCACTGGCAGATGCTGGGCGGGGGGGTGGTGGGGTCACTGGCAGATGTTGGGGGGTGTTGGGATCACTGGCAGATGCTGGGGGGGTGGGATCACTGGCAGATGCTGGGGGGGGGTGGGATCACTTGCAGATGCTGGGGAGGGGGGGGTATTGGGGTCACTGGCAGACGCTGGGGAGGGGGGTGGTGGGGTCACTGGCAGATGCTGGGGAGGGGGGTGTTGGGGTCACTGGCAGATTCTGGGGAGGGTGGGTGGGATCAGTGTGACAGTGGTGGTAGGGTAGGATGGGAGTAGTGCCAGTGCTGTATGGGGGAAGTGGTAGTGCTGGAGGGTGATTGGATCAGTAGCAGCATTGGTGTGGGTTGGGATCTGTTACTCACTTTCACTTGCTCTTTCAGTGTCAGCTTAGGACTCTATACTCCATGCTCTGGATCCCTTTTCATGTCTCTAGGACACTGTCCGAAGATGGGGTTTTCCTCATTTGTCTGAGACGTCCCCTGGCTCCTCCCCCTTCACTCTACCTGACTGGTCGGCTGACAAAAGTATACAGCTTCTGCCTCCTGATGGCTCCGGGTGAGCGATCCACTGTGCAGTTACTGTGGCTGTGATAATACTGTAAACGGTGCAGCTGCAAACTCCGTGGGCTGGGTGAGCGATCAGCTTTGTAGTGATAGTACACTCACCCATCATTGCCTCTGGGTAACTAGCAGAAGAACCTTCTGGCGGTGGGCCCCCTCTATAGTGGTGTGATGACAGGGCCCAGTCGCAAGTGCGACTGGTACGACCCTGGTAATTCCGCCACTAGTCTTGTATGATCCAGCTTGGCACAATGTAATTATGCATATATCATACCTGAAGGGCTGCTGGGGAAGCTTACAGTCACTGGTCAGCTACTATCTACTACAGTGATTGCTATGTCTTCTTGGTCCTGTTTTGAGTAACTTCCTTTCTGTACACTGACCACAGGAGATTACCCGCTTAGCACTGCTGCCATTCACAGAATGTCTTGTATTTTGTAATAAATACCCATATCTCTGGTGGAGAGGAGGGGCAGTGATGTCACAGACACATCCTCAACTCATCCGATCAGAGACTGTCTTGTATTCATTAAAAAATACAAGGCATTCTGTGAATGGCAGCAGTGCTTAACGGGCATTCTCCTGTGATCAGTGCACAGAAGGGAAGCTGCTCAACACAAGACACAGAAGACGTAGTGATCACTGTAGAAGCTCTAACCAGTGACTGTAAGCCTCCCCATCATTTAAGTATTCAAAACAGACTGAAACCGGAGTCTAGCTTTAACAACAAAAACTGCTAAAAAACAGATATTTTATGCAACAGTCATTTAAGGTCATGAAAGGCAGGGACATACCAACTTGATTTTATCAAACAACAAGATCTAAGTCAGCCACAGTGCCTGTTTTTCTACTTTATTACAGGCAACGTCATCATCACTTAGCTAATAGTACTTTTCCATTGTAGCAGCTGCATTTTATGAAAATTATTACTATGCAATGCATTATAATACAGCCACACTGAAAAATGCAACTGTTTGCTGGTCAAATGATGCATAGAACCTTCACACTTGCTCACATTTAGCCATTTATTTTACCTTGGCAAACAGCAATGGCCTTTTCACACCACTGTTCTGCAGTTATGTTAGGTGTGTTGGTGTCATTTTTTCGTAAAAACACCCCAATGCACCTTCCCAGTGCACTTGCATTGCAGGGCACTGCATTGGACTACCCTGCATTGTAGTGTGTGGCACTCACAAACTTAAAGGAGAAGTATGGGCTTTTAAAAAGCACACATATATACTCGTCTCCATGCTTTACATTTGTGTGATGCTTCAGCTGTCCACGTTGACTCTAAGATCGAGAACTGACCGCTGATCCCTCACCGTCACTGTCAGTCACGCTCTTTGCTTGAGAGGGGGAAGGTGCAGCTGGCTCTGGCTCTCAGCAGAACACTGAAAGGTGGATCCTGCTATCAATCAGGCAGAGAGGTTGATCCCGACAATATTGTTGGGATCTTGCCCTAGCATGGCATTGCTTTGTCCAATCAGCTCCCGCTGAGTCACAGTAGAACAAAAGTAAGTGCACTCCTGTGACCCCCCAAGAGAAGTACAGCCAAAAAAGCTTTGGTTATGCTTCTCCTTTAAGGCAGGATCAATATTTGGTCCCTTGGGATGAGTTGGCAGCCCATTCACATGAATGGGCTGCCTTAATGCAACCTGCCATAACCTGGTATAATGTGCATTAGTCATACCTCAGCAGACTGCACTAATGTGAATTGGCCCTTATACTCTAAATTTTCTTTAGATTTGTTTTCCTTGTTTGATTTTATCTGTTTATGTGGTGGTCTGAAGGCTGTACACTGATTTTGTCTTCTTGCATAGGTACAGATCATTGCATCTGCTCATTTTCCCATTGGAGATTTCAGAATATGCAAGGTTTAATTTGTAATTAACTTTGATAATGGTGGTTATTCCTAATAGTGTTATATTTATGCCCCTATATACAAAGAAACCAATTACTGCTTAGAGAGCTGCTTGATTGTGCTGGAAGCCTTAATTTCAGCCATCCAAAGGTGATGTGAGGTAAAACAATTTAACAGGCATCTTTCGGATAATCATATGTAAAAGCTTTTAATTAGTATATACATTTGGTACCCATTTGTAGATAGTAAAGGTGACTTTGAGTTTTCTTCACTTAAGATTTACCGTTGAGAAAATAAAAACCCTGTGTAGCTCTTGGGTCATATATCATTTCAGTGTTATCTTGGCATTGTAACTAAATTATGCCCGGAGCTCATGACAAAGTCTACGCATTATCTCCTTAGAAAATATCACGTTCCACAGCCTATTACTATGTATCATAGCATGACTTCTATACAGTACACAATTTTCTTAATATTTTTTTGTGACAGTCTACTATAAGAACACTTTATGGGCCAGGAGATTGCCTCAGGGCAAGGTAATGGAAAAGGGCATATTAACTCATTCAGTGCCAGAGAGAAGTTTTTATGTTTTGGATAGAGCAGCCTTTCTCAACCAGAGTTCCGTAGAACCATAGGGTTCCTCCATTATATTTCTGTGTTTGGCAAAATTGTAATATATTGCAGTGAATTACTATCTTGCCTATTCTTCCTTTTGCAAGATACCTTTGCCCAATAAAACCATTGTAAACTCTAGGTGTGATGGCTAGTTCAGTTACTACCTCTAGAAGCAAAAAGACCCAACCAAAAGACCCAACCAAACAGCAGCGGCTCCTCCCGGGGTAGCGCTACAGATTATTTGGTTCACAAAGAAAGTACCCGCATGAATAAGCCATTCAGTTTAATGCATGGAAGTGAGGAATGTACATTGTGTGCCCTAGGTGTGCAAGGCCTTAAAGCCCAAATATGGGCATGGGCCCCTCTCTAGGATGATGTCCTGGACTCACAAGAAGTGGAGTAATGCTGGACATCATTTAGCATGTAAGAGGAGTGGCACTGCATTGCTGATTTGGTGAGTTAGTAAGGGACATTAGCAGAGATTCAATCAACATAGCCAGAGCTGCTTTTTTACATTTTTACTCACTGCCAAACCAGCTCGATGGGGTTTAAGTCAGGAGACTGTGCTAGCCACTCCATGATTTAAAGCCTACCATCTTGTTCTTTTCTTCTAAGGTAGTTCTGACACAGTGTGAAGGTATGTTTTAGGTCATTATCTTGCTGTAGGATGATGCTAAATTCTGTGGTTGTGGTTTTTGTTCAGGGTGTCTGTCAGGAACCATTAATCAGGCTGAGACAGAAGTGCAGTAAAAATCACACTTTTTAATAAAATGGTAAAATGGTACAAACAGAGCAAACTTAGTCAAAACGTAGCCAGGGTTCGGTAACCAGAGCGGGCAGTCAGAACAAGCTAGTGAAACAGGAATCCAGAGATCAGCATAGTAGAGGCAGTAGCCAGGCTCAGAAACCAGAAGGGAAGTTAGCCACACAAAAGTCTTTAACAGGAAAACACAGCAGAGACTATCTGGTTATGTTGACCAGACGAAGGCACAGGAGATCTGATCCACGCAGTTTGAAGGGGGTTGTAAAGCTTTGTTTTTTATTTTCTAAATAGGTTCCTTTAAGCTAGTGCATTGTTGGTTCACTTACCTTTTCCTTCAATTTCCCTTCTAAATTTTTTTTTTCTTTGTCTGAATTTCTCACTTCCTGTTTCTCCTCAGTAAACTCACATCGTCATCCGAACGGTGTTTAGTCAGCCAGATCAGCTTACTGAGGAGGAACAGGAAGTGAGAAATTCAGACAAAGAACACAAAGAAAAAAAACATTTAGAAGTGAAGTCGAAGGAAAAGGTAAGTGAACCAACAAAGCAATCTTAAAGGAACCTATTTAGAAAATAAACAACAAACCTTTACAACCCCTTTAAATAGCCAGCAGGGCTAGCTGACCACTATAAAATGAAGACCAGGTGAGTCACTGTGGAAGGAAGAGTACTGGCAATTAACTGACAGCTGAGCATAGAGCTCTGAGAAGGTAGGGCTGAGCACAGCCCTGACAGTACCCCCTTTTCAACAACCCCTCCCCCTCGCAGGAAAACCATATTTGAGGGGGAAACATCTATGGAAAGCACGGAGGAGGACAGGAACATGTGCGTCCGAGGATGAGACCTAAGAGCATTCCTCTGGACTGTACTCTTTCCAATGAACCAGGTACTGTATGCACCCACGGAACCTACGGGAATCAATGATAGATTGTAATTCATACTCCTCAATCTGAACTGGGTGAGGATGTGGTGCCTACGTGGTGAAGCGGTTGCATACCAAAAGTTTTAATAAGGAGACATGAAATACATTAGAAATATGCATATTAGAAAGAAGGTCTAAAGTGTAAGCCACTGGGTTGATCCTACGGAGAATACAGACAGGCCCAATAAACCATGGGCAATGGCGTAATCAGCAACAGTTCTCATACTCTGTTTGATGGACATGAGGCTCTTGGCAGCAGAAGTGGAGCATGTGGGAACGTCAAATGCCCATTTAAAGGAAACCACAAACTCTGGGTAACTCAGGACGACAGGGTTTTGCATCTCCCATAAAGGGTTTGCCCAGGCCAAGGCTCTCTCAGAAAGCAAAGAAACCACAAAGCCTACCTTGCTTCTCTCCGTGGGAAACGCCTGGGGCAGCATTTCAAACTATATACCAACCTGGTTGAAAAACCCTCTGCATTCAACTGGATCTCCCCCAAATCGCTGGGGAAATGGAGTGGAACCAGGCATACCTCTTATAGAGGGAATATTCAAGGTGGTTGCCTGCACAGAGACTGGAGCAGCAGCAGAGATGGCCTGCAACACAGGTTGTACTGGAACAGCCTCAGTGGGAGGATCCAGGTGAGCAGTGCGAATCAGGAGCATCCATAACGCTATGGCAAACTGATCCATGTTGTGATTCTGCTCACCCAATCTGGAAAAAAATATTATCAATAAGTGGATTGCCTGCAACCATGAATCAGACTGAGACAGAAGTGCAGTAAAAATCACACTTTTAATAAAATGGTAAAATGATACAAACAGAGCAGACATAGCCAGGGTTTGGTAACCAGAGCAGGTAGCCAGAACAAGCCAGTGAAACAGGAATGCAGAGATCAGCATAGTAGAGGCAGTAACCAGGATCAGGAACCAGAAGGGAAGTCAGCCAGGCGAAAGTCTTTAACAGGAAAACACAGCAGAGAGTATCCGAATATATTAACCAGGCGAAGGTACAGGAGATCTGATCCAGGCAGTTTAAATAGCTAGCAAGGCTAGCTGACGAGCAGGAAATGAAGACCAGGTGAGTCACTGTGGAATGAAGATTACTACCAACTAACCGACAGCTGAGCACAAAGCTCTGAGAAGGAAGGGCTGAGTCTAGCCCTGACAGTGTCTCTCACTATTTGTCGACTCTGAATGCAGCAAAAGAGCCCCAGTGATACACCATCACACATTGGGGAACCATTCTTTCACCTACTAAACAGTATACAAAAACCTTGTGTGATGAACAGAAGAGCTAAAAAATGTATCAGTCCATAAGACCCTCTTCAGTCTTCAGTAGTCCACTTATTTTGGCAACAATGGCTTTCTTACAACCATTGACCTGTCAAACCTGCAGCTCGAAGTCATCTCTTCACAGTTGAAACTTGCTTACTTAGATCAGTGTTAAGCTGAGGCTAAAGCTGTTGTAACATGAGTCATCTGTCTCCCAAGCTGTTGACACTCAGAAAAAGGTCTTCAGATTCTGTCAGATTCTGTTTTGCCTTTGGGTCTGCCAAAGTTCCTCCTGTTAGAGTTTCCTCCAGTTTCCAAGAGCCATTTGATCATGTAGGAAACTATACTTACTGACTGACAACTTTGCTTTCTTTGCAATTTCTCTATAGGAAAGACCTACACTTTTTTTTTTTTTAGAGTACTATACTGCATCCTGCAGTACAATACTGTCCAAATATTGCTTAAGAGGGTGTAGTAACAGAGTCGGTTTTGACACTGCATTTATACAATGTGAAGACAAACGTGCAGCACCTTAGTGGTCAAGAATGAATATAACAATCTTATAATCAAAAACAAAAGTGTAAATGATATACTTATTACAATAACCAACAAAATGTGACTTTGAAGAGTGCATAAAAAGTCTCACAAAGATGTGATTTTTCTTGGTAAGGAGGAAGGAGGAGGAACATTCAGCACACTAAGATGGCCACTGGCCCCAAAAGTGGGGGTGGTGGTGTATTGTCAGCATGTAGCTCCTCCCAAAGACGTTTTGTTCGCAGACCAGTGGCTATGTTAGTGTGGTGAACATTCCTCCTTGGCTTGATATATCAGTGGTGCTGGCAGCCCCCTTCATGAGTGGATGATCACAATGCAGATGGATTCAAGTTTTTGTTGGGTATTTTTGTCATAAGTATATTATTTAAACTTTGGTCTTTAATTATAAGATTGTTATATTCATTCTTGATCACTTATGCCGCGTACACACAATCAAATTGTCAGGCGGAATTGGTCCGGCAAACAATCCGCCGGACTTTATAACGAACGGACTTGGCCACACACGGACGCTCTGAAAGTCCGGCGATTTCTAACGCGATGACGTACAGCACGTACAATGGGACTAGAAAAAGGAAGTTCAATAGCCAGTAGCCAATAGCCTCTGTCTCGTACTTGCTTCAGAGCATGCGTCATTATTAGTCCACCGGACTAGCACACTGATGAATAGATTGTCCGCTGAAAGCCAAGTCCGGTGGACAAATTTTGAGTCAAAACTACTTTCTAAGTCCGCCGGACTTTACGATGAAAAAGTCAGCTGGAGCCCACACAAGATCGAATTGCCCAGCGTACTGTGGTCCAGCAGACCGAGTTTCGATTGTGTGTACGTGGCATTAGGCACTACACTTTTGTTTTCACAATTTATTTCATTTTATTTCATATATTTACCTTACTTGGTAGCTGCCTAAGTATTGCACTTATCTCAAGTGCAAGTGCGATGATCGGGCCACACAGCAAGAGATGAGTGGCGACAATGTTCTACAAATCACAGACCATGGTCGCCGTCCATCTTCTGCTGTGCAGCCATGCCTGTGTGTCCTCTCCCAGCTCCTCTGCCCACCCAGCCGACAATGTCATTCTATCATCAGGGCAGGAGGATCTGCAGATCAGAATGGAGGTCTTCTCCCACCCCCTGCCCTGCTGATAGGATGACATTGTTGGCTGAGCTGGTAGGCAGAGGAGCAGGGAGAGGACACACGGACTGTTAACAGCCTCTGCCCTGCAGGTAGGAATCCTGAGCAGGGGAGGCAAAGATTGATGTTGGAGAGGAAAGGAGGGTAGAGGGCAGACTGCAGGGGCACTGTAATGTAAAGGGGGCACTGTGATATAAAGGGGACTACACTGTAAAGGGGCACTGTTACTGTACAGCCCCCTTTACATTACAGTGCCCCCTTTACAGTGCAGTCCTCTTGGGAAAATATACAGTGCAGTCCCTAGGAAAATTGGCTGCCATGAAACTGGTCCCTGGAGCCAAAAAAGGTTGGGCATTGCTGACCTCTGTAATTTTGGAAGCTAAGCCGGGTTGAGATGGGAGACTGCCTTACCTTACTTGCTAGCTGCATAAATATTCTCCTTAGCACTGAGTATTACTTTTGAGATTACTGCATTTATACAGTATGTATACAGCTTGTAAGTAATCAACAAAAGTTGGGACATCGTCAGGAATTGTTAGCATAAATATTCACTGGTTAATTTACTTTTTGCTGCAGAACAACTGCATGTTTCTACATCTTCCCTGAAAATGGCCTTTTTGTATAACTCTGAAATGTACATTATTTTTCAAGTTTTTTTAACCTAAACTTTTTTTTTCACCTCTGATAGTTTACTGCTCAACTTTGTACCATTTCAGGTTTTTACTGGACTTTTTCTGTTTAGATTGCAATAAAAACTGGAAAAACAGAGGTGTTCTAAAACTTCTCACCGGTAGTGTATGTGCCAGCTTTTGTCCATTTAAACCACAGAGAATGCATATATTAACCAGAAGTTCAATAAACAATGTGAATACATCTCTAGCAATTGCAGCTGGCCCGGAATGCATAGCATTTTAACAATTCCATTGTTGCCAGATAATTATCATTGGTTGGTAAAATAAAAAGGGAATGAAATCAGCAATACATTCATTTTTATAAATGACTTGAGAAGAAGTGCGGATTCATCAATTTAGTTATGAAATTTCAGATCAAGCATGTCAAAATTACAAGGTTAATCTAAAATGTTCTTGATATTAATTCAAAATGTAATCCAGTACAGATAAAATGATTACTACAGTCCTACGCTTCAAGAAGCAGTGAGATATTAAGGCTTTGTAGCAATTATGAAATGTTTTTAACAATGCAAATGGATGTTTCTGAGATTTCTGATAAGCCAGTGTGCTCTATGGAACTCTCGGAAGAGGTCTTCAAAAATGACTGCAAAAAAGTCAATGCTGGAGTAAACATTTGCCTGTACTAATGCATAACTTATCACCAGCCCCTCCTTTTACATCTGTTTGTCTGGCTGCCATATATAAGTGACACGCCATAGTCCTCTTCCTCCTTTCAATAAAGACCACCAGCCTACTCTTCTCAGTTTCATAACATGGTAGTTTACTGCTCAACTTTGTACCATTTCAGGTTTTTACTTGACTTTTTCTGTTTAGATTGCAATAAAAACTGGAAAAACAGGGGTGTTCTAAAACTTCTGACCGGTAGTGTATGTGCCAGCTTTTGTCTATTTAAGCCACAGAGAATGCATATATTAACCAGAAGTTCAATAAACAATGTGAATACATCTCTAGCAATTGCAGCCGGAATGCATAGCATTTTAACAATTCCATTGTTGCCAGACAATGGTCATTGGTTGGTAAAATAAAAAAGGGATGAAATCAGCAATACATTCATTTTTATAAATGACTTGAGAAGAAGTGCGGATTCATCAATTTAGTTATGAAATTTCAGATCAAGCATGTAAAAATTACAAGGTTAATTTAAAATGTTCTTGATATTAATTTAAAATGTAATCCAGTACAGATAAAATGATTACTACAGTCCTACGCTTCAAGAAGCAGTGAGATATTAAGGCTTTGTAGCAATTATGAAAGTTTTTAACAATGCAAATGGATGTTTCTGAGATTTCAGATAAGCCAGTGTGCTCTATGGAACTCTCGGAAGAGGTCTTCAAAAATGACTGCAAATTAAAGTCAATGCTGGAGTAAACATTTGCCTGTACTAATGCATAACTTATCACCAGCCCCTCCTTTCACATCTGTTTGTCTGGCTGCCATATATAAGTGACAAGCCATAGTCCTCTTCCTCCTTTCAATAAAGACCACAAGCCTACTCTTCCCAGTTTCATAACATGATCAAGCTATGGGAACTGCGTTCTGTAGCATTTGCAAGGGCGGTCTTTGCAGAATTTTTTGCTACTCTTTTATTTGTTTTATTTGGGTTAGGGTCAGCCTTAAACTGGCCAGGAACAAGTCCAAATGTCCTTCAGATTGCCTTGGCCTTTGGCCTTGGTATAGGCACCTTGATTCAGGCTTTTGGCCATGTAAGTGGTGCACACATAAACCCAGCAGTAACCCTGGCCTTTATGGTGGGTTCTCAGATGTCCTTCCTGCGGGCTGTGTTTTATGTTGGAGCTCAGATGCTGGGAGCTGTTTCTGGAGCAGCCATACTTCAAGACCTTACTCCTTTGGAAGCTAGAGGAAACTTATCAATGAATGGGGTGAGTTAATTAAGTTGATCCTTTTTACATCGTTTTATGTAAAGGGCTTATTATCAGAGCTGGGATCCAGAGTAGCAGAAAATGCAGCTAACCTAGTTCAACAAAACGTTCTGGTCAGTGCAGCATACATTAATGAGATGCTTCTAGACCGTTGAATTAGTTCACAAGAAGTCTAGTCAGCCAGCAGTTTGTGCATTGCTTTACATTCTAAAGGGAGAAAGTACAGTTATAATATGATTCAATACAAGAGGGGTAGAAGGACCCTACTCCTGACAGCTTAAACTCTAATAGATTGTAAACTTAGGTCTTAAAGCAGACCTAGCTTCGGGTATATTTTCATGACCCTTCAGGTCTAGTGTGGATTTTGGGGGGCTGACACCAAAAATTTAAAAAATAAAATGGCATGAGGTCCCTCCCAAAATCCACACTAGACCCTTATCAAAGCATGGAGCCTGGCAGGCCAGAAAAAAGGGTGGGGGGGGGGAAACCAGTGTGCATTGTTATAACCACTTGACCAGGCCATTTTTCACTATTTAGCACTGCACTACTTTAACTGGCAATTGTGTGGTTGTGCTACATTGTACCCAAACAATATTTATATATTTTTTTTCAAATAGAGCTTTTTGTTGGTGGTATTTGATCACTGCTGTGTTTTTTTGTTTTGTTTTGCAATATAAATGGAAAAATACCGAAAAATTTGAAAATGAACAATATTTTTTACTTTCTGCTATAAAACATATCCAATAAATAATATATATAAAAAAATCAAATTCCTTCATAATTTTTTGCCAAAATATATTCTAAAGTGTCTTTGATAAAAAAAAATCCAATAAGTGTATATTTATTGGTTTAGGTGAAAGTTAGAGCTCCTACAAATTATGGTATATATACTGGAGTTTTTTTCTTATACTACTAATGGCGATGATCAGCAACTTATAATGGGACTGCTATAGTGCGGCGGAAATCTGACAATAACTGATGCTGGGGGCAGGGCAGCCATCTGACATTTTGGGGCTCCTTACACAACTTTAGGCCTGGGCCCCCCCAGACCTGACCATCAACATTCCCCAGGGCCCCCCAGTGGCCGCCCCATCAAGTCCCATCCCATGTCCTCCTCCTCCTTCCCATGATCTCCTCTTCCAATCCCATATCCCCATCCCACATCCTCCTTCTCCCCCATCCTATCTCCTCCATCCCATTCCTCCTTCTGCAGTCTCATCTTCTCCATCCCATGTCCTCTTCCGCCTCCTTCCCATTGTCTCCATCCCATGTCCTCCTCCATCCCATCTCCTCCTCCTCCAGGTCCATCTCCTCTATCCCATGTCCTCCTCCTCCAGTCCCATTTTCTCCATCCCATGTCTTCCTCCTCCATCCCATGTCCTCCTCCTCCAGGAGGATAATTCTGCACAGACATAATGAACAGACACAATTAGCAGTGCAGTCAGGGCATTCAGGTTGGAGAGAGAGAATACAAAGCGTCTGCATATGCAGATGATGTGTTACTTTACATAACACACCCAAGAACAACTATCCCGACATTCCTCAAGGAATTAGAGCAGTATGGGCGATTATCGAATTTTAAAACAAAAATGTCTAAGTCAGAGATCGAAGTAGAACAGAGAGCCATTGCAGCCCATCTGCTGTTTAAATGGTGTAATTTATACATTTCAGATGGTACCAGTACCCCCCCTTCCCCCCCCCCCAGAGTTATTACAGTCAATTAAAATCTGTGGTAGTGAAGTATGCGTATTGCTTATAGCACTTTGGTGAAAGATAAAGATAGGGGAGGAGTAGCACTGCCAGAATTTAAAAAATATTATGAAGCAATAGCAATCTCTAGATTAACTGACTGGCTCCACAATAAGAAAGAGAAGAGCTGGGTGGAGTTAGAAATTGCATTGAGTAGGACAGACACAGGTAAGATGATATGGATACCACCTCAGTTTCGAAACTTAGGAGTAAGCACGAGCAATTTAACAATAAACACATAAAAAATTTGGGATAAAATAAACAAAAGACATACGTGGAGTTACAATTCTCCACTAATGTCTCTTTTAGACACAAATTATTTTCCACCCGGGAAGGATGAGCGCTTATATTTTAGCAGGTGGGCAAAGAGAGAGGAAATAATACTGCAAGATGTGATGAAGGGGAATAGTATATGCACTTATAGGGAGATTTCACAGGAATGGGGGCACAAACCACTAGACAAATGGAGACACACTCAAATCTTACATTTTACATAAGGTTTACCACAGCCATTACGAGGCATAACACAGCTCAGACCATTAGAGAAATTGCTAACATCACCGCAGAGTTTAGAGAGAAGGATATCCAAAATATATAAAATACTAAGACGGGAGGCGGATTATGGGTACCCGGTCTACCTTGAGAAATGGGAAAGGGAGTTAGGCCCAATAAGAAACGACGAGCATAGGGACAAAATAATCAAAATGGCATATTTATTGCCAAAAGACGTACAAACGATAGAAATGTCCTACAAGGTATTAGCAAGGTGGAATATGACCCCCCAAAGGGTACAGAAGATCAGAGGAGATGGCCCGTCCAACTGCTGGAGGGGTTGCACGGCACTGGGGTCTTTCAAACATCTTTGGTGGGACTGCCCTAAAATAACTACTTATTGGGATAAAATAATAGAAATAATATCAGAGGACATGGCAGCAATGGTTTGCATTTATGAAAATGGAGAGATACTGTTTAATGCTAGAGGGCAATGAGGACTGAGAATGAGTGGAGTGAGAGAAGGTGAGATGGTGGGGGTTTCTTTTTTTTTTTTTCTTTTTTTTTTTTCTGGGTTAGGGAGGGTGAGGGTTATGTTAAGTTATGGATAAATGGAATGATAAATATAGCAGTTTAAGTTATATACGTCTTAAAAGATTGATATTTGTATAACTATGTATGAAATGTATTGCATTAAACTTCAAAATAAAAAATATATATAAAAAAAACTGTCAATTGTGTGGTTGTGCAACATTGTACCCAAACAATATTTATATAATTTTTTTCAAATAGAGATTTTTGTTGGTGGTATTTGATCACTGCTGTGTTTTTTTGTTTTGCAATATAAATGGAAAAATACCGGGATTGTCTCCATCCCATGTCCTCCTCCATCCCATCTCCTCCTCCTCCAGGTCCATCTCCTCTATCCCATGTCCTCCTCCTCCTCCTGTCCCATTTTCTCCATCCCATGTCTTCCTCCTCCATCCCATGTCCTCCTCCTCCAGGAGAATAATTCTGCACAGACATAATGAACAGACACAATTAGCAGTGCATGAACACAGTGTCATATCCTAGGATCACACTACAGACGTTCAGAAACCTGTCATTTTAAAGTATAACTAAATCCACATTGTTATCTAAGTTTTGGAGTAGTAAGTAGTGAAGGGTTAAACCCTCCTCCCCCTTTTGGTGACAACTCCATTTTTTTCCTTTGGGTCACCAGGGCAAAGAGCTCCCTGTGCCAGTGGCCCCATATGAAAATCCAAAACTTTGAGTTGTCCCCAGAGCAGGAAAAGAGAGTAAACTTCCAAAGGGGACTCCAGTTCTGGTGACAACTGTCTCCAAGGGCATTTCCCTTTCACTATCTGTTGTGTCTATGGCACCTCACAATCGGACACAGATAGTAAAAAATAAATAAATGGGGTTTTAACTCTTCCGCAATTTAGCCAAAATGGAAAAAAAAGTGCCTCCTTTATATGTACCTTTTATACATAACTAGAACATCTAACAGAGTTATATCATTGCAGGAGATGTCCCCTCACTTCGTGTCTTAGTGTCACCAGAACAAGAAGTGGGGGAATCTCACTGTAAGATCATAGCTTGCAATTGTTGCCTTATAATGTCCATATTATATATTTATTGTATTTAATATATATATGGAAACAATTACTGGCTATATCCCCACAGTGAGATTCCCTCACTTCCTGTCCTGGTGTCACCAAGACAGGAAGTGAGGGGAAATCTCCTGCAATGACATAACCCTGTTAGATTTAAACTATATATAAAGGCAGCCTTTTTTTTTCATTTTGACTAAATTATGGAAAACCACATTCATTTTTTTCCCCATCTGTGTCCCACAGATTTTAGGAAAAAAGTATAGGTTATGAACTGTGCATTTTAGCAGCTTCAGGGAAACACTCTATTTTTTATCCTCTCTTACCTCGATCTCTGCAGCAGATGAATTCTTTCCCACCAACATGGGGTTGGATACCAAAGACAGGAGTAACAGCCTCCGGCGTCTCTCCTGCCTAATGTCTCCTCCGGCTCCTCTCTCTTGCATACTTGCTGGTCGCCAAGGCCCAGGTCCCTGGAGATTCTCGAGCCCCCTACATGTGTATTACCCCCCTAATGGCGACCCTGCTGGGGGCAATCCACTGACATCACCAGTGACATTAATACAGTGATCAGTGATAATACTATACACTGTCACTATACTAATGACACTGGCTGGGAAGAGGCTACCATCTAGGGTGATTAGGGGTTAAATGTGTGCCTAACTAAGTGTAATGTGTGTAACGTGTGCTGCTTTTACTAATAGATCTTTCAGTTTCTCATCCCTGCTTTGTACATAGATCGGTGTTGTTTGTCAACATAGAGCTCTGGGCTGTGATTGTACACAACCAATCAGTAGGTCTCGGCCGTAAATCACTGGCTGGGACTTGCTGACAGGCTCCCGCTGTGTACAATCACAGTGGGTGGCGGCCGGGGAGTGGGCAGTGACAGGTACATCGCTTTACCTACACCATCTACAGTACATTAAGGTGGGCAGAAAGTGGTTAAAAAAAACAGCACACAGACCCCTCCAAGGGTATGCTATGTATTTTTGGAGACCTTTGGAGGTTTTTTTTTTTTAAGAAGTTTGCAATCAATGTCAGCAATTTAAACAAATGTGTGAGATCCCCTTAATAACCATGCAAGACCCTTAATCCAAGCATGCAGCCTGGCTGGCCAGGAAAGGGGGGGACGGGGCTCACTGACCGAAATGTGATCTTAATTTCTGTAAGAGAATAACACCTGTATCTTCAGCTTCATCTAATGGCCAAAACTATAGTAACTAGTTACAGTAAGTCCCCCATAAGTATTTGATACACCGCCGATTTTGAAGGTTTTCCTACTTACAAAGCATGTAGAGGTCTGTCATTTTTATCATAGGTACTCTTCAACTGCGAGAGACAGAATCTATAACAAAAATCCAGAAAATCACATTGTATGATTTCTAAATAATTAATTTGCATTTTATTACATGACATAAGTATTTGATCACCTACCAACCAGTAAGAATTACGGCTCTCACAGACCTGTTATTTTTTCTTTAAGAAGCCCTCCTGTTCTCCACTCATTACCTGTATTAACTGCACCTGTTTGAACTCGTTACCTGTATAAAAGACACCTGTCCACACACTCAATCAAAGAGACTCCAACCTCTCCACAATGGCCAAGACCAGAGAGTAGGGATGGCCGAACGGTTCGCCCCGGCGGTCGTTTCGTGGCAAATTTCGGCTGTTCGCCATCCGCTCGATCGGCGGACTATTGCCGCCGTTCGCCTGGCGGACTTGCGTGTTTACTGTGTAAAAGAACTTTGACCTATGATGACACATCCATCATGGGGTACAGGACAGCCAATTGAGACATTACAGCACATGGACACTTGGACATTCCCCCTAACTTATAAATAGACCCGATCCGACGGCCATTTTACATTCTTTCTACTGTCACTATAGGGAGAGGTTGCTGTGTGGAGCAGGGAGAGACTTCAGTGACCCAAATCGCTAGCTATTAGGTCCACAAAAGTTCTTTTAAGGACTGGTATCATGGTATAGGTGTTAGGTGTAGTTCAGGATATAGGTTTGAGGCAGTGCTGTGCTAGTGATTGTTGCAGCATCCTGAGTGTCTTTTGTCAGTGTAGAGAAAGGGACAGGACGCTGTGCGCTGCAGGGACAGTCAGTTTAATCATTAGCTGTTACTATTAGGTCCACAAAAGTGCTATTCAAGTTATTGTTCCAGCAGCCTCTGTTTTGTCAGTTTAAATAGGGACAGGCAGGAAGCTGTGTGTGAGGCAGTGAGGGACAGTCAGTTTAATCAGTAGCTGTTACTATTAGGTCCACAAATGTTATTTTCAGGACTGGTATGGTAATAGGCTTGTACAAGTATAATATTCTTTCTTCCAAATATAGAAAGAATATTATACTTGACTGCTGCCCTTCTGCTGCAGTAGTCCTTTATCAGTATAGGGACTGAGGTACAGTCTGCTAATCATTCACAACCTACTTGTTCCACGAAAGTCCTTATAAGGACTGGTAAGGTCTAGGGTACTACAGTACATAGGGTTGCGTGAGGTACAGTCTGCTATTCCTTAAGGACTGGTATAGGTCCACAATACATAGGGTTGAGGTGCACTACTGTGACTGCTACCCTACTGCTGCAGTAGTCCTTTATCAGTATAGGGACCGAGGTACAGTCTGCTAATCATTCACAACCTACTTGTTCCACAAAGGTCCTTATAAGGACTGGTAAGGTCTAGGGTACTACAGTACATAGGGTTGAGTGAGGTACAGTCTGCTATTCCTTAAGGACTGGTATAGGTCCACAATACATAGGGTTGAGGTGCACTACTGCTGACTGCTGTCCTTCTGCTGCAGTAGTCCTTTATCAGTATAGGGACTGAGGTACAGTCTGCTAATCATTCACAACCTACTTGTTCCACAAAGGTCCTTATAAGGACTAGTAAGGTATAGAGTACTACAGTACATAGGGTTGAGTGAGGTACAGTCTGCTATTCCCTTAAGGACTGGTATAGGTCCACAATACATAGGGTTGAGGTGCACTACTGCTGACTGCTGTCCTTCTGCTGCAGTAGTCCTTTATCAGTATAGGGACCGAGGTACAGTCTGCTAATCATTCACAACCTACTTGTTCCACAAAGGTCCATATAAGGACTGGTAAGGTCTAGGGTACTACAGTACATAGGGTTGAGTGAGGTACAGTCTGCTATTCCCTAAGGACTGGTATAGGTCCACAATACATAGGGTTGAGGTGCACTACTGCTGACTGCTGCCTTACTGCTGCAGTAGTCCTTTATCAGTATAGGGACTGAGGTACAGTCTGCTAATCATTCACAACCTACTTGTTCCACAAAGGTCCTTATAAGGACTGGTAAGGTATAGGGTACTACAGTACATAGGGTTGAGTGAGGTACAGTCTGCTATTCCTTAAGGACTGGTATAGGTCCACAATACATAGGGTTGAGGTGCACTACTGCTGACTGCTGCCCTACTGCTGCAGTAGTCCTTTATCAGTATAGGGACTGAGGTACAGTCTGCTAATCATTCACAACCTACTTGTTCCACAAAGGTCCTTATAAGGACTGGTAAGGTATAGGGTACTACAGTACATAGGGTTGAGTGAGGTACAGTCTGCTATTCCGTAAGGACTGGTATAGGTCCACAATACATAGGGTTGAAGTGCAGTACTGCTGACTGCTGTCCTTCTGCTGCAGTAGTCCTTTATCAGTATAGGGACCGAGGTACAGTCTGCTAATCATTCACAACCTACTTGTTCCACAAAGATCCTTATAAGGACTGGTAAGGTATAGGGTACTACAGTACATAGGGTTGAGTGAGGTACAGTCTGCTATTCCTTAAGGACTGGTATAGGTCCACAATACATAGGGTTGAGGTGCACTACTGCTGACTGCTGCCCTTCTGCTGCAGTAATCCTTTATAAGTATAGGGACTGAGAGTTTTGTCACAGGGTCATTTAAAAAATGACAGGCAGAGGAAGAGGCAGGCCCTTCCACAGGGGTGGTAGGGGTAGGGCAGGAGCAACAGGATGAGCCAAAGTGGGAAGTTGCAGAAGGTGCGTTCAATTACTTTAAAGGACGCACCAGACTTGGTTGAGTGGCTCACTCAGCCTTACTCTTCTGCACCCTCCTCATCCTCTTGATCTGCACCCTTCTTCACTCTCTGCTATGTGCACCCCCAAAGACACTACCACCAACAACATCACCACCACCACCACATACCTTCTGCTTGAGTCACAGGAATTATTTTCCGATCCATATCAAGACATTTCTGATGCGCAGCCACTCTTGGTATTGGATCAGGAAGAGGAGGTAGCAACAACCGCCACTCAGCAGTCTGACGACAGTACCCAGATCAGCCCAAGGAGGAGGTTGGTCCCCGGTGTTGCTGCCTACTCCAAGATCTCTACTTATAGCGGTGGGGAAGGTGACGTCAATGATGATGTGTCTAGTGATGTCACGTGGGTGCCCACAAGAGAGGAAGAGGAGGGGAGTTCAGAGGGAGATATGGACCAGCAGATAGGGAGGAAAAGCAGGAATAACTTACATTGCACAGGAGGGACAAAGCAGACTGCAAATGTATCAGGAGCGAGTCATCGACCATGTACGGTCACATCTGGCGCTCCCAGGACACCGGCACATGGCTCCGCAGTGTGGGCTTTTTTTAACGTGTCCGCTGCTGACAATAGTGTTGCCATCTGCAATCTTTGCAGTCAACGCATTAGTCGCGGTAAGCCCAACACTCACCTAGGGACGACCGTCTTAAGAAGGCACATGAGCAGCCATCACCGAGCCCAGTGGGAGCAACGGAACACACAAAGCCACACTCCAGGCTCTCACCGTCCAGCCTCGTCTTCTACTTCTCCTTCTCCTCTCTCCTCACTATTGTCCTCCACTCCACCTTCCATCACGCCAAGCTCACGTTTTTCTGCAAAAAGGCAGTCTTCCGTGGGCCTAATGTTCGAGCGTAAAAAAATGATGACGCCGGATAACCCTCTTGCCCAACGGTTGACGGATGGCTTGTCAGAACTCATAGCCCGCCAACTACTGCCATATAAACTGGTGGACTCGGAGGCCTTTCGAAAATTTGTGGCCATTGGAACACCACAATGGAAGGTCCCAGGAAGGAAGTATTTCTCACAGAAGGGCATCCCAGAGCTATATGGCCATGTTCAGCGGCAAGTGAATGTATCTCTGGCACACAGTGTCGGTGCCAAGATACATCTGACCACAGACACGTGGTCTAGCAAACACGGGCAGGGAAGGTATATCACTTTTACTGCCCACTGGGTGAACCTTCTGACGGCCGTCAAGCATATAACCCGTGGCACCCGTGTAGATTTGGTTTTACCGCCACAGATTGCATGCAGGCCTGGCTCTTCTTCTCCTCCTCCTCCTACTCCATCCTCCTCCCTCTCCTCCTCGGCTGACTCCTCCTTTTCCGCTGCTAGCGTCTCTTCCGCTGAACCGCCCAAGCTCCCCAGAACCTATTCGACATGCCAGGTGAGACGTTGCCATGCCGTGCTGCGTCTGTTGTGCCTGGAAGCCAAGAGCCACACTGGCCCGGCACTCCTTTCAGCTTTGCGTTCACAGGCAGATCAGTGGCTAACACTGCTCAATTTGACAGTTGGTAAAGCGGTGTGTGACAACGGTGCCAATCTGCTTAGCGCATTGAAACAGGGAAAAATTACGCACGTGCCATGCATGGCACACGTCTTAAACTTGGTCGTGCAGAGATTCGTTGTCAAATACCCTGGGGTCTAGGACATCTTGTGGCTGGCAAGGAAAATCTCGGCCCATTTCAGAAGTTCTTACACAGCCATGGCTCGCTTTGCTGACATTCAGCGGCGACACAATCTGCCGGTCAGACGTCTTATTTGCGATTGGCTGACGCGATGGAACTCAACCTTCTATATGCTTGATAGGCTGCTCCAGCAGAAACGTGCAGTTAACGTCTACCTGTATGAACTCTGCGGCAGAACAGGTTCTGGGGAGCTGGGTTTTTTTTCACAGCGCCAGTGGCTGCTCATGCAGACTTCTGCGGCCATTTGAGGAGATCACCAAACTGGTCAGTCGCAGCCATGGTGCCATCAGTGACATGGTACCTTATGCCTTCTTTATGGAGCGTGCATTGCGTCGTGTCATTGATCAAGCTGTGGAGGAGCAGGAGCGGGAAGATGAGGAAGTCGCAATGCTGGATGAATTCCCAGGGGGGGCTACTCTATCTGAGACAAGTGAACAACAGGAGTCTGAAGAGGAGTCAGAGGAGGATGGTGCCGGGTCGGATGAGGAGGAGCAAGAAGAGCATGCTTTAAACCTTTCTGGGATCCCTGTTGTTGTGCGTGGATGGGGAGAGGAGAATGAAGAGGACGACATTATCCTGGATGATGAGCAGGAGCCAGGCCACCACACCGCTTCCAGTTTAGTGCAAATGGGGGCCTTCTTGCTCCAGTGTTTTAATAGGGACCCCCGTATAAAAAGCAGACCCCCGGTACAAACACAAAATGGCGGAAATGTTACCGCCGTCACAGAGGGCTGTCAGAATGCAGCACTTCCAGGCCTGGCTTCGAGAAATGCTGCATTCTGCTTTTGCATGCGCTAGCAGAGGAGCAATTCCCACTCCCAGAGAAGGAGTTGCGGGTACCAATCCAATAGCGCCTGCAAGAAGAGGCCGGTTTGAAGATGTGTTGGTGACTTCGGATATGAGGTCATTCTTTCAGCCGACCCATCGACAGGTGTCATCCGGATCCAGCATCAGGGAACGCCTAGACCGTCAGGTGTCCGACTACATCGGGTTAACGGCCGATGTGGACGCTCTGAGGAGTGATGAACCCCTGGACTACTGGGTGGGCAGGCTTGACCTCTGGCCAGAGCTTGCCCAATTTGCAATCGAACTGTTGGCTTGCCCCTCGTCCAGTCCGAAAGGACGTTCAGCGCAGCGTACTCGCCTAGCTCACGACAGTGTTAACAACCTCACATTTCTAAAAATAAAAAAGGCATGGTTTTCGGAGGAATTCAACACATGTGACCAGTAGACCATGTATATGTCTATAAACAATTTTTTTAATCAAGCACACAGACCTTCTTTCTTCATTTGGCTCACTTCCTTGTCCAAAAAAAGCACACTGTACTATATGCCCGTACCCTCCTGTTTGAAGAGGTTGAGCGGTGTCATATTTCTACTGGGGCTGCTTATTATGAGGGGCTCCCACCATCCCTGTGCTGTGCTGACTTCCTCCTGGGGCCGCTTATTATGAGGGGCTCCCACCATCCCTGTGCTGTGCTGACTTCCTCCTGGGGCTGTACCTCTGCTGTGCATATTATGAGGGGCTCCCACCATCCCTGTGCTATGCTCATTATGAGGGGCTCCCACCATCCCTGTGCTCTGCTGACTTCCTCCTGGGGCTGCTTATTATGAGGGGCTCCCACCATCCCTGTGATATGCTGACATCTTCCTGGGGCTGCTTATTATGAGGGGCTCCCACCATCCCTGTGCTGTGCTGACTTCCTCCTGGGGCTGCTTATTATGAGGGGCTCCCACCATCCCTGTGCTATGCTGACATCCTCCTGGGGCTGCTTATTATGAGGGGCTCCCACCATCCCTGTGCTGTGCTGACTTCCTCCTGGGGCTGTACCTCTGCTGTGCATATTATGAGGGGCTCCCACCATCCCTGTGCTATGCTCATTATGAGGGGCTCCCACCATCCCTGTGCTATGCTCATTATGAGGGGCTCCCACCATCCCTGTGCCTTGCTGACTTCCTCCTGGGGCTGCTTACGGTGCAGGTGTCAGTGCTGTATATCATGGTGCTGGTGTCAGTGCTGTATATCACGGTGCTGGTGTGAGTGCTTTAGGTCACGCTGCTGATGTCAGTGCTCTCTATCACGGTGCTCGTGTCGGTGCTGTATATCACGGTGCTGGTGTCAGATCACTCTATCACGGTGCAGGTGTCATTGCTGTATGTCACGCTGCTGATGTCAGTGCTCTCTATCACGGTGCTGCTGTCAGTGCTGTATATCATGGTGCTGGCGTTAGTGCTTTATGTCACGCTGCTGATGTCAGTGCTCTCTATCATGGTGCTGGTGTCAGATCACTCTATCACGGTGCAGGTGTCATTGCTGTATGTCACGCTGCTGATGTCAGTGCTCTCTATCACGGTGCTGCTGTCAGTGCTGTATATCATGGTGCTGGTGCTAGTGCTTTATGTCACGCTGCTGATGTCAGTGCTCTCTATCACGGTGCTGGTGTCAGATCACTCTATCACGGTGCAGGTGTCATTGCTGTATGTCACGCTGCTGATGTCAGTGCTCTCTATCACGGTGCTGGTGTCAGATCACTCTATCACGGTGCAGGTGTCATTGCTGTATGTCACGCTGCTGGTGATCATCTCCTGCACCCTCTTCTTTGCCTACCCTGACCTTCCCTCTCCTCCATTGCCTTCATGCGCTCCACAGTCCTGAATTGTCACAACAATTTCCCATATAAAAAAAGAATGCTTGTAGTTGTCGATCCCAGATTCACCTCATACATGTGTTATGTCATTGGCCATGTGGTGGGACTATGTTTGCACAGCTAGTAATTATTTTGTGGCTGCAAATTTGACCTGTAGGTTTGCAAAGTTTGCCTCCCATTGAAGTCAATGGGGCCCGCAGCGAACGTTACGGTTCGCAAACTATCGGCCGCGTTTGCGGTCCGCGTGCGCGAAACGTCCCATCGGAAGTTCGTCCATCACTACCAGAGAGCTGTGTAAGGACATCAGGGATACAATTTTAGACCTGCACAAGACTGGGATGGGCTACAGGACAATAGGCAAGCAGCTTGGTGAGAAGGCAACAACTGTTGGTGCAATTATTAGAAAATGGAAGAAGTTCAAGATGAGGGTCAATCTCCCATGGTCTGGGGCTCCATGAAAGATCTCACCTCGTGGGGCATCAATGATCACGAGGAAGGTGAGGGATCAGCCCATAACTACTTGACAGGACCTGGTCAATGACCTGAAGAGAGCTGGGACCACAGTCTCAAAGAAAATCATTAGTAACACACTACACCGTCATGGATTAAAATCCTGCAGTGCACACAAGGTCCCCCTGCTCAAGTCAGCGCATATCCAGGCCCGTCTAAAGATTGCCAATGACCATCTGGATGATCCAGAGGAGGAATGGGAGATAGTCATGTGGTCTGATAAGACAAAAATAGAGCTTTGTGGTCTAAACTTCACTCGCCGTGTTTGGAGGAAGAAGAAGGATGAGTGCAACCCCAAGAACACCATCACAACTGTGAAGCATGGAGGTGGAAACATCATTCTTTGAGGCTGATTTTCTGTAAAGGGGAAAGGACGGCTTCACCGTATTGAGGGGAGGGTGGATGGGGCCTTGTATCTCTGGATTTTTGTTTTAGATTCTGTCTCTCATAGTTGAAGAGTACCTATGATAAAAATGACAGACCTCGACATGCTTTGTAAGTAGGAAAACCTGCAAAATCGGCAGTGTATCAAATACTTGTTCTCCCCACTGTAGGCTGTGAGTGCTGATCAGTATGTTTTGGTGGGGGAGTCTTGCTGCCAGAACACAAAGGCACAGCAGTGGAGATCACTGCACCAACATGGCTTGTGTTGGTATGACGATCTGTTTTTTTTTTGTTTGGCCTGCTGGACTGCACTTACCAGGTCCACACCTACCCCATCCAGGGCACCTGGAAAGTATTTACATTTTCCACATTTTGTCATGTTACAACCTTATTCATAGATGAATTCAATTTATTATTTTCCTCAAAATTCTACAAACAATACCCTACAATGACGACATGAAAGAAATTTGTTTGAAATCTTTGCAAATTTATTAAAAATAAAAAGCAAAAAATATCTCATGCACAGAAGTATTCACAGCCTTTGCTCAATACTTTGTTGAAGCACCTTTTTCACCAATTACAGCATTAAGTCTTTTTGAGTATGATTCTGCAAGCTTGGCACACCTATTTTTGTGCAGTTTCTCCCATTCTTCTTTGCAGGCACATTCAAGCTCCATCAGGTTGGATGGGAAGTGTCGGGCACACCCAAATCTGGGCTCTGACTGGGCCATTCAAGGACATTCACAGAGCTGTCCCATAGCCACTCCTTTGTTGTCTTGGGTGTTTGCTTAGGGTCATTGTCAGGGATTTTTTTCACAGAGAATAGGTGCAGGAACTCAACCATGCCCGCCACACTCACATACCTGCCAAATGGCATCAAATAGTAGCTCTTCCTTCTGCATACAACCCCCTCCCTCCACTGCCCTCATTTTCTCCCCCCTCTTTAAAAGCCCCACCATCTGTCATATATCTTACCTTTGCTGCAATATTAAGCTGAAACACCTATCCAGCTGTAGTAACTCCCAGCATACTATACTATACTACAGTCACTTGCAAGGGAGATTATGCAGTAGGAGCATCAACAACTGGTCACCAGGGAAAAAATGAAGACCACAGAGGGTGCAGCCTACCATGTGCCCTCTCCTGTCCATGACTGCACTGAACCCCGGGCACCTGTTCTGTATCTCCCTTGTCCCTGTCCGACACTCAGTGGGCAGGGCCAGATTAAGAACATCATGGGCCTGGTGCTGAGGATTTTGGTGGGGCCTTTTATAAACAATAAATAAAAATGCAAACTATTTTTTGTTATAACAAATTAAATTAAAGAGAGAGAGGAAGGATGAGAGAGAGAGAGAGAGAGAGAGAGAGAAAGGGGATGAAAGAGGTGTGAGGGGTAAGGGAGGGAGGATGAGAGAGAAAGGGGGGGGTGAGATAAAGAGGATGCACATGAGCATGTCTGGGAATGGCATCAAGGCAGCCTGGCCAAGGCAAGTGACCGAAGGCACAAAACCCAGAAGGAAGACCGGGTGAAGATGGAAGTGCCCGGGCCCTGCCGTATTGATCACAGCACAGCACTGGAGGGCTCAGTCTGACCATTTAAGTGTGCCCTAATGTGCTAATATGCTGTGCATATTTGTACATTATGGCATAACCTACCCCAGGGCCTCAAAAGAGTAGTAATGTTAGAAAAGTTTACTACCTCTTTAATATCACAGGAGTCTCTCATGGGGACCCCTACTGACCCTGTGGCCCTTGGGCAGTGCCTAAGTGCATAGTTGTCAACATTTCAAAAATAATTTCAGGGACGCTTTTTTTACAAGTGCTATATTTAGAGTAGCTGACATCCCCCGTGTTCCTCTATACATCACAATAGTAATTACAAAATTAAATAAGTACTAATAATGGGGCAGAACAAATATGAGGACTGGGAGATTTCCTTTGGTTGAACTGACAAAAGTGCCCATTCTAGAGCTGGTAACATTGAGGATATTCAGTATAATTTTAAAGAACAGTTTTTGTGGGTAAGAGGCATATGGGAGGAGTATGGATGGTATAAAAGTGGGAAGTATGTGCAGGTGAGGGAGAGGAATGTGGAGAGTCTAACAGTGGACACTATGCACATGAGAGGAGTGCAGAGGGTATGGCAGTGGGCAGTATGCACAGCAGAGCAGTATAGAGGGTATGACATTGGGCACTATGTATAAGAGAAGAGTGAGGAGGGTATGACAGTGGGCACTATGTACAGAAGAGAAGTGTGGAGAGTAGGACAGTAAGCAGTAATTACAGGAGAGGAGTGTGAAGGGAGGGTATAACGGTGGGCACTATGTATAGGAGAGAAGTGTTGGAGGTATGACAGTGGGCACTATTTATAGGAGAGGAGTGTGGAGGGTATGACAGTGAGTAGTATGTACAGGAGAGGAGTGTGGAGGGTATGACGGTGGGCACTATGTATAGGAGAGGCATGTGGAGGGTACGACAGTGGGCACTATTTACAGGAGAGAAGTGTATGACAGCGGGCACTATGTACAAGAGAGGAGTGTGTAGGATATGACAGCAGGCGTTATGTATAGGAGAGAAGTGTGGAGGGTATGACAGTGAGCAGTATGTACAGGAGAGAAGTGTGGAAAGTATGACAGTGGGCACTATGTATAGGAGAGAAGTGTGGAGAGTATGACAGTGGGCACTATGTATAGGAGAGGAGGATGAAGTAATCTGGGAAGGAAAAATGTAAAGGTTTGTGGAAGGATGTTTAGGGACTGTGTAGTGGTTAAGCGGGCCATACATGGATTGAAATTACACCAATTAAGCAGACACCAGCCATAGTCGATCTATGTATGGGCTAGCTGGTTTTACACAAGTCAACCTATTAACCGACTTGAGTACAACCAGCCTGTCAGGTTTTCCCCAAAACAATCAGTGCTGCCAGCTATAGTTAGCAACACTAATCATTGTATTCACTGGCAGAACACAATAACACTGCGGGAGTGATTGCCACATTCACAGGTCATCAGGTGAGAGGGTGTGTGGGAACAGGCTGAGGAGAGATACTAGTCAGTCCCTGGGTAGGCACTGGTTAGTATCAGAGCCAGATACACACAGGTTACATACGCCACGATCGTTAGAGCGAGAGCAATAATTCTAGCACTAGACCTCCTCTGTAACTCTAAACATGTAACCTGTAAAAAAATGTAAAGCATCGCTTAGTACACAACAAAAAATCGTGCTAACTTTAGTGTTTTTTTTTTTTTTATGAATGAAACAGTTTCTTTCCAAAAAAAAGTTTGAAAAATTGCTGCGCAAATATCGTGTAACGTACAAAGTTGCAAAGACCACCATTTTATTCCATAGGGTGTCTGCTAAAATAAGGTATAATGCTTGAGGGTTCTGAGTCATTTTCTAGCATAAAAAAATGATGATTTTTACATGTAGGAGAGAAGTCTCAGAATGGGCATGGGTGGCAAGGGGTTAATTATCATAAGTAATATACAAATAATTATTATAAGCACTGTGAGTTCATCCTCTCAGGCCGTGTACACACGCGGGGACTGTTCGCCCAACTTTGTCCATCAAACAGTTTCGGCAAACAGTCCGCTCAAAATTAGCATGGACGGACATGGCCACACACGACGTACGAACAGTTTGCTGAAACCGTGCGCGATGACGTGAACGGCACGTACGACGGGACGAAAAATACGACGTCCTATACACTGCATTATAACTTTCGGCGTGAAAATCCTTTCTGAGCATGCGCGCAACTTTGTTTGACGAACAAGCCTACACACGCGGGGACTGTCCGCTGAAACAAGGTTTCAGCGGACAGTTTTTCGGAATTTCCGAAAAACCTTGTTCAGCGGACTGTTCGCTGAAACTGTCCACTGAAAGCCCACACACGAGCGGACTGTCCGCTGAAACTTGGTTTCAGCGGACAGTTTCAGCGAACAGTCCCCGCGTGTGTACGCGGCCTCAGTCTGCTGCAGAGTGTTCCAGCTTGTATTTAACCACTTGCTTACTTGGCACTTAAACCCCCCTCCTGCCCAGACCAATTTTCAGCTTTCAGCGCTGATGCACTTTGAATGACAATTGCACGGCCATACAACACTGTATCCAAATGAAATTTTTATCATTTTTTTCCCCACAAATAGAGCTTTCTTTTGGTGGTATTTAATTACAGCTAGGAGTTTTATTTTTTGCTACACAAACAAAAAAAGATGCAAAAAATAAAAATTATGTTTAATAGTTTGTTATAAAATTTTGCAAACAGGTCATTTTTCTCCTTCATTGAAATGCGCTGATGAGGCGGCACTGGTGGGCACTGATAGGCTGCACTGATAGGCACAGTTAAGGCGACACTAATAGACACAGATAAGGTGGCACCGATAGGCACAGATAAGGCAGTACTGATGGGCACAGATAAGGCGGCACTGATGGGCAAAGATGGGCACAGATAAGATGGCACTGATGGGTGGCACGGATGGGTGGCACTAAGGGGCACTGATAGGTACCACTTATAGTTGGGACTGATGGGCACTGATAGGTGGCTCTGATAGGTGGCACTGCTGGGCACTGATGGGCACTGGCAGATGACACTGATGGGCACGGATATGTGGCACTGAGGTGCAGCACTGTTGTTGAAGCAGATTGTGGGCACTGATAGGTGGCACTGTGGGCACTGATGTATGGCACTTATGTATGGCACTATGGGCACTGATGGGTGGCACTGCTGGGTGGCACTTTTTTTAATATCTGGGTGGTACTGGCAGGGGGCAGGTGGGCACTGATAAGCTGGCCGTGATCGGGACTAATGTCCCCATCACGGCCGCCGGTGATCGGCTTTTTTTTTCTCTCCTCGCGCTGTCAGCGCGAGAAAGAAAAATAGCCGATTACGGCTCTGTTTTGTCACATGATCAGCTGTCATTGGCTGACAGCTGATCACATGGTAAGGGGTCGGGATCGACCCCTTGCTCCGATCCGTGATCAGGCGAGTCTCATAGACTCGCCGATCGTGCACGGGACGGCGTCAATAGACGTAGTCCCGGCAAAGCAGGTCCACGCTGTAGCCGTCATTCGGCTATAGCGCGGATCTCTAGTGGTTAAACTGGCCGCTCTGTATGTAGCTTCTGACAGGCTGCGCAAGGAGCTCCGTATCTCCGGAACCATAGATGATAGAAGCCCCATATTTTAACCAGTGCTGGAGTGGGTCTTTAGCTACTTATCCCCCCCCCCCCCCAAATATGGGGTCTCTGTGAGGATTGATCACCAAGCTACAATCCTTGAAGTCAATCTCTTTTTTTTTTGGGCAAATGGGCCTATCTTGAGAAAGGGGCCTGGAGCTGCAGCTCCAATAGCCCCTATGTTAAGCCGGCCCTGTCAGTGGGATCTGCACAGGAGATCTGACCTGTGGGAGCTACTAGGAGATAAGCTATCACTTGTAAATGCAGAAGCTGGACTTCAGCGTTACCAAGTGATAGTGGTGAGCAGGGAGCAGAAGACCTGAGCCAGAGGTGATGGAACTGAGTTCCCTCTAGTTCCTGCTGAAAAAAAGCACTGGTCGTTGTCCTGTTGGAAGATGAACCTTCACTCCAGTCTGAGGTCCAGAGCGCTCTGGAGCAGGTTTTCATCAACGATATCTCTGTATATTACTGCATTCATCTTTCCCTCGATCCTGTCTAGTCTCCCAGTTCCTGCCACTGAAAAACATCCCCACAGCATGATGCTGCCACCACCATGCTTCATTGTAGTGGTGGTAATGGCAAGGTGATGAGTAGTGCCTGGTTTCCTCCAGACATGAGGCTTGGCTTTCAATGTTTGTTTCATCAGTCCAGAGAATTTTGTTTCTCATAGTCTGAGAGTCCTTCAGGTGCCTTTTGGCAAGCTCCAGGCGGGCTGTCATGTGCCTTTTACTGAGGAGTGGCTTCCATCTTGCCACTCTACCATACAGGCCTGATTGGTGGAGTGCTGAAGAGATGGTTGTCTTTCTGGAAGGTTCTTCTTTTGTCCACAGAGAAACGCTGGAGCTTTGTCAGAGTGACCATTGGGCTCTTGGTCTCCACCCTGATTAAGGCCCTTCTCCCCCGATCGCTCTGATTGGCCGGGCGCTCACTCTGAGAAGAGTCCTGGTGGTTCCAAACTTCTTCCATTTACAGATGATGAAGGCCACTGTGCTCATTGGGACCTTTAATGCTGCAGATTTTTTTCTGTACCCTTCCCCAGATCTCTGTCTTGATAAAATCCTGTCTTGGACATCTACAGACAATTCTATGGCATTTATGGCTTGGTTTGTCCTCTGACATGTACTGTTAACTGTGGGACCTTATATAGACAGGTGTGTGCCTTTCAAAATCATGTCCAATCTACTGAAAAAGTAGAACTTCAGTATAAACATCTCAAGGATGATCAGTGGAAACAGGGTGCATCTGAGCTCAATTTTGAGTGTCTCGGCAAAGGCTGTGAATACTTATGTTAAATGTGATTTTTTTAATTGATTTTTTTTAAAGGGGAGGTCCAGCCTCGGTGAAATTTTTTTTATTTTTTTATTTTATTTTTTTTAGCTGCTAACTTTTAATATTAGGGCACTTACCTGTTCAGAGAGCCCGCAATGTCAGCACCCCATACACATTTATGTTGCAGCTGTTTTCCATGATTATGGACAAAGACAAACCCCAGGGGACACCTATTTTTTATTTTGATTCCATCCATCCTTTGGTTGACACCTGGAGGAGCCCTGCTAGATCCACTCCCTCAGTCCCCTTGCTATGCTCGTGCCACTGCCATTGTTTGGGAAGCTAGCCTGTTGCACCTTGGTATTGCCTATTGGTAAGTGTGGGACCTAATACTGGTAAGGTCCCCCTTCCTCATCATGTTGTCTAATGATGCACATTATAATAGCACATACCTATAATTGATGTTTTTCTATTTTAGATACACTGCTAATGTACCATTTCCTAAAGAAGCGAGCATTGACTCGCTAAACACGTAGAGTTTTAGATGTCATGTATCATATTATATGGATCTTTGCAACAGATGTGTTCACATCATATTATGTATCCTACCCATTACCAACAGTTTTTACCTTTGATGTAAAACCATGTATGATTACCTTTATATACTCAATAAAGTAACTTTTTACATATGTTGGCCTCACAGTGTTCATCTGTACAAAGTCCCAGGGCAAAAAAAAACAAAATTTTGTTTCTGTTATGTATTATTTAGGGATGGAGGTGTATCAATGGTAGCATTAGACCTATTCTTTGCTTCTCTGAAAAATAAAGCATAGAGACATGGATAGGTGAGTTTTCTTGTAATATTACAATTCAATTTAATAGTGTTTTTGGTATGCGGTGTGCATACGCAGTGAAGAGACACTTTAAAGTGTAAGCTTCTTGGGGGCAGGATTGATGTGAATGTACAATATGTAAAAGTACTGCATAAATTGTTGGTGCTGCATAAATACCTATTATACAGTCACGTCTCCAGTGGCCCGGGTTTCCTACCTTCTCTCCGTTCCAGTACTGCAGTCTCTGCTGAAATCTTCAGCAATCAATACTTCTGGGGGTGTCAGATGCCTGTGTTGGCTACCATACTGTAATTTCAGTCTCCAACCGTTATGTATTTGTAAGACATGCCAATGACACAAGGGTCTGTGGGTAGAATCTCAAAAAACAGTGGGGGCCACAGGCATCCGACATACCTGGAAAAAATACCTGGAAAAAAGAAGTGCTTAAAGTGTTTCTCATGCCCCATACACGCGGTCGGATTTTCCGACAGAAAATATTAGATGGGAGCTTTTTGTCGGAAATTCCGACCATGTGTAGGCTCCATCGGACATTTTCCATCGGCAACAACAAAATCTGTTCTGGTAAATTCCGACGCACAAAGTTCCACGCTTGCCCAGAATCAAGCAAAAGAGCCGCACTGGCTGTTGAACCTTATTTTTCTTGGCTCGTCGTACGTGTTGTAAGTCACTGCATTCTTGACGTTCGCAATTTCCAACCAACTTTGTGTGACCATGTGTATGCAAGACAAGTTTGAGCCAACATCCGTCTGAAAAAATCCATGGATTTTGTTGTCAGAATGTCCGATCGTGTGTACGAGGCATAATGGTTTGATTTTTTTTTCTTAAAATAATAAACACCTCATATTTACTTGCAATGGTTTTGCACAGAGCAGCCCTGATCCTCCTATTCTCGGGCCCCCCGCTGCTTGCTCTGAGAGCACTTGTGCATGTTCACTCCCAAGCCACCTCTGCATGTCTATGGGACACACAGAGCATGGCTCAGTCCTACCACCCGCTCCCTCCTCACTGGCTGTGATTGGCTGCCGCTACTGTGTCTCAGCCAATAAGCAATGAGAGGCCCCAGAGAGCTGCTGCTCTCATGCACATCATGGATTGAGATCGGGCTCCAGTGAGTATTGGTGGGGCTGAGGGGGGTTTATTACCTTCATGCATAGAATCAGCAGTATATAGCAGTCTTGTGACTTCTATAAGTGTACAGCCGAGCACTGGTTAAAGCTTGTAGGAGGGGTTTTCATTCTCATCTGACTATCCTATGAGGATGCAGGACCTCGGACCCTCTGTCTGGGCAGTGCTGATTTGCCCTGTGCTGATCACATACACCCCCCCCCCCAAAAAAAAAAAAACTCTTTAGCAATACATACCAAACTGAGCATGTGCAGAGTACCCCGAGAATCTGATGGATTGGGTATAGTAAAAGAAGGGGAGGAACAGAGGAGAAATGATCAAACTAGAAAAACACCTCAGGTTCCACAGTGAGTATAACAGACATACTTTACTGCATATACAGACTGATTTTACTGTAGTGGGTTTAGTAACACTTTAATGGCCCTGTAAACAAATTTTCATGAAATTGTTTTTTACTGTGTTTTTCTGTCTCTTTGTAACATCCTCCATGAGCTTCTGAACCTCTCCTTTCCCCTTAACTTTTATTTATTTGCAACGAGCAGTACACCTTGTGGTCCTGCACTGTTCTATGCATACTACACATCCCATAGTCTCTAGTTCATCTCTTGAGTGGTCAAGAGAGAGTAGCTACATTCCCACATACAATGGAAACATGGACGTAGCACCCTTTAGTGTGCAACTAGTGTAGGAAAATTTACTTGGCTCATGGTAGTTGCATGAGCCTGTTAATTTGGGTGGGTTACTCCAGATCAGGCATGAGGGCTCTGCAAGGAAGGTCTCTGGTGCCTCCTTCTGGTTAAAGAAGCTTGGAGAAGCTCCTGGAAGTTAGTGGGCAGAGGGTAGGAGGTCCTGATCTGCATACTTGTGGGAACCTAGCCAATCCGAAGGCAGAAGGCACTGGCAGGGTGGTTGAGTCAGCCCTAAATATCATGGCGCCTGAGAAGCAGGGGAGTCGTGTGGAAGATGGAGTGCTGAGGTTGCTGTCGTGAGGCCTGGGAGGGGACCTCAGGGCTGGGGGCTCTACCTCTAGACAGGAGCTGAAGAAAGGAAGGGGAGGAAGCCTTAAAGAGGGATCTCCATTACCTCCATTACCTCTTGTGCAGAAGACATCCTGGCTATTATGGGAAGATCTGGACAGTAGGAGGCCTGAAAAGAAGTTTTGCACAGTGCAGCAGGAATCAAGGGATAGTGTGAGTACCTTAGCACACACAAGGGCATACAAAGGGAGAGACTGCCAGATGTAGCATACTTTCCAGGAACAATGTCATGCTCGATCCTAATCCCTTGTTCTGGGGCATTATTAAGAGCAGCAAGGTGGGGTGGTGGTCACTATACTCCTACATACAGGGGGAGCTATATTAATACGGGAACTTTTTTTTTACCTTAACGCAATGAATACGTTAAGGTAAAAAAATGTTTAGATTTTAAAATCACTTTCAGAAACTTTTATAGAATTAGCTCAGCTCACTCCTGAATTCTTTATATAGACAAATGAAACAGGCTGATAGCCATGGGGAACGAACTGTAATGTAGAAGGCAGAAAAAAAACATGAAACAACCAATTTCTATAACATGAACTAACCTTCTAGACATTGATTTTGAGTTTAGGAACGCTGCTTATGTGTTTGGCATTAGCAGGCGCTCTGCTCTAAGCGTCTTGTTAAGTTCGTAGGGGAGTGCTAGCTAAACTACATTTCATTAAACCAAAAAAAGATACATTTATCTTCATTTTGTACTGCAAGTATTCTCAGAAGGGTAACAAACGAAATCTTATAAAAACAGGCTAAAAGGAAAGTTATTCCATTTTCACCTAACACTTTATTAAAGTGGTATTAATCCCACAACCAAACAATTAAAAAAATGCAGCTTACCAATTCTTAGGTGTGGTGGCTGCATTCGTTTTCTTTCTTAAGGCCAATTCATACCACATGCAGTCCAGTGCGTTCTATGGTTTCCAATGGCATAGTTCACACTGGTGCTTAAGGTTCCAGTGCGTTCTAGTTCCAGAAAAAAAAAGTAGAACATGCTAAATTTTTTCTGAACTGGACTGTACTGGAACGCTGTAAAATGCATCAAAAATGCACTGTAATGCACCTAAATGCATCAAAAAGTCACTGGAACGCACATGTTCTTATTTAACCACTTAAGCCCCGGAACATTTTGCAGGCCAAAGACCAGAGCACTTTTTGCGATTTGGCACTGTGTCGCTTTAACTGACAATTGCACGGTCATGCGACGTGGCTCCCAAATAAAATTGACGTCCTTTTTTTCCCACAAATAGAGCTTTCTTTTGGTGGTATTTGATCACCTCTGCGGTTTTTATTTTTTGCACTATAAGCAAAAAAAGAACGACAATTTTGAAAAAAATGCATCATTTTTTAAATTTTGCTATAATAATTATCCCCCAAAAATATATAAATTAAAAAAAAAATTTCCTCAGTTTAGGCCGATACCTATTCTTCTACATATTCTTAGTAAAAAAAAAGTGTTTATTGATTGGTTTGCGCAAAAGTTATAGCGTTTACAAAATAGGGGATAGTTTTTTGGCATTTTTATTAATAATTTTTTTTTACTAGTAATGGCGGCGATCAGCGATTTTTATCGTGACTGGCAGTAAAGGGGTTAACCACTAGGTGGCAGTTTAGGTGTTAAGTGAGCCCTGAGGAGTGTTTCTAACTGTGGGGGGGCGTGGCTGTGTATGACACGTCACTGATCTCTGCTCCGGATCACAGGGAGCAGAGATCAGTGACACTCTCTCACTAGCCAGAACGGGGAGATGCTTGTTTACATTAGCATCTCCTCGTTCTTCCTCCCCATAAGACGATCGCGGGTATCCCCACGGCGATCGAGTCCACGGGACCCATGATCAGACTCACGGAGGTCCACACGCGATGGCACGGCAGCAAATTTAAAGGGACGTACCTGTACGCCCATTTGCCTGTCCATGCTATTCTGCCGACGTACATCGGTGTGCGCCGGTCGGCAAGTATTTAAGGTCAAGAGCCAGTTCACACCATAGAAATGCAGTCTGGATGCTTTTCTGCATGCGCGTTTTTTAAAGTGTTTTTGATGTGTTACAGTGAGTTTTTGATATAGTCCAATGCACTTTTCCCCCTCTTTTTTCTTAATCTTAAATAAGGACATGTGTGTTCCAGTGCATTTTTTGTGCGTTTAGGTGCATTGCAGTGCATTTGTGATGCTTTTTACAGCATTCCAGTACAGTCCAGTGCAGAAAAAATCCAGCATGTTCTACTTTTTTTCTGGAACTGGAACGTACTGGAACTGCAAGCACTGGTGGTAACTATGTCATTGGAAATCATATAACCTACTTTGTATGCATTTTTGATGCATACAAAAACTGCACTGGACTGCATGTGGTGTGAACTGGCCCTGAGAAAAAAAAGGGGAGTAAAAATGCACTGGACTGCATCAAAAACACACCAGGAATGCACTGGGACGCATCAAAAATGCGCATTGGAGAAAAGCATCTGGAACGCATCCAGACTGCGTTTCTATGGTGGGCCCTTATGCCTCGTACACACGATCCGTAAATCGGACGACAGATCGTCTGAATTTTTCCACTTTCTAATCGCAAGTAGAAATTGAACAGGTTACTAAAGTCACGAAAATTCTTGTAACACAGAAAAAAAATGTGGAAGTGATGTCATGTTGTGATGTATTTGTATTGTATTTTCAGACGACAACTGTACTGACTAAATTAAAATCGTACAAGGAAAATTTTTGTGCTTGTCCGATCGGATAATATCGGATGAACTGTCGTGATCGGCTATCGAAAGCTCTGTACTAACAATCAGATTATCATAGGATTGATTTGAAACCGGTATTTTTTGTACGATTTTTGGATCCTGCGTACAGGCCATAAGGCTTTTTTCATTTATTTTCACCTGGTGATCTAATCAGTAACACACCTCCTATCTAAGGCCCCACACCTGTTTCATTTTCTTCTTTATGTGTTTATTTTTCATGGGTTTTCTCGTTTATGCCGCGTACACACACACGACCGGACTTTCCGGCAGACTAGGTCCGACGGTCTTCCCGACGGACTTTCGGCGGAGTTGCGACAGACTTTCCGAACGAACGGATTTGGCCACACACGAACAGACTAAATCCCGTTCGTTTTGAACGTGATGACGTAAACGGGACTAAACAAGGAAGTTCAATAGCCAGTAGCCAATAGCTGCCCTTGCGTCATATTTGGGCCGTCGGACCAGCACACAGAACGAACGGTTTTCCCGATTTTAGCCCCATCGGAATTGAGTCCGTCGGATAGATTTGAAACATGTTCTATTTCTAGGTCCATTGGATTTTTTTTTTGAAAAATGATCGGAATAGCCCACACACGATCGGATTGTTCGACGGACTAATCCCTTCGGACCTAGTCTGTCGGAAAGTCCAGTCGTGTGTATGCGGCATGAGGCTACTTTCACAATGCATCGCCTGTCCGTTTGTGTTAAAGCGCCACTAGTTTTTTGTGGCGCTTTTTGACCACTAGTGCCGCTAAAGAAGGGGTTAAAAGCTCCCGTGTTGCTTCTGAAATGCTTTTCAGGCCCTTTGGAAGAGCTGCCCATTCATTGCATTGGGCAGGGCATTTTGGGAGTACTAAATTCAGCGCTCCCAAACCGCCCCAAAGATACTGCTTGCAGGACTTTTCATAATCGCCCTAGTGTGAAAAGACACACCTGAAATGAATGCAAGGCGGTTTTCAGGCGCTATTTAGAGGCTATTTCTAGCGCTAAAACGCTTGAAAACCACCTCAGTGTCAGATTAGCCTAATATTTGCACATTTCTTATGCAACACGCATAGGGCAGTCCATTTATTTCAATGGGCGGCCCTACACGCGATAAAAGCATCAAAGTAAGGCATACATGGGTGGAATTTCGCAAGAATTTTGGTTTGAAAATCTTATCTATGAATTTTCGTTGGAATTTCGCACCATTAGTGGGCTGCAGCAAGAGCCAGTTTTCGTGTGGCAATTGAATTTGAGTAATCGGACACGTTGGAAATTTTTTGAAAAACAAACGATTTTTCTAATCAATAATGGGAAAATCGTGCGAGAAATATAATCGAAAAAGAAATGCGCATGTGCAAGAAAAAAAAAAATTCTCGGAAAAAAAAAGAAGATTCGCAGCCACGAAAATTATTTTCTGTAGCAACAGGAGGTGAAATTGAAGGCTTGGTTGGTCGAATTTCGAAATCAATGGTGGCACAGAACGCAATGGAATTTCTGATTTTCAAAAGAAAATTCTTTTGAAATTTGACCATTTATGGCCAGCCTAACTCATGAAGCTTTTTTGCCTTGTTCCAGCTCACACGTTTTTATTGCACATTTCACCACAGAAGTTTGGGTCAAACATGTTTTGGGTCAACACTAACAATTCATGGCATCGCAAGTGTGACATGCATTTTCATGTGTACAGGAATACACAAAGAAATGTACACATACCCAGATTGCTTCCGGACCGCCCTGCGTACATTTAACGTGGCAGGACGGCACGGGTGCGCAAAATCACGTACCTGTACGTGATTTTGTGCATGTGGTTTAGGGTAGCGCGGCTGCTCCCACTGTGAGTGGACACGGAGAGATGGATCAGCAGTGTCCCGCCTATAACAGAAACAAAGAAAACTTATTTTTTTTTTCAAATGTCTTTTAGTTTGTTTAGCAAAAAATAAAACCCCAGAGGTGATCAAATACCACCAAAAGAAAGCTCTATTTGTGGGAAGAAAATGATACAAATGTAGTTTGGGTGCAGTGTTTGGGCTATTGTCATTCAAAGTGCGACAACGCTGAAAGCTGAAAATTGTCCTGGGCAGGAAGGGGGGTAAGTGCCATGTATTGAAGTGGTTAATGATGAATTCTGTTCATAGCACAACGTTTATAAATGTATTCATTAAGGGCTGATTCACACCACAAAAACGCACTCCAGATCCATTTCGGGTGCTTTTCTCCATGCGTTCTGGTGCATTTTAGATGTGTTTCCGGATGCTTTCCAGGTGCTCTTTTCTTTTTATTTTTTTTCATTTTTTTTTTCACTGTACTGGGCCCACTGTATTTTTGATACATTCCAGTGCATCCCTGATGCGTTTTACTGCGTATCAGTACAGTCCAGTGCAAGAAAAATGCACCATGTTCTACTTTTTTTTCCTGGAACTGGAACGTCCAGGAACTGGCTGCATTGGTGTGAACTATGCAATTGGAAACCATATAACCTACTTTCCATGCATTTTGATTCAGAAAAAAACACATTGGACTGCATGTGATGTGAACTGGCCCTTAACTGCAGATTGTTTGTGATCGCATATTAGTGTACTATTACTCAGTTACATAAAATATTTCAACAAATGGTGTGTTTTTTGTCTTCTTTTATAGTTATTTAATAACACGAATGCTGGAAAGGCTTTTACTATTGAGCTATTGCTAACTCTTCAGCTGGTTCTATGTATATTTGCCTCCACTGATGATCGAAGGACAGATAATATGGGATCTCCAGCTCTGTCTATTGGTTTTTCTGTGACTTTTGGACACCTACTTGGAGTAAGAATTAGATATGTTCATTACTAGTTGTGAAAGCAATGGGATTATATGTATTTCTTTTGTTTTTATTATACTTTTAAGCATATCTAAAACCAAAGGCAATATATATTGCAGCTTATCGGTTCTTAGAAGTGGCGGCTGCTTTAGTTCTCTTTTTTTTCAGCTGTTTTCTATTTATGTTTAACTTTTTATCAAGTGAATAACACACTTCTTGTCCTACTCACTGTATCTTTGTAGGGGACTGTTATTACCCAAGGCTGCTCTCTTGATTTGCGCTACAAACATCCCCTCCTTTCTTTACCTCCATTACATAGGGAGGAGGGGTTAGTAGTTCACAGAAGATAGCTGCATACCTCTCAACTGCCCTGGATTTGCCAGCACCGTCCCGGATTCATCTGGATCATCCTGGAATTGGATGCAAGTTCCAGCATCCCGATGAATCGAAGACCGAGTCCCAGATTGGAGTCCAGTGCCGAAACATGTTCAGCTACTTCGCTCCAGTGACTTGCACTGCAGGGGCGCGCTGGCGTGGGCACCAACAGATTTTTTGTCACCCCGAACCCCTTAACCCTGCACTCAGTACATAGTGCACCCCTCAACCCTGTACTCAGTACATAGCGCACCCCTCAACCCTGTACTCAGTACATAGCGCACCCCTCAGCCCTGCACTCAGTACATAGCGCACCCCTCAACCCTGTAATCAGTACATAGTGCACCCCTCAACCTTGCACTCAGTACATAGTGCACCCCATAAAACCTGGACTCAGTACATAGCGCACATCTCAACCCTGAACTCAGTATGTAGCACACTCTTCAATCCTACACTCTGTGCACAGCACATCCCTCAGCCCTGCAATCAGTATGTAGCACACTCCTCAACCCTGCACTCAGTATGTAGCGCATCCTTCAACTTACATTCAGTACATAGTGCACCCCTCAATCCTACACTTGGTACACAGTGCACACCTTAAAATGGTTGTAAACCCTTACAACACACTTTGACCTACAGGTAAGCCTAGATTAAGGCTTACCTGTAGGTCCAAGAAATATCTCCTAAACTTATACAGCTTAGGAGATATTTGCCCGAAGACAGGCACCGCTGTCTACGGCGCATGCGCCGTAGACAGCGGCGCGCAGGAGCACTAAGCGCGGCATTTTCAACGACGGAGCTGCCGCGCGTGTCGGCTCCCGTGCGCATGCCGAATGACAGCGGCGGAGCTGCGAGACCCCACCGAGAAGATGGATGCGCCGGACTGCAGGGGATAGCGGTGACTTCGCTGGCTCCTGTGCCAGGTAAGTGACACATAATGGACTACTATGCAATGCATAGTAGTCCATTATGCTTTGCCTTTGCAGGGAATGAAATAGGAAGTAAACTCATCAGGGTTTACTTCCTCTTTAACCCTGCACTCTGTACATACGTACATAGTACAATCTTCAACACTGCAGTTTGTACACAGCAAACCTCTTGGCCTTAAAGTGTTACTAAATCCAGTAATATAAAAATAGTTCATTCTGCCCCCCTCCACAGTGCCCACAGGTTATAAATCTTCTTCTTACATTAAAATACTGCCACTATATAACTTTTTGGATGATCTGTATACCACGGTTACATGATAAACTGCACAGTATTTCCAGTGCTGAGAATTCAGGAAGGAGGAGATTTCAACTTCAGCCTGTATACACGCCCACATGTGTAATGCCAATATCATGTGACCTGGCTATCTCTGAGAACAAGTAAATATTCTCTCCAGTGTAAAAGACACAACTGAGCATGTGTGCAGGTTGGCTACCCTGCCTGTGTTAGCTGGCTTTCCCCAGATAGACAGTGCAGGAGGGGAGGATCTGTGCATACAGGATAAAACAGTCTTTTTATACAATGCAGAGGATTAGGGATGAGCCGAACACCCCCCGGTTCGGTTCGCACCAGAACTTTCGAACGGACCCCAAATTCGAACGAACTTTAGAACCCCATTGAAGTCTATGGGACTCGAACGTTTGAAATGAAAAGTGCTAATTTTAACGGCTAATATGCAAGATATTGTTCTAAAAAGGGTTTGGGGGCCTGGCTCCTGCCCCAGGGGACATGGGTCAATGCCTAAAATGTTTTTAAAAATGGCCGTTTTGGCGGGAGCACTGATTTTAATGACGATTAAAGTGAAAAAAAAAAGTGTGAAATATTCCTTTAAATATGGTGCCTGGGGGGTGTCTGTAGTATGCCTGTGAAGTGCCACGTGTTTCCCGTGTTTAGAACAGTCCCTGCACAAAATGACATTAAACGGAAATAACACCATTTAAAACTGCTTGCGGTTTTAATGTTATATCTGGTTCCTGCAATATGGTTGAAAATCATTGAGAAAAATGGCATGGGTAGCCCTCCCTACCCATTACCAGCCCCTTTAGGTCTTGTACGCATATTAAGGGGAACCCCGTACCCATATTAAAAAAAGGAAATGCGTGTGGCCCCCAGGCCCTATATACTCAGAACAGCAGTATACAGGCGGTGCAAACAAGACAGGGACTGTGTAGGTTTGTTGTGTTAAGTTGAATCTGTTTGTAATTTTCAACTGGTACATTTTTAAAGTGTAGCTCCAGTCAAAAAAACTATTTTTAAGCTTTTTGGAAAACATAGGGAAGGGTTATCACCCCTGTATAATTTGTTTTGTCGTCCATCTTTTTTCATCTCACTTGCTGTTGTCTCCTTGCGTTTGCAAGTAGGAGATGTTTGTAAATTGGATGTTTGAAAGTAGGGGCCTGCCCTATATACTCTGCAGAAATGGCGGAACAAGGTGTTGGTTTTGCCACAACATTGTAAGCCCTCAAAGTGACTCTTGGTGGGCGCTGGAGCGCCCTGCTGTGAACGATTATATCAAGAATTGTAATTACATGCCATTGTTGAACAGTGGTAGAAAAATTGACCTTTGGTGGTTGTGGTGCTGGTGCCACAACACTATAAGTCCTCACCGTTACTCTGGGTGGGCACAGGAAGGGGCCCTCCTGTGAAATATTATATCAAGAATTGTAATTACATGTCCCTGTTAAACAGGGGCAGAAAATTTTTGCCTTAGGCACTGCTGCTGGTGCCACCACACTGCAACCTCTCCCATATACTCTAGTTTTATTGCAGGAATTAGCCCTGCTGCAAAGCATTGCATCAAAAATTGTACTTAAACGCCCCTGTTAAACAGGGGCAGAAAAATTGGGCCTTAGGCACTGGTGCTGGTGCCACCACACTGCAACCTCTGCCATATACTCTAGTTTTATTGCAGGAATTAGCCCTTCTGCAAAGCATTGCATCAAAAATTGTAATTAAACGCCCCTGTTAAACAGGGGCAGAAAAATTGGGCCTTAGGCACTGGTGCTGGTGCCACCACACTGCAACCTCTGCCATATAGTCTAGTTTTATTGCAGGAATTAGCCCTGCTGCAAAGCATTGCATCAAAAATTGTACTTAAATGCCCCTGTTAAACATGGGCAGAAAAATTGGGCCTTAGGCACTGGTGCTGGTGCCACCACACTGCAACCTCTGCCATATACTCTAGTTTTATTGCAGGAATTAGCCCTGCTGCAAAGCATTGCATCAAAAATTGTAATTAAACGCCCCTGTTAAACAGGGGCAGAAAAATTGGGCCTTAGGCACTGGTGCTGGTGCCACCACACTGCAACCTCTGCCATATACTCTAGTTTTATTGCAGGAATTAGCCCTGCTGCAAAGCATTGCATCAAAAATTGTAATTAAACGCCCCTGTTAAACAGGGGCAGAAAAATTGGGCCTTAGGCACTGGTGCTGGTGCCACCACACTGCAACCTCTGCCATATACTCTAGTTTTATTGCAGGAATTAGCCCTGCTGCAAAGCATTGCATCAAAAATTGTAATTAAACGCCCCTGTTAAACAGGGGCAGAAAAATTGGGCCTTAGGCACTGGTGCTGGTGCCACCACACTGCAACCTCTGCCATATACTCTAGTTTTATTGCAGGAATTAGCCCTGCTGCAAAGCATTGCATCAAAAATTGTACTTAAACGCCCCTGTTAAACAGGGGCATAAAAATTGGGCCTTAGGCACTGGTGCTGGTGCCACCACAATGCAACCTCTGCCATATACTCGAGTTTTATTGCAGGAATTAGCCCTGCTGCAAAGCATTGCATCAAAAATTGTAATTAAACGCCCCTGTTAAACAGGGGCAGAAAAATTGGGCCTTAGGCACTGGTGCTGGTGCCACCACACTGCAACCTCTGCCATATACTCTAGTTTTATTGCAGGAATTAGCCCTGCTGCAAAGCATTGCATCAAAAATTGTAATTAAACGCCCCTGTTAAACAGGGGCAGAAAAATTGGGCCTTAGGCACTGGTGCTGGTGCCACCACACTGCAACCTCTGCCATATACAAGACCCAGTAAGCCAGAGGATTTTCGGTGGGAAAGGTGTCCAAGTCTGACCTTGCCCCTAGGTATTCCTGCACCATGTAAATCAGACGCTGGCGATGGGTGCTGGAACCGATCATACCTTGGGGCTGCGGACTAAAAAATTGTCTGAAAGCATCAGTCAGACGGCCACCTTCTCCACCGCTCCTTCTGACCGATGCCTCAGCAACACGTTGTCCAGGACCAGGAGTTTGTAACCTCCCAGTCTCTGAGAACGCGTTGCACAGACCTTTCTGCAAGGCCTCCCGGAGATGTCTCATCCTCTGCTCCCTCTGCGATGGCAAGATAAGGTCGGCAACCTTACCCTTGTACTGTGGATCAAGGAGAGTGGCCAGCCAGTAATGGTCCCTCTCCTTGATCCGAAGAATACGAGGATCCTTCCGCAGGCTTTGCAGGATCAGGGAGGCCATGCAGCGTAGGTTAGCTGAGGCATTCGGTCCGGAATCCTCTGGGTCACTAAGGACAACATGATCCGCAGCTACCTCCTCCCAGCCACGTACAAGTCCACGTGTTTCTTGGGACTGTAAATCATCCCTACATGACTGCTGCTGCTGCTGCTGATGCTGATGCTGAGTGCCAGCCTCCACCTCCATGCTGACACAATCATCCTCCTCCTCCTCTTCCTCCTCCTCATCCTCTTCCTGTGTGATGGGTGGCACAGCAGGAACACTGTCTGGATAAAGGGGGCCTTGAGAGGCAAAGAAGTCCTCCTCTTCCTGCCTCTGTTCTGCCTCAAGTGCCCTGTCCATTATTCCACGCAGCGTATGCTCCAAGAGGTGGACAAGAGGTACAGTGTCACTGATGCATGCACTGTCACTGCTCACCATCCTTGTGGCCTCCTCAAACGGTGACAGGACAGTGCATGCATCCCTGATCATGCCCCACTGGCGTGGTGAGAAAAAACCAAGCTCCCCTGACCCTGTCCTGGTGCCGTAGTCGCACAGGTACTCATTGATGGCCCTCTGCTGCGTGTGCAGCCGCTGCAGCATGGCCAATGTTGAGTTCCATCTGGTGGGCATGTCACATATAAGGCGGTTCTTGGGCAGGTTCAACTCCTTTTGGAGCTCAGCCAGCCGAGCACAGGCATTAAATGATCGGCGGAAATGCACACAGACTTTCCTGGCCTGCTTCAGGACATCCTGTAAGCCGGGGTACCTGCCCAAGAACCGCTGCACCACCAGGTTAAGGACGTGAGCTACACAGGGCACATGGGTCAGTTGTCTCTGTCGGAGGGCGGAGAGGAGGTTGGTGCCATTGTCACAAACCACCATTCCTGGCTTGAGCTGGTGTGGCGTCAACCACCTCTCGGCCTGCCCCTGCAGAGCTGACAAAACATCCGCCCCAGTGTGGCTCCTGTCCCCCAAACAAACCAGCGCAAGCACGGCATTGCATCGTTTTGCCTGCGTACTTGCGTAGCCCCTGGAACGCCTATGAAGCACCGCTGGTTCTGAGGACAGAGCACTGGAAGAGGCCATGGAGGAAGAAGAAGAGGAGGGGGTGGAGGAGAGAGGTGTGTCACAACCAATAGTAGCATTTTGGAGGCGTGGTGGCGGAACAACCTCCAACACTACTGCACCTTGTCCTGCATCCTTCCCAGCTGCCAGAAGAGTGACCCAATGGGCCGTGAAAGACAGGTAACGTCCCTGTCCATGCCTGCTGGACCATGAGTCAGCGGTAATATGCACCTTACCGCTGACCGCCCTGTCCAGCGAGGCAAGGACATTGCCTTCCACATGCCGGTAGAGAGCCGGAATCGCCTTCCGTGAGAAAAAGTGGCGATTGGCAGCAGTTGAAGTGCTAGCAATTTAGCCAAGCTAGCATTCAACCGCTGGGCATGTGGATGGCTGGGAGTGAACTTCTTTTGCCGGTCCAGCAGCTGGGGCAGGGACATTTGCCTGCTATAATCGGACGTGGGTGTACCGGTAGCAGAGTTCACGGAAGCACTTGGCTGTGACACACCTAATTCTACACCTTCATTCCTCTCAGAGCAGGTTTCAGAGAGGACTGAAGGTCTAGTGGGGTTGGAGATGCCAGCTGATGAGGAGCAAGGAGAGGTCCGCTTTGTTCTTTGGTGTGGGTCTTTGAGGTACGCTTGCCAACGAGCTGCATGGCAGGTCAACATATGTCTGGTCAAGCATGTGGTGCCCAAGCGGCTGATGTTTTGGCCACATGAGATACGCTTGAGACATATGTTGCAAATAGCAGCAGTGCGATCTGATGCACTCGTCTCAAAAAAGGCCCACACCAAAGAACTTTTAGAATAACGCGCAGAGGCAGCGCTCTGCACAGGCGGAGCTCTGCGGTGTGATTCAGTCGGTGTGCTGCCCCTAAGCTGGCCCCCGGAGGGCATCCTGCCTCGTTGGACATGTGCCTCCTCCTCCTCCTCTCTCCTTCCAGGCACCCACGTGGAGTCAGTGCCCTCATCATCCCCTCCCTCTTCATTGCTGTAGCAAACCTGGCAGTATGCTGCAGCTTGTGGAACATGACTGCCAGATTGCTGTCCTTCTTGAGCATCCCCTCTCTCTGCACTCACGCTACTGCCTTCCTCTAGCTGAGTGTCATCATCAGAGCCCACAAAACACTGGGTATCCTCCTGGAGCATGTACCCAACACTGTGCTCAAAGAGTTCAGGAGACTCCTCAGGAGACTCCTCAGGAGGACGTGATGGGTCTAGGGAAGGAGTCACTGATGATGACATTGAGAGGAGGGAAGACGATGCGTTGGCAGCTGATTTGCTAGTACCCTGAGACTGGGTGAGAGAGGATGAGGAGGATGAAGAGGGCTTGGTCATCCACTCTACCAAGTCGTTGGCATGTTGCGGTTCAACATGTCCAGCTGCCGAAAAGAAGGACAAGCGTGTCCCATGGCCACGTGCTGATGACAATGCACCGCGTCCACGACCAGCACTGTTGTCTCTAGACACAGAGCCTGCTTGCCCTCTTTTAGGAGAGCAGGAGAAGAGCTATGTAGTTGGATATAGCGGTATGTACTGGGTACAGAGCACGCAGACAGCACGCACTATCTCCTAACACTACTGACTGCAAGCTCTATTATAAAAGATAGATCACTAGCTATATAAGTGAGGTGAATATAGCGGTGTATACTGCGGTCAGGGCACGCAGACAATAACCACTACACAACAGCAAGATCGAAAATCGCCCGAAAATGATCGGTGTGTACTGTGTTGAAGGTACACAGAACACCCACTGCTTCAGACGCCAACACACTACACAAGGCCGCCGCGCTGGCGGCCTTATATAGTGTGGGGCGTGCACTACACAGCCTGAGCTATGATTGGCCACAGGCATCCTGCCTGTGGCCAATCATGGCTCTCCTCGCTGCTGGCGCTGCGATTGGCCAAGCATGCGGGGTCACAGTGCATGCTTGGCCAATCATGAGCCAGCAATGCACTGCGCCATCGCAGTGCATTGTGGGCCGTGAGCGCCACACGAATTTGGCGCGAACGGACCAAAATGTTCGGACTTCGCCGAACGGACGAACAGCCAATGTTCGAGTCGAACGTATGTTCGACTCGAACACGAAGCTCATCCCTACAGAGGATTAACCCCTTAAGTTCCACAGTGAGTATAAAAGGCATGCTATGCTGCATATGCAGACTGATTGTACTGTTGTGGGTTTAGTAACACTTTAAACCACTTCTGGACCTGCTCACGATGATATACACCGGCACTTTAAAGAAGAATATCATTGTTATGGCAGCAGCTAGCTGCCATAACTCCAGTATCCTCTTTTTCAGCCGGTGGTCCACTTTCAGATAAAAGTGGTCTCTGCAAAATCACTTTTATCAGTGGATGGGAGAGTGCCCCCTCGCCATGCTCTGGTGGTCTCCGCCACTTACCGGAGCCGTGGGTAGCAGCGGAGATGATCGGGTCCTCTCTCCTACTTGGCTGGCTTGGCTCCATAGCATTGATTGGCGGAAGCGACGTCAAACTTTTTGACCCCAGATCTCATATTTAAGAGGTCCTGTCATGCTTTTTTTCTATTACAAGGGATGTTTATATTCCTTATAATAGGAATAAAAGTGACCCAAATGTATTTTTTTAAAAGGACAATGTCAACAAAAAAAAAAAGAAGGAAAATAAATAAGAAAAAAAATTTCATTCACACTGGCCAGTGCAAAGGCCCCCCTTACATTAGTGGTCAGTGTAAATCCCTCCTTACACCGGTGGTTACTGTCAATGCTTCTATTACATTAGTGGTCAATGTAAACCCCTATTACAGTACATTGGTGGCCAGTGTTGAAACTCCTCTTTATATTGGTAGTCGGTTAAAAAAATCTGCTTTGCCATTGATTACACCCTCCTCTCCCCCAGCACTGCCACTGATCCCAGGAGTTCTAGAATCCTTAGGAGTTTTCTGTCTATTGATGGGTCCGCTCACCTCCCGAGCCCATGGTATATAGGCAGTGATGAGATCATGTGCTGTAACCTCTAGCACCCAATTAGTGAGCAGTACTACTGTACAGTAATCTCTAGCAATCAATCAACAAGCAGAAATCATGTGCTGTAACCTCTAGCAACCACTCAGTAAGCAGTAATGATATGCTGTAACCTCTGTCAACCAACCACAATCGCTGCCTGATCTGATACAGTAAATAGAATTTGATTCTGATAACACTTTTGTTGATATACCAGTTCAGTACACATGAAGTGACAAGGACACTGGAATTTTGAAAAGATCAACAGGTATTTTCAATACTTGCGGAAAATGTATTTAGTCTGGAAAAAATACCCCCTAGGTGCTTGTAGTCCAAATCAATACAACAGTCTGGCTGGTTCTCTGTAGATACAGTGTAGTGTGTGGGAATTGTCATCCTAGGACTGAAAGTGTGCTACTGTCAGGATCACCAGGTAGAACTAAAGGAATGAAAGTCTGAAAGACAAATCTAATGCAGCCACCACATCTAAGGACTGGTGAGCTACAATACATTGAATTATTTGTTCTTGGGTTTAAATCTCCCATAAAGGGGATTTCTACATTTTAACAAACATTTTACAAGAACACTTATTCAGGCAGTAGAGGATGCTCCACTGCAAATCTTTGCCAGTCTAAGCCCTTGTACACATGGTTGGAGATTCCGACGGAATGTGTCCTATGGGATCGTTTTGTCGGATAATCCGACTGTGTGTGGTATGCATCAGACTGTTTCCGTCGGAACATCCGTCGGACCCAATTTTCCAACTTGCGGGAAATATTTTCCGACAAACTGCTCTGATTGGACATACTCCGATCATGTGTAGAGAATTCCGATCGGACCAAGTGCCACACATGCTCAGATCAATTTCCTACATCAAAGCTATTGGCTACTAGCCTGAACGTAGTCCCATCGTAACGAAATTACGTCATCACGTTCTGAAAGATCGGATTTTCCGACAACTTTGTCCGACTGTGTGTATGCAACAGTTTTGGACAAAATCCGTCGCACAAAATCCGACAGACAAAATCCGACGGATTTGGTTGTCGGAATCTCCGACCGTGTGTACAAGGGCTAAGAGGTGATCTAGAGCAGCCTTGAAATGATGACCAGCAGGAGAGATTAAACATATGTAATGATATTTGGTCCAAATAAAAGTTTTCCAATGTATTGCAGGGAGATAGGGGAAAATGAGAACCCATTAAAGTGGTTGCAAACCCTTTACATGATATTCTGATCCTTTATTGAATAGCCTTGTTGGAAAGTTTCATCAATTAGCAGCTGCAGCCAATGAACTGCAGATACCGATCAGTGTATTCTGAGTCCCCATTGTCAGAATAGAATGACATGCACTATATTATATATATATAAAGTATTGGGACACCTGCCTTTATACGCACATGAACTTTGATGGCATCCTAGTCCATAGGGTTCAATATTGAGTTGGCCCACCCTTTGCAGCTATAACAGTTTCAACTCTTCTGGGAAGGCTGTTCAGTAGAACACATTTGGGATGAATTAGAGCACTGTAAGCCATGCCTTCTCATCCAACATCAGTGCCTGACCTCACAAATACGCTTCTGGAAGAATGGTCAAACATTCCCATAGACACACTCCTAGACCTTGTGCACAGCCTTCCCAGAAGAGTTGAAGCTCTTTTAGCTGAAAAGGGTGGGCCAACTCAATATTGAACCCTAGGGACTAAGACTGGGATCCCTTTAAAGTTCATGTACGTGTAAAGGCACGTGTCCCAATACTTTTTGTAATATAGTGTAGCAGGTGATATTCCTCTATTCACCTCGCTTGTGTTGATGGGGGCATCTGTTCATTTTTTTTGATCTGCCCGCTGGCTGATTGAAAAAAAAAAAAGGGATCATCTATGGCCAGTCTTATTCCTCAGGACTGCCTGATTATCACAAGCAGCACCCATTCTTACCTGATTTCATGCTCTCTGTTATCATTTTGCCATTGCAGGTATAGTATATGATGTCCATTGTTAAAAGCAAGAATCCTAACTTCCAACAATATAAATAATTACCAACTTACTTTTGCTCAGCTGCCAGGCTGATTTAATATCATACAACTATGAAACGCGTCTCTGAATAATTGTGAAAAAAAGACCATTCAGTTTATGGCAGTGGGTCTATTATTGCTTATAAATTAGCTATACACATAGATAAACACACACTTCAGCATATTATATATTCATAAAACATTATTTATAGCTACACCAACAATAACTATCACACTAAACAATAACCTTTGAATATACTATTATGTTTTATTTATGAGTCAAGGACAATCTCTTGGTAGGAAGTCAGGAGTGCTGAGAAAATAAAGCATATAAATGTTTAAAGAATTCTTCCTATTGTCCAGCACAACCAATCAGCTTCTCCCTTAGGCCTTGTATACACAATACGAAAATCAGAAGGGCGGCAAGAGCGGCAAGGATGTGGAATTCCCTTCCACAGGCGGTGGTCTCAGCAGGGAGCATCAATAATTTCAAGAAACTATTAGATAAGCACCTGGACGACCACAACATACAGGGATATACAATGTAATACTGACATAAAATCACACACATAGGTTGGAATTGATGGTGTCTTTTTTCAACCTCACCTACTATGTAAGGGAAAAGTCTGAAGATGACAATTGGCGGATAGTTAGTATGCTAGACAAAATCCTGAACACGCCCCTTTTGACAAAAATCTGATTCTGGGTCGTCCAACAATCAGACCGTGTGTATGAGACTTAACTCTCTGTAAAATAACCACTGCTCTATATTTATATATTGACTATTAAAACCTAATGTCATCCAAATTTCTTTGGACTTTGAGTCCTTGTGACACCAGTACAGAAAATAAGTAGTTGCCACCAGAAAGAGAATATATAGATGGCAAAAAAATGTATAAAACATGTCAGAAGTTCTAATGTTTTATGCTATTACATATGTACTTTTGTTTTTATGTGTAACCCCATTGGGGAGATTGTCCATCACTTCCTGTGGGGAAATCTTTCCAAAAGGCATACTTACAGCAATAAAGAGCTGACAAAGGTCTTAACGGAAAGCAGGCCTTTGCCCAATAAAGCAGCTTTTTTGTTCCTGCTTCCCCTTAATCCCTCACTTCCACAACACTCTTTCAGTTGTGTGAAGTTTGCACCCCATGTTTGTAAAACCTGAATAAAAATATACCATTCGTTTGTGCCGCGTTTGTGCTGATTTGTGCCGCAAAAATTAGCGTTTGTGCCGGTTCGGTTTCTGAGATATTAAACATTCAATTTAATGCAAGCCCCGCCCACTTTGCACCCCACGTTGCTGAATTTGAAAAACAAATGCGCCATTCGTTTGTGCCGCGTTTGTGCTGATTTGTGCTGCAAAAATAAATGTTTGTGCTGGGTTGGTTGCGGAGATATTGTGCGTTATAGTTGCTGAAACCCCGCCCACTTTGCACCCAATATTCTTGAATTTTAAAAACGAACACGCCATTCGTTTGTGCCATGTTTGTGTTGGTTTGTGCCGCAAAAATAAACGTTTGTGCCACTTTGGTTGCAGAGATATTGTGCGTTATAGTTGCTGAACCCCCGCCCACTTTGCACCCCATGTTCTTGAATTTTAAAAACGAATGCGCCATTCGTTTGTGCCACGCTTGTGCTGGTTTTTGCTGCAAAAATAAACGTTTGTGCCGCTTTGGTTGCGGAGATATTGTGCGTTATAGTTGCTGAAACCCCGCCCACTTTGCACCCCATGTTCTTGAATTTTAAAAACTAACACGCCATCGTTTGTGCCATGTTTGTGTTGGTTTGTGCTGCAAAAATAAATGTTTGTGCTGGGTTGGTTGCGGAGATATTGTGCGTTATAGTTGCTGAAACCCCGCCCACTTTGCACCCAATATTCTTGAATTTTAAAAACGAACACGCCATTCGTTTGTGCCATGTTTGTGTTGGTTTGTGCCGCAAAAATAAACGTTTGTGCCACTTTGGTTGCAGAGATATTGTGCGTTATAGTTGCTGAACCCCCGCCCACTTTGCACCCCATGTTCTTGAATTTTAAAAACGAATGCGCCATTCGTTTGTGCCACGCTTGTGCTGGTTTTTGCTGCAAAAATAAACGTTTGTGCCGCTTTGGTTGCGGAGATATTGTGCGTTATAGTTGCTGAAACCCCGCCCACTTTGCACCCCATGTTCTTGAATTTTAAAAACTAACACGCCATTCGTTTGTGCTGCATTTGTGCAGGTTTGTGCCGCAAAAATAAACGTTTGTGCTGCTTTGGTTGCGGAGATATTGTGCGTTATAGTTGCTGAAACCCCGCCCACTTTGCACCCCATGTTGCTGAATTTTAAAAACAAACGTGCCATTCATTTGTGCCGCATTTGTGCTGGTTTGTGCTCCAAAAATAAACGGTTGTGCCGCTTTGGTTTCAGAGATATTGAGGGGTATATGTTGTCAAACCACACTGATTTTACACCTTGTTATTAAATCTTACATACAACTAGACTTTTTTGTTCGCGGTTTGTGCAGATTTGGTGGATATTGTACATGATATTTTACTTCAAATGCATAGTTTTGCCACCCCCACAGGGATCCCACCCTTTCCGATTCTCTAGCCCACCACATGTACATGAGTTTTTTTGTCACAGGTGAACATACTATATGTCATCTTGTGAACAAAAAGAGAACTAAGGCCAAAAAATGTTGGGCCATAGTTCTCTTTTAACAAAAGTTTAAACCAGGTGTTAACCAAGCAAAACAGCACTCCAGCAAATTCTCTTATATAAGTCACTTTTTTTTTATTGCTTTTTTGGAAAAACATCTATGTCAGTAAACATTCTTTTTCTGACAGACTTCATGGCAGACTACGTGTGGGTTAAGCCTGCCTCCTCTCCAATGCTATAGGACCCCACTCCCATAAATTTGAGCTCACCACTAGAGCTTTTTTTGCCCTCCTCACTGAATCTCCTTACGTTTACGGATGTCCAAAATTGATTGTGGAAGTTGATGCCGGGCAGTTTCAAGATAGCCCAGGACCCAGCCATGGGCGGGTGTGTGGCTCCAGGCTCCTGTGTCCTGTGGTGGGGATGGCCTTCATCTTCAGACGGCTGTCAGGTCTGAAGATTCTCAATGGCAGCAGTTCTTGTATGTAAAAGCTCCCTGTTTGTTTTTCCCTCATGTGCCTTGCTGTCTTCTTTTTTTTTCCTTCTATGGTGCCTGGAAAGTGCATCTTCCAGGTCACAGCTCCGGCTCGCTACTGCGCATGTGCGATCCTCGGACGAAGCCGAGGCTTGGTTTCGCACATGCACTGTGTGGCAAGGGACCCGGCGGCCATGCAGGCACTCTACGGCAGGTCACCACTGCGCAGGCGCAGTCCAGGCATGGCAGTGATGTCATTCAGGCGGGGATGTTTGAATCCCTGAGAGCCCTGTCATTCTAAGGATTACTACAGGCAGCTTGTGTCCGCTCATCAGGCCCCAGGTTCCCAGCTCATGGTTAGCTTCAGCCTGGGGCTATGGTAAAAGAGGTAAGGGTAAGGGGGGCTAAGATGCCTTTTAAAAGGGAAGCTGCACTGCTATTTGTACTCCTTTGTTCCAGGACGTGTGAGTGTTCCTACAATGCTGCAGAATCATCTCCTATTCATCCGCCAGGGTGCCATGGACAGGTATGTGGGGCATGAGAAGTGGTATGACGGCTTTATGGGCAGCAGCCCGACATGTGGCTCCTGATCTCATCTACTAGGCGGCCTCATGGGCCTCCATTAATACCTTTATCTCACACTATTGCAATCTTTGCATCTTTTGATCTTTGGTTTAAGAATCCAGTCGGTTGACGGGGAGAATTAAACTTCTTTTTATCAGCATACCCACCCGTGTGGTTTGGCTGTCAGGAAAATGGAAAATGTATTATCAAATACTTACCGTAATTTTACTTTCCTAATGGACTCCATGGCAGACGGAGTTACCACCCTTTGGTCATGAGTTGGCTAATTACGGAACGCAGTCTCTAGTGGTGAGCTCAAATTAAAAAAAGAAGGGACTTATATAAGAGAATTTGCTGGAGTGCTGTTTTGCTTGGTTAAGACCTGGTTTAAAAGAGAACTATGGCCCAACCTTTTTTGGCCTTAGTTTTTTTTTGTTCACAAGATGACATATAGTATGTTCTCCCGTGACAAAAAAACTCATGTGCATGTGGTGGGCTATTGCCCACTATATCCTGACAGCACAGAGCCGCGATGCAGCTGGGACAGATCCTGACAATACTGTTGAGATCCATCCTGCCGCCTGATTGACAGCTGACTCTGACTCACTATAGCCAGAGGCAGCTGTGCCCACCCCCTCCCCAGATTTCCTCCTCCGTCTGTTCTTCCAGTCAGCGCTAGAGAATCGGAAGGGGGGATCCATGTGGAGTAAAACATGTACAATATCCACCAAATCTGCACAAACCACGAACAAACCAGCTGAATCTTAAAAACAAACACGCCATTCGTTTGTGCCGCGTTTGTTTTAAAAATTCAGCAATATAGGACGGGGTTTCAGCTACTATAACGCACAATATCTCCACAACCAAAGCGGCACAAATGTTTATTTTTGTGGCACAAACCAGCACAAACGTGGCACAAACGAATGGCGCGTTCGTTTTTAAAATTCAAGAACATGGGGTGCAAAGTGGGCGGGGTTTCAGCAACTATAATGCACAATATCTCCGCAAACAAAGCGGCACAAACGTTTATTTTTGCAGCACAAACACAGCACAAACGAATGGCGCGTTCGTTTTTAAAATTCAAGAACATGGGGTGCAAAGTGGGCGGGGTTTCAGCAACTATAACGCACAATATTTCCGCAACCAAAGTGGCACAAACGTTTATTTTTGGGGCACAAACCAGCACAAACGCGGCACAAACGAATGGTGCGTTCGTTTTTAAAATGCAAGAATATGGGGTGCAAAGTGGGCGGGGTTTCAGCAACTATAACGCACAAAATCTCCGCAACCAACGCGGCACAAACGTTTATTTTTACAGCACAAACCAGCACAAACGCGGCACAAACGAATGGCGCATTTGTTTTTCAAATTGAGCAACGTGGGGTGCAAAGTGGGCGGGGCTTGCATTAAATTGAATGTTTAATATCTCAGAAACCGAACCGGCACAAACGCTAATTTTTGCGGCACAAATCAGCACAAACGCGGCACAAACGAATGGTATATTTTTATTCAGGTTTTACAAACATGGGGTGCCAACTTCACACAGCTCACTCTTTCCTAAATTTTAGAAAGGATTTAAACCTTTTTAAAGTAACACTAAACGATTTTTGTATTCTCCAAAATAAACCCATATGCATCCACTTCCTAATGAACCAGTAATCTATTTTTCATGAAATCATTCTTACTGTGTCATTTTTACCTTCTTTGTAATGTCCTCCGTGAGCTCCCAAACCTCTTTTTTCCCCCTCACTTCTGTTTGTGCATTGCTCCATGCACACCATAAATCCCATAGTCCATAGATCCTAATCCATCCCGGGAGTGAGCAAGAGATGGTGGCTATTGTTTCTACATGAAAATAAAAGTTGTAAAGTGTGTAGCCCAGAGCTCCAAGTGTTCTCAAGCTAAATAAATACCCAGTGTAGGGATGAGCCAAACACCCCCGGGTTTGGTTAGCAGCGGAACATGCGAACATGCAAAAAGTTTGTTTGAACACGCAAATTAGAACACTGTTAAAGTCTATGGGACAGGGACACGAAAAAACAAAAGTGATAATTTTAAAGTCTTACAATATATGCAAGTTATTGCCATAAAAAGTGTTTGGGGACCCGGGTCCTGCCCCAGGGGACATGTATCAATGCAAACAAAAGTTAAAAAAAAAAAAACGTTTTATCGGGAGCAGTAATTTTAATAATGCTTAAAGTAAAACAATAAAAATGAAATATTCCTTTAAATATTGTACAGTTTGTGTTTATAACAATACCACAGCAAAATGACATTTCTAAAGAAAAAAAAGTCATTCAAAACTGCGTGCGGCTGTAATGTATTGTCGGGTACCGGCAATATACAGGAAAATCATTGAGAAAAACGGCATGGGTTCCCCCCAGCCCATTACCATGCCCTTTGGGTCTATTATGGATATTAAGGGAAACCCTGCACCCAAATTAAAAAAAATGGTGTGGGGGGCCCCCAGGCACTATATACTCTGAACAGAAGCATATATACTATACAGCCTGCCCTATATACTCTGTAGAAACTTGGGCCTTAGGTGTTGGTGTTACTGTAAGCCCTCACAGTTACTCTTGGTGAGCGTTGGAACGGGCCCTGCTGTGAAATACTATATCAATAATTGTAATTACATGCCCCTGTTAAACAGAGGCCTTTGGTGGTGGTGGTGCCACAACACTGTAAGCCCTCACAGTTACTCTTGGTGGGTGCAGGAATGGGCTCTCCTGTGAAATATTAGATAAAAAAACTGTAAATGCATGCCCCTGTTAAACAGGGGCAGAAAATTGGGCCTTTGGTGGTGGTGGTGCCACAACACTGTAATCCCTCACAGATACTCTTGTTGGGCACAGGAACGGGCCCTGCTATGAAATATCACCAAGATTGAGGAGGAATAGGATAGTCACTCAGCATAGGCAGTCTTCAAGGTATCCCACATCCATAGAAAAATCAATCAGTTACATCAACATCAGGTGCTTGATAGCTGCTGATCCATGACTGACTAATTTTTATGAATGTGAGCCTATCAACGGAGTCTGTGGACAGGCGCACTCTGTGATCTGTTGCAAAGACTCCAGCAGCACTGAATGTGCATTCTGAAAGAACGCTGGATGCAGGACAGGCCAGTAGCTCAATTTCATATTGCGCAAGCTCTGGCCAGTGGTCCATCCTCAAGACCCAGTAACCCAGTGGATATTCTGGTGGAAAGGTCTCCAAGTCTGATCTTACCCCTAGATATTCCTGCACCATGTAATGCAGATGCTGGTGATGGTTGCTTGAACCAATCAGACCTTGGCGTTGAGGACTGAAAATTGTCTAAGGGCATCGGTCAGCCGACCACCTTCTCCACCGCTCTTCCTCTGACTGAACAAAGCCTCAGCAACAAGTTGTCCAGCACCAGGAAATTGTAACCTCCCAGGGTCTGGAAACACATTGCAATAACTTTTCTTCAAGGTCTCCTACAGATGTTTCATCCTCTGCCCCCTCTGCGAAGCCAGGATGAGTTTTGCAACCTTACCCTTGTAACGTGGATCAAGAAGGGTTGCCAGCCAGTAATGATACCTCACCTTGATACCACGAATCCTAGGGTCCTTTCGCAGGCTTTGCAGAATCAGAGAGGCCATGCAGCGTTAGTTTGCAGAGGCATTCGATTCTGAGTCCTCTGGGTCACTAAGGATCACATGATCCATAACAACCTCCTCCCAGCCACGTACAACTGCTTGGGTTTCTATTCTCCACATCCTTGTGCCATGCTCACACAGGTACTCATTGATGGCCCACATTGCCAACATTGAGTTCCACCTGGTGGGCATGTCACAAATGAGGCGGTTGGTGGGCAGGTTGCATTCCCTTTGAATGTCAGCCAGCTGAGCACTGGCATTGTATGACCGGCGGAAATGACCTGAGATCCAGTAAGCCGGGGTACCTGCTCAAGAACCACCAAATTCAGGACGTGTACCAAACATGGAACATGGGTCAAGTATCCCTGTCGGGTGGAGAGAAGGTTGGTGTCATTGTCCTATACAACTATTCCTACCTGAAGCTGGTGTGGCATCAACCACCTCTGAGCCTGCCTCTGCAGAGCTGACAGAATCTCTGCCCCAGTGTGGCTCCTGTCCCCTAAGCAGACCAACTCAAGCATTGCATGGCATCTTTTTGCCTGAGTGCTTGTGCAGGCCCTTGAACATTTACAGAGCACCACTGGTTCAGAGGACAAATCTGCAGAAGAGGCCATAGAGGAAGAAGAAGAGAAGGGGTTGGAGGAGAGAACTGTGACAGAATCTGTTGCCCATGAGGTAATATGCACCTTACTGCTTACCGCCCTGTCCAATGAGGCCAAAACATTGCCTTCCACATGCCGATAGAGAGCCGGAATGGCCTTCCGTGAAAAGAAATGGTGTTTTGGAACCTGCCACTGAGGTACAGCATATTCCACAAATTCACGAAAGGGGGGAGTCTACCAGCTGAAAAGGCAGCAGTTGCAGTGCTAGCAATTTGACCAAGCTAGCATTCAGACATTGAGTATATGGATGGCTGAGACTGAATTTCTTTTTTACAATTTAGCAACTGGGGTAGGGAAACTTGCCTGCTAAAATCAGATGGAGTTGTTCTGATAGCATATTGGCTGCAAGTACTTGGGATATCTATTATTCCTCTCAGTGCAGGCTTTTGAGAGGACTGGAGGTATAGTGGGGTTGGAGATCCCAGATGAGAAGCAAGAAGTCTGCCTTTTTCTTTGATGTGGGTCTTTCAAGTGCTGTTGCCAACTGACTGCATGGAGGTTGTCATATGTCTGGTCAAGCATGTGGTGCCCAAGCGGCTGCTGTTCTGCCCACGCTTGATCTGCTTCAAACACAGGTTGCAAACAGCAATGGTGCAATCTGCTATCTCTTCTCTTCTATCAAGCACCCAAGTAGAGTCAGTGACCTCATCTTCCCCTCCCTGCTTGTCACTGGAGAAAACTTGGCAGTATGCTGCGGCTGGGGGAACCTGACTGCCAGTTTCTTGTCCTTCTTGGGCACCCTCTCTCTCTAGGCTCACATTACTTCCTTCCTCAACCTGGGAACCAACATCAGAGCCTTCTAATCGCATCCTCCAGCAGCATGTACCCGACACTGTGGTCGAATAGTTCGGGGGACTCCTCCATGCATGATGGTTGGGCTACTGAAGGAGCGATTGTGGACAAGGAACCGGTGGAATAGGCCACTTTGGAAGCTGCATTGGAACGCAAAGTACTCTGAGCCTGGGTGACAGAAGTTGAGGAGGATGAGGACAGCTTTGTTATCCACTCCACCAACTCTTTTGCATGTTCTGGCTCAATAACATGGCCAGCAGCAGAAAAAAAGGACAAGCATGCCCTATGGCCACCTGCAGAGGATGCACCATGTCCACGACCAGCACTGTTGACTGTAGACACAGAGCCCGCATGCCCTTTTTTAGTGGCCTGTGAGCATCTGCCTCTCCTTGGTGGCCTTCCGGACATGATGTATATTTTGCTTTGCATCACCACACTGCATTGTACTGTGTACTGTGTACACCACCAGAAAAGTAGTAGCAACTGCACTACGGCTGCACTGTATTGTGTAATGTGTACACCACCAGAAAAGTATGGCTGCACTGTGTTGTGTATTGTGTACACCACCAGACAAGTAGTAGCAACTGCACTATGGCTGCACTGTATTCGGTAATGTGTACACCACCAGAAAAGTAGCAGCAACTGCACAACGGTTGCACTGTATTGTGTAATGTGTACACCACCAGAAGTGTAGTAGCAACTGCACTACAGCTGCACTGTATTGTGTACTGTGTACACCACCCAAAAAAGTAGTAGCAACTGCACTACGGTTGCACTGTATTGTGTACTATGTACACCACCAGAAAAGTAGTAGCAACTGCACTATGGCTGTACTGTATTTTGTACTGTGTACATCACCAGAAGTGTAGTAGAAACTGTACTATGGCTGCACTGTATTGTGTAATGTGTGCACCCCCAGAAAAGTAGTGGAAACAGTGCACCACGGCATGCACTGTAGATATAAGCTACACTGGACTGCCTGCTTAATCTAAATCACACTATCTCTCTGTTCACACCAGCAACACCACAGGTGTCACAGGTCCCCATGTAGGCAGCCTTATATAGTATGGGGTGTAGACTTGGTCCCCCTGAGCCATGATTGGCCAAAGGCACCCTGCCTTTGGCCTATTATGGTTCTCTTAGCAGAGGGCACTGGTATTAGCCAAAGCATGCAGGTCAGGTGCATGCTTTGGCCAATCATCATACAGCAATGCACTGCGATCTGGCAGTGCATTATGGGGCGTTCCACGGGCACTTGAATCATGTACGTTCTTGGTGACCGGAGCAAACACCCGATGTTCGAGTCGAACTTATGTTCGACCCGAACATTGAGCTCATTCCTAACCCAGTGTATAAAGTTCCAAAACCATCAAACAACAATTAACACAAGTGATACACTGGAACTGGAACAATCATAATTTTCTATAACCAAATAGAAGTGCAAATACCGTATATACTCGAGTATAGGCCGACCCGAATATAAGCCGAGGCCCCCAATTTACCCCAAAAAACTGGGAAACTTATTGACTCGTGTATAAGCCGAGGGTGAGACATGCCTGTCCATCCCTGTGTGTCCGTCCATCCCTGTGTGTGTGTCCATCCATCCATCCCTGTGTGTGTGTCCATCCATCCATCCCTGTGTGTGTGTCCATCCATCCATCCCTGTGTGTGTGTCCATCCATCCCTGTGTGTGTGTCCATCCATCCCTGTGTGTGTGTCCGTGCAACCTTGTGTGTCCAGCCTACCTGTGTCCCGAGCCTCCGTCCCGAGCCTCCGTCCCGAGCCTCCGTCCCGAGCCTCCGTCCCGTGCCTCCGTCCCGTGCCTCCGTCGTCCCGTGCCTCCGTCCCGTGCCTCCGTCGTCCCGTCCCGAGCCTCCGTCCTTCAGCCATGCCAGGATCGCCGCTCTTCGTCGGCACCTCGGCGGCCATTCCTCTGTTCAAAAGCCGCGCCTCCGTCTGTGATAGGCGGAACACTCAATTTCCCAGCAGTCTGTGTTCCGCCTATCACGGACATCCTCTCATCCTCGTCCGTAGTATGAGGATGAGCGGATGTCCGTGATAGGCGGACCACTGACTGCTGGGAAATTGAGTGTTCCGCCTATCACAGACGGAGGCACGGCTTTTGAATAGTAGAATGTCCGCCGTCTATCTGCTCGACACGCTGATCGGGCAGGCAGACGGCGATGACTCGAGTATAAGCCGAGGGGGGCACTTTCAGCCTCAAAAAAGAGGCTGAAAATCTCGGCTTATACTCGAGTATATACGGTAATACTGTGCATATCATAAAAAAGTCCACTCTGAAACAAGCTCACATCTTCCAAGACAATGTTCTCAATTCACTAAAGCATATTGCATGAGGTATTTGGGTCATGTGACACATATTTTTCCCAAATATCACATGCGATACAGAAAAAGTCAATTCACTATACCTTTCGGACATGGCGTAGATTGCTGCAGAGTGATCTATGCCCGGAAGTGGGAGCAAATACCTGGATTAGACAGGTATCTGCTCCCTCCTGAAAGGTGCCAAATGTGAAACTGGAGGGGGGTTGGAGAAATCCGAAAAGTGGAAGTTCCATTTTTGGGTGGAACTCCGCTTTAAGGAGCCGGCACTTGCTGCATCCTTAACAACCATGACGCATCTGTTGTCCGCAGGATTCCAGTGAATAGCTGGTTGTTAAGGAGCCGACACCCGCAGTTTCCTTAACAACCTCGACTCATCTGTTGTCAATGGAATTTTAGTGAATAACTAAGGAGCTGGCACCTGCTGCGTCCTTAACAACCATGATTCATCTGCTGTCAGTGGGATTCCCTGCTGACAGCAGAATGTAAACAATTTTTTACATTTTTCTGTTAGCAAATTAGGTCCTTTGGATCCTTGTTCACTGTCTGCCCCAGTCCCCTAGAACAGGGATCTGCAATTAGCGGACCTCCAGCTGTTGCAAAACGACAAGTCCCATCATGCCTCTGCCTCTGGGTGTCATGCTTGTGGCTGTCAGAGTCTTGCTATGGCTTTTAGGACTTGTAGTTCTGCAACAGCTGGAGGTCCGCTAATTGCATATGCTTGTCCTAGAATGTTACACGTGACCTACAAGTTACTTACCATATATTTTCGTACATGGCAGAAGCAGGTCTTGATTGAAGGTATGAAAAGGTAAGGGTCACGTTGTTGTGAGGGCACAGGCATTTTCAAAAGCAGGTTCTTGGCTTTCTGGTCGTATATATGGCTTAGGTCAGCATCTAAGGGTATGTTTACCTGGGCAGCTTTCTAGTCCCTAGTATCTTGAATAATATGTTCCATGCTTGATCATTATATTAAAATAGATTATAATGTCTCTTGCTTGTAATAAACTATTGTCTTCTGTCTTAGATCCATTACACCGGCTGCTCCATGAATCCAGCAAGATCTTTTGGACCTGCAGTTATAACAGGAAACTTTACTGCTCACTGGGTGAGAATACTTCCTCCACTCCTTCATTCCATTGTGCCACAAGTCTACATTCCATGCCACGATGTAGAACAGGGGTCTCCAAACTTTAAAAACAAAGGGCCAGATTACGGTCCTTCAGACTTTGGGGGGGGGGGGCGAACTGTGACTATTGGGTGTAGAAAAGGTCCTGATGTCAGTGGGAAAAAACAATGCCCCATATTTGGAGCCATTAGTCATTGGGCCCCATTGTTGGTGCCTGTGGGAGGAACTGAAGCCATTGTTTGCATCATTGGGAGAAATTAGAACCCATCATTGGTGTCAGTGAGAGGAATTATGCCCCACTGTTATCATCGGTGGATGAAATAGTGCCCCAAGGGCCAGATAAAAGCAAGCAAAGGGTCACATGTGGCCCCAGGCCGCAGTTTGGAGACCACTGATATAGAACATGTGGCTTGGATGTTTGTTTACTTAAGGTTAGGGGGCAATTATGCTCTTACACATAACATATTGGGATAGTTATAAAACAAAATCACTGTAACATTTTATAATCAATTAAATGAGAAGTATGGGTATTTTTTTTTAGATTCATACTTACCTAGGTGGATGCAGCATCAATCCGATACTGCATCTGTCCCCCGGCACCTCTAACTGAGAACCAAGCGATCAGACGACGAAGATCACTTGGTTCTCAGAGCTCTGACTGTCAGCCACAGCTCTCTGCTCTGCCCCCTCCTCACTCACTGGAGCGCTGGGCTGTGGGGGAGAGGGGAACTGGCTCAGGCTCTCAGCAGCTAGCTGAGACTGAGCTGGTTGTTGGTCCAGGGATCTAGGCAGATCCCAACCTAATGGTCATGATGACGCAGAGCCTGGACTGACTTCAGTCTGCTCTCTGCTGAAAACAGGTCACAGAAATTTAGAACTTTCCACACAAAAAGACTTATCCCCTCCTGTAATGCTGAAACAAATAGAAAATCTGCTTCAAAAATCACTAAAATCCACTGCAGATACCATCACCACAAAACTTACTAAAGAAATTAGAGAGCTTGGTCAGCGTACATCAGCACTGGAAATTAGAGCAGACGATCTGGAAAATTATACATCTAACATTGCCTCAGAAATAGATTTTCTTAAAGAGGAAAATTACATATTACAACCCAAATTGGAGGATTTAGAAAATCGTGCAAGACGCTCCAATATACGTATTAGAGGAATACCCCAATCTGTGACTGATTTAAATGGTGCTATTACTGCACTTTTTCAAGAATTACAACCAGCTATCCCACTAGAGCGTCTTGAAATGGACCAGGTTCATAGAGTCCTAGCACCAAAGAAAACAGATGGTCCTCCCCGTGACATTATCGCAAAATTGCATTTCTACCGCACTAAGGAACTACTGCTAAATACAGCTAGAAATAAAGATCCCCTAATTTTCCAGGGTCATAAATATCAATTATTCACAGACCTCTCACAAATTACAATCAACAAAAGAAGAACCCTGAAACCACTACTGCAAATATTACAGCGAAATGACATAATCTACCAATGGGGATTTCCTTTCTCAGTGCGTTTTACTTTCCAAAGTCGCAAATATATGTGCCGAACAGCTAAGGACCTGCAAACTACTTTACAGAAACTAGGGATGATAAACACATCAAGAGATGCTGCGGACACTCGCCAAAAATCATCCTCATATGCTGATAATCCCTCCTCTGCTTCCAGAAGAGAAGAAGACTACAATCCACAGAAAAGAAGTCGCATAAATCTCCACCTCCGGATCCAGATCTGGCTGACACTATGGACTGATAAACACCTGTACTGAGGCTACTATCTTGCCTTTTCAACAGAATGGCTACTGCCCAGTTTTTTCTCTGACTTCCAATCAATATTTTTATCATAATCTTATTTAAGAAATGTTCTTAATAATTTAGGCACCTTATTATAACTGTTTTTTTTTCTCTCTCTTCTCTTCTTTGTCTCTGAGGTTGCCTTCATCTTACATTTTTATTTTTTGCTTGGAAAATGAAATTATATGATTGGCTCTTGGTGTTCTGCAGGGAAGTTCCTTGCACCCTCCCTTGCTACCCTCAGCAGCTCGGTGTACACTGGGCAGTTGACAGTGGCTCATGTACCCTTGGAGGGAGAGTTTTTCTCCTCCCAATGGACACATTAAGAACATAGATATGTTAAGATATATTTCAATATTGTATATTAATTGTATTTTCTTTTTCAGTCATTATCTCCTTTCCCCTCCCTCCCTCCATCCCTATACTCTGGAGACAAATAATTTCTTATATGACACACGTTCTAACACAAACACCAACATATATTTACTTTTCCCAACTCCATGGCCCCATTAAACATCATATCATTAAATACTCAGGGACTAAACGTTCCATACAAACGCACTAAAGCCTTCCACACATTTTCATCCAAAAAAGCACATATAGTTTGCCTCCAAGAGACTCATTTTGCGTCACAATCCACTCCCAAATTTTTCAGCAAAGACTACCCCCAAGTATACACAGCTTTGGCCTCCTCTAAAAAACGAGGCGTGCTTATAGCTTTCCATCGCAATACACCATTTTCACTAATGAAGGAAATCAAGGATCCAGAAGGTCGTAACTTGATTCTTAAAGGACACCTACTTGATACCGCTATCACCATTACATCATACTACGCTCCTAACAAAAATCCTATTTCTTTTCTTTCTCATTTATTTCAAACTATAGAACACCACAAAATAGGTACTACAATTCTATGTGGAGATTCTAATCAGACCATATTTCTATTTTTGGATAAATCACCAATCCCACAGGCACATACAGCAGACAAACAACTCTTATCAAAACTAATTACAAAACATAACCTAGTAGATACTTGGAGAGAATTGAATCCAACCAAGAGACAATACCCACATTACTCATTCCCTCATCGCTCATTCTCTAGGATAGACCATATATTTATGTCCATAGGGCTAATTCCAGAAATAATATCTACAAAAATTATTCCCATCCCATGGTCCGATCATAGTGCGCTTTACATTACCGTTGCCTCTATAATTAAAAAAAAAAAAGATCCAACATGGCTATTAAGAGATTTCCTACTCAAAAATCCAGCTCATAAAAATAATATTGAAATTGTGCTCAAAGATTATATAAAATATAACTCCACACCCTTCTTCTTTATCTAAAATAAATCTTGACAAAGCTAAATTGGAATTTGATCTATTCCTTACTGAAGCAGCGGATAAAACCATCAAGAGATCACAACACAATTTCTATATCAATGCGAATAAATCTCACACACTATTAGCAAGGGCATTAAAATCCTACCAGAACCCAACGAAACCAATATGTCTGAAAATCTCTAGGGGGGTATACACAAATAATCCTTTAAAAATATTACAAAAATTCAAAACACAATTAAAAACTGTATACTCTTCTAATAATGAGTTGGACCCTTCTAGAGCGAATGATTTTTTCTCTCATATATCTCTACAGACACTATCTAAAACACAAATGGAAATGATGGAGGAACCAGTGTCAATTATAGAGGTATCTGAAGTTATCAAAAACCTGAAACTAAATAAAAGGCCAGGTCCTGATGCTTTTTCTGCGCTGTATTACAAAACGTTTGTAGACACCCTATCTCCAGTCTTGACAAACACTTTTAATTCCCTCTTGGAAGGTCATTCTTTTAGAAGAGAAACCCTAACTGCAATTATCTGTATGTTCCCTAAACCTCACACAGACGATTCAATATGGTCTAATTATCTCCCTATTTCGTTACCAAATTGGACATAAAAATTTTAGCCAAAATTCTAGCTAACAGATTAAATACTATTATAGGCAATGTTATACATCGTGATCAAGTGGGCTTCATTCCATTACGTCAAGCAGGAGATAATATTAGACGTGCAAAACTCCTGTCACATGCCGCTAAAAAAAGACGTATTCCCAATTGTTTTCTTTCTTTAGATATTATGAAAGCTTTTGACACAGTATCATGGTCATATATGAACTATACCCTTTCCAAATGGGGATTCGGCCCTCATTTTTTGCGATGGATCTCTAATTTGTATCAAGATCCCAAAGCTTATATCAGATATGCAGGGTACAAATCGGACGAGTTTAATATACTGAGGGGGACTCGTCAAGGATGTCCACTTTCGCCATTATTCTTTGCTTTACTCATTGAACCTTTAGCACAAAGAATTAGGATGGAACCCACTATAACAGGTATTGAAATGGGTGGCTTTCATCATAAGCTCTGTTTATTCGCAGACGATATTCTCCTTTTTCTATCTTCTCCACATGTTTCGGCCCCAAATCTTATGGTTGTACTACAAGAATTCTCATTTATTTTGGGCCTTAAGGTCAATATTCAAAAATCTTCAGCATTAAACATTTCACTTGTCGAGAAAGATAAACAATCTTTACAAAATTCACTACCCTTTAAGTGGGTAGATCATAGCCTCCCATATCTGGGTGTTCAGTTTATTCCTAACCCCTCCGATTTATTTGCAGCTAATTACCCAGCTCTATTAAAAAATATTACAAGGTCGTTATCTAATTGGTCATCAATGCCGATATCATGGTTTGGGAAAATCAATATCATAAAAATGTCTGTTCTTCCGAAATTTTTATATTTATTCAGAACTCTCCCGAATCATATTCCTGCATATTTTCTTAGGCTGATTCAACAAAAAGTAACGAAATTTACTTGGGGGAAAATAAAACCCAGACTTCACAAAAAAACACGTGTTCTCCCCAAAGCTTTGGGTGGTTTGGGATTTCCAGACTTTAACATATATTATAAGGCAGCTCAATTATCTCAATTAACAAAATATCACTCTTCTACAGAGATTCCTTTATGGGTCCTCATTGAAGCTGTAGACTGTGATCCTCTTCCTATAAACAATATATTATGGTTACAACCTGCGGATCGTAAGTCTATAAATAACCCCATTTCTAAGCACTCTCTATCTATATGGGATAGGTATAGAAATTCACATGGTCTGCAAACTCCACAAAATCCGCTATTATCTTTCCACAAGAATCCGACTTTTTACCCAGCCTGGAAATATCCCAAAACCTTTAAAGCTTGGTCTAAGGCTGGTATCACTTGTCTATATAATTTAACTTCAACTACATCAATAAAATCTTTTACAGATCTATGTGAATTATATAAGCTTCCACAATCAGAAATATTCAGATATCTCCAAATCAAAATTTTTTATATTCCTTTTCTCAATTTAAATGTAAACTTACATAATATTTCTCAATTTGAAAGATTTTGTCTCAAGGAACCACATGCTAAAGGTCGTATTACATCATTGTATACACAATTGATATCTAATTCTAATACTGTTATACCTAAATATGTGGCCAAGTGGGAAAAAGATTTGGATTGTACGATCGATTCTAGGTCTTGGTTCATCATATGGTCTTTCACAAAATCTCCCTCTATAAATATATTGGCGTATGAATCATCATATAAAGTTCTCACATGCTGGTATTTGGTTCCTGTGAGAATCGCCAAATTCTCAACAGACAACACTGGCCTCTGCTTTCGTGGCTGTCCAGAAAAAGGTACCTATATACATACCTGGTGGCATTGCTCAATTGTACAATCATTTTGGAAAAAGATCTTTCTGATAATTACAAAATTTTTTGATCGTCCAATTTTTCCAGACCCAATTATAGCTCTCCTTAATTTAAAACCAGCCTTTCTGAATCAGAAACAATTCAAATTAGTTCTTACACTCCTGATAGCCGCAAAGCAGACTATAGCCAATGCATGGAAAACAGATGTTGTGAATTTTGCAGAAACCAAACGTAGAATGAATCAATCTTTCATCCATGCTAAAATGGACGCTATAGATAAAAACCAGATGACAAAGTTTGATATAATATGGAAACCTTGGATTAAATATTATACGTCAGATAATATTGACAACCGAGTTTTATTGTTATGGTGATTAAGATTTTTTATAGAATTACAACATTAGCTGATACATAAAACCTCCTCCGGAGAATTATTCCCTCCCCTTCCCCTCCTATATACCTTTTATGTTCTTCCCTTACTATATAATACTTACTATAAACATACTTTAGAAGTTATGGTCAAAACTTTAAAATCATATATTTTCTTTTAGACATATTTATATTTTCTTGGGATTAAAATGTTTAAAACTCAGCTATAAGAATGTTTTCAAATTCTAAAATATATAAGGCCATTTATTGTCATTCCCACAAGAATATCTTGAAATTCTTCTTTACTTTGTATCATCCGTACTTCGATATGTCTACTTTTTATTTCTGGTATCACATAATTTGTTTTATATTCTGTACATGTAATTTATTTTAACATAAAATAAAAACTTTTGAATGAGAAAACAGGTCACAGAAGTGCAAAACGAACTGCACTCTTGTGATCCATAGGAGAAGTACAGCCAAACAAGGTTTAGCTGTACTTCTCCATTAAAGATATTGTAGATATTGGCTTGGACCAATGAAAGTATGTACAGTATATCACAAAAATTAGTACACCCCTCACATGTTTGGAAATATTTTATTACATCTTTTCATGTGACAACACTGAAGAAATTACAGTGTAAATTTGCTGTCCCCTCAAAATAACTCAACACACAGCCATTACTGTCTAAACTGCTGGCAATAAAAGTGAGTACACCCCTAAGTGAAAATGTCCAAATTGGGCCCAAAGTGTCAATGTTTTGTGTGGCCACCATTATTTTCCAGCACTGCCTTAACCCTCTTGGGCATGGAGTTCACCAGAGCTTCACAGGTTGCCACTGGAGACCTCTTCCACTCCTCCATGAAGACAGCTGGTGGATGTTAGAGACCTTGTGCTCCTACACCTTCCATTTGAGGATGCCCTACAGATGCTCAGTAGGGTCATGGGACTTGCTTGGCCAGTCCATCACCTTTAAATCAGCTTCTTTAGCAAGGCAGTGGTTGTCTTGGAGTTTTTTTTGGGGTTATTATCATGTTGGAATACTGCCGTGGGGCCCAGTCTCCGAAGGTATCATGCTCTGCTTCAGTATGTCACATCACATGTTGGCATTCATGGTTCCCTCAATGAACTGTAGCTCTCCAATGATGGCAGCACTCATGCAGCCCCAGACTATGACACTCCCACCACCATGCTTGACTGTAGGCACACTTGTTTTTGTACTCCTCATTTGGTTACCGCCTCACACATTCTGACAAAATTTGAAACCAAATAAGTTTATCTTGGTCTCATCAGACCACAGTTCCAGTAATCTATGTCCTTAGTCTGCTTGTCTTCAGAAAACTGTTTGTGGGCTTTCTTGTGCATCATCTTTAGAAGGGGCTTCCTTCTGGGACAACAGCCATGCAGACTAATTTGATGCAGTGTGTGTCATATGGTCTGAGCACTGAAAGGCTGACACCCCCACCACTTCAACATCTGCAGCAATGCTGCCAGCACTCATGCATCTATTTCCCAAAGACAACCTCTGGATATGATGCTGAGCATGTGCATACAACCTTTTGGGTCAACCATGGTGAAGCCTGTTCTGAGTGGAACCTGTTCTGTTAAACCGCTGTATGGTCTTGTCCATCGTGCTTCAGCTCAGTTTCAGGTTTTTGGCAATCTTCTTATAGCCTAGGCCATCTTTATGTAGAGCAACAATTCTTTTTTTTCAGATCCTCAGAGAGTTCTTTGCCATGAGGTGCCATGTTGAACTTCCAGTGACCAATATGAGAGAGTGAGAGTGATAACACCAAATTTAACACACCTTCTCCCCATTCACACCTGAGACCTTGTAACACTAACGGTTCACATGACACCGGGGAGGGGAAATGTCTAATTGGGCCCAATTTATACATTTTCACTTAGAGGTGTACTCACTTTTTGTTGCCAGTGGTTTAGACATTTAGGGCTGTGTGTTGAGGTATATTGAGGGGAGAGCAAATTTAGACTGTTATACAAGCTGTACACTCACTACTTTACATTGTAGCAAAGTGTAATTTCTTCAGTGTTGTCACATGAAAAGATATAAAATATTTACAAAAACGTGAGTGGTGTACTCACTTTTGTGAGATACTGTATGTGCCACACCTGTGGGATCCCTGTAGGCGCCACAGCTACTACAGTGATCGCCAATAGCTTCTGGTCCTGTGCTGAGCAGCTTGCAGGCAGGGCCTCCACCGGGGTACCGGGGGCAACTATGTAAAAATGCCATACCTAAACTTCAACTTTAATTGTTTCTATACCAGCATGAAAAATAATTAGGATTCTTAGGTCTACATGTATCAGTTAACTTGCCTGTGATATGTCTGTGAACAAACCAAGGCAATGCACAGTAATCACATTTTCCAGGTCAGCTATCTGGAAATCCCTTAGTACCTCTAGCATACAACAAGTAACCATGCACACCGAATGCCCCTATAGCAAGCCACATTATAGGGGTGGTGGGGGGAGCTGCATGCAGAAGCTTTTTTTTTTATCTGACTGCATAGAATGCAGTTAGATAAAAAATCTTCTGCCTTTACAAAGGACTATGAAAATTACTGGAAAAACTTCACTTGTGTATTGAATTCAAATATGTGACCCAGAAGTTCTGAATACAAAAATAGTGATATATAAAGCAGAAAACTCTACAGTGGGATATTCAACACAGTACTAGGCTAATCTTCAAACTAAAAATTAGTAATCAATCAACATAGCCTGAATTAAATAGACATACAGTAGACCAGGGATATGCAATTAGTGGACCTCCAGCTGTTGCAAAAGTCCCATCATTCCTCTGCCTCTGGGTGTCATGCTTGTGGCTGTCAGAATCTTGCTATGCCTCATGGGAGTTGTAGTTCTGCAACAGCTGGAGGTCCGCTAATTGCATATCACTGCAGTAGACCATATAATTAAAATAAAACAGAAAAAAGAGACATTAGTCCATGAAAAGTCCATGTGAATGGAGGAATTCTCCTCTTACTTATTGAATTAGTGAATGTCCATTACCAAATGACAAGTAGCATCCTTGTGTAAACCACCACATCATGTATGACAAAACTCTTAGGGAGGAGCTACTTGCCGATATCATTGTGTTTTTTTTTTTTTGCAATACTGGAAGTGCAGCTGTTTGTTACATTGCTAAGGAGGAGACAGCCCTTATACTTTGCATCATGATGTGAGTGTATTTTAACATTTTTATAAATGATTATTAAATGATTCAAAAGGGCTTTTAATCTTATTGGAGCACTGTGTTTCGCATGTCCATATGCATTATCCAATGAGCGGATGTTTGGTGGAGGACTATTCGAAATTCCTGGTTCCCTGAGACAAAAGGGTTGGAGGCGCCTCCCAATGGTCTTTGATTGGATGATTATGTTTTGAGCTCTTATGACCTATCTAGAGATAGAAGGTCATATACACCTGGTAAGTGCAGAATTTATCTACAAGTGGTGATGGTTTACACATTTGGTGATGGACATTCACTGTTCATCACCAATTTATCATTGTCATTTGGTGATGGACATTCCCTGATTCAATGAGAATTTCTCCATTCACATGGACTTTTCATGGACTTATGTCTCTTTTGTGTTTTATTTTATTTTATTATATGGTGTATATCTATTTGATTCAAGCTATGTTGGTTGATTACTAAATTTAGTGCAGCTCTAGATTTGAAGATCACTTTAAGGTATAGCACTTAAAGCATTGGAAATTTGTTCAGTTTGTTCATCTAATTTACGCACTGGACACTTTAAGTAACACCACTTATAGCACTTTACTCATTCACCCATTCACTTAATGAGTTAGGATGTAATACATTTTTTGGATGAAATTTTATTTTTATTGTAATTAGTCTATTTTTTTATCAATGTCTTATACAGCAACACTTTAGTTGGTGGTGAATTTGGGTAGTGTATATGTGTTAAATATATATATATATATATATATATATATATATATATATATATATATATATATATATATACACAGTATATTGTGGTTAATTCTAACACCCAGGTGTGTGTTTGCTACAGCTGCTGAAATATTGCGCCTTTTACTCATAGCGCAGGTTAGAGATAATTCATTGGTAAAATGATTGTTTGCTCTGGTTTAAGCAGATCTAATTTTCCTGGAGTTGCTCCCTAATTTGACATTTTCATTTCAGGTGTTCTGGTTAGGACCAATGTTTGGTGCTGTTTTAGGATCTTTAATATATCACTATATCCTTATTCCAAACACCAAGACCTTTTCAGAGAAGCTGGCAATCCTGCGAGGAGAGTTGGAACTTGAAGAAGACTGGGAAGAGAGGGACATACGGAGAAGACAGTCAGTAGAGTTACACTCACCGCAGACAATACCAAGGATTGGGATGTCAGAGAAAGTTTGACCGGAATGTGAGGAATCGTCAACTGCACTTAGAAAATAGTCATTAAACCTAAATGACAAACAGTTTAGGTTGTTACACGTTTAGTAATACATATTGGTTACCAAAAGTAATTATTGATATTCTTTAGTCAGGACAAATCACATAATAAGACAAAGCGATGGCCATGTGACTGTGCACATACAGTATATTGTATAAGCATGTATTGTTGAATCTTGAAGGACAGTCCTGGTTTTATACATTTGCAATGCCACCTAATAACTGCATCCCCAGTCACAAGCTACTAATTGCACTCCAGTTAGCATTTGGTTAGCCCTTCTGCTAATTTTGCACATAATATGTATCCACATGACAAATAATTTAGCTGATGAAGGTGTCTATGTTGTAGTTTCAATGGAATTCATCTAGTACCTGTTAACCAACACACTGCACAATGTAATGTCCTTTGTAATTACAACTGAAACATCTATCTATAAGTCATTATACTGAGTTCATAATTTTGAAATAGCCATTAAAAGGTGTCAAATACATAAAATCTTTGTTGTATGTAGGCAGGTTGTCTACAAGTGTGGGTTTTGTTACAGCAAGTGAGTTAGCTTGCCCAGGCGGGGAAGTGGTTTACAAGCACTGGGCTTCTTTCTATGGCTATTTGGGCCCTGCTTTTCCACCCTGTGTTATAAGAAGAGGGGGAAGGCCTGGTTCATGGGCCTGTCTCATTCCTGCTCTTGGCCACAACAGACATGGGACACTAAGAAGGGATTGCTGCACCCAGTAGTCCTTCAGAACACAGGAAGATTGGAGAACTGCTAAGCTTTGGAGGATGCCAATAATCACCTTTGTCAAGGCCAGACTCTGTGGAGAGAGATTTCTGTAGGATATTTGGCAAGTACAGAATCACATTATATATAAAATAATATGCAAAGTGTTTTTTAGGGAAGCTTCAATATAGCAAAGATGTTTTTATTACAAATTATGTGAGCAGACTGCAGTTCCTATTTAAACTGTTCTTAAGCCTGATCTGAAGTCATTCAAAGGACTGCATGATGGTCTCTGGTGTATGAAAAAACAGGGTGTATACTGCACAATCAGGGCTGGTGCAAGGATTTTTGACACTCTAGGCAAAACCCCATTTTGCCGCCCCCCATGCCCCGCTCCTGACTCCATCCCCTTTGCCCTGCCCATGCATACGCATACCTCCCAACTTTTGATCTTGAGAATGAGGGACACTTTAGGGAGACAGTATGGTATATGGAAGAAATGAAGGGGGATCACTATGACACACAGAACACAGGAAGGATCACTATGACACCTGGAAAGCTGGAAGGATCATTATGGTACATGGATGGTAGGAAGGATCACTGTGGTAAATGTAAGGCAGGAAGAATCACTATGGCACATGGAAAGCATAAAGAATCACTATGGCACATGGAAGGCAGGAAGGATCACTATGGCACATGGAGGGAGGAAGGATAACTATGGTAACTGGAAGGCAGGATGACTATGGCATATGGAAGGCAGGAAGACTATGGCACATGGAAGACAGGAATACTATGGTGGGGCAGACCTAGCATCCCTCCTTCTCTCTCCTCTTACAGGATATAGAGAATACGGAGGTGGGGATGTACAGCGGGTGGGGATGTGTTCAATGGGCAGGAATGTACAGTGAGCAGGGAAGTGGTCAGTGGGCAGAATGTACAATGGGCAGGGATGTGTTCTGTGGGCGGTGTTGTCTTCAGCGGGTGGGGATGTACAGTGGGTGGGATAAGTTCAGCGGGCAGGGATGTACAACGGGCAGGGATATGTTAAGTTGGTGGGATGTGCAGTGGCCGGGGATGTGTTCAGCAGGCAGGGATGTACAGTGGGCAGGGGAGGTGTTCAGCTGGCGGGGATGTGTACAGTGGGTGTGGATGTGCAGCGGGCAAGCTGGCGGGCGAGAGGACTGTGTTGCTCGGCACTGAGTTAGGCCATGGTGCTCCCGACCAATGTGCGCTCTAGGCCAGCGCTTTCCTTGCCTATAAGTAGCACCAGCCCTGTACAACATGGGGTATAAAGTAGGCTACTACAAAAGGTTTACTTGGCAAAACAAGAGAAAGGAGGAAAGCAGTTGCTATGGGTAACCAGAATTAGTGCAAAGTACAAAGCAGCCGGTCAAGAAGCTTGGTACCTGGCGTAAATGACAGGACCGGTCGGTATTCTGGCTCCCTCCCTAGTGGTTGGTTCTCTGAAAGAAATTAGGACTGAACCCACAATACGGAGACCCCATGTACCTGGCCACATGGTACGGGAGAGCGATAGGTGCTTGGTGGGACCCCATTCTGTCACTGGGAGTGAGGTGACAGATGTACACTGGAACGGTGGAGAGGGCATGGGCTCAGCAGTGTCCATCTTAAATGCAACACACAATAGTAGAGAGTCTGTATATTTACAGTAACTGCTGCACACAGTGTATGGCTCATCTGTAAGCCGGGGTATCGCCATAATGTTTGACATGAACATGACCCCGCCTGGTCTCGGGCATTGATGAGCACATGCACAGCGAAAGGGACCCTCATGTTCCGGGGCAAGTGGGCACCACCCACATGTATATTATAATAATGTTTATCTCTAGCTAACATAGGATCAGATAAAAAAATAAAAGCCAAAAGGCAAAGACATATTTCCATGAATAAAAAAATCATACTTATCTCATGTGTCCATTAGGCACATTCATATCTTCAAAGAACATACATGTCTACAAACACTAAAACCCCTAGTATTAAGTAGAAAGATACAGAACCATCTTATTACTGCGCTATAACTGAAAGACGGCTACAGCGTGGCTCTCTTGTTCCAGGTGGGCATCCATGTCCTCCCAGAACCACTCCCCTGCTTCCCTCCTGGGGCGTACATTCAGTGCGTTCTCTGATCGCGGTAAAGGGACTATCACAGCGCCCTTCTACAATGTGATCAGCTGTGTCCAATCAATTTCTTTCCTCATGTGCTGTCACAGCGTGTGGAGTGGGGAGCCGGTAACCAGCAAGTTTGGCAGGGGACATTTACACAGGTAATTATGGCATTGATAATCGGGGCCCTGATTATCAGTGCAGCCCCATCAGTGCCCATCAGTGCTACTACTTCTCAGTGCTTATCAGAGCAGCCTATCAGTGCCTCCTCATTAGTGTAGCCTACCATTGCCTATCAGTGCCCATCAGTGCCACCTACCAGGTCAGACTCATCAGTACCCATCAGTGCAGACTATCAATGCCCATCAGTGCAGCCTCAACAGTGCACATTAGTGAAGAAGAAGAATTACATTTTTTAACAGAAACTAAGAAAATAGTTTCCTCATTTTTTGTTTGCTTAGCAAAAAAAAAAAAACAGTGGTGATTAAATACCCCCAAAAGAAGGCTATATCTGTCTAAAAAAAATTATAACATTTTCATATGGGTACAGTGTTGCATGACTGCACAATTGCCATTCAAAGTATGACAACGCTGAAAGCTGAAAAATATCCTGGGCAGGAAGGGGGAGAAATAACTCAGGAAGAATGTGGATACTTAAATTTCCCTTTCTTACATCAGGACATCATTTTTTTTGTTTTTCAGTGCTCAACAAAGTGAACAGTTGATCTCTTGTGAACAAAAAAAGTGAACTTTGAAATTACAGGGCAAAAAAGAGTGCACAAAATATACAGAATAGGACCAACCTCCAAAGAGGAAGGGCTGTGATCCTTGAACCCACCAAGAGCAAGGCTTCTGACAGGGACAAGGCATACTGCAGTCTATCTAGGCTAAAGCCAGGTTGATCTCACTGCTAAGAGACCTGCCAAAGCTGATCCTCAAAGTACTTGGTGAGGGCTCTCCCAAAGAGAGACCCCCTGTTGGGAAGAGGAAAAAGACTTGAAGGCCACAGATCCTCTCCCCATTAACAGGGACAGCCCTGATGAGCCTGCACCCTCTGTCTCTGTGATAAATAGTGAATGAAATAACAAAAGGTACCAGGGGCAGTGATACAAGGCAGGCCTTATGGCGGGTATAAAAATTTCCCCTGGCTTAACCACAAAGCTGCCTGAGGAATGTGTGTAATTAGTGCCGTGACCAGGTGCCAGTGAGAAACTCAAAGGTGTACTGCTGCCAACGTGTTTTTTCTGGCACCCTGGAACTCCACTCCAAAGGGTACCTCAATGGGAGCTTCTTGCACCAGAGGACATAATGGTGCTGTGTGGATTGACAGGAGAAACTAGTGAACACAGCGTGGGACACAGGAAACCAACACTCACAGAAGTGTTATGCCTTGTACACACGATCAAACAATCCGGTGGAAAAGTCCGCCGGACAATCCCGCCGTGTGTGGGCTCTGGCGGACTTTTTTTACCCAAAAGTCCAGCGGACTAAGAAAGTATTTTCGCACTCCAATCTGTCCGCCGGATTCGCATTTCGCCGGACAATACGGCCATGTGTGTGCCAGTCCGCCATACTTTTGAAATGAACGGACTTTTCCCGCCCGGAGAAAAGTCTGCTAATTTTGAGCGCGTCTCCAGGTAGCCGGGGCCAGCGAAGGAGGTGTTGCTGGTCCCGTCACCTGGTATGGAGTTAGGTCCATATCAGACCCTTATCCGAGCACATTACCCGGCCGGCCAGGAAAGGGGGTGGGGATGAGTGAGCGCCCCCCCCCCCCCCGAGCCGTACAAGGCCGCGTGCCCTCAACATGGGGGGGATACACAAGGGTTAAAATAGTTTATTGCACAGCTCCGGGGGTCTTCTTCCGTCTTCGGGGGTCTTCTCGCCGGACTCCTCCGCTATCTTCTGCTCTTTTGCTAGCTCTTTCACTAGCGGAGGAGCCCGGCTTTCTTCTTCGCCTCCGCCCTCTTCTTCCGACTTCAGGGGTCTTGTCCCCCTCTTCGGTTCTTCTTCCCGGGCCACCGCGCCTTCTTCTAGCTCTTTTACAAGCGGTGGCCTGATCTTCTGCCGCCGCTGTCGCCGTCTTCTGTTCTTCAGATGTTGCCTCGTCGTTGTCTCTGCTCACAATGACAGGGACGCGGCGCGACTTATATAGGGACATCACCGGATGATGTCCCCGCCCATTATGATGTCACAGTCCCAGAGGATGGGTTTCCAAAGAGAGTGCTTTGCTTAGCAGCAGTTGGCAGGCTGTGAATACAGCATTACAGGCCTCCGAGTCCTCAGACGACCAACCAGAGCAGCTTTGTGCATTACAGGCCTAATGACGAGACTCCCACCTCATGATGATGACCATCCAGAGTAGAGAGCACTTACAGGCCTAAGGCCTCCTTTTAGACCTCTGTCCTTCCAAAGCACTGTGTGTGCATTACAGGCCTCCTCTGACCACCGAGCACTATGCATTACAAGCCATCTCTCAGACCTGAGACCACCATCCAGCATTGTGCAGCATTACACGCCTCTCAGAATCAGACCACCATCCCTGAGCACATGCTTTACAGGCACCCCCCTCAGGCCACCATCCAGAGCACTGTGCAGCATCACAGGCCTCTCATACCACCATCCAGAGCACTGTGCAGAATTACAGGCCTCCTCAGCATCAGACCACTGTCCATACTACTGAGCATTACAAACACATACAACATACAACATTGACATACACACATTAAGGTCAATTTTTTTTTTAGACAAAGTCTAATTAACAGGCCTCTTCAGAGCACTGTGCAGAGCACTGTGCAGCATTACAGGTCTCCTCAGACAGACCACCATCCAGAGCACTGTGCAGCATTACATTACTCAGATCATCCAGAGTGGCTAAATGTGTATCTGTGAGTTTGTTCAAACCTTAATACCATAAATAATACCATGATATAAAAAAAAAAAAAAATCTCCAGGAGTATATAATGAGTTTGGAAATTATATAGAATAGCTTAAATAAAGCATTACAATTCAACAAAATATATTTGATTTTAGTTGACTAAAATTATTTTATTAGACTAAAATGGATTGTAGATTTTAGTAGACTGTAATATGACTAAAACAAGTGCAGATGACTAAAATTGTACCATAACTAAAATGTAATTTTAGTAAAAAGACTATGTAGCACTGATCCCCGAAGGAGCTGTTGGTTTGGGCTTACCGTTACCTTCTTGAGTGCTTCTCCGTCGAGGGTTTCCTATTGTAGATGGCCCAAAAAATTGTGGAAACTGACACTGAAACCTCTTTTGGGTTATTTATTTGAGGCAGAAACAGAGTCTCTCGGTTTAAGGTACAGGGTTAGGAACTTTGGACTGCAAAAATGGTAAGTCTCTTATAGGAAATATCCAGAGAATAACAACCGTTTCACAGCTGGATTTTACAACCCCCAGATAGACCTCCTCTCACTAGGCCGAGCAGTGGTAGGGTGTTAAGTAAAGTCTCTGCCACAGACTTGAGCGTAAAATCCTTGAGAAAGTCTCTGCCACAGACTTGAGCGTAGAATACTTGAAAAACTGAAAGACATGGACAAATTTAAAGAGCTAGCACATGGTACCAGTATCTCTCAGCCGATCCGGCAATACCGTATGAGTGTAGATCCATGAAGTATCCTTCAACTGAGCCTCCAGGCTCCTTCAGAGAACCCAGCCTTGCACATGGCCTTCTCTTGAAAAGTCCTCCCCTGGGGTTTCTCCAGTTGCTGGGCCTCTCCCTTAGATGATACGGCACCGGACCACCTTTGAATCAATAGGCCCTGAGATCCATTCAGGCCTGTCCCTGCAGTTGCGTTGCCTCGGGCTAGCAAGCCACGAGACTTGGAAATGCATGGTTCCGCACCCCAGGCCGGGAGGGCCATGAGGGCTGGTCAGGAGGACCAGGACCAAACAGACAAGAAATAATCTCGGGAACCCCCGGCCTCATGATCTCAGTACCTTAAATACCACCTCCCGGAATGCACAGCAGGAGAACACTCCCACTGGGCTGGTTCCAAAAGAAAGGTGGCACTCAATAAATCCAGCTAGACTGCATTCTTACCCTTGCCGACGGTAACAGTGACACCTGAGGCCAAGGAGAACCCAGTGCAACCCAACTGGACTGATACTGAAACCATAAATGTAGCAAATTAGCCCCAAAACCAAACTGCAGTCTCAGGAAGTTTAACTTTGAAAAACATATAGCGTATTCTCATCAGGAACCAGCGCTACAACTATAACTAAAACTAAATCAAAATTTGATGCCAAAAATAACACTGGTGTCAACTGGAAGCACAATCAGCAGTATTTGCATTCTTCTTTTGTTGTATACAGAGTATTTTTTATCTATTTTTTTCATTTTCATATTCGTGACATCATCATTCAAGGGAAAATGTCATTATAAAAAATATGAAAACTGTCAATCCTGACTTTACTGAGTCACAGCAATGCAAAGATTTTCTTCGAACCCCTCCTGCCCAGGAGCATATTCTCACTTTTCCTTTGTTCCCCCAATGCTCCATGTAGCATTGGAAGCCAATGGAAATAACCAGTACTCGGAGGAGTATGTCACTCCGCCATGTGACAGAGCTGGACAAATCATTGCTGTCACGCAAGTAGTCATAGTCATGTGTAAGCTAGGACTCCAGTGACTCATAACTTGCACAGGGCTTTCCTTTCACCTCGAGGGCTGAACATGCCCAAGGGAAGAAAAAAGGAAGGTTAGCACATGAGTCTGTGAAAGTCTTCATTAAAGTAATTATGTTATTTTGACCTGCATGGGAAAAGTACAGAGAAGGCGTGTAATTGAAGGGTATTTACTTCACCATCTGCACAAATGTTCACACAATGTTTGAGCCTACATCATTTTCCTGGTAATGTTTGTGCTGTTCGTTTGGTTATCCATGTGTGAGAAGAGACAAAACAAAAAAGATCTCAAGGTTATGAAAGTGAATTTGCTTGCTCACTGGCCTGAGCAGCACATACTGTGGCATCATCAATCTGTTGTTCTTGTTCCCGACTCCTGGGTGTCATTTTCATTAGATAACTCTGCCAAAGACTCCAGCCAGACATGAGTGCAAGCCATATTGGCCAAATTCTAGACAGCAGTTTATAGAAACACTTTCCTATCCTCGGTGCTGATTGCATTGTTGCTTAGTTCCTGCTGGGCTCTTTATTGTATTGCACAGTTGTGGCCTCTCTTACATTTGCCAGGGTTTCATTTTTGAAGTCAATTCTACTTGGAAAATGCTCATTTGGCAAAATGTATTACCGTATATACTCGAGTATAAGCCGAGATTTTCAGCCTCTTTTTTGAGGCTGAAAGTGCCCCCCTCGGCTTATACTCGAGTCATCGCTGTCTGCCCGCTCGATCAGCGTGTCGAGCAGACAGACAGCGGCCATTCTGATTCAAAAGCCGCGCCTCCGGCTCCCCCTTCGCCTGTGATAGGCGGAACACTGAATTTCCCAGCAGCCTGTGTTCCGCCTATCACGGACTTCGTATCATCCTCGTACTACGGACGAGGATGATACGACGTCTGTGATAGGCGGAACACAGGCTGCTGGGAAATTCAGTGTTCCGCCTATCACAGGCGAAGGCGGCGGCGCAGCTTTTGAATTTTACAATGGCCGCCGACGAACGAAGAGGGCACGGGACGGAGGCAAGGCACAGGACGGCACGGCACGGGACGGGACGGGACGGGACCGGAGGCAAGGCACGGCGGCGAGGCACGGCGGCGAGGCACGGCGGCGAGGCACGGAGGCAAGGAGGCTCGGCACGGGACGGAGGCTCGGGACAAAGGCTCAGGACACAGGTAGGCTGGACACACACACACACACACACACACACACACACACACACACACACACACACACACACACACGGATACACACACACACACACAGGGATGGATGGATGGATGGAGACACACACACACAGGGATGGACGGACACACAGGGATGGACGGACACACAGGGATGGACGGACACACAGGGATGGACGGACACACACACAGGGATGGACAGGCATGTCTTACCCTCGGCTTATACACGAGTCAATAAGTTTGCCAGTTTTTTTGGGGGTAAATTGGGGGCCTCGGCTTATATTCGGGTCGGCCTATACTCGAGTATATACGGTATATGAACAATATCAAGGACAAGTTTTAAAAGAAGAGAACTGAAATCTTGACACCTTTTTAAGGCTTATTTTGTCCCTTTTACTGGTCAATAAAATATTTCAGCATCCATATTTAGCAGATTTTCAATGCCACCAGAAGGAAATGATAAAAGTTATTCCCTAGATTAGATTTTGTCAATTTTTAAAGGGTTATTAGTCAGTTCCAATATGTTTTCTATTGGTATTCAGACATGTACGGAGCTGTATTAAAAAGGAAGCGCAGGACATACATGACAGGGTGCAGGGAAATTACTGGGCTAGAGAAAAAGACAGCGTGGGGGTGGTTTAGGATGCAGGCATACTTACCCCATTGGTGGATGGTCACAAGGGGGGAGGAGTGTGGTTCTTTATTCCATGTGCTAGGGTGGGGCAAGTCAGCAGTTGGGGGTCAGCAAGCGAGGAAAAACGTTGTGTCCTGCAAACAGATAGAGAAGAGGTTAGTTAGGATGAGTGGGTTGCAGGATCTTTGGGCGCAGCTTAGGGAAGCAGCGGAGGCTCATGGCACGGAGTTGCCACGCTGCAGGGGGTAGGACAGGGTCCTTCCACAGCAGGGCCTGTCCACATGCATGCTCGGAGGTCCAGACCCCCAGAGCCCAGACAATACCCCCAGGACTAGACGCCGTTTTGGGAGCCCCAGCTGGGCCCCTTCAGGTCTCCCCGCCGAGCGGACACCCCGGGCACCGAGCGGGGGGCCTGGAAGGAATCCCCGTCCACGGCAAAGTCCCAAGGGGGGTGAGGTTCGGGGGGCCGGCGGGCCCCCACCCCCTCCTGCCACCTCCGTGGCTCAGATCCACTCGGCTGCTACCTCCGGCGATGTTCCGGTCGGGGGGGGCAGTCCGCCGGGGGAGAAGCAGACAAGCGGGCACCAGTGCGGGAGTTGAGGCAGCTGGGGGCTTACCACGTGGAGACTCCATTTTGGCTGGTGGCAGTGTCCGGGATCGCACCAGGGATTCGCGTCAGTCGGGAGGCTCTGCCTCCAGGCTCAGTGTGGGTCCTGGGAGGGCTGGCCAGCGGAATGCCTTTGCGGTGGCTGGGAGTGAGGCGCGGCTTGATGACATCATCGTTTTGGCACCACTTTCAAATTCAGGACAGAGCCCTCAGAGGGAAGCCAGCTTTCCTCCGGTGCCCAGCGCTGCAGTGCCCAGGGGGAGAGGAGGACCTGGAAGGCAACAGATGTCACAGCGATCGGTGGACCGGGCGGGCAGCAGCAGTGAGGAGGAAGAACTGTCTGAAGATCCCCAGGAGGCTGCAGGAGTGTCCGGTGGTGCGGCTGGAGGTTTCTATCTCCTGGGACAGCCTGGTGAGTGCTCAAACTCTGTATTGTCTTGTGGGGCGGGGGGGTTGTAGGGGGGGATGGAGGGGGAGTTGTAGGGGGGAGGAAGGGGGGTTGTAGGGGGGAGGTAGGGGGGGTTGTAGGGGGGAGGGAGGGGGGGTTTTAGGGGGGGAGCGGTGAGGTTGTGGGGGGGAGGGGGGTAGGGGAGGGAAGTGCTCAGGCTGGTCCGGGGTGGGGGACGGGTCTCAGGGGCTGTGGGAGTCCCTCAGGGAGCTGCTCCGGCGGTTGGACGGGGGGATGTGAGACCCCCAGCTCCAGTGACGCCGTAGGTTCTTCTGGGTGGGGGGACGTCCGGCGGGGGGGCCCGCAGAAGGAGCCGGTGTCGGTGACAGCGGAGACTCAGACTGAAAAGGACGCCGGGGGAACTAAGACGGGATCAGAGGCGGGGTACAAGGATGTGGACAAGGTGCGTTTAGCGGACGCGGCGCTTTGTGAGGTATACGTTTGTTTTGAGGGCCCCTTAGGGGCTCACTTGAAGAAGGAAGTTCTGGAAAAGATCTGGAAGGACGAGTTTGTGGAAATTTTTGACCCGCAGGCATGTGCATACATCGTTTGATGTGGCTGTAGCATGGGTTAGGAAATATGGTAGGGGCTCGCTTATGGTGAAAACCGATGTGGAGTCGGCTTTTCGGTTGTTGCCAGTACACCCCGAGAGCATGTGTTTGTTGGGTTGTTGTTGGTAGGGGGCGTACCTCGTGGACATGTGTCTCCCGATGGGATGTTCCGTTTCCTGTGCGTATTTTGAGCAGTTCAGCTCATTTTTTGAATGGGCAGTTAGGGAGGTCGCGGGGGTGAGTTCTATTAGCCACTATTTGGATGATTTTTTATGCATAAGCCCCCCGGATTCTCGTTGTTGCGGCATTTTGCTCGGGACAGTTCAGCATTTAGCAAAAAGATTTGGGATCCCCTTGGCGGCGTATAAGACAGAAGGCCCAAAATCGGAATTGATTTTCCTGGGGATCACGATTGATTCGTGGTGATGGAGTGTAGATTGCCGGAGGACAAATTGGTGGCCTTGAGACAGGAGGTGAGTATGGCCAGTGGCAGGCGTAACCTTCGCTTGAAGGAAGTGCAGTCCTTGCTAGGCAAATTGAATTTTGCTTGCAGGATTATCCCTATGGGGCACATTTTCTGGGGCGATTGGCGGCTGCCACGGCAGAGGTGCGCATGCCGAATCACTTTCGTGCGATTGACGAGGGAGTTGCAGGAGGACTTGAATATTTGGGATTCCTTTTTGGCAGCCTTCAATGGGAGGGCCATTTGGCATGTTGGGCCGGTCAGCAATGCGGATCGGGTCTTGTTCACGGACGCGGCTGGATCGGATGGCTATGGCGCGTACTGCCAGGGTAAGTGGAGCGCTGGTCTGTGGCCGGAAAGTTGGAGGGAGGCGGGTTTCCTCAAAAACTTAGTCTTGCTGGAATTATTCCCCATCGTTTTAGCTGTTGAGTTGTGGGGGGATGTATTGGGGAACAGGAAGGTGCGGTTCAATTGCGACAACATGGGGGTGGTGATGGCTATTAATAACATCTTGGCCTCTTCTCCCCCGGTGATAAGATTGTTGCGGCACTTGGTGCTTGGCTGTTTGCGCATAAATGCATTTATATATGCTGTGCATATCCCTGGGGTCGACAATGGCTTAGCGGATGCTTTGTCTCGTTTCCAGTGGGACACGTTTCGCAAACTGGCACCGGAAGCAAATTGGGCAGGGGAACCGTGCCCGCAGGAGCTGTGGAAAGTTTCATTGGAGTCGCCGCAGGATTGATCAGACAGTCTCTCAGCGCGGGAACGTGGAAGGCTTATCAGAAAGTATGGCAAGAATGGTTGGTCCTGGTGAATGAGGTAGGAGGTACAGGGGGCCCGGATGGGCTGGAGATGCTGGTGTTACTTTTTGTATGTGCTAATCATGCCAGAGGTGTGTCTGGGGCAGCCATAGGATGGAAGATGGCTGCGTTGGCGTTCTGGTTTCAGATGGAAGGTAGGGTGGATGTCACAAAGGCATTTTTGGTCCGCAGGGCTCTGCGGGGTTACAGAAGGGGTTCCCACAAACGGGACTCCAGGCGCCCTGTGTCTTTTGCGGTGCTGGGGTCAGTTCTGGCAGTGTTGGGGGAGGTGTGTTCGTCTGGTTTTGAGGTCGTACTGTTTCGGGCGGTGTTTGTGTTCTTTGGGGCCTTCCGGATTGGGGAGCTGGTCTCGCCGTCCAGGCGGGTAGCTGGTGGACTGCTGTGGAGTGACGTCCAGTGCTCAGGAGGGAAGGTAAGGATCTCGATCAGGAAGTCGAAGATGAATCAGGAAGGAAGAGGGGCCTGGGTGGAGTTGTTTCAAGGGGAGGATAGGCAGCTTTGTCTAGTTACGGCTCTGCATCAGTTTTTGGCACTTCGCCCGCCGGGGCAATTCTCTGTGGTTTTTAAAAAGTGTCTACTGGCGGCTGGTCTTCCTTCGGGTGAGTATGCTTCCCACTCTTTTAGGATAGGGGCGGCTACTGAAGCAGCTCGGTGGGGACTTCTGTCAGAAGTCATTAAGAAGATCGGTAGGTGGGAATCGGCTAGGTACCGGTTATATGTTAGGCCACAACTATTGTAATGATTTGCTGTTCTATGTTTTGGTGTTTTTGTTTAGTAATAATACTGATGGGTTTGAATGTTTTTCTTTTGGTTATGTCTTTTCAGATACCCCACGATGTCTCGTTTGGATAATGGGACATTCTTTTGTTTTTTGGGGGGCCAGGAGGGCGGATGTCAGGCCTGACGGTTGACAACTCAGGGTGGCCAGGGAGGAAGGCACAGTCAGGTGGATAGGGATTCCGGGGGTGATGTGGCATAAGGTAGTCCCCGAGGTACATCGTTTTGCTGCATTGGACCGGTCCCCGGATATTCTGGTGCTCCATGTTGGGGGGAATGATCTGGGGGTCCGGCCCATGCGCCAGGTGATCAAAGATATCCAGTGGGATTTCTTGAGGCTCCGTACCGCTTTCCCGGATATGACGGTGGTGTGGTCCGATATAGTGGCCCGCATGTCTTGCAGAGGGGCTTGGTCCTGGGAAAAGCTAAATAAAACCAGGATTAAGGTAAACAAAGAGGTGGGACGGTTTATTGCCCGGAATGGAGGGGTGGTCATTCGTCATTGGGAGCTGGAGGTGGACACCTGGAGGTATTTGAGGGGTGGCGGGGTTCATTTGAACCCTGTTGGCATTGATCTTTGGGCCTTAGGGCTGGAAGATGGAGTACACCGGCTTTGTTGGCGTGGCGGCAGTCACAAGTGTAAGGTTTCACACTTGTTCCCGCGGTGGCGTTGGGTCTTTGACGACTGCTATATATATATGGAAATATATATGTAGAAATGCATGGGTCATTTGAAAAAGGTTGGGACCCATGCCAGAGATGTAGTCATTATGTGTGGGCTGGTGTCAGTCCAGATTAATGGCTAACATGTGTTGGGGGTCTGTGGTCAGTTAGTGAGTCCTCGAGGCGAGTTGGTGGCTGGGGACAGATGCTGACGAAGAGGGGATCACAGGCTCCAAATAATAAGGGGTCGTCAAGGACCAGCCAAAAATCACTCAGTGTCTTTTGGGTAACTGGAAGTTGTTACAAGTTTTGTATTGTTGAAAATATTTAAAATAAAGTTTTGTTTTTTATTGTTATTTAAAGCGGTAGTAAACCCGCATTTTTTTTTTTTTTTTTTAAAACCTGCAAAGCAAAAGGCATAATGAGCTAGTATGCACCGCATACTAGCTCATTATGAAATACTTACCTTAGAACGAGGCCCCGACATCTCGCCCGATCCACGCCGAGGAAGCCGACATGCTCCCTCGGCGTCTCTTCCGGGTATCGCGGCTCCGGCGCTGTGAGTGGCCGGAGCCGCGATATCGTCACTCCCGCGCATGCGCGCGGGAGATTTAAATCCGGCCGGACGAGCGCTGCCGGATTTTCGCGGAGAGAACCCCCTTGTGCGCATGCGCCGCTGCAGTCAGCGGCGCATACCGAGGGGAATATCTCCTAAACCGTACAGGTTTAGGAGATATTTTTTTTACCTACAGGTAAGCCTTATTATAGGCTTTCCTGTAGGTAAAAGTTAAAAAAGTGGGTTTACTTCCACTTTAATAAAGGCCGTTGAGGCCATTTTCATCCAAGCAGGTGTCCGAGTATTTATTTTAAGGTTAATGTTAAGGTCTACATGTATTGTTGGGGAAGTAAGTTATTTGGCTACCCTAGTCATGCCATTAAAAACTATAAAAAGTGTCCTTTTTATAGTTTCTTTATTTCCTTATAAATACATATCTTTATAATATAATTCTCCCACTTGTTTCAGTGCCAGCAGTCTAAGATGGTGTTTCCTTTCTCTTTGGAGGGATTTCCTTTCACTTTCTGTTGTGCCTCCGGGAAAGAGAAATCTCTCCCAATATGCCGTCAACCTTTTTTGGTCTCAACAATTTTAATTTATGTCAATATGTAGTCATGGTCTTAGCACTACTGACAAACAAACCGCCAAATCACCCCACTGCCAGACTTCATGCATCCTTTCCAGAGACAATGAACAGTCATTTGCAAGCTTTGTTTTTGTTGTTTTATTGGGGGTTACAACTTGGATAGGTATTGGGATATGGGATACCCATAGAATTAATCATTGCCATCATAATTACAGTTTCAGTATACTTTTATTATAGTTAGAGCCTGAAGATTGAATGTAAGTAGAAATCTTCTCCTGCAGCTCCCTGCAGACTGTTACTCCCTCTGCATCTCCTATGCAGACTGTTACTCCCTGCATCTTCATGCAGACGGCTGTTACTAAGAGTTCTCCATTCATCACCGTGTGAGGGACAGAAACATCACTCTTGACCGTGTAAAAGTAATGTTCTTAGTTCTCCTCACCACCTGCCCAAACTTGCTTCTCCTTGCACACTTGGGTTTGTTCCTGCACAACTTGTAGTTACATTAGGGTATAACACACCCTTTTCTAATGGGTATGAATAACTCACTCTGAATAAGCCCCTCTACTGGCTGCTACTAGGCTCGAGGCCCGCAGAACTTCTCCCCAGAGGCCTAGAAGGTTAAAGTCTATTTTCTAGGAAATGGACTACTGCTCCCAGGCAGTCCAACTTGCAAATCATGTGTTCCCCAGCCACACTGATTTGACACATACATCCCCACAGTCACTTCTCTGATCCAGAATTATTCGCCATCCACCGTGTGCATGATGAAGACTCTGCTAGTGACCATGTAGAAGCAGAGTTCCCTTACAGAATCCCTGGCACATCCTCCAGCCATCCACTGGGGTAACACTCACCGACCTTCCAACCTTCCAGCCCTAAGTCTTTGATGAGGAACTTTCCCGCACTATGCGTTCCGACAGCTTCTCCTGCCTTCTCTGCTCCAGGATCTCCCTGTCACGACCATGTGACAGTCGACTACTCCTCCCCCGCAGCATGTGACCTCAGCATATATAGGAGGCCCACCCCTTGCCAATGCAAGTTAGGGATTGGTCAGAGCTCCCACATGTGCTGCCTGCCACTCCAGCTCTAGGCCTAGCCTCCTCTTCCAGAACATTCTCCCTGAAAGCAGGAGAGGCACCTCAGAGTGGAGCCCAGGTGGTCACACCCACTGCTACTCTATCCACTCCTAGACCCAGAATCAAAACAGACAGGCCTAGCGTGCAGCATAGGCCTGCCTAAATTTGCCTGTGCTTTTGGTAGAGGGTGCTACAAATACATCATCCTATAAGCTAAGAAAAGCAAAGTGGTAACCTTCAGCAAAGATTGCAGTTCACAAATTAGTTATACCCTTGGTCAGGGCAGGACTTAGGGTGCTGGGGGCCCCTGGGCTTGAGTCACTTTCGGGCCCTACCTTCTATATTAATTTTTCTATTTCAATAGTTTTTATTGAGTGTATATATGAAAGAACATACAAATACAGCCAACAAGCAGATGTGTAGAGCTAGTATCCGCCAAATAGTGAACAACCAACATGAAAGAGTGGAGTATCATGTCATAATATAACAACAATAAAGCAATATCAATAATAAGGCGAATGTCGGTTAGGCTGAGGCTGGAGAAATAATCAGGAAAAAGGAATCCTGCACTCACTTACTGGCACCCCAATGGGATCACACTGTGCCAGCAAGGGTGGAGACCCCTTTCCCTGTCAAAAACAGTACAGAACACAATAACAGTGAATGGGGTAGACATACACAAAGAGAGGATAAGTAAGGGGGGGGGGAAGGAAAGTGAAATAGGTCACCATTTGAAACATGAAGAACATGCATAGAAGAAATATCCCAACAAGGGCATAAATTGGGTTGCATTTGTAAACCAAGTTATCAACCTTCGAACTCAATCTTTAACCGAACAGCTGGGGTGGGTTAGCCAGCTACTCCATTTAAGCCTAAACGGCATGGCTTTGAAATGCATAAAGGCTAAGAGTCTCTCCATCTCGCACTGATGGTTGAGGGTGAGAACAGCATCAGAGGGAGATGGAGAATCCACCGAATTCCATAATCGTGTGATAGTGAGTTTGGCCGCTAGTAATAATTGTGTAAGCACCACTCTAATCTTAGAAGGAAACTCATGTATTGTTAGGTGCAATAAGGCTAGTTCAGGTGTGGGATCCACACGTTTATCACATATGTCCGATATCACTGTGAAAACCTTGTTCCAGAAGGATCGGACTGATTTGCACGTCCACAGGATATGGTACAATGTACCAACTTCTCCGCACCCCCTCCAACATAAGGCTGTACGATCTGGGCAAAATTTACTACGTTTATAAGGTGTGAGGTACCAGAAGTGAACTACTTTAGAAAAATGTTCCCAATGAATGGCGCATCTGGAAGAAGTATACGTAGTGGAAAACGCAGACTTCCAATAGTCATCAGAAAAAGTTTTACCAAAGATATTTTCCCACTTAGTAATAGTAGTTGTTTTGGAAAAGGAATGTTGGGCGTTATAGATGCTGTAAAGCAGAGATATTCCTTTAATAGGGCCATTAGGGTCCCGGAGGAATTTGTTTAGTAGTGAAGGTAATTGCAGGTAAAAAGGTAGAGGGTGCTTCCGTAGAAAAGAGGAAATTTGTAGGTAGGGAAAATAGGCTGAGGCAGGGAGTTGAAATCTCGATACCAAATAATCAAACGTACAAAGGGACAAGTTGTGATACAGATCTTGGAGTAGGGTTATGCCTTTGGAGATCCATGTTTTCAAATCAAGGCATGGAATAAAATGGCGGAGGACTGAGAGCGGGATAGGAATTTTACAGAACGATTGGTCATGTATGGAAGAGATGGGAAGTTCAGACCATAGTTTTGTGGAGATTTGAATCGTAGGTATAGAGGAAGTAGGGATTGGTGCACCCAACAGAATAGCAATAAGAGTGGATTTGAGGTCCCAGTGCATAGTGCCATCAACTTCCATGGCTATCCACATTTTGTGTTCAGAGGGGGTCCATCAATATTTAAGTTGGTCCAAGACACAAGCTTTATAATATGTTATTACATTAGGAGCACCCATACCCCCATCCTTCTTATGTGTCTGCAAGATCGTAGCAGAACACCTAGGCGGTTTACGATTCCAGATGTATTGGTTAAATATCGTTTGTACCGAGGAAAGGAAAGTACGTGGGATAGGGATTGCCAGTGTGCGAAATAAATAAAGGAGTTTAGGGAGTATAAGCATTTTAAGTGCTGCTATTCTACCTGCTTCCGATAGATCCTGAGTATATAGATGTGACAATTGCTGAGGTAAGGATTCCAAAAAGGGTTTGAAATTGTATGTATACAATTGTGAGGTCTGCCGGGTCAGATAAGTACCCAAAAAGGGTATAGAGTGAGAAACCAAGTAAAAGGGAAATCCCTAGTCAAAGCTAATTGCATGGAGGCTGACACATGGACACCTAGAATTTGTGATTTAGTAGCATTCAGTTTATAATAAGAAACGGCACTAAAGTCCTGCAGCACTTTCTGTGTCTCAGACAATGATGTCAAGGGGTTAGAGAGTATGAGCATAACATCATCATCGAATAAGCTTATTTTATGCTCTTTACCAGCTATAGTTAGCCCGGTGATGTTATGATGGGATCTAATATGTTCTGCCAAGGGTTCCATGAGAAGCGTAAAAATTATCGGTGAAATGGGGCATCCTTGTCTCGTCCCATTAGTTATATGTATCGATTTAGAGGCAATGCCCGAAGTAAGTACCGTGGCCGAGGGATTGGAGTACAGGGCCATGATGGCCGTCTGAATCCATCCCACAAATCCAAAATTATTGAGTACCGCCTTTAGGTAACCCCAATGTACCCTGTCAAATGCCTTCTCTGCATCCAAAGAGAGAAGCAGAGAAGGTACTCGAGAGGATCCAGCCTGGGAAATTAGATTAATAAGACGTCTAGTGCCGTCCGGGGCCTGTTGTCCGTGTACAAAGCCCACTTGGTCTGGATGGACAAGATCAGGTAAAACTGTCTGTAAGCGGGTAGCTAAAAGTTTAGCAAAGAGTTTCACATCTGTGTTGAGAAGGGATATGGGTCTATAATTTGCAGGGTTAGTAGGATCCTTGTCGGATTTTGGCAAAGTCACTATCACCGCTTTAAGCATTTCAGGTGGAAAAGTGCCAGAAGACAAAGCCAGACTGAAAACTGATTGTAAATGAGGAGCAAGTTCATTGGAGAAGAGTTTATAATACTCATTTATGAAACCGTCCGCACCTGGAGACTTACGGTTGGGAAGTCTTTGGATGGCCAAACAGATCTCTGAAATCGTAAATGGTCGAAAGATGGAATCAAGTTGATCCGTAGAAAGGGTGGGAAGTTTTATTTTTTGTAAAAACTTGTCAATAAAGGTTGGTGAGGGTTGGTGGGTATCCCCATCATTACGAAGGTTGTATAGTGATTGGTAATAATCCGCAAAGACATTGGCTATGTCTTTAGGATTTGTGACAGGCTTTTTAGTGAATAAATGAGTAAGGGTAGCTATCCTACGTTTGATCTGTTTGGCCTTCACTATTCTAGCCAACCAAGCTCCGGCTTTGTTATGCAAGCCGTAATAAGAAGCTTTAAGGAATTTAAGATGGTTTGCTTGTTTGTAAAGGAGTAAAGATCTCAACTGTTGTCTATCTTTAAGAATATCTTGCGTTAGCAAGGGAGTAGGTGTAAGTTTATTAACCTTTTCTTTAGAGGATATAGTGTGCAACAAGTCATCAATCTGCTTCGACCTCTTTTTTTTAACAACTGAAGCTAATTTAAGCAATACCCCTCTCATGTACACTTTGTAAGTATTCCACAATGTGAACCGGTTAACATCAGGAGTGTCGTTATAAAGAAAGAAATTGCGATGTTCTTGCTGGATCGTTTGGCACAATAGCTTGTCTCCCAAAAGTGAAGCGTTCAACCTCCAAATAGGGGGAGGAGTATTTTGTAAGGTATCATCAAATTCTAGTAAAATTGGTGCATGGTCCGACCAAGATATTGTGCCAATGTCCGATCTCAATACATTTTGGAGAGATATTTTCCCTGTCAGAAAAAAGTCAATATGGGAGTAAGAAGAGTGCACTGCTGACAAGAACGTGTAGTCTCTTTCAGAGCCATGAAAATATCGCCATACATCATACAGTTCATACTTTGCAAGCAGAGGAACAATAGAGTGTAGGGGTCTCCTGGTCCGGGCGGAGGAATCCATAGTGGGATCTAAGACTGTATTGAAGTCCCCACCGATAAGGAGGATGCCTTGAACACTGTCCAAAATCTTGGCAAGCAAAGGTGCAAGGAAACTTCTTTGTTTGGAGTTAGGGGCGTACAAGTTCACCAATGTAAACACGGTGTGGTTGAGTTCACAAATAAGAATCAAATACCTGCCAAGTGGGTCTTGGATTGTGCGGATGGGGCAGAACAGGACAGAATCTCTAATAGCAATCATAACTCCCCTGGCTTTTTTGGGACCGTTGGATGTAAAAACTTGAGAGTAGCCTCGGAAGTTCAACTTAGGGCATTTATGGGCAGCAAAGTGTGTCTCTTGGGCGAAGATGACATCCGCTTTAAGCGAGCGGGCTTCCTTTAGTAGGGCAGATCGCTTAAATGGGCTGTTAAGGCCCTTCACATTAAGGGACACAAATTTCAATGGCATGTCAGCTTGGGGTTACGTTATGAAATGTTGCAGAACAGGAGATGTGCGTCCCACGGGAGGGTACTACAACTCATCTCTAAAATAGGGCAACGTTCCTGTAGATTAAGAAAGAGCAGCGCAGTGGCTGCGGCAATCCATATAGGTGTCATAGACCATACAGCACGCTCATCTGTAGGGAAAAGAATACTATAGATGGTGACCCAGCAAAAAGGGGAAAGGAGAAACCACAAAAGGAAGGGAAAAGGAAGGGTGGAGGACAACATCAGTAAAAAAGACCTGAGTATTCAGGACAATGGGCAGCCGAAGCTGCTTCGGCAGAAAATGGGTGTATATAAACCACTAGTGCCGTGCACTAGGCACAGACAAAAAATACAAAAAAAGTAGTAGGCCCCCGTGCCTCACGCTACAGGTTTGTAGCAAAGGTAGGGAGAGGTTCGCTGAATTTCAGTAAGACAGATCAAGTCCATTCTGAACCCAGGCGTTCTGGAGCTGGCTGAATAGGATCCTGAGGGAGCAGATTCCATTGTTTAAACAGTTGTATTCCTTTTTCCACACTGTGTATAGGGACCACACTGCTGTTCCACGAAACGAGTAGTTTTGTGGGAAACCCCTATCTATACATTATGTTATTGTTACGTAGAATCTTCGTAAGCGGATTAAGCTTCTTTCTGTTCAATGCGGTCTGTTGTGAAATGTCGGTATATAAAGATATACCTGTGAAGTCATCCGGGACCACTGGATTTTGTTTAGCAGCCGCCATGATACTTTCTTTAACATGGTAGTAGTGAATGCGCACCAGAGTGTCTCTAGGTGCTGTGTCAGGAAGAAATTTCGGTTTAGGAATGCGATGGGCCCTGTCCACGCACAATTCAATGTCCGTCAGAGATGGTATAAGGGCTTTCATAAGGCGTTGGATGAAATTAGTGAGTTCACTAGGAGGGATGGTTTCAGGGATACCTCTGAATTTTATATTATTTCGCCTTGAGCAGTCTTCCAAATCCGATAATTTGTTTTGTAGGTGTTGTAAGGCAGATTCTTGGTCAGCATAGGCATCGACTAGGTCATTATGGGTGGTATAGAGATCCGTCATTTTTGATTCTAAGTGCTGGATTTGGGTAGAGTGAGTGTGGACAGTATTATTCACTGAGGCAAACATGTCAGAAAAATCATTAAACAATGTTCTCCTGAGTGACAAGAGCATATTTTTCATAGTGCTCTCTGAGATAGCCTGGTCTGAAGCAGGAAATCCTTCTATGAAGGGCTCAGCATGAATGCCCTGTGAGGAGATCTGTGTGGAGACAGGCTGTGAATGGACTTGCTGCGGCCCATCAGATAGTGCATCTCCCTCCCTGCGTGGCCTGGTTTTGGCTGGGCTGCGCATAGTGGGTGTAGGAGGGGGGGATATAATCCCCCTGGTGCCTCGCCAGCATAACAGGAGCCCGACTCACCCCGCCGTGTGGATGGCTGGTGTGCGTTCCGTTCCCTCCGCTGTGAGAACCGCTGGCGCCATCTTGGGGATTCGACGGTGTCACCGCCGGATAGAAATCAGTGAGCCGCTGCGGCGGTTTAGAGCCTTTCCTTTGCTTAGTCATCGCCCCCTGAGATGTCCGTCGGGTCAGGAACGAAAGTAGATCAGCAGAAACCTCGCCGGTGTGTCGCTAAGGGCTGCTATGTAGCGTGAGGCGGCGGGAGCTCACAGCTATGCGGCCATCTTCTCCGCCGGCCGGACACGCCCCCCTATATTAATTTTTCGCCATCTGGTGCCGTAACAATATAATCGATCCAATCGTTATTTGAAGTGCCAAGCTACTTTTAAAAGGTGACTGGCACCGTAGACTGTGTTAAATGCTAAAAAAAGTAATAATCTATTACTGATTGAAGCTTGAAAAGCTTTTTTCCAATAAATAAATAATGATTAAAAAAGTTCGAAGTGATCAAGTGTTTATTGCAATGCACAAATGTCTTGGTCAGAATGAGAACATAAAACACTTATTTACCTGGAAAACATATTGAAAAACAATCAACTATCTTGTAAGGTTGCACTCATAACAAATCAATTGCAAGAATATAACAAAATAACTAATTGAACAAAGTGCAAGATAAATTGTGTGTGTGTGTAGTACATAAGTGAGTGTTGTAGTGAAAAATCTTAAAGAGGAGGTCCGTTTAAAAAAAAAAAAAAAAAGTCAGCAGCTGCAAACACTGCAGCTGCTGACTTAATAAACACACTCACCTGTCCAGGGCGCCCGCGATGTCGGCCGCCCGAGGCCGACCCATCCCTCGGCTCTCGGGTCTCCGCGCCGCCATTCCCTCTAAGGGAAACAGGCAGTGGAGCTTTATGGCTTCACTGCCCGTTTCCTACTGCGCATGCGCGAGTCCCGCAGCTACTGCGCATGCGCGAGTTCCGCAGCGCTTTCTGAATGGGACGCGCTGTGTTCTGGAACACACAGTTCCCAGAACACAGCGCGACTCATTACCCAGAAGACGCTGCGACGAAGAGAGAAGACAGAAGATCTCCGCGGAGGAGGAAGAGGAAGATTAGGAGAAAGTGCCTAGCAACAGGCATTTCTGGTAAGTAAAAAAAAAATTTTTTTTTCATTTTATTTTTTTTATATTTTTTGTAATTTTTAATATTTTTTTGTTTTCAGGGTGGCCCTCCACTTTAACTATTCACACAAATTAGAAATGTACAGTCAATAAAATAAAATAAAAACACCCCAAAACACATTCTACTCCTCCTGAGTATTACAATACCACATGTGTGGGACTTTTCCACAGCCTGGCCACTTAGAGAGGCCCAACATGCAGGGAGCACCGTCACGTGTTCTAGAAGAATAAATTACACATCTAACTTCTTGACTACCTATTACAATTTTGAAGGCCCTGGAGCACCAGGACAATGACACGTGACACTGACGTGGCACTGATGACAGATGGCACTGATACGTGGCACTGATGACATGTGACACTGATGTGGCACTGATGACAGATGGCACTAATACGCGGCACTGATGACACATGACACTGATAACAGATGGCACTAATATGCGGCACTGATGACATATGACAGATGACACTAATATGTGGCACTGATGACAGATGGCACTTATACATGGCAGTGGCACTGATGACATGGCAGCACTTTATTTTCCACTTTTTTTTTTTACTCGCAACAAGACGTGCAGCTGTCTCTGTGTGAGGGGGAGAGCCGGAAATGAGAGATGATCTCATGGACACTCAGATCAGTGCTAAATGGCCGCAGTGATTGGCCATTTAGCATGATCTGTGATTGGCTATGTCCAAGGGATGGCACTGGGGACAGGTGGCACTGATGACAGATGGGATCAGGGATCACTCTCTGCGCTTGGAGTGCACCCTATTTTGAAGCCTATTAGAGCCTCTGGCTCTAATCAGGTGCTTCAAAAAGTATCACCCCCACCCACCTCCGCCATAGGAATCCATGCATCCGAAACTGAAAGGGGCCAGGCACATGGATGGGGGGCGGCGCCCATAGTGCATGGGCCGCCACTGACTTTAAGAGCACAATTTGTTATTCCTGTTAAGGAAAATTAAGGAAAATTAGTTGGACTATGTTAGTGCCAATGTTAGCCCTGTGTGGCTAAGAGGAGAGTGTATGTTGCCCTCTTGACCTCTATGTTTTTTGTATGTATAATATATGTGAAAAAACTGAATAAAAAGAATAAAAAAAAAAAAAGAATACACATAAGACACTTTGGCAAAATCTGTGTGCGCCATTTTATCTAACGAAAGTTGGTCTTAACCTCCCTGGCGGTATGATTATTTCAGATTTTAGGTGCTGAAAGCGGCACAATTATTTTGCATGAAAATTTGGCATTTTATATTGTAGTCCTGTAATTCTTAGGAATAACTCACTTAAATCTGTCCAAACCAGAGTCTAGCAGACATCCCGGGTATGATAAAGTTTGAAAAATAAAATCATAAATTATAATATAATAAATAACTATAAATAATTATACCAAATAATAATGTAACAATAATAAAAATTATTCAAGAATGTAATCAAATCAAAAACACAGAAATTTGCTCAGTTGCAGAATTATCACTGTCATTACTTTTCAGTATTTGTTGACGGATCTCCCCATCGCTCAATTCTGCGAGTGATTCTAATTTATTATCGCTGTTTTCTAGTTGGTCTAAGACCACTTTTGATGTAAAGGGACAGTTTTGGTTGCTATGGACAATCTCCAGTCTCCAGGCAGAAAGAACAGTTTTTATATTATAAAACTGCATGCAGGGCACTGGGCAGAACACTAGGGACAAAGGGGATGTGACATAATTATATACAGCAATGTAATCTGTAAGATTACATTATACTGTATGTAATGTATGTGTTTCACTTTTTGAATTTGGCGCCGCTCTCCGTCCCCGTGCGTCGTAGCGCTCGCAGGGAACGGAGCTCAGGTCCGTGATAGATCGAGCGGAGGACGGATCGCTGGATCCAGGGGATAAGGTAAATAAGCGCTCCCTAGATTCAGCGATGCGTTCCTGAGTCTGGCTCAGGGTTACAGCTTTTGGTACAAAATTTTCACACCGAGCCAGACTCGGGAATACCGTCAGGGGGGTTAGGTAGCTCCACTTTTGTAAGATACGAACTGTCAGTATTTTATCCACTTGACCTTTGGAAGATTTTACCCCCTTCGTGACCAAGCCATTTTTTGCTATTCGGCACTGCCCTACTTTAACTAGTAATTGAGTGGTCTTGCAATGCTGTACCCAAAATAATTTTATATCATTTTTTTTTCACACAAATAGAGCTTTCTTTTGATGGACAATGATCGCCACTGTTTTATTTTTTATTTTTGAAATATAAACTAAAAAAGAAAAGAAGCAATATTTTTTACTTTCTGCTATAAAACATATCCAATAATAAAAATGTAATAAATTTAATTTCTTCATGAATTTTGGCCAATATATATTGAGTTACATAAAGCAAAAGTAGTAGCAGGCAACTCCAACATCCGTATGAATATCTTTAATTTTTGCACAGGAGTAAATAAAATGCTTACATGTTTCAGCGAGTAGCCTTGTTCATAGCTGGAGTTGGCAGCTACTACTTTTGCTTTTTGCTGAATTCTGGTGTATCAAGGACAAAACAATTTTGGATTCCACGGGCAATTCATGGATCTGTTCCCCATTGTGAGCGCTGCACATATTCCCTTTCTTCATATTGTGCTACATGTTTTTCATCAAAAAAATCCCAATACCAGTATGTAGTAGTGATGGTATATATACTGGAATTTTAATTTTTCTATTTTTTTTATACTACTGATGGTGGCGATCACCGACTTATAATGGGACTGAAATGCAGTGGCCAATCTGACACTAACTGACGATGGGGGGAACCAACTGCCACTGACATCAGTAGTGTCATTAATACAGTGATCAGTGATTATATTATACACATTTAGGGAGATCAGGGGTTACATTTGTGCCTAACTATGGGTAATGTGCGTAAAGTGTGCTGCTTTTACTACCAGCTCTCTCAGTTTCTCTTTGCAGGGGTGAGAAGCTGACAGACTGCTCCCTCTGTACAGAGCTCTGTGGTGTTTACCACCACAGAGCTCTGGGCTGTGATTGCACACAGCAGGTCCTGGCTGAAAAGTATTGCATGGGACTCGCTGACAGGCTCCTACTGTTTACAATCATACCGCTCAACTGCTGTTTTCCCAGCCGAATGGCCATAATGTTTGCGGGTGCTGATCGGGTTGAATATCAACTCGTCAGACATTTCCAGAACTACTGGATGACAAAAATGGAAGCAAATGGCACCAGTGTGTAAACTAGCTCTTTTTTTTGTAATATGTTACTCACATAAAGATGAAGCTTGTAAGTCCTCCTATAAAGACTTCTAAGCCCACGTACACACGGTCGGAGATTTCGGCAACCAAATCCGTCGGATTTTGCCCATGGGATTGAGTCCGACGGATTGTGCCCGAAACTGTTGCATACACACGGTCGGGCCAAGTTGTTTGATTGAACGCGGTGACGTAAGCCGTGTACGGCGGGACTAGAAAAAGGAAGTTCAGCACCACGTCCAGCACCCTTTGTGCTCCTTCTGCTGATCTCGTGTTTTAGTAGAAGTTTGGTGAAAGACGATTCACGCTTTTCAGATTAGTGATTCAGATCGCTACTGCTCTTCAGTTTCTGCTTGTCTTTGCGTATCTGATAATCAGTGCGTGCAGTCATTAAGTATTTGCTTCTCATTGTGGACTCTATCTTGGTATAGTACGCTTTCAAAGGCATTTTTTAGTGTCTGCTTGCTTCTGCTATTCAGGTCGTCCTTTCAGGCCTTGCTGTTTAGCGTTGCTTTCTGGTGTCCGTTCTGACCACCCGACCGTTTTCCAAACATGTTTCCTCTACGTCCTCATCGTACAGCTTGTGCTGTGCAGGGGTTCTTACTTTGACTTTGACACAAGCCAAAGGACGTAGACGAACCTTCAGGACCTCAAGTTCTCTACAGGCATCTCCCCCCAGGCTCTGGGGATCATTATTCCAGAGACCTGTTCTGCCATCATTCAGCTCCTGCTGAAGGACTATATTATGCTAATTTTTAACCGTAAACATCACATTCTATGTATTTCATGATTACTAATGTCTTGCATTTCTTTCCTCATTCCCTAATTACCATCATTGCAATATGCTCTAATTCATATACTCTGCCCCTTTGTCCTCATGTGGATTTGCCTCACTAACTTCCCCACCATGCTCTTCTTGGCCCCTAAAACTAGAGTCTAGTCACTTGACAATGTCTTTTGGCAGCTCCATAGTATTGCTTTTCCCTAAACACCCCCTAAAATCTCTACAAATGTGATGTGTGTGCTTCAATTCACGCAAAGTGACCTTTTTCTTGTTTTTTGGAGTTGTGCCAAACTCATTAGTAACCCCCCTCTCTCCAACTGTTACCTCAGCTGATAGCAATCTTCTATCTCATGACTTGACCCAACCCAATACACACTCTAAACACTTTTTTCATGATCACATTTATGGCCAAATTCACCAAAGCATGTAGTGTAAGGGCCTGCCTCAATACTTTCAAATGCTAGTTTTATTTTTTCAACATACTCAGTTTATTGCTATGTAATAGCATAATATCAAAATGTCCTTCCATTTTGTTATTATGACACTTCTTACCTGTCCGGTGGGCTGCCAATAGTGTTTGGGCTTCACAAAGTATCACACATTCAGCTCTCAATCAAGTGGAGAGGGTTACCTCTCCTAAACATCCCCCCTCATTTTTTATCAAGGGCCCATCAGATGGGGGGGATGGGGGGGGTTAGGACTCTCATAAGGGGACCTTATACTTTAGGCTTTAAATACTCATTTTAAAAAATGTTATACTAATTGTCTTCAAAAATGTGGGTGTCTAATCTGCATGCAATGTTGATTTGTCAAATTACTAGTTTGTTTTCTTGTGTCACTACACAGTGTCCTTCAACGCAACAGGAATGGCAGACTGTGGCCTCCCACTTTGCCATTTTTTGTCAAGTTGTGCCTTTTTCAGCAACAGTGCAAACCCAAGTTCAGAGCGAGATGAGGGGACAGTCTCTTCTTCGGATAATCTTATTATGTTGTGGGTCTGCTACACACACACCTTCTTTTTGTTAACTAATGTGTAGTGCATGACTGATCTAAATCATGCTCATTTTCAGCACCATGGCAGGAAAATGGCATGATTGTCCAAATTTACACCTCACTGTGGGTGCTTTTTACTAAAGGCACATCCACTATGCACTACAAGTGCACTGCAAAAGTACACCTGAAACTGCACTTGGAGTGCAAAGTGGAGTTGCCTTTAGTAAATCACACTCCTCCAGCACAGACTCAAATTTGACTACAAATACATTGTAATCCCAATGAAAAAGGAAGCCACACATTGTTGAGAATGAAACTTTTTAATACAAGCACATTCATATGTGCGTTTAGTAAAGGTTTTTACAACACAACCAAGATATTTTGGGTATCCAAAACCCAGTTTACTAATATTTATTTTTGAGTTGTTTTTTTGTGTAAACAGGCATGTATCAAAGCGTAAAATACAGAACACAGGAACTTACAAAGTTCAACTTGGAAAAGTGAAGACAATATCAGACATGAGTATGTACAAACTGGGCAGATATTGCCTTCATCACATGGGGTGTGACCCCTGAAAAATACAAATTTGGAAGATGCACACAGTGTGTCAACATGTGCTATCTCTCATCATGGGGGATCAATGTACATGCTTTGGGGCTGCAACCCCTTCATCTCAGACACTTTACACAAAACATGTACATTGATCACCCATGATGGGAGATAGCGCATGTTTACACACTGTGTGCATCTTCCAAATTTGGTATGATGCTAAATCCAGTTTTTTTTTTGAATAAAACAAAAATAAAACCCTATCTAGTTTTTGCGTTTTCACACTCTCCCCAAAACATCAATGATGTTCTTCATTTTATTTTTAACATCATTGATGTTTTGTTGTACAATTTCCAGATCCCTATTGCACACCATTATCTCCCCGATCAAGATCTGGGCACTTTCACTGGTAAAACGGGAATCTTCCTCCACATGACCTAGAAAAAAAACAAACAAACACACCATGTAATCCAAATATGGTGATATACATTGATGAGCTTACTGGAAGCTGTGTTCTCCGACACTCACCTGTTGTGGTGACAATTTGGCCAACCTCCACAATCTCTCCTTCTTCCTCCTCCTCCTGCTCCTGCTCCTCTGTTTCTTCTTTTGGGAGTTGCCCTTCTTTGGGAGGGGTGTGGTCCCTGGTGTCCTCATGGTCCCTGGTGTCCTCATACTTGCCGAGTCTTCTCTCCCCTATGAGAATGTAAACAAAGATTAATTAGCACACAGAGGGCATAAATAGGAATATGAAACATTGCTTGGAAGTGTTGTCCAATTGTTTTTTGGGCCGAGTTACAAGGTGAGAACATTATTGCTGCCACTTTGTTAAGCTGGAATACTTCCCTGCAGAACGATGTTTCCTACGAACGAACGAAACCATGACCTTGAAAGTGGCCATTTAAAAATGCACAACATGAAATCCAAGCACATGGAGCATGTATGCAAGCAAGAATAATGATATGAACACACGACAACTACTTACTTTTTTTAAGAACACGCTTGATCCTTACGTACTGTTCGTGCTCCCTCAGTTTCAGGTCTAACCAGCGTTTTCTCAGTTGATCCTTGGATCAGCGTACCCCAAAATTCTTCAGAAGACTCTTCACAACTTTATTCATGATCTTGGCCTTTCTGATATTTGGGTTTGGGTAAGGTCCATACTTCCCATCATAGTCGGTCCTGTTCAATATGTCGACCATCTCCAACATCTCTCCAAAAATCATATTTGAGGCCTTAAATCTTGTCTTCCTGGATAGGGACGTTTCTGGCTCCGGGCTTTCCTCACCCTCCTCCTCGTTAGTGGAACTATTATTGCACACCTGCGTTCTCTCCGCTATGTGCTCTCCCCACTGCGTGGGAAGCGAAGGGGCGGGGAATAGTCTGGAAAGAACGTCAGGGGCGGGCGGAGTTTCACGCATGCGCACTGTATATAAAACACCACACATGTGTATTGTCCGTACGATCTGGGAGGAGAGTGTGAGGCACGGACGCGGCAAACGTGGAAACAAAGGTAACATTTTTAAATTTGTGCTTCACTAGACTAGACTGCTTGTATCTAGGCCGCTGTTGGGACAAGATTAGGAGGGATTTTAATTGCATTATTAGTATTTGAGGGTTTGGCTTGTGTTGTGTCTTGCAGAGAAAATGGACCCATTCACCAATCCCAACTTTATGGGGCTCTTCCTCGAGCTATACAAGGAGATGCCCTGCCTGTGGCAGTTCCACAACAAATTTTATTATGACAGATCCAAGAGGAACGCAGCACTGGAGAAGCTGCTTGCTTTGGTGCAGATCAGGGTCCCCATGGCAGACATGGCATATCTGAATCGCAAAATTGTGACCATGAAGCTTACATATTTCAGGGAGAGGAAGAAGCACCTGGAGTCCTTGAGAGCAGGAGATCCAGATGCTGTTTACTACCCCAGGATGGTGCACTTTGACAGGCTGCATTTTCTGTTAGACCAGGGGGTACCCAGGCCACCACTCAGGCCACCACTCAGGCCACCACTCAGGCCACCACTCTCCATGCTTCCTCCAAGGCATCCTTCACCCCCAGCTGAGGCTTCTGATGACCAACCTGGGCCATCCAGGCAGCACCATGTGGTGGGGCCCAGCTTGAGACAGGTATTGTTGAACATATTTCTTGTGTTACATTTAATGATGTTAACTAGATTAGATGTTCTTATTGATCAGTAAGTTGAGATTTCTCCAAGTGGTTTACATCTCAATAGACAGTAGTGACAAAAAATGATTGGGACGGGAAAGACAAATGCTGGTGTCAGAATGATAGTCTGTTCTATTTGGTAACAGTCAAATAGCAAAAGCCAGGAGCACAAAATGTTGTGATTGATGATCAAAAAACTAAAACTATGTCCCCTTTTCATACACAGGAAGACCTCAGTCGGGGGGAGGCTGTGGCAAGTGGCAGCCAGGAGGTCCAACAATGCCCTCCTCCTCCTGCTCCAGCTAGAGGAGCCCAGCCACAGCCTGGAAGGATGCCTGGTGGGAAGTCACAAAGGAAGACCAGAGAGTGATGGCCTGGGATGAGTCTGGTGTGCCAGAAGATGCAGCCTCTTCAAGATCACCATCCTGGCCATCTGAATTTCCTGCTCTCGAGGACTTCAAGAGCAGACTTCTCTCCCTGAGATATCTACTCCTCAGGCCACCAATTTTTTAATATCTCATTTAGTCATGTCTGCCCTGGGGGCCAAAGGCTGCACCAAAGTTAAGAAGTTTCTCCAGTGCTGCGTTCCTAGTTTCCTTTTCAAGCAAAAAAAATACATTTTATTTTTGTTTGATGAAATACTTGTGTAATGTGTTTTCCTTCAAATAGTAGAGTTTATTTGTGAGCAGGCAGGTACATTTCCAAAATACAAAGTAAAATAAATAACAAGGGGTACCAACACTAAGGGCCGGTTCACACAGCGAGGCGAGGCGAGGCGACACGGCTCGCCTCGCCTCGCTCCCGCAAGTCGCCCCCGTTCTGTACAATGGAAACCGTTCTGAGAGGAGCGACTCGAGTCGCTCCGACTCAGAAAAAAGGTTCCTGTACTACTTTGGGGCGACTTCGGGGGCGACTTGCATTGACTTCTATACAGAAGTCCTCTGCAAGTCGCCGCTGAGCTCCCCGCAGGTCGCGGCGAGGCAAGTCGGAGACGCCTCGCCGCGCCTCGCTGTGTGAACCGGCCCTTAACAACCTCCTGTAGATTCAAAAATACAATCTAAAAAATACAATAATGTTGTTGTTATAAGTTTACACACCAAAATAAAAAGTTCAAAAAAGGAGAAATGACCAGTGTCTTTAAAGGAGTTTTTTAGGGAACCCCCCCCCCAAAAAAACATCCAAAAAAAACAACAAACATTGTGTAGATGTGACTTAAACTAAAATTGTTTAGCTGAAATGGTTAAAAAAGAGTAATGAAATCCGTTCGGGAGAGGTGTGTGTCTATAAGCATCAAAAGAAGTTCGTTCTTGCAGCAGTGTTAAAGATCAAGAGAATGCGCTTGATGACTGATTTTTTAACATTGCAGCGTGACGAATGGGCTATATCGCTTATGAGCAGTAGTTTTACGTGAACGAGCGCTTCTGTGTCGGAATTTGAATGTGAGCATGCGTGGCACCTGTGAGCATTCGGACAGGACACTGGACGAAGGGCAAGCCAACAGTTCCATTGCAAATTGGGCAAGCTCTGGCCAGAGGTCAAGCCTGCCCACACAGTAGTCCAGGGGTTCATCACTCCTCAGAGCGTCCACATCGGCCGTTAACCCGATGTAGTCGGACACCTGTCGGTCTAGGCATTTCCTGATGCTGGATCCGGATGAGACCTCTCGATGGGTCGGCTGAAAGAATTACCTCATATCAGAAGTCACCAACACATCTTCAAACCGCCCTCTTCTTGCAGGCGCTGTTGCTCATCATCCAGGATAATGTCGTCCTTCTCGTTCTCCTCTCCCCATCCACGCACAACAACAGGGATCCCAGAAAGGTTTAAAGCTGACTTGTCTCAGATAGAGTAGCCCCCCCCCCCCCCTGGGAATTCATCCAGCATAGCGACTTCCTCATCTTCCTGCTCCTGCTCCTCCACGGCTTGATCAATGACACGATGCAATGCGCGCTCCATAAAGAAGGCATAAGGTACCATGTCACTGATAGCGCCATGGCTGCGACTGACCAGTTTGGTGATCTCATCAAGTGGCCGCATAAGTCTGCATGCGTCTCGCATGAGCAGCCACTGGCGCGGTGAAAAAAAACGAGCTCCCCAGAACCTGTTCTGCCGCAGAGTTCGTACAGGTACTCCATGTTTCTGCTGGAGCAGCCTATCAAGCATATAGAAGGTTGAGTTCCATCGCATCAGGCAATCGCAAATAAGACGTCTGACCGGCAGATTGTGTTGCCGCTGAATGTCAGCAATTCGAGCCATGGCTGTATAAGATCTTCTAAAGTGGGCCGAGATTTTCCTTGCCTGCCGCAAGATGTCCTGGACCCCAGGGTATTGGACAACGAATTGCTGCACGACCAAGTTTAAGACGTGTGCCATGCATGGCATGTGTGTCATTTTGCCCTGTTTCAATGCGCTAAGCAGATTGGCACCGTTGTCACACACCACTTTACCAACTGTCAAATTGAGCGGTGTTAGCCACTGATCTGCCTGTGAACGCAAAGCTGAAAGGAGTGCAGGGCCAGTGTGGCTCTTGGCTTCCAGGCACAACAGACGCAGCACAGCATGGCAACGTCTCACCTGGCATGTCGAATAGGTTCTGGGGAGCTTGGGTGGCGCAGCGGAAGAGACGCTAGCAGCGGAAAAGGAGGAGTCAGCCGAGGAGGAGAGGGAGGAGGATGGAGTAGGAGGAGGAGAAGAGGCAGGCCTGCACGCTATCCGAAAAAAAACAAATCTACACGGGTGCCACGGGTCACATGCTTGATGGCCATCAGAAGGTTCACCCAGTGGGCAGTAAAAGTGATATACCTTCCCTGCCCCTGTTTGCTAGACCACGTGTCTGTGGTCAGATGTATCTTGGCACCGACACTGTGTGCCAGAGATACATTCACTTGCCACTGACCATGGCCATATAGCTCTGGGATGCCCTTCTGTGAGAAATACTTCCTTCCTGGGACCTTCCATTGTGGTGTTCCAATGGCTACAAATTTTTGAAAGGCCTCCAAGTCCACCAGTTTATATGGCAGTAGTTGGCGGGCTATGAGCTCTGACAAGCCAGCCGTCAACCGTTGGGCAAGAGGGTTATCCGGCGTCATCATTTTTATACGCTCGAACATTTGGCCCATGGAAGCCTGCCTTTTTGCAGAAAAACATGAGGATGGCATGATGGAAGGTGGAGTGGAGGACAATTGTGAGGAGAGAGGAGAAGGAGAAGTAGAAGACGAGGCTGGACGGTGAGAGCCTGGAGTTCCGTTGTTCCCACTGGGCTCAGTGATGGCAGCTCATGTGCCTTCTTAAGGCGGTCATCCCGGCTTACCGCGACGTATGCGTTGACTGCAAAGATTGCAGATGGCAACACTATTGTCAGCAGCGGACACTTTAAAAAAAGCCCACACTGCGGAGCCATGTGACGGCATCCTGGGAGCGCCAGATGTGACCGTACATGGTTGATGCCTCGCTCCTGATACATTAGCAGCCTGCTTTGTCCCTCCTGTGCAATCTAAGTTTCGCCTGCTTCTCCTCCCTATCTGCTGGTTCATATCTCCCTCTGAACTCCCCTCCTCTTCCTCTCTTGTGGGCACCCGCGTGACATCACTAGACACGTCATCGACGTCACCTTTCCCACCGCAATAATTAGAGATCTCGGAGTAGGCAGCAACAGCGGGGACCAACCTCCTCCTTGGGCGGATCTGGTCGTCAGAGTGGCGGTTGTTGCTACATCCTCTTCCTGATCCATTGCCAAGAATGGCTGCACATCGGAAATGTCTTGTGATGGATCAGAAAATAATTCCTGTGACTCAAGCGGAAGGTATATGGTGGTGGTGGTGGTGTTGGTGGTAGTGTCTTTGGGGGTGCACACAGCAGAGAGTGAAGAGGGTGCAGATCGAGAGGATGAGGAGGGTGCAGAAGAGTAAGGCTGAGTGAGCCACTCAACCAAGTCTGGTGCGTCCTTTGATGTAATCGCACGCACATTCTGCAATTTGCCACTTTGGCTCAAGTCTGTTGCTCCTTCCCTACCCCTACCACCCCTGCGGAAGGGCCTGCCTCTTCCTCTGCCTGTCATTTTTTAAATGACCCTGTGACAAAAGTCTCTAGAGAAGTGCAGTATGTATGTGGAAGAAGGTATATAACACCCCGCGTCAATCTGTCGTTTTTGAGGGCCACTGGTCTATCACACCAGTTATAATACTTTTTTTTTAATTGCGTTTGTCATTTTTTGTAGTATCACTGCAGAACCGCTCATCAGTCACAATGCTGCACAGTGGAAATGCACTATACTATGCTTTCTATATGTGCAAGTATTTTATACGTGTATTACACCCCTATATACTGCACACCAAATAGTACACCTATACCCAGCATCCTCCAGGACTGTGACATCATAAGGGGGTGGGGTCACCATGTGACATCAATCGGTGACCCCGCCCCCTGTCCCTATATAAGTCACCGCACACCGCGTCTCCGGTATTGCGGCCGGAGAGAGCGTTGAGTCAACATCTCAAGAAGGAAGAAGCAGAAGAAGAACGGAAGGCGGCAGCGGCAGCAGAAGACCGGGCCACCGCTAGTAAAAGAGCTGGAAGAAGAAGCGGTGCCCCGGCAAGAAGAACCAAAGAGGGGGACAAGACCCCCGAAGTCGGAAGAAGGGGCGGCGGCAACAGAAGACCGGGCCTCCACTGGTAAAAGAGCTAAAGGAAGAAAGCGGAGGCCCGAAAAGAAGAACCGAAGAGGGGGACAAGACCCCCGAAGTCGGAAGACCCCCAGGCGGCGTTGAGAAGAGCCCCATAGACGGAAGACCACCGGAACTGTGCAATAAACGATTTTTAACCCTTGTGTGTTGTTTTTTAATTACTTTTTTTTTCACCAGGTGAATGGGTAGGGGTGCATGGTACACCAATACTCATTCACATAGGGTGGGGGGCCGGTATCTGGGGGACCCCTTCTTAAAGGGGGCTCCCGGATTCCGATAAGCCCCCCACTCGCAGACCCCAACAACCAATGGCCAGGGTTGTTGGGAAGAGGCCCTTGTCCTCATCAACATGGGGACAAGGTGATTTGGGGTGGGGGGCCGCAGGGCGCCCCCCTTCCCCCAAAGCACCCACCCCCCCATATTGAGGGCACGTGGCCTGGTACGGCTCAGGAGGGGGGGCGCTCGTTTGTCCCCACCCCCTTTCCTGACCGGCCGGGCTGCGTGCTCGGATAGGGGTCTGGTATGGATTTTGGGGAGACCCCATGCCGTTTTTTTTGGCGTAGGGGATTCCCCTTAAAATCCCTACCGGACCTAAGGGCCTGGTATGCCTCCGAAGGCATGCAGGCTTCATTAATAAAGCGACATTATCGCCGCTCTGTCGCTCGCTCGCCACTATAGGAAAATTTAATTTTTCTATTGTAGCCAGCGCGACAGGATCACGCTGGAAACACAATATCAGTGGCACCTACTGTAATAGTAATAGCTAATGATTAAACTGACTGTCCCTGCTCCGCACAGTGTCCTGTCCCTACACTGACAAAAGACAGCTGCAGAATCTGTCAGCAGTGCACTCAGCAATCAGTAGCGCAGCAGTCAGCAGCAGTGCACCAGAACCCTATATACTGTACACCTATACCAGTCCTTAAAAGGACTTTTGTGGACCTAATAGTAATAGCTAGTGATTAAACTGACTGTCCCTGCTCCGCACAGCATCTTGTCCCTACACTGACAAAAGACAGCTGCAGAATCGGTCAACAGTGCACTCAGCAATCAGCAGCACAGCAGTCAGCAGCAGTGCACCAGAACCCTATATACTGTACACTTATACCAGTCCTTAAAAGGACTTTTGTGGACCTAATAGCTAGTGATTTGTGTCACTACAGTCTGTCCCTGCTCCACACAGCAACCTCTCCCTACACTGACAAAAGACAGAATGTAAAATGGCCGCCAGATCAGGTCTATTTATAAGGTAAGGGGAATGTCCAATTGTCCATGTGCTGAAATGTCTCAATTGGTTGTCCTGTACCCCATGATGGATGTGTCATCATGGGTCAAAGTTCTTTCACAATGTAAATGCATATGTCCGCTGCGCAAACAACGCCAGAAGTCCGCCGGTTTGGTGAATCGTGAACACACAAAATTTGCTGCGAACCGACCGCCGTGCCAACTAATGGTGATAGTATACTCCATGAAGAAGAATATAGTTTATACACATTTCGAAAAGTGTTGGATGTCCCCACTACCTATCACCATCTGCAACAAGCATGGATCTGGTGTCTTCTTCTTTCCCCACTTCTTCTTCCATCTTCTTCTGATCTTCCTTCGGTGTTCTTCTTCTTCCTCCATCTTGCTCTCCCCCCCCTTCTTCCTCTGCTTCTACCTCTGGTCTTCTCGTCCGACATCTTCTCGGTCTTATCGATCGGCATCTTCCTCCGGCTTCTTTTCCTTGCTTTGTCCTCCGGACCATCCGCCTCAATGGGAGTCTCCCACTGTGTGACGCTTCTGTTCAGGTGACAGCTCTTTTATAATGGAGGGAGGGGACACCCGATGACCCCCCCCCCCCCCCACACACACACACGGGAACTTCCCTATGGCTTTCTCGTGTTGTCAGAGGGGGCGGGGTCACCCATTTATGTAAACGGTGATTCCGCCCTCCATTATATAAGAGCTGTCACAAGAACAGAGGCATCACAAATCGGGAGACTCCCATTGAGGGAAAGAAGAAGACATTAATAAATTGCCAAAAACCGTCTATTGTCTTTTTTAACATTTTGACACTTTTTTGTGAAATGGCAGGGATACATTTGTACTCCATCACCAATTCACACAGGGGGGGGGACTGGGATCTGGGGATCCCCTTGTTAAAGGGGTCTTCCAGATTCCGATAAGCCCCTTGCCCGCAGACCCCCACAACCACCGGGCAAGGTTTGTGGGGATGAGGCCCTTCTCCCCATCCACGTTGGGACAAGGTGCTTTGGGGGGCTACCCCAAAGCACCCTCCCCATGTTGAGGGCATGTGGCCTGGTACGGTTCAGGAGGGGGGGCACTCTCTAGTCCCCCCTCTTTTCCTGTAGCCTGCCAGGTTGCGTGCTTGGATAAGGGTCTGGTATGGATTTTTGGGGGGACCCCCATGCCATTTTTTTTAACATTTTGGCACGGGTGTCCAATTAAAATCCATACCAGACCTGAAGGGTCTGGTATGGTTTTTAAAGGAGGGACCCCACGCCTTTTTTTTTCAATTTTGGCGCGGGGTTCCCCTTAATATTCATACCAGACCTAAAAGGCCTGGTATGGAATTTGGGGTGGCCCCCACGCATTTTTTATTTTACATTTTTGTTCGGGGTTCCCCTGTGGGGGAATCCCATACCGTTTTTTTTCAATTACTTTTATGTGTATTTCCGGAGTAGTTTTAAATTACTTTTTTTCCTTTAGAAATGTAATTTTGCTCTTAGACTGTTCTAAACACGGGAAACATGTGCCATTTTACATTCATACTATAGACACCCCCCCAGGTATGAAATTTAAAGGAATATTACACTTTTATTGTTTCACGTTAAGCATTATTAAAATCACTGCTCCCGAAAAAAACTGTTTTTAAAACTTTTTTTTGCATTGATACATGTCCCCTGGGGCAGGACCCAGGCCCCCAAACACTTTTTATGACAATAACTTGCATATTAACCTTTAAAATTAACACTTTTGATTTCTCCCATAGACTTTTAAAGAGTGTTCCGCGGCTTTTGAATTTGCCTCGAACACCCCAAATTGATCGCTATTCGGCGAACGGGCGAACAGCCAATGTACGAGTCGAACTCATGTCCGACCCGAACATAAAACCCATCCCTAGTTGTCAGCCCTCCCTTCTGCTGTGGTGCTGGCTGACACAGAGGTGTGGGATCACACGACCAGTCTGGAGTGGCCTGAAAATAGGTAAGTATACAGATCTTTCTTACACAGGTCAGTCAGCATACGTCTTAGGAGGAGGGAGGGCGCAGGTTTGAGAGTAGTTATGGTTAAGCTGAAATTTCACCACTTGTCTACTGGGGCATTTATTTAATTTTTTGGACATGTGTTAAAATATGCATTTATTGCTAGAAATTACTGTAAACCCCCCAAAAGCATATAACTTCTGGAAGCAGAGACCCCGAAGAACAAAATGATGGTAGTTGCAATTTTTTATGCTGTACGATATTTGCGCAGTTCATCAAATACATATTTTTAGGAAAAAATACACTAAAATTATTATTATTTTTTTTGCAAACAAACATAATATACCAATTTTTTGGTAAAATATAAAAGATTGAGTTGCATCAAGTAAAAAGATACTAAACATGTCAAATCTTTAACATCGCGTATGTGCATGGAATTAAAAAAAAATATAGTGCACAACATTCTCCATAGGCAGTGCTTTAAAAGCAATTACAGGTTATAAATTTAGAAGTAATTATGGACTATAGCCCTAAAACGACATTACATGTGGCACATTGAGGTTTACATACACATGCTCATCCTATGCTGCACCTTTTATATGGGGTGTGTGTGCAGGGGTGCTTTACATTTTTAACAATTATTTTTATTTATTTTTATACAATTATTTTTTTACTCTTTTCTTATTTTTTTACTTGATTGCTATCACAAGGGGCATAACACGCTTGGGCAGGTGACAGGTCCTCTTCATGGAGACATTTGGGGTCTATTAGATCAACAATATCTCCCCTGCCCTCCAAAACATATTCTAGCACCTCTGAGTGCCCCTTTGATTTAAGTAAACTTTGTATCGGAAAGCCCTTTAGTCAGACCTCCCCTTTCCTCCTGGCGGCCATTATCGTATTATGCGATAATGCCATCTTCTCCTCTCTTAAGCCCCGTGTGATATCCACATTACATATCACAGGAGAATACATAAGCAGGGACACACAGCGTCTGGTGGACGGTGCTGGTGGGCTGCCTGAACCCTTAAAGCGGTTTTATACCCCTTTAGCACATTTTTACCTACAGGTATATTATATAATAAGGCTTACCTGTAGGTGAAATTAATATCTCCTAAAACTGTACAGTTCAGGAGATATTCACCTTGCATGCAGCCTCTGACTTCAGTGATGCATGCGCTTGGAAGGTCCGGCAGATGCTGCTGGAAAATAAGAGTTTCACATATAGGACACAAAATGCCTCTTTAACCTGTTGACTGAGGTTTACAATTATACAGACATAAAGTGCCAGAACTTAAAAATATTAAACTAGCGCTACATATATAAAATTGCATATAGGGAACAATCATTCCTCTTACATGCAAAATAAATATGAAGAGAGGAACGTGCTTTTAAAACAAAATGGAAACAACATCCCATATTAAAGGGGCACTCTACCCACAATACACCAAAAATAAAAATTGTGATAAAAATCAATTAGCAATGCACTGCAAATAAAAAATAAAATAATGTGTGGCACCAGGGCAGAACGCCCCACCCCTGTCCCCCATAGGTATGCCACTGAATGTATGTAATGGCAAAGGGGTGTTAGGGCATGCCCAGAGATCTATTATTGCTGAGGTGGATCTACTGTTGCTTGGGGATCTATTTTTGCTGGGGGAATCTATTGTTGCTGACTTTTTTTTACCATTTTACTGCCTTTTTTTGTTATCACAAACATAACAAATTCCATACAAAATGATACTTGATTCCGTATTCTCTAAAAGGGGTAGTATTGAGCAGTAGGTGGGGGGGGGGGGGTGGAACCAGGGGACAGGGCACAGAGGAGGGTAGGGGGTGGAGACAAGTAGTGACCCAAAAGAGGAGCACCTTTTCTTTGAGAAAAATCCTGTGTACTTGTATTAAGGACAACCCAGCATAACAGGTAAGTGTGTGTGTATAGGGGGGGGGGGGGGTGGAGTGAAGTTCCTCTTTAACATACAGTATATCTTCTGCTGGAATTTGCCAGTTGCTATTTAAATTCATGTGTTAGAACTGGTGAAAGACTGGTATCAGATCCATCCTGGTGGTTTTGCAGTTGGCTTGATCAGGGCTCAAGTCCTGCGGGAACGCATAGGAACGGAGTTCCTGTACTTTTTCCATAACAGGAACTTAGTTCCCATTAGCAGCCCTGTCCTGCAAGACTTTGAAGTATGCGAGCTGTGTGGCAGCTACTGCACCAGCAGCTGCCGACACAGCTCGCAATAGTAAGTGCCGCACACCTGACCATTCAGGCATTGCCAGTAGGGGGCCCCGTGACAGCTTCCACTTCGATCTACCTGTCAATCACAGCTAGCTGACGGATCGATCAGGTCCCTGCTGCTAAGAGATTGTATTTAGTCAGACCTCTCGTGATGCGCTCCTCCCCGCCAGCCCCTCCTGATTTTCTGTCTCCTCATCTCCCCCCCCCCCCCAAGTCTCCTACATACTTGCTCTGTGTGTCCCACTGAATCCCCCCCTCCTTTATCTTCAGTGCCATATGAGGAGAAAACCCAGAGGAGGAGCACAGCTATTCTGCTCACAGAACATGCAGGGAGAGAGGTGAACTGAGGGAGGAACATCAGTATGGGGTGGTAAGCTGAGCACAATACCTGGCAAAGTTTAATGCCAGGAGGGAAGTTTGTGGAAATATGTGAAGGGTTGGAAATAGCAGCGAGTGTGTGTTGGAGCCCTGCAGAGCTTGCAGCCCCCCAAGCTAACATACATCTCCTAAGCAGGAACACATCACTATCTCCCCAAGCATTCTGTCCAGATAATGTGTAGTTCATTTATGACCTTTCCATTTAACCCCGTGTTATCCTAATTCAATGAAAAGTGTAAACTCACCACATAAACACTCTATATACAAAATACAATTTCCCAATAAAGATCACAACATGGTGTTCACATTTGCATGGAAGCACAATTGAATGAATGCTGATTATTCAGAGAATTACCGTAATTATGTTTATTGAGGATTTTTTTTTAATGTACTAACAGTTAAACTTTATACACAAAATATGAAAATTGGATGAAAAATACCACTTTTGAAGCATTCAAGCATATGAGCGTATCATTTTAATTTATTTTTGGTGGGAGAGTGGATCTTGGGTGGGAGTTCCCACACTTTTTTCCCCAGGACTTGACCCTTGGGCTTGACCAACACGGAGCCCCAATGGGATGTAGCACCCAATGGTTATCATTGTAGCATTGTAGTGTCCTTTGTTTCTCCAAGATGACACCTCCTCTGGCCTTTTTATTGGTCACTTTGCTGGGTCAGACAGGTGCCAAGACCAATAAAAACGCCACTGGTAATTGATATTTTACAGCAGCAGGTGCATTACCACCCATGATAACCTTCTGTAGATCATTTGTGCACTATTTATGGACTACACATGGAGCAGTGTGTCGGGAATTAAAATTCAGCTCTTTATTATGTGCTTTTATTATCATGTATTTGAATTGGCTGATCTAGGAAGCCATAAAATAAAGTATTGTACAACATATTTCATTAGGTAAGACACAAGGGAATGACAAGGAAATGGATACACTGAAAACGTAAATCAAAACACTGCGACGGAATTTAGTGCCAGCGCAATATTTTAGGTTTACATCACAAGCAAATTAAATAGAAACATTAGCATTGCTGTTCAGCTCTGAAACATCCCTCCACTAAATCTTCCGAGCTGACTATGTTACCATCCACTAATAATATTAATCTGGAGGAAAATGCCTTTCTGTGGAATGTTCTTGGAATAAATCCAGCGTTCAGGGTCATGTAAGAATAAGGAAAGGAAAAAAGATCTAATGTTTATGGATTTTTTTCAGGAGTATTTGGCATTTTATATTTTACGATATTGATTTGTGAGTAACGGGCTTTTTCTTTTCTGTAGCAGGCTTTTTTATCACAAACGTTACAGAAAATTTTGTATGGCATATAACCAAAATTTCTACACATAATGGGGCAGATATATGAAATGCCAGGTTCAGTGGCCTTCATGTTTACTACGTAGTTATCCTTTTGCCATACAGATTTATTATGAAGTGTTTTATCACATTCAGAGGTGTATTTACAAAAAAAAAAGCTATTCATCCCATTAAACTGCATTTACGTTCTGTGCAAATGGGAGAAAAACCCAATGTTAGACTTTTTTTGTCTCCAGAGCTAATGTTTATTTTATTTTTATGAATACAGAATACAGTGAATCAGTAAAGTACCACATAACAGCCACTAGATGGAGTTGATGCTCATAGTAAATAAGTGTGCATTTTCTATAATTATAATTGTCCATTTAGTTCAACCGAAGAAAAAATAAATAAATAGAAAACCTCCATATACAAAGCCCTATACCAACAGTCGATCCAGAGAAAGGCAAAAGCAACTCCTATAAAGCATGATCCAGTATGTTCTAGGTCGGGGAAAATAAATAAATTCCCTGGATCAACAGTCATTTTTACTGTATATGGTTATATTATGGTTACTATGCAGAAGGACTGCCCATATGCATGGCATCTACTGAAGCCAATCTGTTATCACATATACAGTAACTCACAAAAGTGAGTACACCCCTCACACTTTTTTAAATATTTTATTATATCTTTTAATGTGACAACACTGAAGAAATTACACTTTTCAAAAATGTGAGGGGTGTACCCACTTTTGTGAGGTACATACTTAGAGTATATTGTGACACGCTAGCCCAACGTACGCAAAATATATCATCACTGGAGTTAAACTGTAAACAGATATTTATTAAAAATAAGCCATCCCATAAACATTACCCTCCGTATATATCTTCTCTGGACTCTCCCCGTCTGGAAATGGACAGGGTACAAAGAAGGGCATCAAAGCAAATTAAGGGTCTGGAGCAGTGCCACTCCTGACCTCCCTGGGGCCCTAAGCAAAATTCTGCTAAGGGGCCCTATACCTGACCCGTGATGCCATGAGCTATGTAAACCATTTTCCATTGCCACACAGTCACACCTGACACTTCAGTGCTCCCAATACAATCCTCTCTCCTTTAATCCTTTCATGACTAAGCCTATTTCTGACATTTGGTGTTTACAAGTTAAAATCTTTATTTTTTGCTAGAAAATTACTTAGAAATCCCAAACATTATATATAGAGAATCTAGAGAATAAAATGGCGATTGTTGCAATATTTTATGTCACACGGTATTAGTGCAGCGGTGTTTTAACCACTTAAGGACCGCCTCACGCCGATATACGTCGGCAGAATGGCACGGCTGGGCACAATCACGTATCTGTACGTGGCTCTTTAAGTGCCCAGGCATGGGTCGGGAGCGTGCCGCCGGTGGTGCTCTCCTGACCCAGTCCTGAGCTCCGTGGCCGCGTGACCAGTGGACCCGATCGCTGCTGGTGTCCCGCGATCGGGTCACAGAACTGAAGAACGAGGAGAGGTCTGTGTAAACAAACCTCTCCCCGTGCTTCCTAGTGTGGCTGTCACCGATTGTCTGTTCCCTTTTATAGGGAAAGACGATCAGTGACGTCACATGCCAGGCCACGTCCCCCTACAATAAATAAAAACACATAACGTCACACCTAACCCCTACACTGCCCCCTAGTGGTTAACTCCTTCACTGCCAGCGTCATTTACACAGGAATCAGTGCATTTAAATAGTACTGATTGCTTTATAAATGACAGTGGTCCCCAAAATGTGTCAAAAATGTCTGATGTGTCCGCCATAATGTCGCAGTCACAATAAAAATCGCTGATCGCCACCATTACTAGTAAAAAAATATATATTAATAAAAATACTATAAAACTATCCCCATTTTGTAAATGCATAACTTTTGCGCAAACCAAATCAAAAATCGCAAAGTACAATTTTTTTTTTACCAAAAATATGTAGAAGAATATGTATTGGCCTAAACTGATGAAAAAAAATAATTTTTTATCTATTTTTTGGGGATATTTATTATAGCAAAAAGTAAAAAATATTGCATTTTTTTTCAAAATTGTCGCTCTATTTTTGTTTATAGCGCAAAAAAATAAAAACCACAGAGGTGATCATATACCACCAAAAGAAAGCTCTATTTGTGGGAAAAAAAGGACGCCAATTTTGTTTGGGAGTCACGTTGCACGACCGCGCAATTGTCAGTTAAAGCGACGCAGTGCCGAATCGCAAAAAGGGGCCTGGTCCTTTGGCTGCAAATTGGTCCGGGGCTTAAGTGGTGAAACGTAACTTTTTGGGAAAAGGGACGCTTTCATGAATTTTGAAAAAAACAAAACAGTAAAGTTATCCCAATTTTTTTGTATAATGTGAAAGATGTCACGCTTTATAATTGCATGCACTCGTGGAATGGCGACAAACTACGGTACCTAAAAATCTCCATAGGCGATGCTTTAAATATTTTTTACGGTTACCAGGTTAGAGTTACAGAGGAGGTCTTGTGCTAGAATTATTGCTCTCACTCTGATGATCGCGGCAATACCTCACATGTGTTATTTGAACACTGTTTACATATGTGGGAGCGATTTCAGCTTGCGTAGTAAGCGTATAGGGCGGATCGGCTCTGGTCTGGAGGATATTTGTTATGAGGAAAGGTTGCAAGCACTGAACTTATTCTCTCTGGAGAATAGATGCTTGAGAGGGGATATGATTTCAATGTACAAATACCGTACTGGTGACTAGTGATGGCCGAACGGTTCGCCCGGCGGTCGTTTTGCGGCGAATTTCCGACATTCGCGGTCCGCACGTTCGAACGCCTTTTTCCGTCGTTCGCCGCGGCGGACTTACGTGTTTAATGTATACAAGAACTTTAACCTTTGGTGACACGTTTATCATGTGATACAGGACAGCCAATTGAGACATGACAGCACATGGACACTTGTACATTCCCCCTAACCTATAAATACACCCGATCCGGTGGCCATTTTACATTCTTTCTTCTGTTAAGATAGGGACAGGTTCCTGTGTGGAGTAGGGAGAGATAAACCACTAGCTATTTGGTACACAAAAGTTCTTTTCAGGACTGGTATAGGTGTTAGGTGTTGATAGGTTTGCTGTGCTGCTGATTCTTGCAGCAGCCTGAGTGTCTTTTGTTAGTTTAGAGAAAGGGAAAGGACGGTGTATGCTACAGGGACAGCCAGATTAGTCTTTCATCATCATCATCATCATCATCATCATTAGCTGTTACTATCAAGGTCCACAAAAGAGCTGTTCCAGTAACCACTAATCGTTCTCTTTTTTTGCCAATTTGTATAGGGACAGGAAGGAAGCAGTGTTGTCAGGCAGTGAGGGTAATTTTAAAGACTTGCTGTTATTATTAGTTCCACAAAGGTTCTTTTCAGGACTGGTATCAGTGGTACAGTAATAGGCTTGTACATGTATAATATTCTTTCTTCCAAATATAGAAAGGATATTATACTTGACTGCTGCCCTTCTGCTGCAGTCTGCTAAACATTCACAACTCACTTGTTCCACAAAAGTTCTTATAAGGACTGGTAACTTGGTATAGGGTGCTACGGTACATAGGCTTGAGTGCGGTACAGTCTGCTGTTCTGTAAGGACCGCTATCGGTCCACAATAGATAGGGTTGACGTGCACCACTGCTGACCGCTGCCCTATACTGCAGCAGTCCTTCAGCGGTATAGGGACTGACGTACAGTCTGCTAATCACTAACACACAACCTGCTTGTTCCACAAAAGTTCTTATAAGGACTGGTAACTTGGTATAGGGTGCTACGGTACATAGGCTTGAGTGCGGTACAGTCTGCTGTTCTGTAAGGACCGCTATCGGTCCACAATAGATAGGGTTGACGTGCACCACTGCTGACCGCTGCCCTATACTGCAGCAGTCCTTCAGCGGTATAGGGACTGACGTACAGTCTGCTAAACACTAATACACAACCTGCTTGGTCCACAAAAGTTCTTATAAGGACTGGTAACTTGGTATAGGGTGCTACGGTACATAGGCTTGAGTGCGGTACAGTCTGCTGTTCTGTAAGGACCGCTATCGGTCCACAATAGATAGGGTTGACGTGCACCACTGCTGACCGCTGCCCTATACTGCAGCAGTCCTTCAGCGGTATAGGGACTGACGTACAGTCTGCTAAACACTAATACACAACCTGCTTGGTCCACAAAAGTTCTTATAAGGACTGGTAACTTGGTATAGGGTGCTACGGTACATAGGCTTGAGTGCGGTACAGTCTGCTGTTCTGTAAGGACCGCTATCGGTCCACAATAGATAGGGTTGACGTGCACCACTGCTGACCGCTCACCTATACTGCAGCAGTCCTTCAGCGGTATAGGGACTGACGTACAGTCTGCTAATCACTAACACACAACCTGCTTGTTCCACAAAAGTTCTTATAAGGACTGGTAACTTGGTATAGGGTGCTACGGTACATAGGCTTGAGTGCGGTACAGTCTGCTGTTCTGTAAGGACCGCTATCGGTCCACAATAGATAGGGTTGACGTGCACCACTGCTGACCGCTGCCCTATACTGCAGCAGTCCTTCAGCGGTATAGGGACTGACGTACAGTCTGCTAATCACTAACACACAACCTGCTTGTTCCACAAAAGTTCTTATAAGGACTGGTAACTTGGTATAGGGTGCTACGGTACATAGGCTTGAGTGCGGTACAGTCTGCTGTTCTGTAAGGACCGCTATCGGTCCACAATAGATAGGGTTGACGTGCACCACTGCTGACCGCTGCCCTATACTGCAGCAGTCCTTCAGCGGTATAGGGACTGACGTACAGTCTGCTAAACACTAATACACAACCTGCTTGGTCCACAAAAGTTCTTATAAGGACTGGTAACTTGGTATAGGGTGCTACGGTACATAGGCTTGAGTGCGGTACAGTCTGCTGTTCTGTAAGGACCGCTATCGGTCCACAATAGATAGGGTTGACGTGCACCACTGCTGACCGCTCACCTATACTGCAGCAGTCCTTCAGCGGTATAGGGACTGACGTACAGTCTGCTAATCACTAACACACAACCTGCTTGTTCCACAAAAGTTCTTATAAGGACTGGTAACTTGGTATAGGGTGCTACGGTACATAGGCTTGAGTGCGGTACAGTCTGCTGTTCTGTAAGGACCGCTATCGGTCCACAATAGATAGGGTTGACGTGCACCACTGCTGACCGCTGCCCTATACTGCAGCAGTCCTTCAGCGGTATAGGGACTGACGTACAGTCTGCTAATCACTAACACACAACCTGCTTGTTCCACAAAAGTTCTTATAAGGACTGGTAACTTGGTATAGGGTGCTACGGTACATAGGCTTGAGTGCGGTACAGTCTGCTGTTCTGTAAGGACCGCTATCGGTCCACAATAGATAGGGTTGACGTGCACCACTGCTGACCGCTGCCCTATACTGCAGCAGTCCTTCAGCGGTATAGGGACTGACGTACAGTCTGCTAAACACTAATACACAACCTGCTTGGTCCACAAAAGTTCTTATAAGGACTGGTAACTTGGTATAGGGTGCTACGGTACATAGGCTTGAGTGCGGTACAGTCTGCTGTTCTGTAAGGACCGCTATCGGTCCACAATAGATAGGGTTGACGTGCACCACTGCTGACCGCTCACCTATACTGCAGCAGTCCTTCAGCGGTATAGGGACTGACGTACAGTCTGCTAATCACTAACACACAACCTGCTTGTTCCACAAAAGTTCTTATAAGGACTGGTAACTTGGTATAGGGTGCTACGGTACATAGGCTTGAGTGCGGTACAGTCTGCTGTTCTGTAAGGACCGCTATCGGTCCACAATAGATAGGGTTGACGTGCACCACTGCTGACCGCTCACCTATACTGCAGCAGTCCTTCAGCGGTATAGGGACTGACGTACAGTCTGCTAATCACTAACACACAACCTGCTTGTTCCACAAAAGTTCTTATAAGGACTGGTAACTTGGTATAGGGTGCTACGGTACATAGGCTTGAGTGCGGTACAGTCTGCTGTTCTGTAAGGACCGCTATCGGTCCACAATAGATAGGGTTGACGTGCACCACTGCTGACCGCTGCCCTATACTGCAGCAGTCCTTCAGCGGTATAGGGACTGACGTACAGTCTGCTAAACACTAATACACAACCTGCTTGGTCCACAAAAGTTCTTATAAGGACTGGTAACTTGGTATAGGGTGCTACGGTACATAGGCTTGAGTGCGGTACAGTCTGCTGTTCTGTAAGGACCGCTATCGGTCCACAATAGATAGGGTTGACGTGCACCACTGCTGACCGCTGCCCTATACTGCAGCAGTCCTTCAGCGGTATAGGGACTGACGTACAGTCTGCTAAACACTAATACACAACCTGCTTGGTCCACAAAAGTTCTTATAAGGACTGGTAACTTGGTATAGGGTGCTACGGTACATAGGCTTGAGTGCGGTACAGTCTGCTGTTCTGTAAGGACCGCTATAGGTCCACAATAGATAGGGTTGACGTGCACCACTGCTGACCGCTCACCTATACTGCAGCAGTCCTTCAGCGGTATAGGGACTAAGAGTTTTGTCACAGGGTCATTTAAAAAATGACATGCAGAGGAAGAGGCAGGCCCTTCCGCAGGGGTGGTAGGGGTAGGGCAGGAGCAACAGGCTTGAGCCAAAGTGGGAAGTTGCAGAAGGTGCGTTCAATTACTTTAAAGGATGCACCAGACTTGGTTGAGTGGCTCGCTCAGCCTTACTCTTCTGCACCCTCCTCATCCTCTCGATCTGCACCCTCTTCTTCACTCTCTGCTATGTGCACCCCCAAAGACACTACCACCAACAACACGACCACCACCACCACCACCACATACCTTCCGCTTGAGTCACTGGAATTATTTTCCGATCCATATCAAGAGGACATTTCTGATGCGCAGCCACTCTTGGTATTGGATCAGGAAGAGGAGGTAGCAACAAGCGCTACTCAGCAGTCTGACGCCAGTACCCAGATCAGCCCAAGGAGGAGGTTGGTCCCCGGTGTTGCTGCCTACTCTACTTATAGCGGTGGGGAAGGTGACGTTGATGATGACGTGTCTAGTGATGTCACGTGGGTGCCCACAAGAGAGGAAGAGGAGGGGAGTTCAGAGGGAGATATGGACCAGCAGATAGGGAGGAGAAGCAGCAATGACTTACATTGCACAGCAGGGACAAAGCAGACTGCAAATGTATCAGGAGCGAGTCATCGACCATGTACGGTCACATCTGGCGCTCCCAGGACACCGGCACATGGCTCCGCAGTGTGGGCTTTTTTTAACGTGTCCGCTGCTGACAATAGCGTTGCCATCTGCAATCTTTGCAGTCAACGCGTTAGTCGCGGTAAGCCCAATACTCACCTAGGGACGACCGCCTTAAGAAGGCACATGAGCAGCCATCACCGAGCCCAGTGGGAGCAACGGAACACACAAAGCCACACTGCAGGCTCTCACCGTCCAGCCTCGTCTTCTACTTCTCCTTCTCCTCTCTCCTCACAATTGTCCTCCACTCCACCTTCCATCACGCCAAGCTCACATTTTTCTGCAAAAAGGCAGGCTTCCGTGGGCCTAATGTTTGAGCGTAAAAAAATGATGACGCCGGATAACCCTCTTGCCCAACGGTTGGCGGCTGGCTTGTCAGAACTCATAGCCCGCCAACTACTGCCATATAAACTGGTGGACTCGGAGGCCTTTCGCAAATTTGTGGCCATTGGAACACCACAATGGAAGGTCCCAGGAAGGAAGTATTTCTCAGAGAAGGGCATCCCAGAGCTATATGGCCATGTTCAGCGGCAAGTGAATGTATCTCTGGCACACAGTGTCGGTGCCAAGATACATCTGACCACAGACACGTGGTCTAGCAAACACGGGCAGGGAAGGTATATCAGTTTTACTGCCCACTGGGTGAACCTTCTGACGGCCGTCAAGCATGTAACCCGTGGCACCCGTGTAGATTTGGTTTTACCGCCACGGATTGCATGCAGGCCTGACTCTTCTTCTCCTCCTCCTACTCCATCCTCCTCCCTCTCCTCCTCAGCTGCCTCCTCCTTTTCCGCTGCTAGCGTCTCTTCCACTGCACCGCCCAAGCTCCCCAGAACCTATTCCACATGCCAGGTGAGACGTTGCCATGCCGTGCTGCGTCTGTTGTGCCTGGAAGCAAAGAGCCACACTGGCCCGGCACTCCTTTCAGCTTTGCGTTCACAGGCAGATGAGTGGCTAACACCGCTCAATTTGACAGTTGGTAAAGTGGTGTGTGACAACGGTGCCAATCTGCTTAGCGCATTGAAACAGGGCAAAATCACGCACGTGCCGTGCATGGCACACGTCTTAAACTTGGTCGTGCAGCGATTCCTTGTCAAATACCCTGGGGTCCAGGACATCTTGCGGCAGGCAAGGAAAATCTCGGCCCATTTCAGAAGATCTTACACGGCCATGGCTCGCCTTGCTGACATTCAGCGGCGACACCATCTGCCGGTCAGACGTCTTATTTGCGATTGCCCGACGCGATGGAACTCAACCTTCTATATGCTTGATAGGCTGCTCCAGCAGAAACGTGCAGTTAACGTCTACCTGTATGAACTCTGCGAAAGAAACGGTTCTGGGGAGCTGGGTTTTTTTTCACCGCGCCAGTGGCTGCTCATGCGCGACACATGCAGACTTCTGCGGCCATTTGAGGAGATCACCAAACTGGCCAGTCGCAGCCATGGCGCCATCAGTGACATGGTACCTTATGCCTTCTTTCTGGAGCGTGCATTGCGTCGTGTCATTGATCAGGCTGTGGAGGAGCAGGAGCGGGAAGATGAGGAAGTCGCAATGCTGGATGAATTCCCAGGGGGGGCTACTCTATCTGAGACAAGTCAACAACAGGAGTCTGATGAGGAGTCAGAGGAGGATGGTGCCGGGGCGGATGAGCAGGAGCAAGAAGAGCATGCTTTAAACCTTTCTGGGATCCCTGTTGTGCGAGGATGGGGAGAGGAGAATGAAGAGGACGACATTATCCTGGATGATGAGCAGGAGCCAGGCCACCACACCGCTTCCACTTTAGTGCAAATGGGGGCCTTCATGCTCCAGTGTTTTAATAGGGACCCCCGTATAAAAAGCATGAGGGTCAAGGACCAGTACTGGGTGGCAACGTACTTAGACCCCCGGTACAAACACAAAATGGCGGAAATGTTACCGCCGTCGCAGAGGGCTGTCAGAATGCAGCACTTCCAGGCCTTGCTTCGAGAAATGCTGCATTCTGCTTTTGCGTGCGCTGGCAGAGGAGCAATTCCCACTCCCAGAGAAGGATTTGCGGGTACCAATCCAACAGCGCCTGCAAGAAGAGGCCGGTTTGAAGATGTGTTGGTGACTTCGGATATGAGGTCATTCTTTCAGCCGACCCATCGACAGGTGTCATCCGGATCCAGCATCAGGGAACGCCTAGACCGTCAGGTGTCCGACTACATTGGGTTAACGGCCGATGTGGACGCTCTGAGGAGTGATGAACCCCTAGACTACTGGGTGGGCAGGCTTGACCTCTGGCCAGAGCTTGCCCAATTTGCAATCGAACTGTTGGCTTGCCCCTCATCCAGTGTCCTGTCCGAAAGGACGTTCAGCGCAGCAGGGGGGATTGTGACCGATAAGCGTACTCGCCTAGCTCACCACAGTGTTAACTACCTCACATTTCTAAAAATGAATGAGGCATGGATCTCGGAGGAATTCAACACATGTGATCAGTAGACCATGTATATGTCTATAAACAATTTTTGGAATCAAGCACACAGACCTTCTTAATTCATTTGGCTCACTTCCCTGACCCAAAAAAGCACACCGTACTATATGCCCCTACCCTCCTCTTTGAAGAGGTTGAGCGGTGTCATATTTCTACTGGGGCTGCTTATTATGAGGGGTTCCCACCATCCCTGTGCTGTGCTGACTTCCTCCTGGGTGTTCTTATTATGAGGGGCTCCCACCATCCCTGTGCTGTGCTGACTTCCTCCTGGGGGTTCTTATTATGAGGGGATCACACCATCCCTGTGCTGTGCTGACTTCCTCCTGGGGCTGCTTACGGTGCTGCTGTCAGCGCTGTATGTCACGGAGCTGCTGTCAGCGCTGTATGTCACGGAGCTGCTGTCAGCGCTGTATGTCACGGAGCTGCTGTCAGCGCTGTATGTCACGGAGCTGCTGTCAGCGCTGTATGTCACGGAGCTGCTGTCAGCGCTGTATGTCACGGAGCTGCTGTCAGCGCTGTATGTCACGGAGCTGCTGTCAGCGCTGTATGTCACGGAGCTGCTGTCAGCGCTGTATGTCACGGAGCTGCTGTCAGCGCTGTATGTCACGGAGCTGCTGTCAGCGCTGTATGTCACGGAGCTGCTGTCAGCGCTGTATGTCACGGTGCTGCTGTCAGCGCTGTATGTCACGGAGCTGCTGTCAGCGCTGTATGTCACGGAGCTGCTGTCAGTGCTGTATGTCACGGAGCTGCTGTCAGCGCTGTATGTCACGGAGCTGCTGTCAGCGCTGTATGTCACGGAGCTGCTGTCAGCGCTGTATGTCACGGTGCTGCTGTCAGCGCTGTATGTCACGGAGCTGCTGTCAGCGCTGTATGTCACGGAGCTGCTGTCAGCGCTGTATGTCACGGAGCTGCTGTCAGCGCTGTATGTCACGGAGCTGCTGTCAGCGCTGTATGTCACGGAGCTGCTGTCAGCGCTGTATGTCACGGTGCTGATGTCAGTGCTCTGTATTACGGTGCTGCTGTCAGTGCTCTGTATCTCCTGCACCCTCTTGTTTGCCTACCCTGGTCCCTGACCTTCCCTCTCCTCCATTGCCTTCATTAGCTCCATAGTCCTGAATTGTCAGAACAATTTCCCAAATAAAAAAAAAATGCTTGTAGTTATCGATCCCAAATTCACCTCATACATGTATTATGCTATTGTCCAGGTGGTGGGACTACGTGCTACCCCCTAATAATTACCCCGTGGCCGCAAATTCGACCTAAAGGTTTGCGAAATTCGCCTCCCATTGAAGTCAATGGAGCCCGCGGCGAACGGTCGTTTTCGCGAACGTTTGTGTCCGTTCGCGTTTCGCGTTCGCGAAACGTCCCGTCGGAAGTTCGTCCATCACTACTGGTGACCCCACAATAGGGATAAAACTTTTCTGCGAGAGGGAATTTAAAAAGACACACGGCCACTCTCTAAAATTAGAACAGAAGAGGTTTAACCTTAAACTGTGTATAGGGTTCTTTACTGTAAGAACGGCAAGGATGTGGAATTCTCTTCCACAGGCGGTGGTTTCAATGGGGAGCATTGATAGTTTCAAAAAACTATTAGATAAGCACCTGAACGACCACAACATACAGGGATATACAATGTAATACTGACATATAATCACACACATAGGTTGGACTTCATGGACTTGTGTCTTTTTTCAACCTCACCTAATATGTAACTATGTATTATATTTACTAAGCCCGTCGTCTGCCGTCAAAGACCCATTCCACACTCTGAAAAGGTCCCAACTATATACAGTGGTGTGAAAAAGTGTTTGCCCCCTTCCTCATTTCCTGTTCCTTTGCATGTTTGTCACACTTAAGTGTTTCGGAACATCAAACCAATTTAAACAATAGTCAAGGACAACACAAGTAAACACAAAATGCAATTTGTAAATGAAGGTGTTTATTATTAAAGGTGAAAAAAAATCCAAACCATCATGGCCCTGTGTGAAAAAGTGATTGCCCCCCTTGTTAAAACATACTATAACTGTGGTTGTCCACACCTGAGTTCAATTTCTCTAGCCACACCCAGGCCTGATTATTGCCACACCTGTTCACAATCAAGGCATCACTTAAATAGGAGCTGCTTGACACAGTAAGGTCCACCAGAAGATCCTTAAAAGCTGCACATCATGCCGAGACCCAAAGAAATTCAGGAACAATTGAGAAAGAAAGTAATTGAGATCTATCAGTCTGGAAAGGGTTATAAAGCCATTTCCAAAGCTTTGGGAATCCAGCGAACCACAGTGAGAGCCATTATCCACAAATGGCGAAGACATGGAACAGTGGTGAACCTTCCCAGGAGTGGCCGGCCGCCCAAAATTACCCCAAGAGCGCAGCGACGACTCATCCAAGAGGTCACAAAAGACCCCACAACAACGTCCAAGGAACTGCAGGCCTCACTTGCCTCAGTTAAGGTCAGCGTTCATGCCTCCACCATCAGGAAAAGACTGGGCAAAAATGGCCTGCATGGCAGAGTTCCAAGGAGAAAACCACTGCTGAGCAAAAAGAACATCAAAGCTCGTCTCAATTTCTCCACAACACATCTTGATGATCCCCAAGACTTTTTGGACAACATTCTGTGGACCGATGAGACAAAAGTGGAACTCTTTGGAAGGTGTGTGTCCAAGTATATCTGGCGTAGAAGGAACACTGCATTTCATAAAAAGAACATTATACCAACAGTAAAATATGGTGGTGGTAGTGTGATGGTCTGGGGCTGTTTTGCTGCTTCAGGACCTGGAAGACTTGCCGTGATAAAAGGAACTATGAATTCTGCTGTCTACCAAGAGATCCTGAAGGAGAATGTCCTACCATCTGTTCGTGTACTCAAGCTGAAACGAACTTGGGTTCTGCAGCAGGACAATGATCCTAAACACACCAGCAAGTCCACCACCGAATGGCTGAAGAAAAACAAAATGAAGACTTTGGAGTGGCCTAGCCAAAGTCCTGACCTGAATCCTATTGAGATGTTGTGGTATGACCTTAAAAAGGCCGTTCATGCTCGAAAACCCTCTAATGTAACTAAATTAGGACAATTCTGTAAAGAGGAGTGGGCCAAAATTCCTCCAGGACGCTGTAAAAGCCTCATTGCACGTTATCGCAAACGCTTGGTTGCAGTTGTTGCTGCTAAGGGTGGCCCAACCAGTTATTAGGTTTAGGGGGCAATCACTTTTTCACACAGGGCCATGATGGTTTGGATTTTTTTTCACCTTTAATAATAAACACCTTCATTTACAAATTGCATTTTGTGTTTACTTGTGTTGTCCTTGACTATTGTTTAAATTGGTTTGATGTTCCGAAACACTTAAGTGTGACAAACATGCAAAGGAACAGGAAATGAGGAAGGGGGCAAACACTTTTTCACACCACTGTAGTCAGCACAGTGGCTAGCACTTTTGCTTAGCAGCACTAGGGTCGTTGGTTTGAATCCCAACCACAGCACTACCTGTCTGCAATTTGCATGTTCTCCCTGTGCCTGCGTGGGTTTCTGTTATGTACTCAGGTTTCCTCCCACACTCCAAAGACATAGTGAGTTTTTTTTTTAAGGCGGGTGGCCGGTGGAGCGGCACTAGCACAACTCCACTCACCCGCGGCCTGGCACCAATACCCCTAGCAACCCCCCCACCCCACCACCTACTTTCCTTACCCTGGATGCGGACGGTGAGAGCAGTGGTCAGACCTGATCCGGCCATCTTTCAGACCTGTCCTTAAGCATGGCAGGCTCAGAGAAAGCTGCTCCTGTGTCCTCTCCTCTCTCTCTCCGGTGCATTTCCTCTCTGCTCCTCCTGGTGCTAGATGTCCAATAGGATCACCTGACGTTTTGGGAAATCGGGAAGCGGGTTTTATACCTGCTTCCCAATTGGCTGGGAAGAGGATCAGTGTTCATTCGCTGTTGCAACACACCTGGGTGGGCTCCGGTCGCATCTTCAGCAATCCAAGCCCACCCTATTTTGAAGCCTATTAGAGCCCCTGGCTCTAATCAGGTGATCAAAAAAAAAAAACCTGGCCACTGTAATTAATGCGCCCAGTGCCCCGAAAGTGGCTGGACACATGAATGGGGTGGCCGTGGATAGATTTGTGCATATACCCTACCCCCAATATTAAGTGGATAGATAATAATTAATGCGGGCAGTGCCCTGAAAGGGGCCGGGCACATGAATGGGGTGGCTGTGGATAGATTTGTGCATATGCCCCGAATCCATCCACTGAATATAGGATATAGGGGGTGGCGAAGAGAGAGGGGGCGGTGCCCGGGCGCCTCTAATGGAGGGGCCACCACTAGCTTGTAGGTTAATTGGCTCCTGTCTAAATTGTCCCTGGTATGTGAGTTAGGGACCTTAGCTGGTAAGCTCCTTGAAGGAAGGGGCTGATGTGAATTTACAATATATTAGACATGGGCGCCGTCAAAAAATTAGTTTTGTTCCGTTTCGCTTCTTACGAAAAAAAAATGGTATTTCGTAATACGAATTTACTCTAGATTCGTAAACTTTTCGTTGAAATAACAAAAGTTTGTTATGATGAATTTATCATTATGAGGGGTTCCCACCATCCCTGTGCTGTGTTCATTATGAGGGGCTCCCACCATCCCTGTGCTGTGCTCATTATGAAGGGCTCCCACCATCCCTGTGCTGTGCTCATTATGAGGGGCTCCCACCATCCCTGTGCTGACTTCCTAGGTTTTTAAACTTTAGTTTCGCTAACTTTTCGTAAAAATAACAAAAGTTTGGTATGATGAATTCATCATTATGAGGGGTCCCCACCATCCCTGTGCTGAGTTCCCGGGTCTGAGTGTACACCGGCTGTGCCCATTATGAGGTGTGGTGGGAGTTTGTGTGCACAGCTAGTAATTATTTTGTGGCTGCAAATATGACCTGTAGGTTTGTAAAGTTCGCCTCCCATTGAAGTCAATGGGGCCCGCCGCGAACGTTACGGTTTGCGAACTATCGGCCGCGCTCGCGGTTCGCGTTCGCGAAACGTCCCGTCGGAAGTTCGTCCATCACTAGTGCCAGGATCCACCTCCATGCTGACACAAGCCTCCTCCTCCTTCTCTTCCTGTGTGATGGGTGGGACAGCAGGAACACTGTCTGGATAAAGGGGGCCTTGAGAGGCAAGGAAGTCTTCCTCTTCCTGCCTCTGTTCTGCCTCAAGTGCCCTGTCAATTATTCAACGCAGCGTATGCTCCAAGAGGTGGACAAGAGGTTCAGTGTCACTGATGCATGCACTGTCACTGCTCACCATCCTCGTGGCCTCCTCAAATGGTGACAGGTCAGTGCATGCATCCCTGATCATGCCCCACTGGTGTGGTGAAAAAAAAACAAGCTCCCCTGTCCCTGCTGCCATAGTCGCACAGGTACTCATTGATGGCCCTCTGCTGCATGTGCAGCTGCGTTGTGTTCCACCTGGTGGGCATGTCACATATAAGGCGGTTCTTGGGCAGGTTTAACTCCTTTTGGAGCTCAGCCAGCCGAGCACTGGCATTAAATTATTATTTAGACCTAACTAATTGTCCAAAATACCTTGGTATGCCGACGCCTTAAGAGTTCCCTTCACTGGAACTAAGGGGCCAAGCCCAACCCCTGAAAAACAACCCCACATCATCATCTCCCCTCCACTTGAACGGATACATACTTCAGGGTCATAAACATGCCATTAAAGTTCATGTGCATGTAAAGCCAAGCGTCCCAATAGTTTTGGTAACATAGTGCACATACATGTCAGCATATCATTTTATATGTAAGTCATTTTGCATATTATGATATACGAATTAAATGCCAGTATGGAAACTCTTATGCTGCGTACACACGATCAGAACATTCCGACAACAAAATCCTGGATTTATTTCTGACAGATTTTGGCTCAAACTTGTTTTGCATACACACAGTCGCACAAATGTTGTCGGAAATTCCAATCACCAAGAACGCGGTGACGTACAACACGTACAACCAGAGTCGAAAAGGAAGTTCAATAGCCAGTGCGGCTCTTCTGCTTGATTCTGAGCATGCGTGGAATTTTGTGCATCGGAATTGTGAACACACAATCGGAATTTCCGACAGCAGATTTTGTTGTCGGAAAAATTTGAGATCCAGCTCTCAAATATTTGTTGTCTGAAATTCCGACAAAAAATGTCCGATGGAGTTTACGCACAGTTGGAATTTCCAACAACAAGCTCCCATCGAACATTTGTTGTCAGAAATTCCAATCATCTGTACGCGGCATTAGGGCGGCTTCACGCTGATCTGCTGTGCTTTGGCCACAGCGCAGTGTATCCGCGATTTTTATGTGGGTTAGCTGCACTTTCCCATAGACTTCTATTGTGTCTCCCGTGGTTTTGGTGCACTTTCAGAAAGCTCACTAAAACCTTAGGACAAAATAAAAGTTAATGGAAACGCAGCAAACCCACACAAAAACTGCAGGTACACTGCGCTGCTTCCACGCTGTGGCCAAAGTGCAGCGGAGCAGTGTGACAGTGCTCTATTCAATCATGTTTCTTGATATTTCATATAGAAAGGATGAATTACAGTCAAAGAGATATAATATTAACACTAATAGTCAAAAATATTCGCAAATATCGTACAAATATAGCATAACTAAGTGACCATTACAAATAAATTGAAAGTGCTCTTATGTAAGGATTTATATTGTTTGTAGATAGTTTCCATACCTTCTGATAAAGCAGAATATATTTTGAGAAGTGAACCAAAGTTACCGCTAATCCACTGCTGGAATTGAAGTATATTCTGGAAAGACAGCTGTATTGTGGATGATTTAGACCAATTTCACACTGTTACATGGGAAACGTGATAATTACCAAAACAGTTAACACTGTGATAATGCAATGTAGTGCAAATGGCACCCCAAAGTACCTTGGCAATGGAAGTTTGCAGCACTGTAGTGCATGTTGCAGTGCTGTGCGTTGTCAAAAAAAGGTGGAGACCTGATTTCTGGACTGCTGAGTTGTGTGACATCCCATTCTTTGTGACATGTTGGTGTGTAAAGCACTGCACACACTGTTGGCACTATATAAGTCCTGTATAAAAATAATAATAATTTTATATATATATATATATATATATATATATATATATAAAATATATATATATATATATATATATATATATAAAATATATATATATATATATATATATATATATATATATATATATATATATATATATATATATATATATATATATATAAAAATATATATATATATATATATATATATATATTACAGGGCTTTTTTTCTCAGAGAATGGTGCAGGAACTCAACCATGCCCGCTATACACACATACCTGCCAAATGGCATCAAATAGAAGCTCTTTCCTTTGCATGCAACCCCCTTCCCTCCACTGCTGCCCTTATCTTCTCCCCCCCCCTTAAAAGTGCCACCATTTGTTACATGTCTTACCTTTGTTGCACATTAAGCTGAAACACCTATCCGGCTGTAGTTCTTCCAAGCATACTGTACTATAATATACTACAGTCACTTGCAAGGGAGATCGTGCAGTAGGAGCATCAACAACTGGTCACCAGGGAAAAAATGGAGACCACAAAGGGTGCAGCCTTGTAAACGCAGAAGCTGGATTTCAGTGTTACCAAGTGATAGTGGTGAGCAGGGAGCAGAAGACCTGAGCCAGAGGTGGTGGAACTGAGTTCCCCCTAGTTCCCGCTGAAAAAAAGCCATGTGTATATATATATATATATATATATATATATATATATATATATATATATATATATATATATATATATATATATATCTATCTATATATATATATATATATATATATATATATATATATATATATATATATATATATATATATATATATATATATATATATATATATATATATATATATATATATTGTTACATATCTACGTGCGAGGAGGGGGGGGCACACGTGTGCTGTCACATTGAAGAGTTTGGAGCACTATCACAAGAATTTGACTCACTGCATATCTTGAATGGACTTCATTGATGAATTACTATTATTGATGCACTTGAATGAGTAAACATATGTTTAAAATACAGTATATGCACTTTAAAGAGGGGGTCCACCTAAAAAAAAATATTAAAAGCCAGCTGTAGGGATGAGCTCGGTGTTCGACTCAAATGCATGTTCGACTCGAACATCGGCCGTTCGTCTGTTCGGCAAATTCAGAACTTTGTGGACCGTTCGCACCAAATTCGTGTGATCACAGCGCCGACATCGAGGAGAGCCATAATTGGCCACAGGCAGGATGCCTGTGGCCAATTATAGCTCAGGGGGTTTAGTACACGCTCCACACGCCCCACACTATATAAGGCTGCCAGCGTGGCGGCCTTGTGTAATGTGTTCCGACGTGCAGGGAAAGAGCAAGATAGGCAGGGATAGTGTTCTTTTCTCAGGCATCTGCAGGAGTTAAAATAGGTGTTGTGTGCTTCCAGCACAGTGTACACCTGTATCTACCCTTTTATGCTGGTGTTCTCTAATACAGGCATCTGCAGGAGTTAGTGGGTGTTGTGGACAGGTGGGGACAGTACAGGGTGGGCAAGAGTGTACAGTACAGGGTGGGCAGGAGTGTACAGTGCAGGACAGGCAGAAGGGTACAGTGCAGGGCAGGCAGGAGGGTACAGTGCAGGGCAGGCAGTAGCGTACAGTGCAGGGCAGGCAGAAGGGTACAGCACAGGATAGGCAGGAGGATACAATGCAGGGCGGGGAGAAGGGTACAGTGCAAGGAAGTCAGGAGGGTACAGTTCAGGCTGGACAGGTGGGTGCAGTGCAGAGCGGGGGGGGGGGGGGGGGGTGCACAGTGCAGGGCAAGTGGGAGGGCAGAGTACAGAGTGGGCAGTAATGTGTAATACAGCACTCTCCTGACTAGAGGGGGGAGATGGAGGAGGGCGAATACAGCGGAGCCTGCTCCTCCAAGCTCTCTTCTGTTTTTTACTGTTCACTGTAGTTCACTGCCAGGCTGCCACCACCCCGATCCCACCTCCCCATCTGGACCTGAGCATTCCTTTCTGCTCAGGCACTGTGTGTGTCTCTTTGCTGACCTTATCCCAGGGGAGAATTTCATCAGGAAACTTATTAGGGATGCATAGTTTTGTGACCTGGAACAGGCAAAATATCTATGAGTAAAGTGGCCATCTGTAGGGCAAAGGCATCCAGACCTCCAGCATGCAGCTACTGGTGCTCTGCTCTCATGCCTCTCAGCCGAGGGGGGAGAGATAATACTCTTATCTGTCACTTGTGCTCTCAGCCCTACCATATGTTCTCTGCAAGCAATGAGGGGAGTAGACTCCTCCCTGTGTGCACATTGAGCTGCATTAGGCAGGGGCAGGAAAATACCAGACTCCCAAGATTTTTAAGCACAGCAGCCCTCCGCCCCTGTAGTGACACCACTGCTTGCACAACCAAACTGTGAAAAAAAACCATCCAAAAAACAAAACAAACAAAAAAAAAACCCCATCCAATCAACATGGTCTCCCCTTCAACTAGTCACGTGGCTACTTACTTATAAGCAGTGCTCAGAGACAACAGATGCACACTCAACATACAGAAGCCTGGCCATGACCCAGATGATAAAAGACTGCCACTGCCACTTACTACTGCGTTGTCTGACCCCAGGGCATCCGACTCCCTCACTGTACAGATTGATAGTGCCAATGTCAGCGTGAAGGAGGTGGGCGGGAACCAGCCACACAGCTTCTCATATACAGCTGCTGAATATTAGACTGGCTTTTGCGTGTGGGAGGTGGTTTTCCAAGATCGCTCTGCAGGGGCTTGCCGACCCCTGCCCTAGAGACTCAGGGCTATGGGCCCTAGATTCGGGGCTATAGAACCAGTAGCCACCCCCTAGCAACGCCTCTGACTACTGGGATGTTACAATATTTTAACATGCTTCTATGTTTCTATGTCCAATAACATTTAGATTTTTTGAGCATATGAAATTTGTGTTTTAATGCCGCGTACACACGATCGGAATTCTTGATGGAAAAAGCTCTGATGGTTTTCCCGACGGAGTTCGGCTCAACGTGACTAGAAAAAGAAAGTTCAATAGCCAGTAGCCAATAGCTTCTGTCTTGTAGTTGAATCTGAACATGTGTGATTTTTGGTGTGTCGGAATTGCATACACACGATCTGAATTACCGATAGAATGTTTTTCCGTCTGGAAAATTGAGAACATGCTATCAATTTTTGGCTGGAAGAAATTCGGACAGCTAAATTCCGATGGAGCATACACACAGTCGCATTTTCTGATGAAAAGCTCTCATCGGTCTTTTTCTGGCTGGAATTCCGATCGCGTGTACGCGGCATAACAGTTTATTTACATCTAATGGCGCATGCACACGACCGGATAGAACCGGATAGAACATGTTTCAAATCTGTCTGACAGACTCAATTCCTATTGGGAAAACCGTTCGTCTGTATGCTGGTCTGACGTACCAAATACGAAGCAAAGGGAAGCTATTGGCTACTGGCTATTGAACTTCCTTTTTTAGTCCCGTCTTACGTCATCGCGTTCAAAAGGAGCGGACTTTTGAAAGGACTTAGTCCGTTTGTGCATGGCCAAGTCCGTTTGTTCGAAAAGTCCCTCGGAACTCCACCGAAAGTCCGTCGGGAAGACCGTCAGACCTAGTCTGCCGGAAAGTCCAGTCGTGTGTGTGTGGCATAAAACATCCAATAATTGTAAAGAATTTGCTGTTATCAACTTCTCTGCCAATGCGGTGTCTTGATCTTGTTTCCAAATCATTTTTGTACAGAATAGAATATTACAATTTTACTGACTTTACATACACTTTAAAGACTCAAGAGCTGATGGATGTCTGATGACCTGTAAAGAGGAGTATCCAAAAAAGAACCAAAGAAGAGAGGTTACATAGTTAGTCAGGTTGAAAAAAAGACACAAGTCCATCAAGTTCAAACTAAAAAAAAAAAAATACAATCCCATATACACTAACCTACACCCACAGTTGATCCAGAGGAAGGCAAAACACCCCAGCAAAGCATGCTCCAATTTGCTAAAGCAGGGGAATAAGTCCTTCCTGATCCCCGAGAGGATTTTCACTGGATCAACTTTACCTATAAATGTTAGTACCCAGTTATATTATGTACATTTAGGAAAGAAGCCAGGCCTTTTTTAAAGCAATCAACTGAGCTTGCCAGAACCACCTCTGGAGGGGGTCTATTCCACATTTTCACAGCTCTTATGCCGCATACACACGGTCGGAGAATCCGTCGGAATGCGTCTTATCGGACCGTGTCGTCGGATAATCCGACTGTGTGTGGTATGCATCGGACTGATTCCGTCCGAATCTCCGTCTTTTTCAATTTTCCAACATGTTGGAAATATTTCCTGACCAACTGGGCCGGTCGGACGTAATCCGATCATGTGTAGAGAATTTTGATCGGACCAAGTGCCACGCATGCTCAGATCAAATTCCTACATCAAAGATATTGGCTACTAGCCTGAATCTAGTCCCATCGTAACAAAATTTCGTCATCACGTTCTGAAAGATCCGATTTTTCGACAACTTAGTCCGACCGTGTGTATGCAACAGTTTCGGACACAATCCGTCAGACTAAATCTGACAGACAAAATCCGACGGATTTGGTTGTGGAAATCTCCGACCGTGTGTACAGGGGCTTACTGTGAAGAAACCTTTCCAAATTTGGAGATTAAATATTTTTTCCTCTAAACGTAAATATCCTCCAGACCCTTTAATTACAACACAAATAATCCAGTTATATATTGATTAAAACTATATTTCACATATTACTAAGTTGCTGAACTTTTGTTGATATCAACCTCATGAAACCCAATGCACGGCACCGATGAGGTCAAGGGGAAGCACTCTTAGCCAGTTGAGGCTCTAATGCTTGACCTGCGTAGCCCAAAGGTCCCCTTTTCCTGACCCACTGCCACCTCGACCTTCTTATCAACCTTAATAATAATAATGAGACCACACCTTCTCTTTGGAGTAAACTGGCCACAACAGCCTTTATTAACACAACCCAAACTTTTTACTCACTCCAAAGATATATATATAAATATATAAATCTATAAACATGTATATCAAACCATAAACAACATTTTTAAACTAAATTCCAGTCTGGTGATCTCTGACGGTGACCCACTTTAAACCAAAACACCAACCTCACTGCGGTACCTTTAACATACCAGGCCTCCAGCTGTGACCGCTCAGAGACAACCAATTCCTGCAGTGAAAAACCTCCCAGTATTCCGTCCACCGTTCAGGAATACCCAACATCCCAGTATTCCGTCCACCGTTCAGGAATACCCAACATCCCAGTATTCCGTCCACCGTTCAGGAATACACCAGAGGGGCCAATATTACCGATGAGCCCCCCACCCCTTTTTGATCACCTCCGTTTACCGCCACCGTCAAAGACCACCAGAAAGATACCGCCAAGGCCTGAAAGGGTGACCACCTTACCCTTGAGGGCAACCCCACACCCCCAATGCTTTCTGGAGGCCTTCCCGCAAACCCAGGGACCCTAAATCCATGCCGACATCCATGAGATGTACCCGATCCCTCCTCAGGCGCAATCCCCAGTAGTCTCCAGTTCCCCGTGCCTGATTACCAACCCTCCATTCTTGACTGAAAAAACTCCCCACCACCTTATTCACCAAAACCGTATCCTCGTCTCCTGGATACTTGCCACTGATCTAGCCCACCTTCAGTGGGTCCGGGCCACGATGTCTGACCATAATATCATTGTGTTCGGGAACCGCGCCGAAGCCGCAGAAAATCCGCCCTTACGTTCCCGAGCAGTTACCCAACCTTCCTGACCCTCAGGTCAATCCCCCCAGCCCGGAGAAACAACACTTCCGGGGGCCCGTCCAAATGCACATACCTGTCCACCACACGCACACCACCCTCTCCCACTGCATGCCCGGGATTCCTGACCAATGTAACCCCGCTTCTCTCCTGGAAATCCACAGCTGCCTCCCATATGGCCTTATGTCTCCTCTCCTGGCCCCCCAGCAAACATAAGAGTGGCCCACCATCCAAACGAGGCGTATTCTTTTTTTTTTTTTTTTTGTGTTAGCAATAACTTTCCAGACCCACACCTCACCGAGATTGACCGACCGAAGCTGCGGCCTACCGTAGGACCTGAACCTACGCGACTCCCAACGACCCAGCATACGCACCGACGCTTCATCCAACCCACATCTGGCTGCTTCTGTGGCAGCCCCGATGCGGAAGGAGCGTGAAGCATATTCCTACCCCACCAAAACCGCTATCCCCCAAACACTGCCGAAAACACCGACACAAACTGAAAGCTCGACAGGAAGGACCCCTCCTCGTGCATAAGGAACGGGCCTTCCCTTCCTGGTCTCACCCTGCGATACCCTCGAGCCGCGGCCACCGGGCCAACCTGGGACCCAGGCAAGCGAAACAAGCAAACCTCCACTCCCCGACCCCGCCGGTCGGTTCTAGATCGCCTGGGCAGGATACAAACCTTAGCAGCCGCTACCCGTACGTCCCTATCCAACAGTCCCCCCGGTACTATTTTGGACAGGCTGACCAACTCCCCCACCCGAAAACGCCCCATAAAAACGATAAGGAAAAAGCCGCTGTAAACAATAGTGCCTCCAACCGTGACGTGCAAATTGATACCAATTCCGCACATATGGCTGCCCAAATCACGAACGTTACCGGACGTCTTGTGTCCCCACGATTTACCTGTTTCAGAAAAAACCACCCAGCATCTGTCGAACCCAAAAAACCTTTGTCCACTCCTCCGAACCCATTAAGTTAAAAAGAAATGACAAGCCCGCCGTTTTCTGGTCAATCGCGGCCGCTGAGCGCCCGCCTTCCATATACCGGACCACAAAATACAGCACCAGTAAACACCATTCGCCGGCATCCCCGTCCGAGGACACCTCACCCACCAACCCCTGCCATTCCCCAATACCTGTTCGTACGCCGACCAGGCAGACCCACATACGGACCGCCGTATCCATCCCGCGGCGACTCCAAGGTCAGCGCCACCCCACTCCCGGCAAGGGACTCCTTCCACAACCGCGCCAGGCGCCAGTTCCCTGAACTTGTCCCACTGAAAACGAGACAGTGAATTATCCACTCCCCGGGATGTGACTGCATATAGGAACACGTGCAAACGCAGGCACTGAAGGACTAACTGACTTAAAACTCTAATAACCGGGGGGTTGCCGAATTGCAATGCACCACCAGCACCACCCCCATTTTTTCGAAATGAATACGCAATTTCAAGTTCCTGCAACTCCCCCCCCCCACAGCTCCAAAGCAAGCACTCTCTGGAAGAGTTCCAGCAGCACCAAATTGCCCCGGAAACCCGCCTCCTTCTCTGACTGCGGCCATGGCGCCGCACTCCACTTGCCCCAAAAGAACGCGCTCTAACCTGTTGGCCGGGCCGCGTCGGTAACCCATTCCCTCTCAAAAGTGCTCGCCGGCCCGGCCATCCACACCCCTCGGCCGTCATACGAGGACAAAAATTCACGCCACACGCCTAAGTCATCCCTGTGTTCCTTCGTCAAACAAATGAATTGCATCAGCGATTACACCCCAGCCGTCGCAGCCTATAGCCGTCAGCAGAACACCCGCCCCATAGGCATAATGTGGCACGCAAAGGCCAGTTTCCCAAGCAAGGACTGCAAGCTTTGTTAACTGTACTTTTGCGGCCCTAAATCCCCCGAATCCCCCTCCACAAGTCCTCCCGGTACTTCAACGGCAGCCAGCAGTCCACGGCCTCGGAATCGACCGCTAAGCCCAAAAGAAACTCAACACCTCCACCGGGCCCTCTGTTTTCCCGCCGCCAATGGCACCCCGAAAATGCCCGCGATGTGCTGCAACGTAGAAAAGGAGGATCGCACACACAGCGAAAGCCCCGGGGCCAATGCAGAGAAAAAATTTGTCCAACTAGTGAATGATTGATTCAAGGCCAGAGACATCCCTCACCACCCAGTCCAAAAACGAGCTAAACTGCGCAAACATGGAACACGATATGGAGCAGCCCATGTGCAAACCCCTGTCCACGGAAAACCGCTCCCGCCAATGACAACCCAACCGCCGAGAGCTGTCCGGGTGCCAAGGTAGCAACCAGAACACTGACTCGGTGTCCCCCTTGCCATAAGCGCCCCCCGGCCACACCGCCGTACCCATCAGGCAGCCGCGTCAAAGGACGTATATAACACCGCGCAGACCTCCGGATCAAAGAAGTCATGGACCGAACCCCCCCGTGGGAAACGACAAGTGGTGCATGAGCCGAAATATGTTCGGCTCCTTTGCGGGGACAACCCCCAGCGGAGACACCACAAGACCCCCCAAGGCTACTTCCACGCCCAACTTGTCGTCCACTACCGTGGGCTGCTGCAGGGCTAACCCGAGGTTCCTCGCCAACGGTGGCCCCACCCAGTCCTGAGGAATGGGTACCCCCCGGCCCCCCCTGAAAAACCTGAGATGGGGCCCGGGCCGAGGACAGCAGCCGCGACCAGAGGCTGAGGTCCTTGTGATCCCAGCGTAGTTCCCGACGTACCGCCTTCAGAACTGGTCATCGTCCCGGAGCCAGGCGACACCCCCGTACCCGTTGGGCCTCCCCGATGGCGTCCAGCTAGCAAAACGACGCCGAGCAGTGTCCAGGGTCCTCTTCCTCTATGATGCCCGCCAAGATCGCAAACGCCTGCAACCAAGTCGCAAACGTCCACGGTCGCAGCCCGGAATGCCGCTTATCCTCGGTATCTTCCTGGCGTCAGTGGGCTTGACCCCACCTAAGTCGAATTTCTCTCACTGGAGGAGTGAGAATATCTCCACATACTCACCTCCAGTTATCCCCTCACGGACCTCCGGTTCCCGGAGCGCCCCCAGCGGGCTCTCGAAGCAAACGAACACCTCCCCCTTTGCCCCATCCCCAATCCTAACCATGTCCGACCGGCCAGACACCACCTCCGCCACCTTGTCGCCCCCGGACCCAGTATTGGTGGTGCGGGCCCCCGCACAGTCGGGCCAGTCCACTCCACCAGCAGTTCCCTCCCATGCCCACTCACCGGCATCGCCGGCACCGTAGACATTGTGGACATACCCCGAACCACCCCCAGCAACCCCTGCAAAGCAACAGTAAAGACAATATGCACCGACTTACCGTGCCGACCAGGAACATGCCCCTCAGCTGCGCTGCCGCTCTCCACCCCGGATCCGCACCTCTTCATCTGTGGGCAGCTCGCCTGCCGACCGCTCCGTCACGTCCTTCCTCCCCTGGGAAGGGAGCCCCCCTGGGCGACCCCCCCCCAGAGGCCATATCGCTCCGACGGCAGGACAGTTGCTCCTCCGCAGGGGCCCCACCCCGGTGTGTGCCAGACTTGGGGCGCCCCCCGCATGGCCCTTGACTCCTCGAGTCCGCTGCTGGGCACAGCCCGCCCACCTGCTAGTTCGTGTCCCCTCCCCCCGATGTCCGCGCGACCCGCGCACCGTCCTCTGCCCCCCGCCCACCCCCCTTCGTCCCCCGCTCATGCAGGGGCCCTCCCTGGGCTCCCCCACGCGACTGGCTGCCGGGCAGGAAGACGGGGAACCGGCGCCCCTGTGGCCCGTGGCCCCGCCCCCGGGGTGGGCCGGCGGCGTGTCGACCGCCCTGTGCCCCGACATTCCCGCTGCCACCGCTCGGCTGTGGGGACCGACCTGTCCCCCATCAGGCTCCTATCCTCCGGAGGTGGCCGAGGGGCGGGGCCTGGCGAAAAGCGCGCCGGCGGCCGAGACCGCCGGGGCCCGCTGCACAGGCACCCCGCTACCACCCGCATCTGTGTCATCCCCCACTAGGTCCTCCACTTGCCTGGCCATCCACGCCGTCCCCCGCACCTCCGCCTCCGTCCGCAGCTTCGTGCCATGATGCGTGGAGGAGCAGTGAGAAAAGCTGCCTCCTCCGCTGAGTTCCCTCGTGCACTGGTGCCCGCTCTAGCTCCGCCCCCCTTTTATACCGCTCCTCCCCTTCTTCTATTTTTCTTCCCTGCCACTCCCTCTTCTATCTTCCTGGTTCCTTAGGCACCAGGTCATGCCCGCCCCTCCATTACCCCTCCCCTTGGGGCGGATCATTACGGGGCTCCATTTACGCATTGCTGTCAGTGAGCATCCTTACAGAAGGGAAGAGCAGAGGGATCATCTCATCTGTGTGTTGCTGCTCCTTCACTGCCCAATGACCAGGCTGAGGCAAGAGAGGTGCCTAAAGCTGTGTTTCTCAACCTTTTTACCAGTCAAGGCTGCCTTTAAAATTATGCACAATCTTGAAGCACCCCCTTTCTAAAATGTGAATTGATAGCTTTACATATTGCAACAGCATCCACACACGTAAAACACACAGCATTAGAGGTGATTTATTCCTTAAAAGCAAATACACTTTTGCACACTGGTACTGACTAGTATTCCAGCATTTCTTCTTCCCCATTTTCTTTCCTCCAAGCAGCTGACCTGACCTCAGTGCTGACAGAAAATTAGGGGGGTCAAACAAGGATGCTATATGGGTGCCCGATGTCCTGCTTATCGACTAATCATGTCAGCAGCTGCTAGAATGCTGGCAGCTGGCTGGCACAGTGCTCACACTTGTAATGTTGCACAATGATAACTTTGGCTTTGTGTAACAAAAAAAAGACTTGAACCACCCACAATTTTTGGTCAATTTTTTAAGGCATTTTGCAAAAGGCACCCCTGAATAACCCAAATAGCAGCCCATTGTACCTAAGCACCCTGGTTGAAAAAGGCTGGTCTCAAGAAGCCAAATTTCAGCTGCCATGTTTTTCCTGTTGTCGCCCATTGGGGAATGCCATTGAAGTAACTGCAAGGAGAAGAGGAGAGAGTTTAGACAGAGCTATATATCTAAAAGTGTAATGCAGTAGAGTGTGGAAATGCAAGTGGAGGTATTCTTGCCTTGCCTCTTAGCCCTTGTACACACGGTCGGACCTTACGACGGGAAATGTCCGATCGGACCGCGTTGTCGGATAATCCGACTGTGTGTGGGCTCCATCGGATTGTTTCCATCGGAATATCCAACGGACAAAGTTTTAGAGTTGGGCTATAAAACTTCCCGACAACATGATCCGATCGGACTTTGTCCGATTGTGTGTAGAGAATTCCGATCGGAAAAAGTGCCACGCATGCTCAGATCAAATTCCTAGACCAAAGCTATTGGCTACTAGCCTGAACGTAGTCCCGTCCTACCGAAATAACATTGTCGCGTTACGTACGATCGGATTTGCCGACAACTTTGTCCGACCGTGTGTATGCAACACAAGTTTCGGACAAAATCCGTTGGACAAAATCTGTAGGATTTTGTTGTCGGAATGTCCGACCGTGTGTACAAGGGCTAAGTAGTAAGTATACAGTGTCCTAAACAAAGGTTGCAACATAAACACTCTAGACAAAGATGATGTTAGGATGTAGCAAGGAAGGATTATAACCCCTCTCAGTTGTTTTTTTGTTGTTTTTTTGTCATCTGTGTCCCTTTGTGGGGATTTCCTTTTACCTCTTGTCCCATAATCAAACATTAATTGAGAGGAAATTCCTGCAAATGAAGGGAATTTCCTTGGGACTCCCAGGTCACCAGAACTAGTGTCCCCATTGGAAGACTTGCCCTCTCTTATTTTTCTTGGGACAACCCAACATTTGGGATTTTCTTTCACTTTCAATGATAATGATAAACAGGACAAATAGAGAGGGTGAATCTCCCTAACAGGGACACAGACAGATATAAAAACTGACAGGGGTTCTAATCCCTCTCCACTCTGTCCAAAACAATAAAAAAAGGTTTTGCCTTTAGTTATACTTTAATGCATACTTCAAAGGCTAAAAACAACACAGTCCTACTGCACTTGGTGTGAGTCTAGCCCTAGAAATGCATCTAGCTGTTTTTTTAAAACAATATACTGAGTTGGCCAAAACCAGTTAGTGTGGGAGTGTGGATCACATTTTCACAGCTTTTTCTGTGAAGAAGCCTTTCCGTATGTGGAGGTTAAATCTCTTTTCATGATGTAAAGAGTCTCCCCTTGTCCTCTGTAATTACCTAAATGTGAGCAGGGCTCTTCTAACCCTCTTGTATTGAATTGTATTGTCGGTGTATTGTCTCCCTTTATATTGTAAAGCGCTGTGCAAACTGTTGATTCACACAGTGATTCTTGTCAGTATTTCTATAAAAAAAAAAAAGCTGCCAGGTTGTTCATATCAATAAAGTCCAATGGCGTGGTAGTGTGAGTACATGAACTTTGCTCACTACTGCAACCAGATTTTTTTTCTCTGTCTACCCCCCAGTGAATAGAGTTGACTGTTTTTTACTCCCACCATAATGTCCTTTCTTCATTCATCTCCATTGTGTTCATTCCTGTCTCCAATAAACGAATGCCCTGTACACACGACCGGACTTTCCGTCAGAAAAGGTCCGATAGAATCATTATGTCGGACATTCCGATCGTGTGTGGGCTTCATCTGACTTTTTCTTTATAAAATTCTGACGCACCTAGAAATGGAACATGTTTCAAATCGTTCCGCCGAAACCAGTTCCTATCGAGAAAACCTCTCGTCTGTATGCTGTTCTTATGGACCAAAAACGATGCAAGGGAAGCATAGGAGACGAGGAGTGACAATTACTCCACGATTGAAAGTCTCCCTGGCTTATCATCGGGTGTGTATTCCTGACCTGCTGTCTTGCTACGTGAGATCTACTACTGGGACCCTGTCAGGTATTATTTGCGAGCTATTGATGCTTGCCATCTGGTATTCTTTGTGGTGTCTGCACTTTTGGTGACGGAAGATTGCACGATTTGCTTCATGTATTAAATACTGATATCACTGAAAAACATACAGAATATTAAAATATTCAGAATATTCCCCACTGATCCCAGCGCTCAAAAAAGTAAGTCAATCATAAAATAATTTCAAGCTGCTATCATAAAATAAGTAATAAATCACAAAAGTATATAGCATATATCATCCGTTAACCTCTCATCACATATACACCATATTGACAGCGCTAAATATCCAAACCAAAATAATATACATAAAAGGATGACAATTCCGTAATTATCAAGGAATCAACCACAAAAGTTTTCATAAAAGTCCCAAACACATGAGTATGAGTTTTCAACTAAAGCGTTCACACGCTGGAAGAACAGAAAAGAAAGTCCATCTCCAAGATAGAACCACCAGTGCGTAGAAACTTGACAGTCGGTGCCACCCCTTATGGTAATAAACTCACCAGAACAGTGAGGGTTAACAGGCTCATCGTCACCAATTATTATGATTACTTCACTGGTTTCTTTATGGAGAGGCTTCTCATCATACCCAAAATCAAGCGGTTGTCAACAGCGGTAAGAGAGGTTCCTTGATCTCCTTACAGCAATACCTTTCCTGGTTTCTAGTACTTCACTCAAAATGGATTCACCTCCTCTGCCACCAGATCCTGCAAGGTGTCCTCTAACACAGGTTGTGTGTTAGAGGACACCTTGTGTTAGAGGACACCTTGCAGGATCTGGTGGCAGAGGAGGTGAATCCGTTTTGAGTGAAGTACTAGAAACCAGGAAAGGTATTGCTGTAAGGAGATCAAGGAACCTTTATTACCGCTGTTGACAACCGCTTGATTTTGGGTATGATGAGAAGCCTCTCATGTGATGGAAATAATTGGTATTAGCGCAGCTATTTTTTCTTTTTTCTACTGTATTTGGTGTGTATCACACTTAATAGCTGCTGCTATATATGTTTGTTTATTTTTCCCTAGGTAGTTAGGAGCGCAGCATTTTTTCCTTTTTATCAGCTATTGGCTACTGAACTTCCTTTTTCTAGTCCCATCGTACGTCATCACGTTCTAAACGATCGGACTTTGATGTGATCGTGTGTAGGCAAGTCCGTTTCAGCAGAACTCAGTTGAAAAGTCCTTTTGGAGTTCAGTCCGACGAGAAGTCTGCTCGTGTGTACGTGGCATAAGGCTCCATGTACACTGGAGCTCATAAACTGCAGTTTATTGGAGTTTGGGCTTTTTTTTAAAAGCCCATAAACTCCACTCTATGTTAGCCTATGTGTCCATGCATACATGGACGTTTTTTAGCTTTAATGAGCAGTGGAGTTTATGGGCTTTTTTCTGAATGCCAGAAATTTGCGTTCAAAGTGCCGTTTTTCACCGCCAAAAAACTTCAAGTGCCGACAAATGCACATAAATGCTCATAAACACTCGTTAATTAGTGTTCGGCATTCTATTTTTTCAATGCATTGTGGGAGTTTGGAATGGACTGTGGGATTTTTGGAGTGTCCTCTGTGTATTTTTATAAAAAACGCCCATAAACGCTAATGCTCATAAACTCGTAGTACAAAACGCTGTTAAAAGCACATTTTTCAACCATCGTTTTCTGCCAGCAATCTCGCATCCAGAAAAAGCTTTTTTGAGCTTTAACGTGCATGGAGCCTAAAATGTTCCTGGATTTGAGAATTCTTATCATTTTACCAATATAGTAAAATCCACAGGGCATATTATGTGATAAAATCATACATGGTCCTATATGTAGCACCCTGGAGTTTAGGCAGGGTTGCTCCTCAAAAATTTACTTGCCAGAAATAGTCTTGGCTAATTGTTAGAGATCAATTGATTTCTCCCTAAGTTTGGCCTTGCTACAATTTTCTCTTCTACCATTAGGTGGCTGGATACCTGGTGATACGAGATACGAGAAGCTCAATGCAAGGTCAGATTATGGGTATATGGGGTATCTCAGCCAATGGGCAGGGGTTTTCTTGAATCCATTAGCCTGCTGGGAGAACCTATATATTTGGGTGATCTGTGTTCTGTGCCACCTGGATGGCTGTCTGGGAGGACGTGTCTTGTACTGCCTGGGCTGCTAGGCCAGAGATTTGGCCTATCCCAGGCACATCTGGCTGCTAGGCTGTTTGAGGGCCTATCCAGAAGCAAGAGAGCAGCGCAAGGTTGGGATTGCGGTTTGCAGTCCAACCAGAAGTGACGGTTCTGCTGGCCGGAGAATCTGTCATGGTCGGAGGTAGAAGGGAAGCTGTCGCCACTAAGGGACCAACCATCTTATTACCAGGGACTACAGTGAGTAACTGAAGAAAGTACCAGAGCAGCATTCTCACCAACTGGGGACGGTGAAGAATCAGGAAACTTCAGTGGGTATCAAGCCAGGGACGCAGCCAGTGGAGGCGATGCTTGCAGAGCAGCCTTGTGTTTCAAGCCAGAGACTGAGCAGGCCAGTGGGATGAAGCTTGAGAGGTATCTTGAGTGCCAAGCTAGGGACCCAGCAGATAAGCAATGGCGACGCTTGAGGAACATACCACCATGAAGATTGGAGGAGCTCAAGGGATTCAATGCCAATGAATCATCTAGTCTAGTGAGAGACTCTGAGCTCAGTGGGCTGAAGAACTACAAGAGGTGATTGTAATGGAAGTGAAGGAACTGCTATGTTTTGTGTTAGGAACTGTTAGCCCTTGTACACACGGTCGGAGATTCCGACGGAATGTGTTCGATCGGACCGTTTTGTCGGATATTCCGACTGTGTGTGGTCTACATCGGACTGTTTCCATCGGAGTATCCGACGGACCAAGTTTTCAAACTATTTGGTAAAATTTTCCCACAAAATGCTCCGATCGGACATACTCCGATCATGTGTAGAGAATTCCGATCGGACAAAGTGCCACGCATGCTCAGATCAAATTCCTACACCAAAGCTATTGGCTACTAGCGTGAACGTAGTCCCGTCATAACGAAATAACGTAATCACGTCAGATTTTCCGACAACTTTGTCCGACCGTGTGTATACAACAGTTTCGGACAAAATCCGACGGATTTGGTTGTTGGAATCTCCGACCGTGTGTACAAGGGCTTAGACTGTTGCCAAAGGAGACAGCATTCCCGCACATGCAGATGTGGCGCCTAGCTGGATGCCTTTCCCTGCATGGCTGTCCTCCTATTGAAGTCTCGGAGTCTGCCAATTAATATTGCAAATACTTAAGGGTGTCTTGGCCCCTACCCTCTCTCCAAAAGTTCTGTTAAGAGAAATAAAAATCTCTTTTGCATTCAAGAAGTGTCTGGCACCCAATGACTTTAACTACCATGCACTCACTATGCCGAGTCACAACCCATCATATACAGAAGGATGTCAGCTATCTCTGGCCCTGGAGGTTCTCATTAGACCGCAGGAGGCCTGGGACCTTGCTACATATGTAATCAATTTGTTTTCAGGTTGCAGCATGCAATACAAGCCTATAGCATTTTCAGCTATGACAGCTCCAACAGATTTGGGAATATCATGTCCCTTATAAAGCTATAGGTCAGATAACTGTCCTTTTGGCAATAGCATGTGTTGGCCTGGCATTATATCTACACCATTTTCTAAAGTTCTACCTTCATTAAATGTAAATTGCTGACTTCATCACTGAGCTATGAGACCACAGTATAGGCTGTTAGAGAGGCAGCACAGTGACATCATGTAACAAAGTAAGTTTTTGCCATTTGCTATTACAATACTAACTTTGCTCATACAAGCAATAATAGAAGAAAAATACTGAAAGGGCGACCAAATAATATATAGTATATTGCAACATAAATATGTATGTTGCATCATTTATGACTTGAATAGCCAAGAGGGAGCCAATAAAGTCAATTAGTGTTCTAATAAAAAAGACTTTAATAATACTGAGGAAATTAAAGAACAGCTGCATACCAACTGAAAGATTGCATTAAGTTAAATGACTTTGGTAAACTAGCTGTAGATATTTAAGGGAAATACCCTTTAGGGATGGATCGTTTCCAGTTCGTTCCTACAGAGCATTTTGATAATTAAGCTCCGAATGTTAATTTTACTTTCTGTGTTTAAAGATGCATGCCGTGACTCCTAATTTGAAGTGGTGTATAATTGCAGGAAAGAATACAAAGGAAAAATGAAAAGCAAGGTGCTGAATTGTTATGCATGGAGTAAAAGACTTTAAGAATCCACTTTAAAACGTGTTTGTGGAATAAAAAATCCCAGGCTGGTTGTGTTATGAGGCAGACAGATGTACTGTAGACAGTAACAGGATTTTATGTCTTATCTTATCTTTTATCTGTAGTTGTGCCTATTTTGGTTTCCACGTAATCTGGTGGTAACCCAGACAGCAATCCAAAGCTAATGTTGTGGTCTATGTCAGAGCTATTCAAGCTTTTCAGTATGAGGGCCACAAGGAAGAAAGCGAGAAAGAGAGAGAGAGAGAGAAAGAGAAAGAGAGAGAAAGAAATAAAGAAAGAAAGAGAAAGAAAGAGAGAAAGAAAGAGAAAGATAGAGAAAGAAGGGAGGATAGAGAAAGAAGAAAAGAAAGAAGAGAAGGTAGAGAAAGAAGGAAAGAAAGAAGGGAGGATAGAGAAAGAAGGAAATAAAGAAAGAGAGGGGGGGGGGGGGCGAAGAAATATGAATGGAAAGTGAAAGAAAGATGGAAAGAAAGAAAGAAAGAAAGAAAGAAAGAAAGAAAGAAAGAAAGAGATGGGGATAGAGAAAGAAGGGAGGAAAGAAAGATGGAAGGAAGGAAAGAAAGAAAGAAAGAGGAAGAGAGAAAGAAAGAGAGAAAGAAAAAGAAAGCAAGGAGGGAGGAGAAATAAGGATGGAAATAAGGATGGAAAGAGAAAGTTGGAAGGAAAGAAAGAAGGAAAGAAAGAAAGAAAGAAAGAAAGAGATGGGGATAGAGAAAAAAGGAACACTTCATAACCACTCCTGACTTCGATCGCATTAAAGCGCACAATAGCTAGACCGAGACACAGATGAAGACTCACACTCAGCATTACAACTCGTGACTTAACTTTTCTGATCTTCCTATACCCCAACACGACCAAACTCCCCTTATTGGGTCCCCCCCTAGAGCATATCAGATATCCCGAATCCTCGACCCTTAAGCTTCCAATGATCATAAACCTAGATGCACCGCCACAGAACCCACTCGCCTACCATCTCATTTTTCTCGCCACACACTCATGATTGAGGGCAACGGAGGCTAACCCATCACCCCTCCCCTCTTATCCCCTGCCCCCCTTTCCCCTACCTTTTCCTCCCCCCCTCTCTCCGCATCCCCCCCCCCCCCCCTTTTGAGAGAAAATTATAATCAGACGCTTACCGATACAAAAAGAAATGCATCCAATGGACTTCCATACAGATGACTGTCTAAGCAACCTATACTGTCTAGTTGGACCAATAACAGTGTTTAGATCTTTAACCACTTTCAGACCGGACCAATTTGCTGGTCAAAGACCAGACCACTTTTTGCGATTCGGCACTGCGTCGCTTTAACTGACAATTGCGCGGTCGTGCGACGTGGCTCCCAAACAAAATTGACGTCCTTTTCTTCCCACAAATAGAGCTTTCTTTTGGTGGTATTTGATCACCCCTGCAGTTTTTATTTTTTGCGCTATAAACAAAAATAGAGCGACAATTTAGAAAAAAACGCATTATTTTTTACTTTTTGTTATAATAAATATCCCCCAAAAATATATAAAAAAACTTTTTTTTCCCTCAGTTTAGGCTGATACGTATTCTTCTACATATTTTTGGTAAAAAAAATCGCAATAAGCGATTATTGATTGGTTTGTGCAAAAGTTATAGCGTTTACAAAATAGGGATAGTTTTATAGCATTTTTATTAATAATCTTTTATTATTTTTTTTTTTACTAGTAATGGCGGCGATCAGCGATTTTTATTGTGACTGCGACATTGTGGGGGACCCATCGGACATTTTTGACACATTTTTGGGACCATTGTCATTTATACAGTAATCACTGCTATATAAATGCAGTGATTCCTGTGTAAATGACACTGGCAGTGAAGGGGTTAACCAGTGGGTGGCAGTGTAGGGGTTAAGTGTTCCTAGGGGTGTGTTACTAACTGTGGGGGGGTTGGGCTTTCATTTAGTGAACACTGATCTCTGCTCCAATCACATGGAGCAGAGATCAGCGTCACTAGTTGCTAGGCAGAATGGAGAAATGCTGTTTACTCGGCATTTCCTCCATTCGGCCACTCCGTGAGACGATCGCGGGGATGCCCGCGGCGATCGAGTCCGCGGGTCCCGCGACCGGACTCACGGGGGTCCTGACCAGCGTGGGAGCGCGCCGCCGGCAGCACGCTCCCGATGGCAGGGCGGCATTGAATATTGGACGTACCTGTACGCCAATATGCCTGCCCGTGCCATTCTGTCGACGTACATCGTCGTGCGCTGGTCGGGAAGTGGTTAAAGTTGTTGTTTGATATTCGCTGCCATACGAATTACCACACATGTAACAGGTTCTAGGTGACTTACCATTTGTAACAGATGCTAATCATATGTTTCTACTTGCTGTATTTTCCTTTTATTCAATAAAATCTATTGGAAAAGAAAAGAGAAAAAAGGAAGGACAGAGAAAGAAAGTTGGAAGGAAAGAAAGAAAGAAAGAGGAAGAGAGAAAGAAAGAGAGAAAGAAAAAGAAAGCGAGGGGGGCAGAGAAATAAGGATGGAAATAAGGATGGAAAGAGAAAGTTGGAAGGAAAGAAAGAAAGAAAGAAAGAGATGGGGATAGAGAAAAAAGGAAGGAAAGAGAAAGAAAGTTGGAAGGAAAGAAAGAAAGAAAGAGAGGGGGATAGAGAAAGAAGGGAGGGGAAAAAAAGAAAGAAAGAAAAAGAAAGAGAGGGGGATGGAGAAAGAAGGAAGGAAAGAGAAAGAAAGGATAGAAAGAAAGAAAAAGAATGGAAAGAAAGAAATAAAAAGAATGGAAAGAAAGAAAGTAGGAAAGAAAGAAAGAAGGAAAGAAGGAAAGAAAGAAAGAAAGAAAGAAAGAAAGAGAGAGGGGGATAGAGAAAGAAGGGAGGAAAGAGGAATAACGATGGAAGGAAGGAAGGAAAGAAAGAAAGAAAGAAAGAAAGAAAGAAAGAGGGGGATAGAGAAAGAAGGGAGGAAAGAGGAATAACAATGCAAAGAAGGAAAGAAAGAAAGAGAGAGTGAGAGAAAGAAAGAGAAAGAAAGAGAATGGAACAAAGAGGTATTCAAGCTTTTCAGTAGGAGGGCCACAAGCAAGAAAGAGTGAAAGAAAGTATAAGAGGGGGATAGAGAAGGAAGGGAGGAAAGAGAAAGAAAGATGGAAGGAAGGAAAGAGAAAGAAAGAATGAAAGAAAGAAAGATGGAAGGAAGGAAAGAAAGAAAGAGATGGGGATAGAGAAAGAATGGAGGAAAGAGGAAGAAAGATGGAAAGAAAGAAAGAAAGAAAAAAAGAAAGAAAGAAAGAAAGAGAGGGGGATAGAGAAAGGAGGGAGGAAAAAAAAGAAAGAAAGATAAAAAGAAAGAAAAGGAAAGAGAGGGGGATTGAGAACAAAGGAATGGAAGAAAAAGAAAGGAAAGAAAGAGAGGGGTGGAGAAAGAAGGAAGGAAAAAGTAAGAAAGAAAGAGAGGGATAGAGATAGAAGGGATGGAAAAGGAAAAAAGATGGAAGGAAAGAAAGAAAGAAAGAAAGAAAGAAAGAAAGAAAGAAAGAAAGAAAGAATGAAAGAAATAGAGGGGGATAGAGAAAGAAGGGAGGAAAAAAAACTAAAGGAAGGAAAGAAAGAAAGAAAGAGCGGGGGATAGAGAAAGAAGGGAGGAAAAAAAACTAAAGGAAGGAAGGAAAGAAAAAAAGAAAGAAAGAAAGAAAGGAGGAAAGAAAGAAAAAGAATGGAAAGAAAGAAATAAAGAAAGAAAGAAAGAAGGAAAGAAAAAGAATGGAACAAAGGAAAGAATGAAGGAAAGAAAGATGGAAGGAAAGAAGGAAGGAAGTGTAGCGGCGGCTCCTGAAGAGCATGCTCTATGCAGTTTTTCTGAAATTAAAGTTGCCTAAACTGCAGTTTGGTTTGTGTGTAATTATCTAAATTGGGCTTCAGCATCAGTCTGACTGGACTGTGAGATGTTCAGCCTGGCCACAAGGGGCACTGCCTCTTCTGGCAGGCATGGAACTATGGTCTGATCAGGTGCTTAAGCTACTCTCTCTTGAAGTCTGCCCAGTGGGAGGGTCGTTCTCGCTGTGCTTTCTGGGAGAGGGTACCTAAGGTGCAGAGATCACGTGGTTTGGGGTTCCGGTCCAGTATGATGTGCTGACTACATGGTCCTGGTCCTCCTGACCAGCCCCCAGGAAGGCTACGCCCTGGGGTGCGGATCCACCTGACTTTGATGTCTTAGGGCTGGCTAGCCCGAGGCAAGGAAACTAAAGGAGGATTCGGAGGTGGATGGGTGCCGTCTCCGGTTTGGGAGAGACCCAGTGTACTTTGAGCATTCCAGGGGAGGACTCTTCAGAAGAACACCACGTACAGGTTGGTTTTCTTAGCAGGAGCCTGGAAGGGTTGAAGTAACGGAGAGAATCAGGTCTTGTGGATATCACCAAGCAGGCTGAAAGATCCAGGTATCCTACAAGTGTTCTCAAGCTTAGTTTTCCTACGGGTTTTACAACAACGTCTGTGGCAGAGACATTATCTTGTACATTTCTACAACAATGTCTGTGGCAGAGACTTGTTCCTAAGTAAGCACCAAGTTGGCTGCTAGGCCTTGTGAGAGAGGGACTGTCCAACCTGAGTGACCATCCAGCTGTGAATGGCTATTCTCTGGATGCAGTCAATGTAAGCAAGTTCTTTAATGTGTTTTTTGAGTTTGACACTAAGCCCTTGTACACACGGTCGGAGATTCCGACGGAATGTGTTCTATTGGACCGTTTTGTCGGATATTCCGACTGTGTGTGGTCTCCATCGGACTGTTTCTGTCGGAATATGCGACGGACCAACTTTTTCAACTTGCCGGTAAAATTTTCCGACAAAATGCTCCGATCGGACATACTCCGATCATGTGTAGCCTACTCCGACGGACAAAACGCCACGCATGCTCAGATCAAATTCCTAGACCAAAGCTATTGGCTACTAGCCTGAACGTAGTCCCGTCGTAACGAAATAACGTCATCACGTTATGTACAATCGGATTTTTCGACAACGTAGTCCGACCGCGTGTATGCAAAATCACTTCCGGACCTCTTCCGGAATTAATCCGTCGGAATTACTCCGACAGATTTGGTTGTCGGAATCTCCGACCGTGTGTACAAGGGCTAAGTGTACCTGAATTTCCCTTGCAACCCTCTGATCCCAAGTTGAAAGACTGTTCAATTGTCTGAGTTTTGCAAATAAAATCCATTCAAGTGGATCTATTGTCAGTCTCCAGTTACTGGGCCATCTACCACGGGACATCCCCTAGACATGTCACAAGAAGAATGGAGGGTAACGGTAAGCCCAAAAATAACCAGCAGCTCCTTCGGGGGTTAGTGCTACAGAAGGAAGGAAAGAAAGAAAGAAATAAAGAAAGAAAGAGAAAGAAAGAGACGGGGATGGACAAAGGAGGAAGAAAGAGAAAAAGAAAGGAAAGATGGAAGGAAAAAAAGAAAGAAAGAAAGAGAGGGGGCTGAAGAAAGAAAGAAGGAAAGAAAGAGAAAAGAAGGAAAGAAAGAATAGAAAGAAGGAAGGAAGGAAAGAAGGAAAGATGGAAAGAAAGAAAGCGAGGGGGATGGAGGAAGAAGGGAAAGAAGGGCATCCCCTACATTAGTGTACTCAGTGTGAGGCATGAGGGACTGGGTTGATGGATTGTTTAGACTCCACTTTTCCTTTTCTGTTTGCTGGGCTTCAGCTTGAATCTTCCCGCCCACACATCCCCTTCTCTTAGGCAGAACAGAGAAAACTGCAGAGGAGAGTGGGCAGACACAGGAGGAGAGGGTGGGAGGAGGAGGAGCAGAAGCTCTTTCTCCTCTCCTGTCTGGCTATGTGCGGGCAGCAGGGGGAGGGGAGATCTGTCAGAGCTAACTCTGCTGAGGGGTTCTCCCTGTCTGTGAGCTGGAGCTGTACATGAGCTCCGATCCCAGGTTAACTTGGTCATTCGCAGCCTGTATCTCTCCCTGTAGCAGAGTGAGGGGACTCAGGACTGTGTGATGGCGGAGATCTCTGCTGCTGGAAGAGGCGGCTCTCTAAGCAGTCAAACTAGGCGGCCGCGAGGCCCCTGGGAGTGTGAGGCCTAAGGCGACCGCCTAATTTGCCTAATTAGAGAGCTGCCTCTGGGTACAATGACAGTGCAGCTAGGAGAAACCTGCCCTGGAAGATTGAGAGGTATGAAATCCTGAAATAAGGATGGTGGATGACTGGTAGTGCTGGAGATTAAAGGGGCAGGAATCAGAAAGTATTTAAGTGTCTGGAACGAATTTAATGAAGTTAATTGAATGATATAAGTTAATGCATAACTGTAACAGCAGTGGGTAGCATGCAATACTTATACCTCAGAACATATTATCTATGTGCTAACCTGCCCAAACAAATTCCAGTACATAGATAAAATAAAACAAACTTTTGGGAATAAGGTTAAATAAACACTGCATTAATATTAGAACTGGCTCCAGGGGTGATAGCATTTCTCCCTATTTTGCTAGAGCTCATGAGAAAAGACTTGTTTAATGCTTGAACGAGTGCCCCCAGCCATTCAGTTTAACCACTTTAAGAAACCTTGCCAAGGGAATATTTTAACTAATCACCCTTAATCCGGACAATCTGAATGAAACAATAGAGAAGCTTTGATGTAATCCCTAAAAGATTTAAAAAAAAAATTGTTGCTATGCCTATACTAAAATGTCCTTGTTGCCTGAACTTTAATAAAATGAATGAATACTTTTTAAAGCCTAAGTTTACATAAAAGAAAAAAAGAAAAAACAAGCACAAGGTACAATATTTACTGTACCTTTGGTGAGATGTGTCCTTTGTGCTGTTGCGTCCACCTTTTGCCAAAATCTTCCAATGCTCCCCACCCTCGCCGCTGTTCTCCTGTTTGTTTGGTTTAAAATCTTCATTAAACTCATGAGATTTAAAAAAAAAAAAACATATCCGTTCAATTACTTTACTTACTGTATCTTATCAACTTGATTGTTTCACATGATTGTTTCCACATCCACGGTACCCTACCCACTCTTGCCACATGCTTATCTTATCCACTAGTGTTATGTAATTACACATATTCCACATAATCACTCCTTGATCCCTGACCCTTCACTCTCCACTACGGTCACGGTTATCCACTATTCTCATGTCACACAACTTATTCCACATAATCAATCCTCAATCCCTGACCCTTCACTCCCCACTGCTGTCACTGTTACCCACTACTGTTATATCATCCCACATATTGTAATGGTGATTTCTACCTAACTCACATATTCACTTAACGATATATACCATAAGTGATTACAACCTTGTCTATATAAGGGTCAACCAATGCGGTTGCAACTATAACCCATGAAATCAATAAGAAATGATAATGGTGCTAAAATACAAAGATCTAATTTATTTATACAGAAAAAAAACGTTACAATAATCAGATATTACCAAATATAACGTAGATTATACAAATACAGTGTTCCCAGTGGACAAAGATAATTAATACAAAAAGCAAATGTTGTTACAATTTACATTCAAATGCTATCAAAGTATTAAGCCAAATCATAGGACAGGAAAAGTTACAGAAGAGAAAAGAGAAATAAAATAATACATTAATGAAAATAGGATACACATATCATGTTATCATGCTTGCCGGGAGCCACACAGAGCTAAGAGAGAGGCAGCATTAATGGGCGCTTTGATTAATATAGCCCTCTCTACCCATCCCCTGGACTACTTTCATTGGTTCAGAAGTGGAATTGAATCCTGATTGGCTGAAATTCAATCCTAGTTGGTCTTCATGCTTCTCACATAAGAATTCAAATAAACATGTCTACCATGTAAGCAACCCTTTTTGATCCTAGCATAACCAGTTCCGACATTAGCAAGTCAAGGACCCCTGACCAGGTGGTGATACACAAAGCCTAATATGGCTCTCTACAAACAAAAGGGTAACTTAGTTATCACCTGCCTATTGAAGACATCAAACAGCTTTTAAGAAACAGGAAAAAAGAAGTCTTATAAGCTGGCCCATATCTTATCATGAATCACAAAATATATTATGTACATCATCCTCCTGTGAAAACATATACATACCACTGAGGCCTCCTCTTCCTTTTTTGAACACGCTGGTACCCATCAAGGTAGACTTGAGACAGCAAGAAAATTCCTGGTGCCTTTGAGACTCTACATTTGGACCATGAGTGCCTGTGCTGCGATGTTTCCATGCTCCTCTGTCTTGAAAGAGCTGAACTCCAACATCAATGGCGGGATCCTGGCATATCTAGTCCTGTAACTTGGGAATATGGTGTAATGATTGTAACAATTGGATCGGACCGCTAGACAACACTTTTCAGCATGGTGAAAGATAGTTCAGGAGAGTCTTATTTGTTGCACATTTGTCTCAAAACATTAGTTGGCTGTCGTTGCTTCTTCAGGTGGGGGTCGGGCGGACCTCCCAACAGTCATGCATGAATACAAAACAATAAAAAAAAAAAAAGAAGAAGAACCTCAGTGTACGGTTATTGGAGGAATTCCAGACAGGAGCAATGGGTTGGCCATTAAGGGTAAATACTTATAAAGGGTGCAATGTGGACAAGTAAAGTGTGATCCCCACAGGGTACAGAGTCCGAGCAACAGCCAGTATCTAGAGCCCTTGAAGGTAGGGTTAGTCAACACTGCATGCTATTGCCAGGTCCCTTGGTACACCACTCAGGTTAAAGCAGGAGACAGACTGGGAGATGTAGAGTTACAATGAGACATATGACCTGGATGTCCAGGGATATTTTGGTTTCATTGTGTGTGAAATATGGTGCTGGCGGGCAGGAATGCCAAAGTATCATAATTCGCAAAAACATTGTATGACTGATGTCTTGGTTACATTATTTTAAGGAAATAGATAAAAGAAACTAAATGAAAGAAAACTCAGAGAGCATAATATTAGACATGGAAAAGGAACAAAAGAGAGGTAAGTAATGAAGATGAACAAGAAGAATAGTAAAAATAATAATGAAAAGAGAAAAAAAAAACAACTACAGATTTAATACTGCTCCAACCAAGATTTTTAGTTTACATTCTATTTTAGACTGTTAACCAGTTCCCGACTGGCGCACGCTGATGGCGCGCGCAGAACGGCACGGGCAGGCATATTGGCGTACAGGTATGTCCAATCTTCAATGCCACCCTGCCATCGCGAGCGCGCCGCCGGCGGCGTGCTCACATGCCGGTCGGGACCCCCGTGAGTCCGGTCGCGGGTCCCGCGGACTCAATCGCCGCGGGCATACCCGCGATCGTCTCACGGGGCGGCTGAATGGAGGAAATGCCGTGTAAACAGCATTTCCCCATTCTGCCTAGCAACTAGTGACGCTGATCTCTGCTCCATGTGTTTGGAGCAGAGATCAGTGTTCACTAAATGAAAGCCCAGCCCCCACACAGTTAGTAACACACCCCTAGCAACACTTAACCCCTACACTGCCACCCACTGGTTAACCCTTTAACTGCCAGTGTCATTTACACAGGAATCACTGCATTTATATAGCAGTGATTGCTGTATAACTGACAATGGTCCAAAAAATGTGTCAAAAATGTCCGATGTGTCTGCCGCAATGTCGCAGTCACAATAAAAATCGCTGATCACCACCATTACTAGTAAAAAAAAATAATAAAAAATGATTAATAAAAATGCTATAAAACGATCCCCTATTTTGTAAACGCTATAATTTTTACGCAAACCAATCAATAATCGCTTATTGCGATTTTTCTTTACCAAAAATATGTAGAAGAATACGTATCGGCCTAAACTGAGGGAAAAAAATGTTTTTTTATATATTTTTGGGGTATATTTATTATGACAAAAAGTAAAAAATAATGCGTTTTTAAAAAAATTGTCGCTCTATTTTTGTTTATAGCGCAAAAAATGAAAACTGCAGGGGTGATCAAATACCAGCAAAAGAAAGCTCTATTTGTGGGAAAAAAAGGACGTCAATTTTGTTTGGGAGCCACTTCGCACGACCGCGCAATTGTCAGTTAAAGCGACACAGTGCCGAATCGCAAAAAGTGGTCTGGTCTTTGACCAGCAAAATGGTCCGGTCTGTAAGTGGTTAAAGAGCATTAAATCTACTAGTGTTAAAAAAAAAATACATTAGTTACCCTAAAAACTATTGATGACTGTTAAAAAGAAACAAACAAACCAAAAAATATATATAGTTCTTTAAAGCTGTAGTTTTTTTTTTTTTACTCACCTGCAAAGGAAAAGGCATAATGAGCTAGTATGCACAGCATACTAGCTCATTATGAAATACGAGGCCCCGACATCTCGCCCGAGCTGACATGTTCCCTCTGCGTTTCTTCTGGGTATCGTGGCTCCGGCCCTGTAAGTATCCGGAGCCGCGATATCGTCACTCCTGCGCATGCGCGTGGGAGATTTCCTCCCGGCAGGGTCTGGCGTCTGCTGGAATTTCAGCCGAGAATCCCCTGTGCGCATGCGCCGCTGCAGTCAGTATAAGATTAAGAATAAGATTTTTTTTTACCTACAGGTAAGCCATATTATAGGCTTTCCTATAGGTAAAAGTCCCAAAATTCACTATACAACCACTTTAACAAAAAAGGGCAATTCCTCTCCCACACTAGTAATTTGCAGAATATTTGCAGGTCAGGTACACAGATATTAACAAAGAGAGAGAAAAAAAAAGATTGAAACTTTTAGAATTTAGGTAAACCTGACTGCACTTTATTACTAAAATTGTTATAGGCTTCTCCCCAATACAACAAAAAGAAAAATATAGTTCTAGGGTCCTCTTTTAAATGTGCACAATACTCGACATCAGTCTCTTAATAGTTATCCACATCAGGACAGCAACAGGGTGGAGTTTACTAAAGCTGTGGCCCTAAGACTGTACCTCAATTAACTTTTCCCATTAAGAAACCTTAGTTTGGGATATTTGGATTAACCTTTTTTGATCTTAAAGCGGGGTTCCACCCTAAAGTGGAACCTCCGCTGATCGGAAACCCTCCCCCCCCCCGGTGTCACAATTGACACCTTTCAGGGGGGAGGGGGGTGGAGATACCTGTCAAAGACAGGTATTTACACCCACTTCCGGGTATAGACTCCCGTGGGAGTCTATGCCATTTCCTGTCCTGCCGCGCTGTCTGCTGGGACACACACGGGTCTCAGAGACAGCGCAGAGAATTCCTATTGCGCTGCGCGACTCGCGCATGCGCAGTAGGGAACCGGGAAGTGAAGCCGATTCGCTTCACTTCCTGATTCCCTCACCTAGAATGGTGGCGGCAGCAGACGAGAGCCGAGCGATCGATCGACCTCGGCTGCCGGCATCGCTGGAACCCAGGACAGGTGAGTGTCCATTTATTAAAAGTCAGCAGCTGTAGTATTTATAGCTACTGGCTTTTAATATATTTTTTGTAGGTGGAATCCCTCTTTAAGATCACCCAAATCGTCCACTCCACTCCTCCTAAGACATCCTGATTTCCATCTCCCTTGTTACCTCCTCCCATGCTCATCATAAGGACTGCTCCAGAACCCCTGGAACTCCCCACCCAAGTATGTCCAGCCAGATCCTACCCTGTCCACCACTAGGTGATCCCTGAAAACTCATTTATTCAGGGAAGCCTACCCCACCTCCAGCAAAAATGTTACATCAGCCAGCTCCATCAGATAATTCCCCACAGCTATTACTGTGGGGAATTACTGTAAAATCCAAGGGAAAGTTTGTACAAAGTCCTATCGTGTGTATGAGGCTTAAAGCCTCATACACACAATAGGACTTTGTACAAACTTTCCCTTGGATTTTTGTACAAAGGGCGTCGGCCCTGAACTTGTATTGCATACACACAGCAGGACTTTTTCAGCCAACTTTCACCAAATCACGTGGTTTTTCTGCTCTTTACCGCCACCTTTGGTCAACTTCTGTATTGTTGTCTGATCTTTTGCATTGGTTCTGAGCATGCCTGTTTGTACTTTGTACAAAAGTCCGATGGTTTTCTGTACACACGATCAGACTTTGCTCCATCAGACTTTTGTTCCCAGAAAGTTTGTCCGTTCGCACAGCCAACAAAAGTCAGATGAAAACCAAAAAAGTTTGTCCGATGGAGCGTACACACGGTAGGATGTTGCTCCAAAACAGCTAATTTGCATGTTTGTTGTTAAAAAGTCTGATCGTGTGTATGGGCCTTAAAGCCCCATACACACGGTCGGACTTGTACAAACTTTTCCGTGGACTTTTGTACAAAGTGTGTTGTCCACAAGTTTGTATTGCATACACACGGTCGGACTTTTTGACAACAAACACGAACGTAATGACGTCACAACGTACTGACGCCGCTTCAAAAGAGGACGTTCAATGACTCCAGCGCCACCTTTGGTCAACTTCTGTATTGTAGTCTGATCGTTTGCAATGGTTCTGAGCATGCGTGTTTGTACCTTGTACAAAAGTCCGATGCTTTTGCGTACACACGGTAGGACTTTGCTCCATCGGACTTCTGTTGTCAAAAAGTTTGTCCGTTCGCAGAGCCAACAAAAGTCCGATGAAAACAGAAAAAGTTTGTCCGATGGAGCGTACACACAGTCGGATGTTGCTCCAAAACAGCTAATTTGCATGTTTGTTGTCAAAAAGTCCGACCGTGTGTACGGGCCTTAAGAGTGACAATTATCCTCTGCAGTCTTAAGCCTCATACACACGATAGGACTTTGTACAAACTTTCCTTTGGATTTTTGTACAAAGGGCGTCGGCCCTGAACTTGTATTGCATACACACAACAGGACTTTTTCAGCCAACTTTCACCAAACCACGTGGTTTTTCTGCTCTTTACCGCCACCTTTGGTCAACTTCTGTATTGTTGTCTGATCTTTTGCATTGGTTCTGAGCATGCCTGTTTGCACTTTGTACAAAAGTCCTATGGTTTTCTGTACACACGATCAGACTTTGCTCCATCGGACTTTTGTTGCCAGAAAGTTTGTCCGTTCGCACAGCCAACAAAAGTCCGATGAAAACCAAAAAAGTTTGTCCGATGGAGCGTACACACGGTCGGATGTTGCTCCAAAACAGCTAATTTGCATGTTTGTTGTCAAAAAGTCTGATCGTGTGTATGGGCCTTTACTCAACATTTCATTGAAAACAAACTTAAGCCTCATACACACGATAGGACTTTGTACAAACTTTCCCTTGGATTTTTGTACAAAGGGCGTCGGCCCTGAACTTGTATTGCATACACACAGCAGGACTTTTTCAGCCAACTTTCACCAAATCATGTGGTTTTTCTGCTCTTTACCGCCACCTTTGGTCAACTACTGTATTGTTGTCTGATCTTTTGCATTGGTTCTGAGCATGCCTGTTAGTACTTTGTACAAAAGTCCTATGGTTTTCTGTACACACGATCAGACTTTGCTCCATAGGACTTTTGTTGCCAGAAAGTTTGTCCGTTCGCACAGCCAACAAAAGTCCGATGAAAACCAAAAAAGTTTGTCCGATGGAGCGTACACACGGTCGGATGTTGCTCCAAAACAGCTAATTTGCATGTTTGTTGTCAAAAAGTCTGACCGTGTGTACGGGCCTTAAGTGAGAACTGGAGATGCGGACTTCAGTTAGTTGGTTCTGCTAATCAGTGGAGCAAAGAAACTCGTTCACACCAGAGCTTCATACATGTCAGATCAGAACATACAACAAACACACTAGGTAGTCCAAAACACAGCCGAATGGACTGACAAATAGAAGCACCAACTAAATAATGGTGATGAAAACCTAAAACATTCACATGTGAAACCCAACAAACCAGGAAAAAGAAAAACAACTTTGTATAAAGTTGTTTATGGAGGCTGTAATTTCCTTTTGTTATGAAAGCCATGAAACCCAATTATCAAATCTGAGGGATAAAACATCAATACAATTTAGTGATAAACATTTAATCTTTCCCCTAGAAGCAAAATAAACCAATGGTTATATACCTGTACATTCCATAGAAAGTCTTTCCTATTTGTTATGGAACAGTGTACTTATTTTAAAATACCAAAAATTGTTGAGCCCAACTTTAATTACTGCCACCTGGATTTTTGTTTTATGGTATACCATTCACCCCCCCCCCCCCAAAAAAAAAAAAAATATTCACCATGTGAGAAAAAAATTAACAACTCGCAATAAACCTTTTAGCATAAGCCATTTATCTACAAATCATAATACCGAACCTCTCCAGAACTGTCTCTGGAAAACAAAAAGATTTTAGTAAATACACATTTCAATTCACTATTACAGATATTTATCTTGGCTCAGGTAATTTGCATGTCAGTTCACTTTACACTCTCACCCACCTGGTCAGAAAGAAGGGGGGGGGGGGAATTTGGGTGGGTTCTCAGCAGTTGAGACAACAAACCTCAGAGTTAGACGACACAACATATATTCCATATTCCACACACACACACAATTAGCTAGGTTAAAGACGAACTCTAGACATCACACATATCAGCATGTTTGCTATAATAATCTCTACTTCTTCTTAAACCCATAACATCCGTTTTGTAAGGTTGACATTCTTTCAAAAATTCATTCCATTTCATTAGCCCATTCTCAACCTGTATGGATGCAGTTTTAGGATTTTTGAATGGGACCCATGATGTAGGTGGTTCATACTTCGTACACCTAGGCCACTTTGCAAAGCGCACTGAGTACACTTCATAATCATGTCTTGTGGTCCTATATAGATTATGTTTATCGACTTTTTCACTGGAACTGGATAGACAGAATCTCACAATGTGACCAAATAACCCACATAAGTGACATTTTATCTTGTCTAAAGTGGTACAGGCTTTGTTTTAGACAACTGAGAAAGTGGGATGGCTTTTTCTGGATTAGTCATTTTTACTTGCGGCTTACAAAATATAGGAGCAATTTTTAACCACTTCCCGACCGGCGCACGCCGATGTACGTCGGCAGAATGGCACGGGCAGGCAAATGGGCGTACCTGTACGTCCCTTTAAATTTTCCGCCCTGCCATCGCGATCACATGCCGGTCGGGTCCGGTCGCGGGTCCCGCGGACTCGATTGCCACGGGCATACACGCGATCGTCTCATGGGGCGGCTAAACAGCATCTCTCAGTTCTGCCTAGCAACAAGTGACTCTGATCTCTGCTCCATGTGATTGGAGCAGAGATCAGTGTTTATTAAATGAAAGCCCAACCCCCCACAGTTAGTAACATGCCCCTAGGAACACTTAACCCCTACACTGCCACCCACTGGTTAACCCCTTCACTGCCAGTGTCATTTACACAGAAATCACTGCAGTTGTATAGCAGTGATTGCTGTATATATGACAATGGTCCCAAAAATGTGTCAAAAATGTCCGATGTGTCCACCATAATGTCGCAGTCACAATAAAAATCGCTGATCGCCGCCATTACTATAACTATAACTTTTGCGCAAACCAATCAATAATCGCTTATTGTGATTTTTTTTAGCAAAAGTATGTAGAAGAATATGTATCAGCCTAAACTGAGGGAAAATTTTTTTTGATATATTTTGGGGGGATATTTATTATAACAAAAAGTAAAAAATAATGCGTTTTTTTCAAAATTGTCGCTGTATTTTTGTTTATAGCGCAAAAAATAAAAACCACAGGGTGATCAAATACCACCAAAAGAAAGCTCTATTTGTGGGAAAAAAAGGACATCAATTTTGTTTGGGAGCCACGTCGCACGACCGTGCAATTGTCAGTTAAAGCGACACAGTGCCTAATTGCAAAAAGGGGTCTGGTCTTAAGCCAGCAAAATGGTCCGGGGCTTAAGTGGTTAAAGAGCTCTTACCTTCCAGGGATTTATTCTTGTTGATACATTTAGGTGTGTTGGATGTCCGCAGACCTACCCAAATCAGTTGCTCTGTTATCTCCATCTGAAAACTGCTCCTGGCAGCTGACAGATAATGGTTTAATTTCACCTTCTGCATCCTTCAATCTTTTCCCCAGCCAATGAACATCTTCCTGTAATCTCTGGTATTCTAGTACTAATTGCTGGTGGATAGCCTCAGAATTTGACATAGAAGCTTCTAAAGTACTGCTGTTACCTTTGGCTATTTCTAGCACTTCTTTTAGGGATGTGTTTTGCACTTTCAAATGTTCATACTATTTTGCTAACCAGCTGGCTGCAAAAGATTAGCAGCATTTTTTCCCATGCACTTACTACAGCTTCTTCCTGTAAAATTTAATTTCAAATTCTCCCGCTTCAGCGGGACAGAAAGTGTCCCTTCTGCCTGGAAACTTTCCTCCCTTAATGCCAACATGGTCATTTCTTCTCCATGCCCTCCCCGTATTTCACATGTTACTGGGGTATCAGACTTGTGTTGTGACTCTCCCTTTTTGTCAGCCACTGAAAGGTGACAGTTCATGTCAGTCCTTGAACACTCTGCTGACAAGGACTGGGCAACTGCATAAGGCCCAAGTCCTGACAATTGCTCCTTATCTCCCTGAAAATCACTGTCACCACTTGCTGGGGGTTGTGATGGTTTCTGCTTGTCCCTATGTTCAAGCATTGTTTCGAATGATTTCTCCTTAAATCCCATAGTAAAAACATAAATTTCCTTTGTTCAATTCACTGACTCCAGCATCCATGCACTTCAAGTATCTTTTTAATATGGTCGTGTCACCTTTTTGTATTGAGCACAGTACAGATCTTCTTATACTTTAGTTTAAATATTCTTTTCTTAGAAAACCTCTTCCCTGTCCAACGCTCTCATATAATTTACCACCCAGGGCCCATATCATCTCTTCCCTTGGGGTCAGTTGGTAGGGATCACCACATTCAGACCCCCTCTTTGAAACAAATCTATTACCCATCCTTACGGACGCTTGGACCCTGACCTGAATTCCCAACCTTTTATAGGTTTCTCCTCCAGAGGTAGCTAGTCTCTGGACCATGATTGGGTTGACAGTTACTGCCCTTGTCACTGTTGCTTCTTTTCACTACTTGTCAGAACAATATTTTCCCTGTTCATGATGGACACCAGCAACACCACACCTCAGTCTCAGACCGAGTCTTTTCTCCCCTATGGGAATGAAACAAAAGGTTACTTAGCACACAGATATTTGTGGCCAGAAATATGAATGGGAAACATTGCTTGGAAATGGGGTACAATTGTCAGTTTGGGCAGAGTTCCAAGTTGAAGACATGATTAATTCCCTTAACCAAGCTGGAATATTTACCTTATTTGGACAACTTTCACACATGGAGACACCCCAAGTATTAGTGTTTTTGTCTTGTGTTTTGTCTTGCAGCAAATATGAAACAATTCAAAGACCCTGAATTCATGGGCCACTTCATAGACAAATAAAGGGATATCCGAAATTTGTTGGAGGTTAAAAACCACTTATATCGAGGCGTGGCCTGCAGCGGAACCGAATGGACGTCTGATTCCAGAGCTCCTGCTTCCCCGTAGATACAACGGCGAGAAGCGGCTAACAGGACCCCGTTTATCCTCCATATACCTGGCGTTTTGAGAGGGGCACACCCGGAGAGCATGATGGGCAAGCAAAAAGGCTCGTCGAAGCCACAACGGCTAACAGATTTCTTCCTACAACCGCGCCATAACGGTAGGCAAGATGGCGCTGACCATCCATCCTCATTGACTGCCAAACACAAGCTGAAACTGCCCACTAATACCTCATCCCCTAAAAATCTGGACTCTTATAGGGACCAGGCCTCCCCATCAGCATCCTCTCCCTCGGGGAGCCCAGCTAAAGCAAAGTTAAAGCTGGATGGCTCTGGATGCAGCCCGCGCTGAGCCCGGCGGCAGACTCTGAGGATGACACCAGGGAGCTCCATGACTCTATTTCCAACTATCCTACTACCAATCAGCCAGTGCTGGATACAGTACTGAAGGACATGCTAGTCTCACTGAGAAGCACGCTCCAGGCTGACATGATGGGCTGCATGAACAGGCTTAGTGGAGCTGTGAGGAAAGTGGAAGACAGAGTAGATCACCTGGAAGGCAAGATGGGGGAATTTGCCTCCACCATAAATGACTTGGTGGATGCCCACGAAATGCAGGAAGGGAAATCAACCTGGGTAAGAGACAAGCTGGCCGACATCGAAGACAGGTCTAGGAGGAACAACCTCAAGATTAGAGGTATTCCTGAATCCATCCAAACCTCAGAATTACGCTCCTTTGCCGCTGACCTGTTTGCCTCTCTTCTACCCAATCTTTCCGCCATTCAATTGTCTATTGATAGGATACACCGGCTGCCAAAACCAGCCTACCTCCCAGACAAAATCCCCAGGGATGTGATCCTTCGTATGCATTTTTACTACTCAAAAGAACAACTGATGCAATACGTTTGCAAACAGGAGCAGCTTCCACCTCAATACCAACACCTGCAGTTCTATGCTGACCTGTCCCAGCATACATTGCAAAAGCGAAGAAACCTGAACACGATCACAAAAGTGCTGCGGAACCACCAAATCCCCTATCGTTGGGGTTATCCCACCAAAATCACGATTACTTACCAGGAACGTTAGTTTGTCATAGACTCTTTGGATAAAGGTCTTGCCTTGCTAAGGGACTGGAAGATCCTTCCTGACGCTAAAGATAATAATGCGGATGCCTCCACTCGCCGGCTGCCCAGCCCAGACTGGAAGACAGTGACACCACAAAATGCCAGCTCACATGCTTGACTATATGTTAACGGGGTCATCTCTCCTCCCGACGGGGAGGCAGGACGACCGTTAGGCCTGAACTTTTACCCCGATTCACCTGAGCAACATTTGGTTGCATACGATCCACCCCTTCCCTCTTGAGGGGTGTCTTGGACCTATGTTGGAACTTACCATGCATAATGGTTTTCGTTTTCTCAGTTATGTTTGTAAAAGTTTGTTTTTCTTTGTTTTTTTTCTTTCACTTAATCTGCCTTTATTTTTCTACTTCCGGAGTTTTGCCAGCACTTGATGAACCGGCAGCTCACCTCAAGAATGCTTGTTCATCGCATGGATAGCAGCTTCCACGAACAGCTTCAAACACAGCCCACAGAAAGATCTCAACCTCGGCTTAACTGTGAGTACACATTCCACGGAATGGCCACCTCACCCCTGCTGACACTTCTAGGGGGAAATTTCTTGATATGATTATTGCTTTATAATAACCTAGACATGTGAAAGGACATATAGCAAAATGTGTTGAAACTCCGAACCTCTAGCTTTTCTTTTCTTTATTTTTATTCTATCACTTTATTATTTCCTTTGTTCTATTTATCCTTTATCAATTCTATCTTTGTTTTATTCTTTACTCTCTAAAACTCTCTTATGTTAATCATCCATCATTCTCTCTCAATTGCCTACATGACGTAATATTCATATGCTTAGGCAGCGCAACTGGCTTCACCAGATTTGATTACCGAACCAGGGGAAGGTGGAGGTTTTCCCTCTCTAGGCACAGTGAGTACCCACTAGGGGTGCCAAAGGGAGGGTCTCCTCTTCATAATGGGGAACCTACTGGATACACAGGTAATCCATGTTACCCCCTGACTACTGTACTGGTGACCCAGGTGTGATGCGGTTTTGTTCTTTTTGTATCTTTATTTACGTTCTATATCCCACGTTAGTCATCATATGCTTCTACTCTATACTGTAAACCGGAATGTTGCAATACTATGTATGTAGGTATATCTTTGTTAACTCACAAAATTTTAATAAAAACTTATTGCAATGAAAAACCACTTATATCGAAATAAACCAGCTAGGAAGGCATCGCTGGAGAAACTGCTGGGATTTGTGAAGACGCAGGTCCCCAACGCAGACATCGAGTTTGTGGATAGGAAAATTGGCAGCTTGAGAAGCACATATAGGAAGTAGCTTACTAAAGTCCAGGCTTCCATGAGATCAGGAGCTGCAGCAGAGGATGTGTATGTACCCAGTCTGTGGTACTATAGCAGGATGTGGTTTCTGGAAGACCAGATGGAAGCCAGGGAATCACTTTCTACACCTCCATTTACCCTTCCCTCAACCCCAGCTGAGGCTTCCGAGGACCAACCTGGGCCTTCCATCCTGGAAGAAGTTGAGGAGCCCAGCTGGAGCCAGGTATAGTATTTTTTAATATATTTATTGTCTGAAAATTATTGTTGTTAACTAGATGTTATTCTTGCTAGCAAATTAATGATTTAACAAAGATTGTGTGACATATCAATTGACAGTAGGGGCCAAAAATGAGTGTGACAAGAATGAAAAATGCTGTAGACGGAATGATAGTCTTTTCTATTTATTAACTTTCAATTTGCAACAGTCATGAGCTGAAATTTGGGTGTGATTAATTAACCAAAAACTAAAAGTATGTCCCTTTTTCATATACAGGAAGACCTCAGCCAGGACAATGCTCTGGAATGTGGAAGACAGGAAGAGGGAGGGGTAAGTGTCAGCCAGGGGGAGGTAGGGCCATGTACCCTCACCTAATCCCAGGTGCCTCCCCTCAGCCTTCCAACAAAAAGGGCCAGGAAGGGGAGTAACGTGGAGGAGGCAGCACTGGGCCTCATTAAGGACGCTAATGCAGCACTGAAAGCCCCCCCCCCCCCCCCCATCCTGAAGAGGCCTATGGCTTCTTTGTAGCTGCTAAATTGCAGCAAATGGAGGAGGGCCAATGCCTCAAGTTTGAGAAATTAGTTTTTGAGGCCATTCAGAAGGGGTTGAGGAGCCAAATAAGTGATAACATGCACTCATGTGTGCTCGCCCATCCTCTTCCTCCTCCTCCTCCGCCACAAGTAAACCTCCAGAGGAAGGCTGCAAGGAAGGCTGCAGGGAAGGCTGCAAGGAAGATAAGAAAGTGATGGCCTGGGTTCTGTCTGGTCTGACAGAAGACACAGGCTGTTGTAGTACCACAGCCTGGGGACATATATGTCATCTGCTGCTGTTCATGATCTCTGGGAGTCCTAGACCAGATTATGCTCCCCATTATATGGATTTCTCAAGCTACCAATTTTATTTTCCAAATAGTTGATGTGCCCCCTGGGGTAGAAAGGCTTCGCAAATTCCAACAGTTTCTCGAGCGTTGCCTTCTTTATTTTGTTATCAGCCAGAATAAATGGAGATTTTTTTTTTCTAAAAATACTTGCTTATGTGTTTTTCTTCAAATAGGGCAGTTTATTTTTGTGAGTAGACAGGTAAATTTCAAAAATACAATGTCAAATTAACAAGGGACACTAACCAACCTCTTTGAGCTTTAAAAATACAAGATAATAATGTTGTTGTGTAAACTTAACACACAAAAAAAAATGATGGAGATGACTAGAAATTATTTAAAAAATATTCCAAATAAAGAGTTCTTTATTAACCGCTTGCCGACAGCCTCACGCCGATATAAGTCGGCAGAAGGGCTTATACAGGCAAACTAACGTACCTGTACGTTGCCCTTTAAGAGGGGGCCAGCGGGCGCGCGCGTTCGGCAAGCTCCATGAGTTGGGTTGCGTGTCCCACGGACTCGATCACCGCGGGGATACCCCGCAATCACCTCAAGGAGAGGACGAGCATTAGCATCTCCCCGTTCTGCCTAGTGACAGTGTCACTGATCTCTGCTCCCTGTGATCGGGAGCAGAGATCAGTGAAGTGTCACATGTAGCCACGCCCCCCAGTTAGAAACACTCCCCAGGACACACTTAACCCCTACACTGCCCCCTAGTGGTTAAGCCCTTCACTGCCAGTGTCATTTACACAGGGATCGGTGCATTTGTATAACACAGATTGCTGTATAAATGACAACGGTCCCAAAAATGTGTCAAAAATGTCAGATGTGTCCGCCATAATGTTGCAGTCATGATAAAAATCGCTGATCACTGCCATTACTGGTAAAAAAAATTTTTTTAATAAAAATGCCATAAAACTATCCCCTATCGTGTAAACGCTATGACTTTTGCACAAACCAATCAATAAACGCTTATTGCGATTTCTTTTACCAAAAAAATGTAGGAGAATATGTATCGGCCTAAACTGAGGAAAAAAAAAAATGTTATATATATTTTTGGGGGATATTTATAATAGCAAAATGTAAACAAAAAAGCATTTTTGTTTTTTCACAATTGTCGCTCTTTTTTTGTTTATTCATTGTTCTAGCATTCTAAAGAAGAAGAGAATGCGCTGCTTTAAACTATTAAAACAAATTCAGTGTGATGAATGTGCTATGTCCATTATGAATGGTAGTTTTAGCAGACCGATTGCTTCCGTCTCGTACTTGATTCTGAACATCGCGAGTTTTTGCGCATAGGAATTGCATACACACAAACGCATTTTTGGATAGGAACTTTTTCTGACCGAAAAATTGAGAACCTGCTCTCAATCTTTTGCTGGGTGAAATTCCGCCAGCAAAAATCCGATGGAGCATACACACAATCTCATTTTCCGACCAAAAGCTCTCATCAGACTTTTTCTGGCGGAATTTCCATGTGTATTGTGTGTACGGGGCATTAGATTTATTGCCCATGGCAATATACTGCCAATATACTTTGTAGTGAGTTCACATACTGTCTTTTTGAAGAATTCCCATTTCTGTTCTGTGTTCATCGATGCCAATAGCCCCTTCCAGTCTAAGTCCTGGAGAGCAGCCCTCATCCTTGGAAAATCTGCTCTCTTAAAGGTAAGTGTTTTTATCATTCCTGTATGTATTTGTTGCTTACAACTAACAATAAATTAAATCATGTTATGGTCACTGTTCTTTTTCATGAATATTGGTAATAAGCTCTGCATGGTTTGAGATTACCAGGTCCAGCAGACCATCGTTCCTAGTCGGGGGGCCTCAATAAACTGAACCATAAAATTGTCTTGTAATAGGTTTATACATTTTTACCTGTAGCGGCAGGCTCCTGAAGAGCATGTGTTTTTCAAAATTAAACTTTGCCTAAACTGCAATTAGGTTTGGGTTTATTTGTCTAAATTTGACTTTTGTATCAGTCTGACTGGACTGTGAAATGTTCATCCTGGCCATAGGGGGCACTGTCTCTTCTGGCAGGCGTGGAACTAGGGTCTGGTCAGGTGTTTAAATTACTCTCTCTCTTTGAGTCAGGTCAGTGGGAGTGGCCCTCCCGCTGTGCCCTCTGGGAGAGGGTATTTAATATGCAGATGTCACGTGGTTTTAGGTTCCGGTCCAGTAAGATGTGCTGACTACTTGGTCCTGGTCCTCCAGACCAGCCCCCAGGAAGGCTATGGCCTGGGGTGCAGATCCACATGACTGTAATGCCTCGGGGCTGGCTAGCCCAGGGCAAGGAAACTAAAGGAGGATTCTGAGGTAGTTGAGGGTGCTGTCTCCAGTTCGGGAGAGACCCACTGTACTTCAAGCATTCCAGGGGAGGACTCTTTAAAAGGGACACCATGTACGGGTTGGTTTTCTGAACAAGAGCCTGGAAGGGCTGAAGTTACCAAAAGAATCCAGTCTTGTGGATATCGCCAAGCAGGCTGAAAGATCCAGGTATCCTACAAGTGTTCTACAGCTTAGTTTCCCTACGTGTTCTGTAACAACGTCTGTGACAAAGACTTTGTTCCTGAGTAAGCACCTTGTTGGCTGCTAGGCCTTGTGAGAGGGGGACTGTCCAACCTGAGTGTTCATCCAGCTGCGAATGGCTATTCTCTGGATGCAGTCAAAGTAAGCAAGTTCTTTAATGTTTTCTGGACTTTGACATTGAGAGAACCTGAACTTCCCTTTCCAACCTTCTGATCCAAGTTGAAAGACTGTTCAATGGTTTCAGTTTTGCAAATAAAATCCATTCAAGTGGATCTATTGTCAGTCTCAAGTTACTGGGTCATCTACCACAGGACATTCCCTAGACGTGTCACAAGGAGAACGGAAGGTAACGGTAAGCCCAAAAATAACCAGCAGCTCCTTCGGGGGTGAGTGCTATATACCCTTTAACTGTACCAGCAGTGCCATTACTCCAGTCAATTTCTGGGTAGTTAAAATCCCCCATTATTATCACTGTCCTAGCCCTTGTAGCCCTTTCCATCTGTGCAAGGACCTCAGTCTCCACTTCCTCTTTAACACTGGGAGGTCTATAACAAGTTCCATTGATAACCTTTATAGTACACACACCCATGTACAGTTCCACCCATAATGCTTCAGACTCATCACAGTCTCTATCAACTAGGTCCTCTTCACACTCGCTTTGAGATCACTTCTTACATAGAGACAGACACCACCACCCCTCCATTTTACACTGTCTTCCCGAAAGAGAGCATAGCCAGAAATATTAATAACCCAGTCATGTGAATAATGAAGCCAAGATTCATTGATACCAATTAAATCATTCTTCTTGTGCACCTGAGCTTCCAACTCATTCCAACTAATTAGCTTGACAGACTTCTGTCATTGGTGAACAAACACTTCATCTCATTGTCATATTTTGCAAACGTATGTTGCATATTTTTTATTTTAGTACAAACAGTACCATTTTCAATTGTTGTTTGTAACATGGGAACCGTTGTATTGTTTGTCATAGCCTTCCCCCCACCTTTCCCCATTCCACCCACTATTAGGGGCTGACCCCTGTCTGACCTGTCTGTCCCATTATAATCAAATTTACCCTCCCCCCTCAATCCTAGTTTAAATACTCCTTCAGCCTTGCCATAAACCTCTCCCCCAGCACAGCAGACCCCCTTCCATTTAGATGCACACCATCTTTAGTATATAGGTTGTACCCCAATGAAAAGTCAGCCCAGTGCTCTACAAACCCAAATCCCTTCTTCTTACACCAGGCCTTTAGCCGTGCATTCAGGTCTCTAATCACCCCCCTGACTTTCCTGTGTTGTGCATGGCACAGGCAATATTTCTGAGAATATCACCTTGGAGGTTCTTCCCTTCAACTTGCTAGTTCTTAAAATTGGTTCTTAGGCTGCTTTCACACTGGGGCGGTATTCAGGCGTTACAGCGCTAAAAATAGCGCCTGTGTAGCGCCTGAAAAAAAACGGCCCCTTTCACTCCAGTGTGAAAGCCGGAGGGCTTTCACACTGGGGCGGTGCACTAGCAGGACAGTGAAAAAAGTCCTGCTAGCCGCATCTTTGGAGCGGTGAAGGAGCGGTGTATTCACCGCTCCTAAACCGCTCCTACCCATTGAAATCAATGGGACAGCGCGGCAATACCTGCAGCGGCGCTTTGCGGGCGGGTTTAACTCTTTTTCGGCCGCTAGCGGGGGTTAAAACCACCCTGCTAGCGCCCGCAGACCGCCGCTAAAACGACGGTAAAGCGCCACTAAAAATAGCGCCGCTTTACCGCCGACGCGCGCACCGCCCCAGTGTGAAAGCAGCCTTAAGACGCCTCCACCTTCCATATATTCTGTCATTGGTTCCAACATCAGAGCTTGTCAAAGCTTTGGTTTTTATATTCGAACATCTGCTAACATGTGAAAAAGTGAAATGTTTTAGTCATAAGATAAAAAAGAAGATTCCATATTAAATCTTTTATCAATTGTTCTTCACGTAGAGTGTACCAAATCAAATTTTCATGTGGGTCATCATCATGCATTGGTACAACTAAAAAGACAGCTGAGGGTACGTATAAAAGATAATTTAACAACTTAATGACCGCCCCATAGCAGATATACTGCTAGAGGGTGGCCCTCCTGTGCCGAATCACGTATATATATATATACGTGACTCTGAACTTTTGCCTAGAGGGAGCCCGTGCGTGCTTCTGGCAGCCCACTTCTGCTGTGATTACTCACAGCAGAAGCAGATCTGCGGGTGTCGGGCACTGGATGTTTGCTAGCGTCTGTCAGGCAGAGAAGCAGAGCAGAGCTTCTTTCTAACAGGGGGGAAGTGGTGAATTTTGTGTCCCTGAAAAGGAAGCAATAAAATCCATCACTTCCCTTAGTACTGTAAAAGCACCTTATACAGTACACAAAAACCCTATCTAGGCACACATGTTTAACCTCTTCCAAGCCAGTGTCATTAGTACAGTGACAGTGCATATTTTTTATGTGTGTGTCTGCCGCAATATCGCAGTCTCGCTGATCCCTGCCATTACTAGTATAAAAAAAAGACACTATAACTTTTGCGCAGACCAATCAATATACGCTTATTGGGATTTTTTTTTATCAAAAGCAGCATATATATTGGCCTAAATGTATTAAGAAATTAGATTTTTTTTTAAATTTTTTATTGGATATGTTTTATAGAAAGTACAAATTATTTTATTTTTTTTTAGAAAAATTTTGTCTTTTTTTGCTTATAGCGAAAAACATAAAAAAACACAGAGGTCACCAAATACCACCACATGAAAAAAAAAAAAAATGTATTTAAGTACAGCGTTACATGACCGCACAATTGTCAGTTAAAGTAACGCAGTGCCGTATCGCAAAAAAAAAATGGACTGGCCATGAAAAGGGGTAAATCTTCTGTGTTAAGTGGTTAACTCTAGAAGAACAGTTTGTAGAGCATCCGGTCACATAACCTAGAGGTCTAAGGCTAGGTTCACACTTCTGTGTGTGGCGATTTCCCTGATCTTGTTAATGTTTTTGAAAAGCTGCATACATCTTTTTTTGTGGAAATGCCTGCACGGCAGCCCATTCATTTGAATGAGCTGCCTTGCCTGCTCAAACACGGCCCGCAAAAAACGCATAGATGTGAACCTAGTGTAAGCGTTGCTGGTATTGTTTACCTTAAATTAGCATTCGTCAAGGTGATTTTGATATTATTTTACAACAAAAGTAGTGTAATTGGCCTTTCACGTGTGAAATTCTTACCCTTTCTGTGGAATTATTATTTATACATTTTATGAGTAAGGTATTTTTTTCTGCAGGGTCTGGTGCCGTGGAGTGGCCATTTCATGATGGACCTCTTCTTTATGTGCTTTACACTTACAGTAGAGAAGTCTGGCATGGAAGAAGGTAAAGTGTTCTGTGTTTATTATGCATATTTGGCTGATCTTGTGAATAAAAAAAACTAAATGGGATAAGATTTCTGGTAGAATTAAACAGATTTGTTAACAGTTCTGTAGTCCAACACAGCCTCACAGCCTATGCGTCCAGGTATATATAGCTTTGTGATGTCTAAATACCTGGACACACAGAGGAAAAATGGAATTGCAGTTACAGCACTAAGAGAAGTAATGAGGCATAGGATGTACACCTGGACATGGGAGATAAGTGACAAACGTCCACTAAATGATCCTCTGGCTTGTTTCATTTTAAATCCGTATTGTGTGGATTCATGTCTTCATGGACATATAGTAAGATAGCTGATAATGTATGCATATACATGCTTTCCTTATGCTAAGATTTGTTTTATGCATTTGTATGAGAATTAGTCCTGGTATGTGTAAGACTAAACTCTAGGCATCTCCATATGAGAAGATGAATTCATATTACGCGGTTATGTGTCTTAGGCACATTACTAACACTCTGATCAGCTGACAAGTCAAGCTTTCAATTGAATTGTCCACCGGAACATACTATTCCTATACATCTATATAGTCACCATTGAGGAAACCACATTACGGGAATTTTACCTTCACAAGGAACTTAATACCATAATTATGACTAATGTCTAGGATGACTGCACATTCAGTCTAATTTATAAGCATTGGATGACTGGGACACCTGGCTTTGGGCTATTAGCCACATGTACATTTATAAATCCCTTTACTTTTGTCTCCAGGGCTATTTATTTTATCTGCTTTGTTTATACTGTATATTATTTACCATGTGTCACTGAGTTGGCCATAATAGGCTGGCCATATATTATTATAATTTTTTCCGTTCAACCAGCAGATTGAATGAAAAAAAATTATCAGGTTCCCCCACCCACAAACTTGATGTGGATTCCTACCTGCTGAGTTATTGCTTATTCAACACCTTTTACCCGTATTTTTTTTTTTTTATCTTTTTACACATGTTGGATCAGCTAACCTGGAGAGGACTGGCATTTTAACTTCCCTTTGTGGTGTCCATGAGCCTCTAGTATGCACCCTGTAAAGACCCTTGTTAACCACTTTCAGACCGGACCATTTTGCTGGTAAATGACCAGAGGTCTTTTTACACTTTGGCACTGCGCTGCTTTAACTGGTAATTGCGCGGTCATGCAATGTTGTACCCAAACAAAATTTGCGTCCTTTTCTTCCCACAAATAGAGCTTTCTTTTGATGGTATTTGATTGCCTCTGCGATTTTTATTTTTTGCGATATAAACGTAAAAAGACCGCAAATTTTGAAAAAAAAATGATATTTTCTACTTTTTGTTATTAGAAAAATCCAATAAACTCAATTTTAGTCATACATTTAGGCCAAAATGTATTCAGCCACATGTCTTTGGTAAAAAAAAAGTCAATAATTGTATATTTATTGGTTTGCGCAAAAGTTGTCACATCTACAAACTAAGGTACGTTTTCTGGAATTTACGCAGCTTTTAGTTTACGACTGCCTATCTCATTTCTTGAGGTGCTAAAATGGCAGGGCAGTACAAAACCCCCCCAAATGACCCCATTTTGGAAAGTAGACCCCCTAAGGAAATTGATAAGAGGCATGTTGAGCCCATTGAATATTTTATTTTTTTGCCTCAAGCGATTGAATAATGACAAAAAAAAAATTTTTTATTTTTTTTTACACAAAGTTGTCACTAAATGATATATTGCTCACACATGCTATGGGCGTATGTGAAATGACACCCCAAAATAAATTCTGCTGCTTCTCCTGAGTATGGGGATACCACATATGTGGGAATTTTTGGGAGCCTAGCCGCGTACGGGGCCCCGAAAACCAAGCACCGCCTTCAGGCTTTCTAAGGGCGTAAATTTTTGAGTTCACTTCTCACTACCTATTACAGTTTTGAAGGCCATAAAATGCCAAGATGGCACAAAACCCCCACAAATGACCCCATTTTAGAAAGTAGACACCCCAAGCTATTTGCTGAGAGGCATGTTGAGTTCATGGAATATTTTATATTTTGCCACAAGTTGCGGGAAAATTACAAACTTTTTTTTTTTTTTAATTTTTTTTAACAAAGTTGTCACTAAATGATATATTGCTCATGCATGCCATGGGCATATGTGAAATGACACCCCAAAATAAATTCTGCTGCTTCTCCTGAGTACGGGGATACCACATATGTGGGACTTTTTGGGAGCCTAGCCGCGTACGGGGCCCCGAAAACCAAGCACCGCCTTCAGGCTTTCTAAGGGCGTAAATTTTTGAGTTCACTTCTCACTACCTATTACAGTTTTGAAGGCCATAAAATGCCAAGATGGCACAAAACCCCCACAAATGACCCCATTTTAGAAAGTAGACACCCCAAGCTATTTGCTGAGAGGCATGTTGAGTCCATGGAATATTTTATATTTTGCCACAAGTTGCGGGAAAATTACAAACTTTTTTTTTTTTTTTTTTTTTTTTTTCACAAAGTTGTCACTAAATGATATATTGCTCACGCATGCCATGGGCATATGTGAAATGACACCCCAAAATAAATTCTGCTGCTTCTCCTGAGTATGGGGATACCACATATGTGGGACTTTTTGGGAGCCTAGCCGCGTACGGGGCCCCGAAAACCAAGCACCGCCTTCAGGCTTTCTAAGGGCGTTACAGTTTTGAAGGCCATAAAATGCCAAGATGGCACAAACCCCCCCCAAATGACCCCATTTTGGAAAGTAGACACCCCTAAATTTAGGGGTACACTAGTGAGACTAGGTAATAAATGGCGGGTGCCCTGAAACTATAAAAAAATAACTAACCAACCAGCGTCACCTGTAACAGTTATATGGTGATCACTGGTGAAAGGGTTAACTAGGGGGCAATTAGGGGGCTTTATGCGGTAGTATATGGGGGTCCCTGGCGCTATAAAAAGCTGCAGCGAACCTAAATACCTACCTGCCTAACTAGCGTCACCTGTGACACTAATACAGCGATCAGAAAAACGATCGCTTATTAGGCTGGGTTCACACTGGAGCGATGCGGGAACGCCACGAATGCGCGGCGGGTTCCCGCATCGCATGCCTCCCGGCGGCAGTTCACACTGCCCTATGCGAACTGCTGGGAGTGTCAGTGAAATGTTACTGACACCCCCAGATCAGTTCGCATATCGCAGTGCGATCTGCAAACTCGGATCGCATGGTGTGAACACCCATGCGATCCGATTCTGCTGCGGGCCAAAAAAAGGGTCCCGTGCGAATTTGCGGCGGGTGCGGCGAATGGCTGAACTCGAATCGCACAGAGATCGGATGTGATTTGCACTGCAGTGCGGTGCGAATCACATCCGTTCTCATAAACCGCTGCAATGTGAACCCAGCCTTAGTGACACTGGCGACGGGGGGTGATCACGGGGTTAAACCTTTATTGGGGGGGTTAGGGGGGTACCTTAGAACTAAAGGGGGCTAACCCTAACTGCCCTAACAGTTATTAGTCACAAATGACACCCGCCGGGTGATCAGGGGGTTAAACCTTTATTAGGTAATAAATGGCGGGTGCCCTGAAACTATAAAAAAATAACTAACCAACCAGCGTCACCTGTAACAGTTATATGGTGATCACTGGTGAAAGGGTTAACTAGGGGGCAATCAGGGGGCTTTATGCGGTAGTATATGGGGGTCCCTGGCGCTATAAAAAGCTGCGGCGAACCTAAATACCTACCTGCCTAACTAGCGTCACCTGTGACACTAATACGGCGATCAGAAAAATGATCGCTTATTAGGCTGGGTTCACACTGGAGCGATGCGGAAACGCCGCGAATCCGCGGCGGGTTCCCGCATCGCATGCCTCCCGGCGGCAGTTCACACTGCCCTATGCGAACTGCTGGGAGTGTCAGTGAAATGTTACTGACACCCCCAGATCAGTTCGCATATCGCAGTGCGATCTGCAAACTCGGATCGCATGGTGTGAACACCCATGCGATCCGATTCTGCTGCGGGCCAAAAAAAGGGTCCCGTGCGAATTTGCGGCGGGTGCGGCGGGTGTGGCGGGTGCGGCGGGTGCGGCGAATGGCTGAACTCGAATCGCACAGAGATCGGATGTGATTTGCACTGCAGTGCGGTGCGAATCACATTCGTTCTCATAAACCGCTGCAATGTGAACCCAGCCTTAGTGACACTGGCGACGGGGGGTGATCACGGGGTTAAACCTTTATTGGGGGGGTTAGGGGGGTACATTAGAACTAAAGGGGGCTAACTCTAACTGCCCTAACAGTTATTACAGTCACAAATGACACCAATGCAAAAAAAAAAAAAAAAAATGACATTGGTGTCACTGTGACTGGGGGGCAGGGGTAATTGGGGGGGTGATCGGGGGGTAAAGGGGGGGTGTGAGTGTGCCTGGCATGTTCTACTGTGTGTGTAGAGTGTTGGTGCAACTTACTGATCCGCTCTCCTCCGTGTCGGAACGAAAAATACCGACACGGAGGAGAGAATACATCACTTCCTCTCCTGTGTTTACATTACAGGAGAGGAAGTGATGTCACCGGGGATTTCTATTCGTCGGGAGCGATCGCGAGGGGGTGGCCATGAATGAATGGCCGTCCCCTCGTCCGGGATCGCTCCCGAACGAATACCGACCGCCGCAGGCACCGGGCGGGGGCCCGATCGGGCCCCCGACCCGCGGGAGGCAAGGGACGTACATGTATGTCCTTATGCCTGCCCGTGCCATTGTACCGACGTACATCGGCGTGCGGCGGTCGGCAACTGGTTAAGTAACTACACAAGATGTTGAGATGGTTTGCCAGACAAGTAAAAAACAGTGGATAATGGACAGTTGGGAAATCTTATGCCCTGTACACATGATCGGTTTTCCGATCGGAATAAACTCTGAGGGTTTTTCATACGGAGTTCTGATGGAATTCTGCTGAAACTGCCTTGCGTACACACGATCACACCAAAGTCCGACCGTCTAGAACGCAGTGACATACAACACGTACAACGGGACTAGAAAAAGGAAGTTCAATAGCCAGTAGCCAATAGCTTCCTTCTCATACTTGCTTCAGAGCATGCGTTGTTTTTGGTCCGCCGGAACAGCATACAGACGAGCAGTTTTCCCGATAGGAATTGGTTCCGTTGGAAATATTTAGAACATGTTCTATTTCTAGGTCCGTCAGAATTTTAGGCTTTCAAATTTTTCAGAATTTTCGACATAAAAAGTCTGATGGGGCGTAAACACAATCAGAATATATGATGAAAAGCTCCCATCTGACTTTTTCTGTCGGACATTCCGCTTGTGTGTATGTGGCATTAGGAAAATGTGTTTACATTTGTCATCCCAAAGTTTAAGTGTGTGTGACATTTTCGGCACAAAAATAGCATTTTTTTCAGACTATCCACATCAGGAGATGTATAGGTTATGTGCCACAAGCCTACCTCAAATTTTTCCCAGTCAGATGAGTTTTTGGTTGAATTTACAGTAAGGGCTTATTTACACATGTGACAAGTACTGCTTCACCTCCAAAAGTGATCCATTCTCTGATTGCTTTTCAGAGGCATTTGACAGGTATTGATGAAAAAATATGTTGCCTCCTCCTCATGGGGCATGATGGGGGGGGGGTTAATTCCTGGCCATAGCCTTCGCAGCTAAAGGGAGAGTGCTTGGGGGGGCTGTTTATTTTTTTCCGCTCCTCAACCACAAGTGTAAATGAGCCATGAGGTAGTTAATACAGGCATTTGATCTGCATTTTTCTGGTAAAATGTTTTTATTGATATGCAAAAGAAAACAAGATGTCAAAATCCCTCACAGGGGATATAAACAGGAACATAATACAGATTTTCATGAAAGAACATGAATAAAAATGTGGTATAGGATTTAAACTATAAGGCCCCTTTCACATGTGCAGATCTGTCTTCAGCCATGCTCAGAAGTGATTTCTCTGTTGATCCCCGCTGAGCCGGCATATGACAAATCCGTCTCTGTACACAGTGCAGGAACTGACCTTTCAGGTATCCGCTCTCCTCTATGTAGGGATTGGATGTCTGTTTTCATCTGATCCGATCCGCCAGACAGATGGAAAAAAGGGTTTTCACTTGTCTGGTTTTGTGGATCGGATCGGGGGGCAGATCGGATGTCAGCGGACATGTCACCGCTGACATCCGTCCATCCATAGAGATGTAGGGTGCGACCGTACACGTCCGCTGAAAAAAACTGACAGGCGGATCTGAACGGTCCGCACGTGTGAAAGGGCCCAAAAATAACAGTGACCCTCAGGCTGGGGCCAACATGAGATGCCTGAGCCTGCAGACTCCTGCAGAGTCCATGAAAATGGAGTGAACAAAACTAAACTAAGCACAGGACAAAGAAATGAATAAAAAAACAACAACAATGGGGGAGAAGAGATGGACAAAGTGACGGGCAAGAGGCCCAGAAATAGAAGAAAAGGAACCCAATATAATAAACAGCTGTTAACAGTCACCACATCCCGGTTATATATAAAAAAAGAAAAATTTTGGATTTGAAAAATTGGGATTTTAAAAGTGACTGGAAACAGTAAAGTATGAAAAAATATAGTTTATTTTATATAATACAAACATTCATGAGTTCGAAAAATATATCATGTGGAATATACAAATCCAATTAGAAAGTAGATTGAATACATATAAAAAACAGCTCTTAGTGAGACCCAACAATCATTTCTGCCTTGATGCCCTTCTTCAGGCAATTTACAAATGTATAGAGCCAAAATGTCTAGTAGAAAAAACATATTGCATTAGTATATCAAATAGAACATACATTTTGTTCTGCACGTGCAATTTACAGGGGGCAGTTTCATGAGGACAAAAACGAGCTTACATCAATGAAGGTTCTGCATGATATCCCACATGACAAGAAAAATATATACGGCTGATGTTAAAAAGTTCTCCAAATCCAAAGAGTGAGTGAGTGCCAAGCAAGGGTCCCCACACAATCTCCAAAAAAGGAGACAAATCGCAGAATGGTAACCCAAAAAGTCCAGTCATACAGCAGCATGCATCCCAGCATGGAACGAGGAACAAAGTCGTCCTATGATCCAATAGGTATGTCTAAGGATGCAAGTGTACAGCTATCATGAATGCCAAAAAGTACCTTATTGCTTGTATAACAGAAAATAGATAGGTGTATTTCCACAATTTACACCATCCCAGCTGGTGTATGTTTGCTGCTACATGATTTAAATAGCAAAGACAAGACGCCCACGCATGAGCAGTGTTGCTGAATGGCGAGATGACGTAACCGCGCCGCTGACTAGCAAGCGTCGCATATGAATGACTCACACATATGCTTAGTAGCTTAGCGTTACCAGGACGACAACCCGGCACATTGACGTGAAAATATCATGAGATCATCACGATGAAACCATTCCAACCAAACACCTGGGAAAAGTAATAAGTCCTACAAATGCGATACCATAGGGGAACATTACACACGCTAGTATCAAAGAGACAGCTAATTGATGACTCAATTAGGAGAAGATAAAGACCCCCTGCACAGAAAGCGCACAGCCTCATCCCCAAAAAAGGAGAAAGGAGGGAGTAGGACCCTGCGCTAAGTGTGTACTGATGCATAATCACGTACATATTCAAGCCATGAATAAAATGGGATGTCACCGCCAAACAGTTGATGGGTACATCCCTGGGTGCACCGGGTGGGAAACACACAAAAGCCCAACCAAAAACAAGAAAACTACAAAGTAAAATAAAACAATGTCATATGGGACACAGCAGAACCCGCATTGTAAATCGAATATGAATATACACGGGAATGAAGGAGAATGGCCAAAGACTCAAACCATATCAATAAGTTGTAACATGATACTCTGAACTGCCAAAAGGTATATTAGGCATAAATCACATCTAATATATAATAAGTACTATATGGAGGAACTTAAAAATCAAACATCATACAAAAATTGATGCTTAATATTTTTATTCCTCCCAACCTCCTGAGGCAAAACCTTCTAAAAAAGGGCAGAGAAAATTGAGTACTGTCCTTGATACTTTTTTTATTTGCACTAACATACAATTTTTCAGGACAAGCTTTTGTGGTACATACCCCAAAAGCTTGTCCTGAAAAATTGTATGTTAGTGCAAATAAAAAAAAGTATCACGGACAAGACTCAATTTTCTCTGTCACAATTGCACTAATACGGCTAAAATTACATTAAGTAAAAAAGGGCAGTAACTTTCATCATTAAGACCCAGAGCTGACATATCATTTAATATTGCTATCCATCTAGTATCTTGCTGCAGCAAGATCCTAATGCAGTGACCTCTCCCCTATTGTTTGGGTGTATTCTATCCAATATAAGAAACTTACATTTTGGAATCCTATTATCTTGAACATCCCTTACGTGGGAAGATTTTTTCATACTGGCAATGTGTCCTAATGCTCTTTCATAAAATGATTGTTTGGTTGTGCCCATGTAAAATGCTCCACATTGGCACACCAACATGTAGGTAACCCCTATGGTTTCGAAATTTGCGTAGTGGGCTGGTTTGAAAACTCTACCATTAGGTAAGATCACATTTTCCCCAATATACCGTATATACTCGAGTATAAGCCGAGATTTTCAGCCCCTTTTTTTAGGCTGAAAGTGCCCCCCTCGGCTTATACTCGAGTCACGCAGATCAGGTAGGCAGACGTCAGCCATTCCACTATTCAAAAGCCGTGCCTCCCTGTCTGTGATAGGCGGAACACTCAATTTCCCAGCAGTCAGTGTTCCGCCTATCACGGACATCCGTTCATTCTCATACTACGGACGAGGATGAGAGGATGTCCGTGATAGGCGGAACACTGACTGCTGGGAAATTGAGTGTTCCGCCTATCACAGACAGAGAGGCGCGGCTTTTGAACAGTGGAATGGCCGCCGTCTGTCAGACGAGGAGGAGAGGTGCGGCATGGCACACAGAGGCTGCAGAAGGCAAAGAGGCTGCAGATTGGCACAGGTAGGCTGCGATGGACACAGGGATGGACGGGACACAGGGATGGACACAGGGAGGGACGGGACACAGGGATGGACACAGGGAGGGACGGGACACAGGGATGGACACAGGGATGGACGGGACACAGGGATGGACACAGGGATGGACGGGACACAGGGATGGACACAGGGATGGACGGGACACAGGGATGGACACAGGGATGGACGGGACACAGGGATGGATGGGACACAGGGATGGACGGGACACAGGGATGGACACAGGGAGGGACACAGGGAGGGAACAGGGAGGGACACAGGGATGGACACAGGGAGGTATGCAGCTGCAGATGGGCATTGTTGACCCTCTTTTCCATTCTTTTAAGCTGTAACAGTAGCTGCTGCATGTCTCACCCTCGGCTTATACACGAGTCAATAAGTTTTCCCAGTTTTTTTGTGGTAAATTAGGGGCCTCGGCTTATATTCGGATTGACCTATACTCGAGTATATACGGTACATATATTGGCACAAATTACAACCGCCACAGCGAAACTTCCCAGGGCGTTTGTAAGGATCAGCATGGAATTCCCCTTTAAATTCGCTCTGTATTGGGGTATCCTTTAAAGATTTAGTTCTACGGTATGTGATGGAAGGTTTGGATGACACAAAAGGATTTAATAACATAATCCTCTTAATTTGATGGTTCTGTTTCGTGTATCTAGTAATGATTCATAAAGTGTTGGGTTTAGGTTCAATCTTCTTTATTGTAATTGTCTTTTTGGATAGTAGGTCCTGTCATGATCTTAAGGTGGCCCTATTGAATGCCTTCTTTAGGCACGTAAGTGAATAGCCCCTGAAGAGCAGACGATCTCTCAGATCATTTGCCTCTTTTTGAAAAGTTAGATCATGTGTACAATTCCGACGCAAACATAAATATTGGCTGAACGGAATCGATCTAATGAGGGGTGCAGGGTGAGCACTACCCACATGCAACATAATATTGCAAGCGGTATCCTTTCGATACAGTGCGCTAGTTCGTTTACCATCTTTTTCCTTTGCTGTCGTAATATCAAGGAAATGAATCGAAGAGATGTTATGTGTTATGGTAAATCTAAAACGATATGAGTTTTTATTCATGGCATCCAAACAGGAAATGAATAGATCTAAAGGCCCAAAAGATTAAGATATTGTCTATATAACGATTCCTAATTAAAACTGACTTTGTCAGAGGAAAAAGTGCCTCCTCGGACAAAAAAGATTGTCCTCACTCCCCCAGGTACAAATTGGCGTAGGATGGGGCACAAGATGTAAACTAAAAAAGTAATTGGCGCACAAATTAACATTCCTTTTATGAAGGGTAGTTGTCCATATGACAAACTACTAGCTGTCTGGATTGATGTGCTATAGCTTGTCTCAATGTGCCACTGTTTGACCACTTTGGACTTAGTTAAATGAAATGTACAAACAACCAGCAAAATACAACGCACCAAAGAAACTTTCGATGTACTAACACATAAAAGTCATTTATTGAATAGCAAATAAAAAAAACAATGACAAAGACATCCAATCCTCCTGGGATTTTAAAAGCAAAGAATCAATCAATTGTAACATAAAGTCACTATTTTTAGTGATAAACCTCACTTATAGTCTGTGTTTATGATTGTAAGGTAACACAACTGCACTGCCGCCACCAACTAGGGCACAGGGGTACAAGATGTCCCCATCGCTACGCCCTGTACCATCATAAAGAGAACACATTACATGTTAGTATGTGTTCTAAAGCCAAATGAAGGAAGTGATCAAATGGATGATTGTCTCTGTGTGATTGGGAAATAACGTGACTTATAACTTTGATGCCCCGCTGATGGGGGATGGAGCTATATAAAGCTTCAACATCAACTGCCACCAGCAGGGCATCAGGAGGCACAACCATCTCCTCCAACTTTTGAAGAAGATGTATAGTGTCTTTGATGAACGATGGTAAATTATTGACATAAGGTCGAATTTGTTCATCAATAAGTTTACTCAAGTTTTTTGTAAGAGATCCACATCCTGACACAATTGGGCGTCCTGGGGGTATTGTTTTATTTTTATGTACTATGGGGAGACTATAAAAAGTCGTTATTTTAGGGTAAGGTATCCTAATGAATTCCCAAATTTGCATATTAATAATTTTATCTGCATATGCAGTGTCTACCTTTATTAAATTTGTCAATCAGTGACCTTGAGATCTGTTTGTACCAAGCCTGATTGTTAAAAATTTTCAGACACATATTTTTATACTGTGAATTATTCATTATGACAAAATGACCCCCCCTGTCGGCCGGTTTAATAGTCAGTTGTGTCTGTTTAGTCAGATTGTTCAGAGCATTTGTTTCTTCTTTAGACCTATTGGTCAGATTTTTGGAATGGGAGCTAAGTTTGTTTATTTCCCTAGTGGTCATAGTAAGAAATGCTACCAAATTAATGTTGGAGCCAATAGCAGGAAATTTGTCAGATTTTTTTTTATTTAGAGATGATTGGATTTTAAGTGTTTTGTCCATTTTACTGGAACTATTTTCTGCAAGCAGACTTTCTAGATCAATTTTGTTAATGAGGTCTATGCCATCTTGGTCCTCTGATAGTTCTATCAAATTTTACAAATCAATTTCGTGTTGAGTTTTTTCTTTTGTTGTAATTGGATCAATTTTGCTATACATACTTTTTAGTAGTAGTTTTCTAGCAAATAATTGCAGATCCTTTATAACTTCAAATTGATCTAGATCAGATTCCGGACAGTAGCTTAGACCTCTTGACAGGGTGGTGTTTCATCTGCCGATAGAGTGTAGTCAAACAGATTAATAATATTTAGACGATTATCAGAAATTGCATGTGGGCATGGCTATGATGTAATATTAGTTGAGTTGAGATTGGAATCCCCCATAGGATCACCATCATTAATCGCACTATTTTGTATAGAAGACACACCAAAGATAGATTTCCCAGATGAGCCACCACGTGAATCAGTTACCTGATTACCTAAAAGACCTTTATGATGAGTGATAGAAGCAGCCTCCACCATACTCTTTTTAGTGAGTTGTAATTCTTTGTTTGGTGACTGCCATTTGTGTTTTTGTGATTTTTTTTCTTATCCAGAATAGACAGCTGTGAAGAAGAAGATATGGAAGAATTTATTGACGTGTTTAAACCTCTTGCTCCTTTTACTTCCCGCATTTTATTGGATTTGGAGCTCAAACGAGGGTTTATATTTTTTTGCCAATGGTAGTCTTTGGCCTCCTGAAAGGCTATATTATCCCTCCAGAACTTGCGTTCTTTTATGGGGATGGTATTTTAAGCTATAAGTTCCAGGTGTACTCGAATATTTTCCTCCTGGATCTTGTAGCTATCAAGAGTTTCAAAGGGTTTCAATTGTACATACATTTTATCAATATCAATGTTCAGCAATGTAATTCATTTAACCAGTTGCCGACCGCCGCACGCCGATGTACGTCGGTACAATGGCACGGGCAGGCATAAGGACATACATGTACGTCCCTTGCCTCCCGCGGGTCGGGGGCCCGATCGGTGCCTGCGGCGGTCGGTTTTCGTCCGGGAGCGATCCGGGACGAGGGGGCGGCCATTCATTCATGGCCACCCCCTCGCGATCGCTCCCGACGAATAGAAATCCCCGGTGACATCACTTCCTCTCCTGTAATGTAAACACAGGAGAGGAAGTGATGTATTCTCTCCTCCGTGTCGGTATTTTCCGTTCCGACACGGAGGAGAGCGGATCGGTGAGTTGCACCAACACTCTACACACACAGTAGAACATGCCAGGCACACTCACACCCCCCCTTTACCCCCCGATCACCCCCCCAATTACCCCTGCCCCCCAGTCACAGTGACACCAATGTCATTTTTATTTTTTTTTTTTATTTTTTTGCATTGGTGTCATTTGTGACTGTAATAACTGTTAGGGCAGTTAGAGTTAGCCCCCTTTAGTTCTAATGTACCCCCCTAACCCCCCCAATAAAGGTTTAACCCCGTGATCACCCCCCGTCGCCAGTGTCACTAAGGCTGGGTTCACATTGCAGCGGTTTATGAGAACGAATGTGATTCGCACCGCACTGCAGTGCAAATCACATCCGATCTCTGTGCGATTCGAGTTCAGCCATTCGCCGCACCCGCCGCACCCGCCACACCCGCCGCACCCGCCGCAAATTCGCACGGGACCCTTTTTTTGGCCCGCAGCAGAATCGGATCGCATGGGTGTTCACACCATGCGATCCGAGTTTGCAGATCGCACTGCGATATGCGAACTGATCTGGGGGTGTCAGTAACATTTCACTGACACTCCCAGCAGTTCGCATAGGGCAGTGTGAACTGCCGCCGGGAGGCATGCGATGCGGGAACCCGCCGCGGATTCGTGCGTTCCCGCATCGCTCCAGTGTGAACCCAGCCTAATAAGCGATAATTTTTCTGATCGCCGTATTAGTGTCACAGGTGACGCTAGTTAGGCAGGTAGGTATTTAGGTTCGCCGCAGCTTTTTATAGCGCCAGGGACCCCCATATACTACCGCATAAAGCCCCCTGATTGCCCCCTAGTTAACCCTTTCACCAGTGATCACCATATAACTGTTACAGGTGACGCTGGTTGGTTAGTTATTTTTTTATAGTTTCAGGGCACCCGCCATTTATTACCTAATAAAGGTTTAACCCCCTGATCACCCGGCGGGTGTCATTTGTGACTAATAACTGTTAGGGCAGTTAGGGTTAGCCCCCTTTAGTTCTAAGGTACCCCCCTAACCCCCCCAATAAAGGTTTAACCCCGTGATCACCCCCCGTCGCCAGTGTCACTAAGGCTGGGTTCACATTGCAGCGGTTTATGAGAACGGATGTGATTCGCACCGCACTGCAGTGCAAATCACATCCGATCTCTGTGCGATTCGAGTTCAGCCATTCGCCGCACCCGCCGCAAATTCGCACGGGACCCTTTTTTTGGTCCGCAGCAGAATCGGATCGCAGTGGTGTTCACACCATGCGATCCGAGTTTGCAGATCGCACTGCGATATGCGAACTGATCTGGGGGTGTCAGTAACATTTCACTGACACTCCCAGCAGTTCGCATAGGGCAGTGTGAACTGCCGCCGGGAGGCATGCGATGCGGGAACCCGCCGCGCATTCGTGGCGTTCCCGCATCGCTCCAGTGTGAACCCAGCCTAATAAGCGATCGTTTTTCTGATCGCTGTATTAGTGTCACAGGTGACGCTAGTTAGGCAGGTAGGTATTTAGGTTCGCTGCAGCTTTTTATAGCGCCAGGGACCCCCATATACTACCGCATAAAGCCCCCTAATTGCCCCCTAGTTAACCCTTTCACCAGTGATCACCATATAACTGTTACAGGTGACGCTGGTTGGTTAGTTATTTTTTTTATAGTTTCAGGGCACCCGCCATTTATTACCTAGTCTCACTAGTGTACCCCTAAATTTAGGGGTGTCTACTTTCCAAAATGGGGTCATTTGGGGGGGTTTGTGCCATCTTGGCATTTTATGGCCTTCAAAACTGTAACGCCCTTAGAAAGCCTGAAGGCGGTGCTTGGTTTTCGGGGCCCCGTACGCGGCTAGGCTCCCAAAAAGTCCCACATATGTGGTATCCCCGTACTCAGGAGAAGCAGCAGAATTTATTTTGGGGTGTCATTTCACATATGCCCATGGCATGCGTGAGCAATATATCATTTAGTGACAACTTTGTGAAAAAAAAAAAAGTTTGTAATTTTCCCGCAACTTGTGGCAAAATATAAAATATTCCATGGACTCAACATGCCTCTCAGCAAATAGCTTGGGGTGTCTACTTTCTAAAATGGGGTCATTTGTGGGGGTTTTGTGCCATCTTGGCATTTTATGGCCTTCAAAACTGTAATAGGTAGTGAGAAGTGAACTCAAAAATTTACGCCCTTAGAAAGCCTGAAGGCGGTGCTTGGTTTTCGGGGCCCCGTACGCGGCTAGGCTCCCAAAAAGTCCCACATATGTGGTATCCCCGTACTCAGGAGAAGCAGCAGAATTTATTTTGGGGTGTCATTTCACATATGCCCATGGCATGCATGAGCAATATATCATTTAGTGACAACTTTGTTAAAAAAAAAAAAAAAAAAAGTTTATAATTTTCCCGCAACTTGTGGCAAAATATAAAATATTCCATGAACTCAACATACCTCTCAGCAAATAGCTTGGGGTGTCTACTTTCTAAAATGGGGTCATTTGTGGGGGTTTTGTGCCATCTTGGCATTTTATGGCCTTCAAAACTGTAATAGGTAGTGAGAAGTGAACTCAAAAATTTACGCCCTTAGAAAGCCTGAAGGCGGTGCTTGGTTTTCGGGGCCCCGTACGCGGCTAGGCTCCCAAAAAGTCCCACATATGTGGTATCCCCGTACTCAGGAGAAGCAGCAGAATTTATTTTGGGGTGTCATTTCACATACGCCCATAGCATGTGTGAGCAATATATCATTTAGTGACAACTTTGTGTAAAAAAAAAAATAATTTTTTTTTTTTGTCATTATTCAATCGCTTGAGGCAAAAAAATAAAATATTCAATGGGCTCAACATGCCTCTTATCAATTTCCTTAGGGGGTCTACTTTCCAAAATGGGGTCATTTGGGGGGGTTTTGTACTGCCCTGCCATTTTAGCACCTCAAGAAATGAGATAGGCAGTCGTAAACTAAAAGCTGCGTAAATTCCAGAAAACGTACCTTAGTTTGTAGATGTGACAACTTTTGCGCAAACCAATAAATATACAATTATTGACTTTTTTTTTACCAAAGACATGTGGCTGAATACATTTTGGCCTAAATGTATGACTAAAATTGAGTTTATTGGATTTTTCTAATAACAAAAAGTAGAAAATATCATTTTTTTTCAAAATTTGCGGTCTTTTTACGTTTATATCGCAAAAAATAAAAATCGCAGAGGCAATCAAATACCATCAAAAGAAAGCTCTATTTGTGGGAAGAAAAGGACGCAAATTTTGTTTGGGTACAACATTGCATGACCGCGCAATTACCAGTTAAAGCAGCGCAGTGCCAAAGTGTAAAAAGACCTCTGGTCATTTACCAGCAAAATGGTCCGGTCTGAAAGTGGTTAAGGTATTCTTCTATCAGCAGTTTCATCATTATTAAACTGCATTGCTGAAGATTGTTCTCCCATCTCTTTTTAAAGGATTCATCTATGTTATCAAAACTTTGAAAAATTTGGATCTTCAAACCCAATGGGTTCGGATCATCCTTAATGTATTGTTCAAACCCTGCAATATGCCATAATAAATGAGCCTTCCTTTCTACTAACTTCGAAAGTTTTGAAAAGAGAGCTGTCATTTTTCGGATGTCTGTGCCTCCCTTTTGCACTGTTCCCTATATCTGGCCATATGGCCCTCAAAGTTTTTAAATCTAAACATGACAAATGCCCCAAAATACAAAAACAAACAACAGAACAAAACAATAATAATATATGTCTATATGAGGGATATGCAATTAGCGGACCTCCAGCTGTTGCAAAACTACAAGTCCCATCATACCTCTGCCTCTGCGTGTCATGCTTGTGGCTGTCAGTCTCGCTATGCCTCATCGGACTTGTAGTTCTGCAACAGCTGGAGGTCCGCTAATTGCATATCCCTGGTCTATATGAATAGGGTAAGTATAAATATAAACAAATGAGTATTCTGTGAATATTGGGCACAATATGGGGTTTGGGTATTTACTACCCTGGTTATATAGAAAAATAACCTGATATAGAAAACAGCTGATTTTAAAAGTGACTGGAAACAGTAAAGTATGAAAAAATATAGTTTATTTTATTAATACAAACATTCATGAGTTAAAAAAATATATCATGTGGAATATACAAATCCAATTAGAAAGAAAATACAAGTAAAAAGCGTCTCATAGTGAGATGCAACGATCATTTCTGGCTTGATGCATGCTGCTGTATGACTGGACTTTTTGGGTTACCATTTACTGTTTTGATACTGAAATTTGGATAGGTGTTTCATTTTACTTGAGCCCCCAAGGGACCTTAAAAGGCACTGCTTATTTTGCTTTTTCAATTCTATTTATACAGCTTATTTGTTATTTTTAGATCTCTAATCTGCAATTTGTCTCCTTTTTGGAGATTGTGTAGGGACCCTTGCTTGGGACTCACTGACTCTTTGGATTTGAAGAACTTTTTAACATCAGCCGTATATATTTTTCTTGTCATGTGGGATACCATGCAGAACCTTCATTGATGTAAGATCTTTTTTGCCCTCATGCAACAACTGCCCCTGTACATTGCACGTGCAGTAAAAAATGTATCTTCTAATTCAGGGGTGTCCAACCGGTGGCCTGCCCCATCTTGCTCCGAGATGGCGGGCCGGCAAGCCCAGATCGCGGGTTCCCGACCCGCCATCTCCGAGCATCATCATGAACAACGGAACCGCTGCTAAAGGAAGCAGAGCCGATGCTTCCTGTATAGTGCCGGCTCCTTCACAGGCGGAGTGATACCAAATGTACTCCGCCTGTGGCAGGAAGCATCGGCTCTGCTCTCAACTGCAGCAGCATGCTTCCTGTGATATCACACAGCAGCCAGCAGTGCCGGTACCAGTCACCAGCAGCCAGCAGTGCCAGTACCAGTCACCAGCACCAGCAGTGGCAGTCACCAGCAGCCAGCAGTGCCAGTACCAGTCACCAGCACCAGAGTGCCAGTACCAGTCGCCAGCAACCAGCAGTGCCAGTACCAGTCACCAGCAGCAGCAAGCAGTACCAGTCGCCAGTACCTGCCAGCAGTACCCGCCAGCAGTACCAGTACTCACCAACAGTACCCACCAGCAGTACCAGTACCCACCAGCAGTGCCAGTACCAGTCACCAGCAGCCAGCAGTGCCAGTACCAGTCACCAGCAGTGCCAGTACTAGTCACCAGCAGCCAGCAGTGCCAGTACCAGCCAGCAGTACCAGTCACCAATACCTACCAGCAGTACCCGCCATCAGTACCAGTACACGCCAGCAGTACCCACCAGCAGTACCATCCAGCAGTACCAATACCCACCAGCAGTAATAGCCAGCAGTACCAGTACCCACCAGCAGTACTAGCCAGCGGTATCAGTACCCACCAGCAGTACCAGTACCAGCCAGCAATACCAGCCAGCAGTACCAGTCCCCAGTACCATCCACCATTACCAGCCACTAGTACCCACCAGCAGTATCAGTACCCACCAACATTACCAATACCCACCAGCAATACTAGCCAGCGGTATCAGTACCCACCAGCAGTATCAGTACCCACCAGCAGTATCAGTACCAGCCAGCAATACCAGCCAGCAGCACCAGTCACCAGTACCATCCACCAGTACCAGCCACTAGTACCCACCAGCAGTACCAGTACCCACCAGCAGGACCAGTACCAGCCAGCAGTATCAGTACCCACCAGCAGTATCAGTACCCACCAGCAGTACCAGCCAGCAGTGCCAGTACCCGTACCTGCCAGCAGTACCCACCAGCAGTACCAGTTCCCGCCAGCAGTATCAGTACCCACCAGCAGTATCAATACCCACCAGCAGTACCAGCCAGCAGTACCAGTACCCATACCCGCCAGTAGTACAAGTACCAGCCAGCAGCACCAGTACCCACCAGCACCCGCCAGCAGTACCAGCCAGCAGTACCAGTACCAGCAAGCAGTACGAGTACCCGCCAGCAGTACCAGTACCTGTACCCCAGCCAGCAGTACCAGACAGCAGCACCAGCACCCACCAGCACCCGCCAGCAGTACCAGTACCCGCCAGCAGTGCCAGTACCAATCACCAGCACCAGCAGTGCCAGTACCAGTCACCAGCAGCCAACAGTGCCAGTACCAGTCACCAGCAGAGCCAGTACCAGTCACCAGCAGCCAGCAGTGCCAGTACCAGCCAGCAGTACCAGTCACCAATACCTACCAGCAGTACCCGCCATCAGTACCAGTACACGCCAGCAGTACCCACCAGCAGTACCAGCCAGCAGTACCAGCCAGCAGTACCAATACCCACCAGCAGTAATAACCAGCAGTACCAGTACCCACCAGCAGTACTAGCCAGCGGTATCAGTACCTACCAGCAGTACCAGTACCAGCCAGCAATACCAGCCAGCAGTACCAGTCACCAGTACCATCCACCATTACCAGCCACTAGTACCCACCAGCAGTATCAGTACCCACCAACATTACCAATACCCACCAGCAGTACTAGCCAGCGGTATCAGTACCCACCAGCAGTGTCAGTACCCACCAGCAGTATCAGTACCAGCCAACAATACCAGCCAGCAGCACCAGTCACCAGTACCATCCACCAGTACCAGCCACTAGTACCCACCAGCAGTACCAGTACCCACCAGCAGGACCAGTACCAGCCAGCAGTATCAGTACCCACCAGCAGTATCAGTACCCACCAGCAGTACCAGCCAGCAGTGCCAGTACCCGTACCTGCCAGCAGTACCAGTACCCACCAGCAGTACCAGTTCCCGCCAGCAGTATCAGTACCCACCAGCAGTATCAATACCCACCAGCAGTACCAGCCAGCAGTACCAGTACCCATACCCGCCAGTAGTACAAGTACCAGCCAGCAGCACCAGTACCCACCAGCACCCGCCAGCAGTACCAGTACCAGCAAGCAGAACGAGTACCCGCCAGCAGTACCAGTACCTGTACCCCAGCCAGCAGTACCAGACAGCGGTATCTGCCAGTAGTACCAGCAGGCAGTACCCAACAGAAGTACCTGCCAGCAGTACCAATACTTGCCAACAGTACCAGCCAGCAGTATCTGCCAGCAGTACCAGCAGGCAGTACCCAACAGCAGTACCAGCCCTGGAGGACAGCCAGCAGCAGCCACCAGTTATAATCACCTGGGGGACAGCAGGAACCAGCTGCAGGAATCCTGAGGAAGAAGTGAAGATCAAGGTCAGTTGAGATGCAGGTAAACTGCTGTGCATCAGTGTGAAAGCAGCCTTAGGCCCCTTTCACACGATCAGGTCTGCCTATCGGTTTTTCAGGCGGAACCTCCATTTACCTCTATAGAGCGGCAGAAGTAAACAGACTCCTCTCTGCTTACACCCGCCTATCTGCAATCCAATCTGCTTAAAAAAACAGAAGGGGATCTGTCCCCTTCTGTCTGAGCAGGTTGGAGGGCATTTAGGGTAGCACGGGCTGCATCCGTGTCTACTCTACATATTCAGAGTGGAAACAGACCTGCCATCCGCCCACTACGCTCGTTGTGGCCCGCAACTGGTTACCAAGATGCTAAAGTGGCCCTCGCTCCTCAAAAGGTTGGGCACCCCTGTTCTAATTGAATATGTTCTTCCTACTAGACATTTTGGCTCTATACGTTTGCAAATTTTCTGAAGAAGGGCATCAAGCCAGAAGTGATCGCAGGGTCTCACTGAGAGACGCTTTTTTATATGTATTCAATCCACTTTCTAATTGGATTTGTATATTCCACATGATATATTTTTTATCTCATGAATTTTTGTATTATATAAAATAAACTATATTTTTTCATACTTTACTGTTTCCAGTCACTTTTAAAATCCCATTCCCAAAGGTAGGAAGAAAGGTAAAAAAAGAGGTAGAGAAAGGAAGTTCATGGAGTATACTGGTCATTTTTTCATGGATCATAAGAGTTGACAAGGTGCTCTTCACCTCTGAAAATGATACAGCCCAGCCATCTTTTTCTAGGCCATTGGTATTGTGTGCTTAGCTGTGATAAACAGATAGGTAGCTAGTTTCTGTTGGTTAGAGAAGAGGCCCAGACAATGGATCAATGCACATTTAGGGCCCTTATGGAAGGGTACGTGGAAGATGGTATACAGGAGCCCAAAGACCCTTGACCAAAATTCCATGAGGCGGGGGTAGGACCACCAAATGTGCATTTCATCTCCTCGTTCACCATACCCTCAGAAGCATCCATCACTATGGGATGGGTTTGTTTGTATTGGCAATTCAGGCTGGAACCCAGTACCAGCAAAGGAGGACCCTATAGGCAGCCTCTAATGTGGCTGTGTTAAAGGAGCATTTCCCTATGCTAGACCAGGCTTTACTCCTGATCTGCACTTTTAACACCGCCCAGCTACAAGTGGTCATAGTGCCTTTCTGATAAATGTACATAGTCACAGCCACAATGCTTTACATCATAGTTAAGCAATCTTAACTCGACATGTTGAGTTTGACAGGTGGCACGGCCTGTCAAACTCATATTAGAAAGCTGCTGCTAGTTTGAAAGGAGCCTAAAAAAAGCTGTGCTAATCATGACTCTTCGTAACAAAACATTATATGCGTTTCAGGAATCATGAAACAGACAGAGACAGAAAATGCAGTAAAAATCACATCTCTTAATAAAATGGTAAAAACTGAAAAACTGGTAAACATAGTCAAAACAGGATTCAGCAGCCAAATCGGGTGGTCAGAACAAGCCAGGAAATCAGAAAGCCAGAGATTAGCGTAGTCACAGTCAGCAGACAGGATCAGGAACCAGAAGGGACGTCAGCTAGGCAAGTCTTCAACAGGAACACAGGAGAGAATCTCTAGATATGTTGACCAGGCGAAGGCAATTGATAAAAAGAACCATGTAGTTTAAATAGCCAGAAGAGACTGGCTGGATGATCAGCAGGTGAGCCACTGTGGAACGATGAGTATTGGCAATTAACCGATAGCTGAACAACCTGAGCACAGAGAAGGAACAGCTGAGAAACCAGCCCTGACAGTGTAGGACTCCTTTTTGTTTCCTAGAATGCAGGCGTTTGCTGGAAAATCTACACCAAGGGTCGACAAGCCAGCCGACAGGTGGATCGTGACCATGGCTCTGCCTCCCCCCAGCCTCCGCCACACTATTTCACTGAAAAGCAGAGAGTGGGAGGCTACATAGTGCTGGACGGAGGCCGTGGGGCGAGAGCTGCTCAGTGATTGGTTGCTAGGCGGTCCTAGCAACCAATCACCAGCTTGTTATGAAATGGTAACTCCAGTAGCTCCTGCTCCCGCCTTCCACCTAGCACTATCCTGTCTCCTGATCTTTGCTTTTCTCTATATTGTCCAGGTAGATCTCAACCTCTGAAAGGTTGCCTACCCCTGGTCTACAGCATCTGAGTGCCATATACATTTAGTTATAGTGGATTTAAAATTTTTGATGGTTCCGATCAAAATGGAATTGGAAAGGATCTAAAATAGTATATCATTTCTAAAAGCTTTAATTATATTTATCCAGGGTAAATTGTACATTGGCTATGTATCTAACTCTTATTTAAATGTTTTCATTAAAGGAGAAGAGCAGAGCACTGCGCCCTGAGTCCAACCATTTGTATGACAATAGCAAATTAATATTCATTATTGTCTTCCTTCTTCTCCTCCCGGACAATCAGGAAGCAGGAGGAACGTGATTGGCTGAGAGGAGAAGCGATCATTATGGCTGCTAGTGGGGGTGCGGAGGATGTACAGGGAGAGCCACCGTCATCTCTCTGCTCTACATCGCCACCTGAAGTGATCTCTCTGCTCTGCATCGCTGCCTGACCGTGTGAGTACCAGCCACTGGGGGGGGGGGGGGGGGTCAGGTGGTCTGTTTAAAGCCTCCTTCCCAGCTGGAGCACCAACCACCACTGATAGTGACTTAGGGTAGTCAGGAACCTTTGGCCAAATCATTTCTGTAGGGTATACAACATATATTCCAACATATATTCTCGGAATACTGGGAGTTAAAGGCCTTATGTAAGTCGAGAGATAGTAAGATTCTCTGCGACTTACTCTGCACTGTAAACTCCACCTACTCCTTGTGGATATATTTCCCAATAAAACCAGTTATCCTGTTGGTATACATTTATGTGAAAAGTTATTAATTAAAGTGATGAGCCTGTAATTGCAGACTTCATGTGGATCATTATCCTTTTTTGTATTATCATTATAAAAGCCCTATGTGTTCAAAGATTTAGTGAGGTGCTGGGAAACTATCTGGTCCTGGGGTTTAAATACTTTTTTTTCCTTCCAACTCTTTTGTGAACTCTTGTTCCATAGGTCCTTTTGTTTTTGAAGAAGCTTAGGGATAGTGTACTTTACACATAGGCATCTAATTTGCTTTGTTTACCCCACAAACTAGAGAGTGAGATTCTAGGTAAAATCACCCTTTTGTTTCAAGATTGTAAGGATAACGTATGTATTGGTTTGAGGACTAAGTCATCTAGGCAATAAAGTCCCTAACTGGTCTGATTGGGAATAAAGATTATATTTAGTCTATCGGATGCTCCTTTCAGCCATAGTGGTGAGCAAAATATTAAGTTCACGGGAGACATATCCAATTTACCATTTAAAGTGATTTTAATGCATAGACTACATTAAGGTGAAAAACCTGGAGACTTTAAAACATCTTTAAGGTCCCTGTCTGGGTGTGATTTGTGTTCCTTGAATAGGCCTCCATCTGTTGGATTTACTGTTGAAAAGTTAATTTCCTTTATTTTGCAATTTAAAGCTTTGAAAGTTTTGTGTGCTAAGAGGGAGGACCATGGCAACTGCATCTAGTCCAACCTGGTTGCCAAACATAACAATATACATAGAAAAATTAACCATAACAACATGAGTTTAAAAATGACAGACAAAGGCAACAGGATCAAGAGGTCACTAGTTCATCTGGTGTACCGTCAGGGGACTGAGGGTATAGTGCCTGAGTATTGGGTTCCAAGCTGTTGTATGTCCATAAATTGGGAGTAACTCAAAGCCAATTAAAGTGTGCCAATGGTGGTGACAGTGGAAAGAAGAGTTCTCGATCAGGTACACTTTTAAGAAACTAAACATAAGCAAATATCTGTGGAGACAAGTCAACTTTTTTTGTCAGGAAGGATATACAGTGGTGTGAAAAAGTGTTTGCCCCCTTCCTCATTTCCTGTTCCTTTGCATGTTTGTCACACTTAAGTGTTTCGGAACATCAAACCAATTTAAACAATAGTCAAGGACAACACAAGTAAACACAAAATGCAATTTGTAAATGAAGGTGTTTATTATTAAAGGTGAAAAAAAATCCAAACCATCATGGCCCTGTGTGAAAAAGTGATTGCCCCCTAAACCTAATAACTGGTTGGGCCACCCTTAGCAGCAACAACTGCAACCAAGTGTTTGCGATAACGTGCAATGAGGCTTTTACAGTGTCCTGGAGGAATTTTGGCCCACTCATCTTTGCAGAATTGTCCTAATTCAGTTACATTAGAGGGTTTTCGAGCATGAACGACCTTTTTAAGGTCATACCACAACATCTCAATAGGATTCAGGTCAGGACTTTGGCTAGGCCACTCCAAAGTCTTCATTTTGTTTTTCTTCAGCCATTCGGTGGTGGACTTGCTGGTGTGTTTAGGATCATTGTCCTGCTGCAGAACCCAAGTTCGTTTCAGCTTGAGTACACGAACAGATGGTCGGACATTCTCCTTCAGGATCTCTTGGTAGACAGCAGAATTCATAGTTCCTTTTATCACGGCAAGTCTTCCAGGTCCTGAAGCAGCAAAATAGCCCCAGACCATCACACTACCACCACCATATTTTACTGTTGGTATAATGTTCTTTTTATGAAATGCAGTGTTCCTTCTACGCCAGATATACTTGGACACACACCTTCCAAAGAGTTCCACTTTTGTCTCATCGGTCCACAGAATGTTGTCCCAAAAGTCTTGGGGATCATCAAGATGTGTTGTGGAGAAATTGAGACGAGCTTTGATGTTCTTTTTGCTCAGCAGTGGTTTTCTCCTTGGAACTCTGCCATGCAGGCCATTTTTGCCCAGTCTTTTCCTGATGGTGGAGGCATGAACGCTGACCTTAACTGAGGCAAGTGAGGCCTGCAGTTCCTTGGACGTTGTTGTGGGGTCTTTTGTGACCTCTTGGATGAGTCGTCGCTGCGCTCTTGGGGTAATTTTGGGCGGCCGGCCACTCCTGGGAAGGTTCACCACTGTTCCATGTCTTCGCCATTTGTGGATAATGGCTCTAACTGTGGTTCGCTGGATTCCCAAAGCTTTGGAAAGGGCTTTATAACCCTTTCCAGACTGATAGATCTCAATTACTTTCTTTCTCAATTGTTCCTGAATTTCTTTGGGTCTCGGCATGATGTGTAGCTTTTAAGGATCTTCTGGTGGACCTTACTGTGTCAAGCAGCTCCTATTTAAGTGATGCCTTGATTGTGAACAGGTGTGGCAATAATCAGGCCTGGGTGTGGCTAGAGAAATTGAACTCAGGTGTGGACAACCACAGTTATAGTATGTTTTAACAAGGGGGGCAATCACTTTTTCACACAGGGCCATGATGGTTTGGATTTTTTTTCACCTTTAATAATAAACACCTTCATTTACAAATTGCATTTTGTGTTTACTTGTGTTGTCCTTGACTATTGTTTAAATTGGTTTGATCTTCCGAAACACTTAAGTGTGACAAACATGCAAAGGAACAGGAAATGAGGAAGGGGGCAAACACTTTTTCACACCACTGTACAAGAATGATATATTGCAATAATTTGTTGTAGTTTACTTATTCAGATAAAGTATCACTGTCCTGGACAGCCTAAGGTTCTGAATTGTAGGGTTAACATTTAAACCATGCAGTAACAGAGTTGCATCAGCCAAATTCTAGGTAAGAAAAAAATAAAGTAATTGAGTAAATTAATGCCAGAGAAGAATTAATTAGGGACCCATGGGTATAGGGTGATCATAAGCTGATCACTTCCCTTTCAAGTAGCTTGTCCTTTTACGTGCCTAGCTGTTTAAACAGCAAGCCAATTTGTGGACAGCCATGGTGGACTTTCTTTGGGATGTGCAGATAGAGAGGTGTCTGATTGATGGTTTTGTGGCAATAAATCCTTAAGTCAGCAGTAAACTCTCTCTCTCCCTCCTCAAAATGAAAACATTAATGTGATTTGCCCTTGTAGATGAAGGCAAGTTTGAAGACAAAGGCCCATATATATTTTATACCCTTGTTAGTTAAAGGCATTTGAGTGCCTTCCACTATTGTACAGTAGCAAAATATTTGAACTTGCTTCAATTAGATATCTGAAGTTTCTATGGCTTTTACATAATTTCTTTGTTTATACTATAGTAATCTGGTCTCACTCTAATATCTCTCAGTAGTCGGTTCTGGCAGGTGGTTGTTCTATGTGCTTGGTCCAGCTCCAATTTGTGTTCAGGTATGTTAAAAATATGTTTTTAGTTAGATTTTGAACTGCCTCTTCTATGTTCATTATAGATTCTGGCATGCTGAGTATGCAAAATTTGCATCTGTGTTATCTACCTAATCTCTTTGTGATACATTTTTGCAATAGCAGAATCCAACTATTATTGTAGATTTGAGATCAAGATAAGATTACAAGGTATTAGTGCATAAGCGCACATCCCTAAAGTAATTTTTTAACTTCACTTGCTGGTCCTTGTTCCAACGGCGCAAAATGTAGCCTATATAAATAAATAAATATTAATTTATTTATAAATGAATAAATAAAACTATTCAAGCTGTTGTGGCAGCTTAGGGCACATTAGAGCAGAGAAAGATCGGGTGGGGGTTGAGGTTGGTATGGGTGCTGAGGGTGATTCATAAAACAAAAATGTCTAATTAGAAGCAGATGGAGAGATCTGACCTCTGATTGAGGCTGCATGTCCTGGGTCTGGTGGTGCCTGGGGAAGGAGGTGCCATCTTTGAAGATCCCCAGGTAGGCTCTAGGAAGTTTTATGCAAAGCCCCTTTGCCACAAGCCCCTTCCTTCACCATTACTCAATCCAGAAATGTGTATGGGGCATAGCAAACCATGTCAGCCACACCATGGTGCAGTGGTTTATGGTATCTTGGCCAGAATGTAGTGGAGGTATTAAGCCATACCTCTGTCTTGCTCCACCTGGCACATGCACCCCCAATCTGTTGGATGTTTATTGTTTTTTATAATAGAGAATCCCATGAGAGGAAAAGGGCTATCCCAAAATGGACAAGGACACCTGTGGCACTGGCTGGTGGCACCTTTAAGCTGCACAGCAAAATGTTTCTCAGTCTAGAGTTTGCTGCTCCCTCCCTGGCATTGGATTCAGTGCAGGAAAAGAGGGGAGTAAGGATGGATCATTAGCTGCTGCCACAATGCCCACTCCCAACAATAGGGCAGGAAGAGCCTATGGAGCCTGCAGAGAGAATGATTGCATGGGAGCTGCAGGCTTAGCGCACACAGATTTGTGGTATGTGCAACTGTACAAGTGGGCAGAGATTTTGAGGAGCCCCCTGGACTTCCATATGGGACTTTGCTGCTGAAAGAGTTGCTGTGTGTGGAGAGGAAACCACAAGGAGGTAGGGAACCATGAGATTGAATGTCTAGGGCCATGTGGTGAGTGATGCTATGCAGAGGATCAGGCTGCAGAGACCACATGATGTATGCTGGGGCTGAGCTACTGTGCTGCAAGGTGCATGCTTGGGAGGTAGGCCCAAAACCTGGTGAGTTAACTTTTTTTTGACCTCACTCAGAAGCTGAGGCTTATCTTTAATCTATCCTCATCTTTAGTTTGAGAGTGATCATCTGGGAGAAGACAATGCTAGGTGGACATTATCAGAACATCTGCAGTGGTGAGACCTACTGGTTACCCTGGTGTGTTTACTTGGCTGCTGTGGCCCTTATTGCTGTTATGTTGATGGGGATTTTGTTTGCTCAGTGAAGTATATTTCAGGCTTAAGAATGAGCACTGTTGATATGCCTTTTTGGGATAAACAAAGCACTGCATGTACTTGTTACTGACCATCTGTTCTGTGAGCTACCTTTTGTTTGTAGTGCCAGTACACGTACAAGAACACATCTCCTTATTTTATGCACAGTTACTGCACTCTCTATCCCCAGAGATAAAATAAAAGTTAAGCATACACTAGTTATATTCCTGATTAAAATTGTCTTGCTGCTGGACAATCTTACACTACTGTGTAGTATCTTTATTCATGCGGTAAACCCCCAGCCTGTGCTTTTTGTTTCTAGTAAATTTGGGTCCAGTGATTCCCTCCTGCCCTCCTGAACTGTGCTCTCCTGCCCCCTGTACTGTGTCCTGCTGCCCCCTGTACTGTGACCTGCTGCCCCCCTGTACTGTGTCCTGTTGTCACCCTATACTCTGCCTTGCTGACTCCCTGTAATGGTAATTTTTGCCCCCCTGTACTATACCTTTCTGATCCCCTGTAATGTGTCCTGCTGCCTCCCCCATACTATGCCCTGCTGTCCCCCTTTATGGTGCCCTTCTTGCCCACCCAACTGTGCCATCCTGACTCTGTGCTCTGCCTTGCTGACCCATTGTGCCCTGACCCACTGACTGCATGCACTCTTTTCTACTGACTCCCTGTGCTCCACCCTGGAATCTGCCCTGCTCACCCCCTGTACACTGCCCTGCTGAACCATGTGCTCTACTGTGCTGACCCTGTGTACTCTACTCTGCTGACTCGTTGTAACTTGCTCTGCTTATCCCCTGTGCTCTGTCTCAATGTTCTCATGTTCTCTGTCCTAATGAACCCCTATCCTCTGCCCTGCTGATCCCCTATGCTCAGCCCTGCTTATCTCAAGTTTGACCCAGAATTTAGCATCTGAATAGAAAAAAGCAATCACGAGTTTTACATGAATGAATGAATTATATTATTTAATGTTATTTCTAAAAATAGTTGTTATATCAACAGCTCATTGATCACACCAATGTTCTGTGAGCTGCGGATCTGAAATTTATTTTAGGGGTTCCCCGAAATCTTCAAGGTAAAAAGGTTGAGAAAGGCTGGCCTAGAGGTCCATTATCACCAGGAACAGGGATACCCAAAATACAGCTTCTTTTTTGGGGGTAACAACTACACGGTGCAGTGCCACCTGTGGTCTTTACATCCATCTAGTAAAACATAATTGCTTTTATTTGTTTATCATAATACAACTTTTTTGGAAGATAGATAGGCACAGTCCCATGCCTAAAATAACCCTTCACTGTCTGTGCCATTAACAGACTACTTACTGGCTAGGATTGTTTATTGCTTTTAAGCTAATATAGGTATAGCTCTTATTAATTTGACCACCCCACCATGTAAAATAGAAGGTATCTTTGTATAAAGGAGGTGATATGTGCATCAATAAAAGATTGTAATGCTTCCTAACTCTCCTCAACCACACTAACCCCACCCCATTATATTGAAATCTACAAAATGCTTCTTCCATTTGTTCTTTTTCATAAAAAACAGGATTTTTTACTGGGGCACAAACTTAAAGGGTTTCCACATTTACTCTTCTAATTTATAAAGCTCAGGTTTGCATGCTGTCCTCTTAGAAAGTAATATATTAAAATTAACATGTCCTAGGAAAAACAAAAAAAATTCTAATGTAACTCTCTGGGAGTTTAAATAATTAAGGTAGTGCAGTGTTAAGGCAATTTTTTGGTTCCTAATGTAACCAATCTTCATTTTCAAATTCATATGTCACTGAAGAGTTCCTTTATCATCTAAACCTACATAATGCAAAAGGTTTAACTTCTGCCCAAGTCAAGATTGAGCCCCAACCTGCCCCTACTTCTGCTGTCCTTTAAAGTTATGGCATTTGACAACAAAATAACAAGGGTTGGAGCTTAGTGCCTGGACTCTGGAGATAGAGGAACTAAATATAAAATTGGGCTGAAATTAGAACCCTGTGTACTGTTTGGGCCTAGGATCCAAAGGCATCCATAGCTGTAAAGAAATCAAATTGAAGGCTAACACTGGACCCAAATACCACACGGCAATGGGTCTAGTATGATATTTGGGTCCACATTTTCTGGTAAGCGTACCCATACTATCTGTGGTGGTGGACATCATCACGCTGGTGTCTATTACTTTTTATGGATCGACATTTTGAATGATCACCTATGAGAACTCATCTTATGTAGAAGTACATCCCTGGTGGCCCCTTGTGGACATTTTATTTGAATATTACGTTTCTGGGACTTGAATCTATCGCTACCTTTTCTATCTTGTGCACTGTATGTATATGTATTCTACTGTATTTACAATTTAGCACAGCACTTTTATGCCTGACTTAATACACAATATTTATCAATTGTGGTGCTAGCAGCTTTTAGGAGTCTACTAGTGCGATAATTCTCTATACATATTCAGTTTACATTTTTAGCAGAAGCAGTTGTCTGCAGGTAACAGGATACACACCATTACACATAACTAATGTGTTTGATGCTGTATCTCTTCACCTAAAATATATTGAACTTCAGTGGTAATGTAATTGCAATTTTTTTTTACTCTTTCATTTTACTACCTTCATTAAAACAATATCTGGTGATGATGCCATGGATGTCCTTGTTGGGGTATTTGCTGATATGGAGTCTTTAAGTTTTGCTCTTGCATTGTCATTCCATCTCATTATCACATGTGCCACTGAGTAAGACTATAGGCAAGTTTTCTCATACATGTTGCACAGATATGGTCCCCACCATTGTTACTGTCAGGAAGCGGACTAGAGCTATGATTTGCAGGCGGCTAGGTGTGTGTATGTGGACAGCAAAAGTGGTTTGGAAGCCTAAACATGTTTTACCTTAAAGTGGTTCTAATGGCAGAAGGTTTTTTTATCTGCATGCATTCTATGCATGCAGATAATAACACCTTCCATGTGCAGCAGCCCCCATTAGCCCCCCTAATATTGCTTGAGCCCCATCTCGATCCAGATGTTGCATGAGAGCCTCGGCTGTCTGGGACTCTCCCTCCTCATTGGCTGTGATAGCAACAAGGGCCATTGGTTCCTGCTGCTGTCAAAATCAGTGAGCCTATGAGGGGGCGGGTCACCCAGGTGCCCCCATAGCAAGCTGATTTCTGTGGGGGCACTCGGCATGAGGGAGGGGCTAGGAGCGCCGTGAGGGACCTAAAAAAAGGAGAAAACCACTGCACAGAGCAGGTAATTATAACATGTTTCTTATTTTTAAACAAAAAAAAGACTTTAATGTCACTTTAATGCATTACCTGTAGTAAGACACAAAATGTTTACATAGCCGTATGCCCCCCTCCCCCCTCATACTTACCTGAGTCCTCACCCAGTCCGTGCTGTACCCATTTGTAGCAGCACTCTGCCTTTTCCTTGCTCTCACAGAGTTGGCTTGTAGTCATTGGCTACCTCTGCTGTCAGTCAAATCCTCTAACAAGGGCACGGTTGGTAGAGCCGAGCTGCGCTATCTGTGTCTATAGAGCAAGCCCGCAGTTGTGCCCCCATAGCAAGCTGCTTGATCTGGGGGAACACCAAGAAAAGGAGGAGCAAGGAGCACCAATGAGGGACCCAAGAAGAATTCCATTGCACATAGCAGGTAAGTATAAACCTGTTTGTTATTAAAAAAATAAAATAAAATAGAAATAGAGTTTACAATCACTTTAAATGCAAAAAATAAACTAAAAAATTGTAAATATAATATTTTTGGTAATTGATATGATACACTGTGCTTTAGAAAAACAAATGCTATTTGGTTAGGTCTACTTTAGGCATACTGTGGCCACATTTATAACGCTCTTTCCCAAAGAGTCTTATCTGGGATAGACATGTGCATTCGTTTTCGTCCGAATGCATTTTCGTCCGAATTTCAGCTATTTTCGTTTTCGTTTTGACAAACGATAACGAAAGCACAGAATCCGAAAAACGAAAGATCCGACATAAATAAATGTTTTATTTTCGTTTTCATTGTTACAACAGTTCGATATAGAATAGGAGATTCGACATAACTCTGACAATAACAATCTGTCTATAGAACCGGTGGTCGAATGTGCCTAACCTTACCTCTATTAGTCCAAGATTATATAGAGAAAATATTCGACAGAGAAAAAAGATTTGACAGAGAGAAAAGATTCTGCAAGTTACTGTCCTAAAAAGTGTTTGGGGACCCGGGTCCTGCCCCAGGGGACATGTATCAATGCAAAAAAAGTTTTAAAAACGGACGTTTTTTCGGGAGCAGTGATTTTAATAATGATTAAAGTGAAACAATAAAAGTGTAATATTCCTTTAAATTTCGTAGGGGGGGGGGGGGGGTGTCTATAGTATGCCTGTGAAGGGGCTCATGTTTTTGGTGCTTAGAACTGTCCCTGCACAAAGTGTCATTTATGCAGGAAAAAAAGTCCTTTAAAATCACTCGCAGCTATTATGAATTGCCGGCTCTGTAATACAGAGAACACTCATTGAAAGTCATTGATAAAAAAATAAATAAATAAATAAATAAATAAAAAAGCGTCGTGGGTCCCCCAAATTCAATTACCAGGCCCTTCAGGTCTGGTATGGATATTAAGGGGAACCCTGCCTCAAATTTAAGAAAAAATTTGAGGTGGGGTTCCCCCTAAATATCCATAACCAGACCCTTCAGGTCTGGTATGGATATTAACCTCCCTGGCGGTATGATTCAGTCTGGAATAAGGGGCTGAAAGCGGTACAATTATTTTGCATGGAAATCTGGCGTTTTATTTTGTAGTCCTGTAATTCTTACGAATAACGCTCTTATATCTGTTCAAACCAGAGTCTAGCAGACATCCCAGGTATGATAAAGTTTATAATATAATAAAGAATAATAAAAAATATTCAATAATGTAATCAAATCCTAAAACACTGAAAAAGGGACACTTTTTGGTTGCTATAGACAATCTCCAAATTTCAGGCAGAAAAAAACAGTATTTATAATATAAAAGTGCATGCAGGGCACTGCACAGACCACTAGGGACAAAGGGTGTGTGTATTTTTTAATACAGCACTGTAATCTGTAAGATTACAGTGCTGTGTGTGTTTTGTGTACTTTTACTTTTTTGAATTTTCCGCCGTTCTCCGCTCCCGTGCGCCGTAACGTCGCAGGGAACGGAGCTCGGCAGCATTCGGCACTGTGAATCGAGCGCAGGACGGCTCGATCACACAGCGCGGCAGACATCGCTGGATCCAGGGGACAAGGTGAGTAACTCTCCCTGTGTCCTCCCCTGCATCGAGCAAAGCGATCCCGAGTCTGGCTCGGGGTTACCGCTCCTGTAATTAAAATCCCAACCCGAGCCAGACTTGGGATTACCGCTAGGGGGGTTAAGGGGAACCCCGCGTCAAATTTAAAAAAAAATTGACGTGGGGTCCCCCTAAAAATCCATACCAGACCCTTTATCCGAGCACGCAAGAGGGGGGGACGAGAGAGCGGCCCCCCTCCCTCCTGAACCGTACCAGGCCACATGCCCTCAACATTGGGAGGATGCTTTGGGGGTCTGTGACCCCTCAAAGCACCTTGTCCCCATGTTGATGAGGACAAGGGCCTCATCCCCACAACCGTGGCCGGTGGTTGTGGGGGTCTGCGGGCGGGGGGCTTATCAGAATCTGGAAGCCCCCTTTAACAAGGGGGCCCCCAGATCCTGCCCCCCCCGTTTGAAATGGTAAGGGGGTACAAAAGTACCCCTACTATTTCACAAAGAAAGTGTAAAAAATAGTTAAATAAGACAAACACACTTTTGAAAAATTCCTTTATTAAAAATAAAAAAAATTAAAAAAAGATTTCAGCGGTGGTAATCCACTCTTGCTATCCAGCGACGGACGGTCATCTCTCCAGCGATGGCTCATCTCATCCAGCGCAGCGAATCCATCCTTCTTCTGTCTCCACGGAGGAGACACTTCAGGGATTCCGGCGGCCTGACGTTTCTTATATACGGAGGGCGGGATCACCCGTCACCTGACCCCGCCCCCCCTGACGCAAGGGGAAACCCAGGGTTCCCTGTGACGTATGGGTGACCCCGCACCCCTCTGATGTAACACAGGCAGGTTTCCGTTACATCAGAGGGGGGCGGGGTCACCCATACGTCACAGGGAACCCCGGGTTTCCCCTTGCGTCAGAGGGGGGCGGGTCAGGTGACGGGTGGCCCCGCCCTCCATATATAAGAAACGTCAGGCCGCCGGAATCCCTGAAGTGTCTCCTCCGTGGAGACAGAAGAAGGATGGATTCGCTGCGCTGGATTAGATGAGCCATCGCTGGAGAGATGACCGTCCGTCGCTGGATAGCAAGAGTGGATTACCACTGCTGGAATCTTTTTTTTTTTTTTTTTTTTTTTTTTTAATAAAGGAATTTTCAAAAGTGTGTTTGTCTTATTTAACTATTTTTTACACTTTCTTTGTGAAATGGTAGGGGTACTTTTGTACCCCCTTACCATTTCAAACAGGGGGGGGCGGGATCTGGGGGTCCCCTTGTTAAAGGGGGCTTCCAGATTCTGATAAGCCCCCCGCCCGCAGACCCCCACAACCACCGGCCAGGGTTGTGGGGATGAGGCCCTTGTCCTCATCAACATGGGGACAAGGTGCTTTGAGGGGTCACAGACCCCCAAAGCATCCTCCCAATGTTGAGGGCATGTGGCCTGGTACGGTTCAGGAGGGAGGGGGGTGCTCTCTCGTCCCCCCCTCTTTTCCTGCGGCCTGCCAGGTTGCGTGCTCGGATAAAGGGTCTGGTATGGATTTTTAGGGGGACCCCCACGTCAATTTTTTTTTTATTTGACGCGGGGTTCCCCTTAATATCCATACCAGACCTGAAGGGTCTGGTTATGGATATTTAGGGGGAACCCCACCTCAAATTTTTTCTTAAATTTGAGGCAGGGTTCCCCTTAATATCCATACCAGACCTGAAGGGCCTGGTAATTGAATTTGGGGGACCCCCACGCTTTTTTTTAAATTAATTAATTAATTTTTTTATCAATGACTTTCAATGAGTGTGCTCTGTATTACGGAGCCGACAATTCATAATAGCTGCGAGTGATTTTAAAGGACTTTTTTTCCTGCATAAATGACACTTTGTGCAGGGACAGTTCTAAGCACCAGAAACATGCGCCCCTTCACAGGCATACTATAGACACCCCCCCCCCCCTACGAAATTTAAAGGAATATTACACTTTTATTGTTTCACTTTAATCATTATTAAAATCACTGCTCCCGAAAAAACGGCCGTTTTTTAAAACTTTTTTTTGCATTGATACATGTCCCCTGGGGCAGGACCCAGGTCCCCAAAACACTTTTTAGGACAGTAACTTGCAAATTAGTCTTTAAAATTAGCACTTTAGATTTTGAACGTTGGAGTCCCATAGACTTTAATAGGGGTTCTAAAGTATGCTATATACTAGCTCCGTCTAATCTTCTTTATACATTCGACAGACACCAAAAGCCTTCTTCAAAGACAGATTCGACCGTAATTCATGTGGATTTTCGGACGAATGCAATTTTTGAACGAAAAACAAAATAAATAAAAACGAATTTCGGGAGTAACTAAATAAATTAAGTTTTCGGACGAAAACGAAATATTTTACTCTGCACATGTCTAATCTGGGATCTGCTAATGTATAGTTACTTATGTTGGGAACATTTTTACACATTGTATTCATACAGTTAGATAATCATTTCATAATGAAAAACATACTGTAGCATCAAGCCTTCTTATGTCCAGTTACTGCACAATTAATAAGAGACAGAACCAGTATATAATGAGGAGCGATTTTCATACAAGTCATTGACTTCCATCTTAGTGTCTCATGTTAGCAAGTCAACAATGTGGCATGAGTAGATCACATGTGTTCCCAGATGACAATACTTACATATACTAAGGAAAGTGTCTGCTCTCTCCAGTAACATTTTATTCATCTAAGCTGCAAGTATTCAGAGGAGAAACATGCCTATCGGCTCCTTCTGTCCAGGCATAATTTGTTGGGAAGGATGCTCACCTGTATCATCATTACTAAAGGAGCCTCTGAAGCAGTATGAACGTTTTGTGTTTCAGAAAGATAGGAGCTATCATTTTCTGTGGGCTGGGTGCCACCCCTTGTAACATTGCAATCATCCTACCTTGTATATAATTTGTTGCTGTGCTCCTTCCCATATCATTCATTGAGATCTACAGAAGGCAAACATTTCTAATAAGGAGTTTCTCTTCTCTTCTGGCCGTGCATTATCCAATAATGATCATGGAGATGTGTAGTGGGGCATTCACACGGGCATTTGCTGCAGAACTTTTGGGAACTTTGATATTTGTCTTCTTCGGACTTGGCTCGACATTGACTTGGCCATCACAACTTCCGACAGTCTTGCAGATATCCTTTACATTTGGTCTGGGCATTGGGACGCTTGTCCAGTCCATTGGGCATATCAGTGGTGCACATCTTAATCCAGCTGTGACTGTGGCATTCCTGGTGTCATCTCAGATTTCCTTGTTTCGTGCCATTTGTTATGTCTGTGCCCAACTGTTGGGAGCCGCGATTGGAGCTGGCTTGCTATATGAATTTACTCCTGAAGAATTTCATGGAAACTTTGGTGTTAATGGGGTAAGTTGCTGTGATGGAAAGTCAATGGACAATAACAAGAATGCATGTGTAATGTATTGTATGTGTATGTATTGCATTCATATATATATTTCCAGCAAATTCCAAAATTTCTACCAAGATAAGTTTACACAATATATTTCTTCTGCAGTCAGTCAAGCACAGAGTGAGCTAAAGTAGGCATAAACTTACCTAAAGTTTACAATGGCACCACCGTGCTTTTGGGTTGTGGCAAAAAAACAGTGCACTTAGAGGAAACCCACACAAAAAGCACCCTTAGTGCAAGACTAGATTAGTGCAATATGGTAATATACAAACCATTGGTCCATAAATCTGGTTATGGGACCTCTAATTATCAGTGTGCACTGACTAATTGGCAAAGGTTCACTAAGAATACTGTACTTACTTACAGGCATACCCTACTTTTAAGTACGCAATGGGGTTTATTTACTAAAGCTGGGAAGTGAAAAATCAGGCTCACTTCTGCATAGAAACCAATCAGCTTCTAACCCCAACTTGTTCAATTAAGCTTTGGTAATAAAACCTGGAAGCTCATTGGTTTCTATGCAGAAGTGAGCCTGATTTTGCACTTTCCAGCTTTAGTAAATAAACCCCATTGTGTACTTAAAAGTGGGGAACACCTGTACAGGGTTTCTACTAACATAAAAAAAAATTTAGGCATCAAATACATATAGAGACTGCCATTGCTGATCTCCTTCTAAAAATATCACTTGCCTGTCCGTCTGGTTTAATTTAATTTCTTACTGATTGACCCAGAATGCATATGCAGGGCCAGGACAAGGGGGAAGGGGAGGTAGGAGGGGCGGCTGCCCCAGGTGCAGTGAACTCATGTGGTGGGGAGGGGTCACAGGGTGAGTGTGAATTCCCACCACTACACTGCTGGGAAGTTGCTACAGGAGTAGTGACAGTGAACTTTACCTACAGGCATAGGTGTGCGCAGCCTATTGCATTAGGATGTGTACCCCAAAACTCAAATGCCTTTCTCTGCAGCCTCAGTTGCACTGGACAGGGAATGAATGGGAAGTGCTCTGTGCTGAACAGCTTCCTGTTCATTCAGAAACTGAAGCATAATAAACACAGTTTACTATGCTTCCGTTATAAATGAACACAGTGAGTGAGTGTGTTGACTGTGTTCATTTAGAAAAGGAAAGGGCCAGTGAAAATATATTTATCAGCCCCTTCCCTCACTCCCCATCCTGAAACAGCACCCTTGCAGCAGCTGGGAGAGGCATAATGGGGGGGGGGGGTGGTCAGGAGGGGGAATTGGCACTGCACATAGTGATTATGGTGCGTTCAGGCACACCTGACACACCCCCTGCACATGCCTATGCCTACAGGAGTAGTGTCAGCAGCAGACTGCATAAATGGTGCAAGTCAAACTCCTCACTTGCATACTTGCTCAATGGCTAAGTTAGAAATGATAGAAGCAGAAGACAGTCATGACTGTCAAATATCTAGTGTTTTCAGAAAAAAGTTGCAACCCAGAAAAAAAATTGCATCCCATCCCTTTCTGTTCCCTCTCACAGCAGTGACTTAGCAGCCTTCCAGCCTTCTAATGCAAACGCAGTGCGGGTGCTCTAGGCTACTGAGAACTCAAATACAACCTAATGTTAATGGTTCCTGCAGTTACAGAGGCCAATGATTTATTTAAACTTCATTTACCAATTGTTAAGAATATATAAATATTTTAACGTCTATAGTCTGAGCACAGGTGCACTCTATAGTAAACCTGCAATCCGCCAATGCAGGCCGAAGCAGGTTCACTTTAACCTCCCTTTCCCAAATAACATATCACTGTAGGGCTGCAATTTTGCAAACCTATATAATATATGCCTTATAGACCCAACATCAGTCGCACCTTCTACCTCCAGTGCTTTCTGTATAAAGTGCCTATAATGAAACGTTTCAAAGCAGAAACCAGTAATCATTGCACACACAATAGGAACATCCAGCTACAATTCAAATATAAATAAACGCTAGAAAAGCCATTTTAAAAATGCGCCTCGGTTCTGAATATTCCCAATATAAACATAGCATTTGAAACATTTTCTTCATTTCTTTTGTGGCTATAAACCTGTCTGTAGTTAAATAATGTACCTTTCCCCCACATTACAGGAAAAAAAGTCAAATATATTTTTAGTCTAGTTAATAAAGTGAAACTGTATCTGCGATATGTGTCTGGAGCTTTGAGCTAATGGGATTTGCCTGCACTTCATAAACTAATGTCTTGGAAAATATTGTTGGAACTAAGAAGAAATCATAAAAAAGATAACAATAAAAGATGAAAAAGAAACACTGCCAAATGCGGAATATATTCCTTAATGCATCATGATTAAAGCCTTTGTTTCTGCAGAGGATGAAGAGCATATTTTAATAAATACTGGGGAGCAATGAGAGATCTCTAAAGCCCTATAAACGCTATTAGATTTTCTGCAGATTTTTGTCTTCATATTTACCAAAACCATGTAGTGCAAGGGCCTGTCTGATTGCATACAAATTGAAACTCTTATGCCTTGTACACACGGTCAGACATTCCATCCACAAAATCCGTCGGATTTTGTCCGAAACTGGTGTTGCATACACACGGTCGGACAAAGTTGTTGGAAAATCCGATTGTTCGGAACGTGGTGACGTTCGTTGCGTACAATGGGACTACGTAGAGGCTTGTAGCCAATAGCTTTGGTCTCATAATTTGATGTGAGCATGTGTGGCACCTTGTCCATCAGAATTCTCTACAAACGATCGGAAAAAGTCCGATCTGATTTTTTTGACGGAAAATTTTAGATCCTGCTCTCAAATTTTTTCCATTGGATTTTTGACTAAAAAAGTCTGATAGAGCCCACACACGATCGGATTTTCCGACAATATAATCCGATTTGACCCTTTCCGTCAGAATTTCTGACCGTGTATATAGGGCATAAAGGTTTGACCTCATATTATATGGTTTTAGTAAATCTGAAGACAAAATTCTGCAGAAAATCTAATAGTGTGTATGGGGCTTTAGGCAATGCTCTCTCTAAAAATGAGTTACCGTATATACTTGAGTATAAGCCGGCCCGAATATAAGCCAAGACACCTAATTTTACCACAAAAAACTGGGAAAACGTATTGACTCGAGTATAAGCCTAGGGTGGGAAATGCAGCAGCTACTGTAAGTGGAAAAGAAGATCAACAATGCCCATCTAAAGCCTCTCTGTGCCCATTTGCAGCCTTCCTGTGCCATTTGCAGCCTCGCTGTGCCATCTGCATGCCTCACTGTGACATCTGCATGCCTCACTGTGCCATCTCCATGCCTCACTGTGCCATCTGCATGCCCCACTGTGCCATCTCCCTGCCTTACTGTGTCAATCTGCAGCCTCATGTACCTAATCTCTGATCTCCAGAACACTGGCGCTGTGACATGCAGTCTAGTCGGCGGTTGTGCAGAGTAACCAAACCCCGCCTCCTCCTCGTCCTCGTCCGTGACGGAACACTGTTTCAGTTTCCCGGCAGTGAGTCAGTATTCTGCCTATCATGGATGAGGACGAGGAGAAGGTGGGGCTTTGTTACACTGCACGGCCACCAGGCATGTACTGGCCATAGGGACTACCGGGAGATTCCCGGTGGGCCGATGGCTCAGTGGGCCGGTCTGGTGCAGTCCTGGAGCCGCTCCTCTCCGACAGTGAGCGATCGCGATTCCCTGCCTGTCAGGAGGAGAAGCTTCCGTCATATGCTAGAGAGAGCATTAGGCGTTATGCTCCCTCCAGCCTGCAGGGGGAGATAGACAGCCGGCCGACTTTCTTTCCTCTCTCCCCTATCACTTGTTATCACATGACTGGAGAGAGGAAGATGAGAAGCTGCCTTCAGAACTGTGAGTACACGTGGGGGGAGGACTCTGGTGTAAGGGGGCTGCTGGGGGGACACCCTGGTGTAAGGGGGCTGCTGGGGGGACACCCTGGTGTAAGGGGGCTGCTGGGGGGACACCCTGGTGTAAGGGGGCTGCTGGTGGGACACCCTGGTGTAAGGGGGCTGCTGGTGGGACACCCTGGTGTAAGGGGGCTGCTGGTGGGACACCCTGGTGTAAGGGGGCTGCTGGTGGGACACCCTGGTGTAAGGGGGCTGCTGGTGGGACACCCTGGTGTAAGGGGGCTGCTGGTGGGACACCCTGGTGTAAGGGGGCTGCTGGTGGGACACTCTGATGTAAGGGGCCGGTCTGGATGAAGTCCAGGGCCAAATTTCTGTCCCAGTCCAGCTCTGACGGCCACCGACTAGACTGCATATCAAAGCAGCGGGAGATCAGGTGCACGAGGCTGCAGATGGGCACAGCTACTCGAGCATAAGCCAAAAATGTGCTGAAAAACTCGGCTTATACTTGAGTATATACGATATGTGATAGACATAAAATCATATTCACCTGATCTGACCATTTACAATGTTACTGGGGAAAAGTTGCATCTGTAGGTCTTAACTGATCCCCCCCGCTATGTTTGCTCACAGGAAGGCAAGTGATGGACTTTCTCAACACATTGCTATAGTTTTTTTTTCTTATTTTGGAAACAGCCACTGGACTCGTCTCCACCGCAGGTACAAATATTCATGTTAGGCAGCAAGATTGTCACTGCACAGGAGGCCGCCATATTTTGGGCCATAAACATGCATACTTGTACTAGATAAACATGCTTATTTTTACACAGCACAGGGCATAGTGGTTAGCATTGCAGAACTAGGGTCACCAGTTCAAATCCCAACCACAACCTGACCTACATGGAGTTTGTATGTTCTCCCTGTGTTTGCAAAGGTTGCCACCCATACTCCAAACACATGTTGGTAGGCAAATTTGAGCTAGTATGCATGAGAGGCAGGGACCTTAGATTGTAAGTTCCTTAAAGTAATATTAATTTATTTTTTTGAAAAATAACAAACATGTTATACTTACCTGCTCTGTGCGGTGGTTTTGCACAGAGCAGCCCCGATCCTCCTCTTCTCGGGTCCCCTTTCGGCTCTCCTGGTTCCTCCCTCCTGTCGAGTGCCAACGCAGCTTGCTATGGGGGGCACCTGAGTCAAGCCGCTGCTCTATGTTTTCATTCAGACATGGAGCCATGGCTCGGCCCCACCCTCCCTCTCTCTCTCCTCATTGGCTTACTGACTTTGATTGACAGCAGCAGGGGCGCCAATGGTGTCCGCTGAGGTCTCAGCCAATGAGGGAGAGTCCCTGGACAGCCGAGGCTCTCATGCAACATCGTTGGATTGAGATGGAGCTCAGGTAAGTATTAGGGGGGCTGATGGGGGCTGCTGCACACAGAAGGCCTTTTATCTTAATGAAAAGAATGTGTTGAGATAAACAACCTTCTGCCTTTAGAACCACTTTAAGGGCAGGGACTGATGTGATTGTACAATATACTGTATGTAAAGTGCTGTATAAATTGTTGGCAATATCTAAATACCTGGAATAAGTAAATACACTATTAGGCTCTATGCACACTATCATTTTTTCTAAGCTAAAAAAATGCTGGAAAAAGTGCTGACTAAAAAATGCTAGTAGTAAATTTTTGTGGTAGCATTTTAGCAGCATTTTAGGAGTGTTTAGGAGTGTTAGCATTTTTGCAATATATGGGAAATAAAGCTAAAACAAGGCTATTAGTAGCATTTAGGAGTGTTTAGCAGCTTGATGAGCATTTCTGCTGCTCCAAGAAATTCTACAAAAACATTTTTTTTCTGCCCCTAGATGCTGAAGCTCAAAAAACGCTAATAGCCTAAAGTAGTGTGCATGGACACATAGGATAACACTATTTAGCTTTAGAAGCAGAACAAAAATGCTAATAGCTTCTAGGAGCATAAAAAAAACACGAGTGTGCATGGAGCTTTAGTGCTGGGCCTAGCATTTTCATAAGTGAATAATAGCAGTTGGTCAGGAAAATCTATTTCAGTTTACCACCAAAATCAATTGTCCCATGTTTATGAAAAACTAAAGTAATAAAGACTTTAAGATCAACATCAGTCAGCACTCTCAAGCTGCAGCCTGCCATAGACTTCGACAGACTGCAGGCAATGGGGCTAGACACCAAAATGCCAAGAGGCATGCACAGCAGCTCTATTGTCCCCATGTGCAAGGGGGATAATACATATCGCTACAGTAAAATAGTGATTTCTGTTAGATTAATAAATTGCGTTCTCATGAGTAATATATCAGCTCATAAAATGGCCACCACTAAAAATCGATTGTGGACATATGCTTGGCACCAAATTTTAATAGTTAATGTTTACTTTACTTTTATTTGCTGCCTTATCTCGCCAGCTCTTGGCAAATAATGTAGCACAACTAAAATAGAGAGGGCAGGGCCTCCTGAGAAGAGTTACAAGTATACCTGAGAACTTGCTGGAATTGACCCAGAATTTTGAATAGATTGCTGGGCCATTACCAGAATCAGGTAATTTTCCAGGGACAGCCTGCAATGCTTGAAAACATTCAGCATGCATGACATCATTCTTGCTTTGCACTAATTGGGGTTGATTTACTAAAATCCGAGAGTGCAAAATCTGGTGCAGTCTGAATAGAAAACAATCAGCTTCCATTTTTTTTTTTTTTTAGCTCAATGCCTAACTGAACAAGCTTGTAGGCAGGGTGCAGTCTACCTTATTAACTGCAGCAGCATTGCAGGGGGGGAGGAAGTCAAGAGGAACATGGTTCCTCTATGGTTTCCGGGGTTGGAAGTTATCCAATTGGATGCTGCCACCCCATGTGACTTTAGCAACCATCTTAGGTCAGTCAGAGCCTATTTAAGGCTCTGGCTCCCAGGCTTGGTGCACATTTTGCATGGGGGTAGTGTAGGGACAGTTCACCCATCTAAGGGACAGGCACCAGAGATCAGGGAGAGGTTCCAGATGAGTAGGGAAAGGATAGGGATAGGCCATCCCTCTGGAGACCTCCCCATTTGGGCTTGGACTGGCCAAGCCGCATTCTGTCCCTCAAGACAGATGCTGTTGGCACATCTGAGACCTGCTCTGCTACACATTGCTGACATTACCGTGAGTTTTCCCGGTCGGGCACCTTCTGCATTAATACAAGGGGGGAAAGATATGTGGAGAAGGTGAGTGTTGGCCAGGCCAGGTTTACTCCTGTGTAGTGGGTGGGTATAAAGTCCTCAACAGTTGGGTTATAGGTTTGTACAGAGGCTTGGACATCTGATTTCACTGCCAAAATTGCCTGTTTGTTGCATATTGTCACCATTGCATTTGGACCTATCTTTTAAGCTCCTCCCACTTCTAAGTGCAATTTGGCCAAAGCCAGCATTTGGCATAGCTCACTATCGTGTACCATTATTAGCCCCACGCAGCACTCGGTTCCCATTTTCAGGAATTTCGATTTTCACAAGTTTGTAGGTATGGTTACAAGACTTTGTGACGCTCTCATAATATGCAGTCATTATAGATAGGCTCGGGCGTGTTCGAAGATTCTACATGCCTGATCCCACCAGGAAGCCAACACTGCATACAGCTAATCACAGGCAGTGAGACATTTCCCGGTCCACAGCTACACAAATGGGGAAATATCTCACTGCAGTGTTGGCTTTCCTGGCGGGATCAGGCACGTAGGGTTTCGAACACGCCCAAACCCATCTTTAGAAGTCATATCTTGATCAGGGAGCTGTACACTGCAATGACAGATATAAGGCATAAAATTAACAATTACGGTGTTATTTTTTTTATTATATTTATATAACATTGTTATCTGACAAACAAATGGAGGCTTTATCATATTAATAGGTATATGTTTTCATGGACAAAACCAGATACTACCTAACTGCACATACAGTATCTCACAAAAGTGAGTACATTCCTCACATTTTTGTAAATATTTTATTGTATAATGTGACATGTGACAACACTGAAGAAATTACACTTTGCTACAATGTAAAGTAGTGAGTATGAAGCTTGTATAACAGTGTAAATTTGCTGTCCCCTCAAAATAACTCAACACACAGCCATTAATGTCTAACCGCTGGCAACAAAAGTGAATACACCTCTATATGAAAAGGTCCAAATTGGACCCAAAGTTTCAACATTTTGTATGGCCACCATTATTTTCCAGCATGGTTTTAACCCTCTTGGACATGGAGTTCACCAGAGCTTCACAAGTTTCCACTGGAGTCCTCTTCCACTCCACATCACAGAGCTGGTGGATGTTAGAGATCTTGGGCTTCTCCACCTTCCGTTTGAGGATGCCCCACAGATGCTCAATAGGGTTTAGGTCTGGAGACATGCTTGGCCAGTCCATCACCTTTACCCTCAGCTTCTTTAGCAAGACAGTGGTCATCTTGGAGGTGTGTTTGGGGTCGTTATCATGTTGGAATACTGCCCTGCTGCCCAGTCTCCGAAGGGAGGGGATCATGCTCTGCTTCAGTATGTCACAGTACATGTTGGCATTCGTGGTTCCCTCAATGAACTGTAGCTCCCCAGTGCCGGCAGCACCCATACAGCCTAGGACCATAATATTCCCACCACCATGCTTGACTGTAGGCAAAACACACTTTGTACTCCTCACCTGGTTGCCGCCACACATGCTTGACACCGTCTGAACCAAATAAGTTTATCTTGGTCTCATCAGACCACAGGACATGGTTCCAGTAATCCGTGTCCTTAATCTGTTTGTCTTCGGGCTTTCTTGTGCATCAAATTTAGAAGAGGCTTCCTTCTGGGACAACAGCCATACAGGCCAATTTGTTGCAGTGACAGGCTGACCCCCCACCCCTTCAACCACTGCAGCAATGCTGGCAGCACTTATATATCTATTTCCCAAAGACATCCTCTGGATATGATGCTAAGCATATGTACTCAACCTCTTTGGTCGACCGCGGCGAGGCCTATTCTGAATGGAACCCATCCTGTTAAACCAATGTATGGTCTTGGCCACCATGCTGCAGCTCAGTTTCAGGGTCTTGGCAATCTTCTTATAGCCTAGGCCATCTTTATGTAGAGCAACAATTCTTTTTTTTCCCATGGGGTATCATTTTTAACTTTCAGTGAGAGTGAGCACGATAACACCAAACTTAACACACCTGCTCCCCATTCATACCTGAGACCTTGAAACACTAACAAGTCACATGGCACCAGGGAGGAAAAATGGCTAATTGGGCCCAATTTGGACATTTTCACTTAGGGGTGTACTCACTTTTGTTGCCAGCGGTTTAGACATTAATGGCTGTGTGTTGAGTTACACTCACTACTTTACATTGTAGCAAAGTATCATTTCTTCAGTGTTGTCATATGAAAAGATATAATAAAATATTTACAAAAATTTGAGGAGTGTACTCACTTTTGTGAGATACTGTATATGAGACAGCAGTAATACATGGGTGTAGACTAATAAATCTAGGCATGGTTCAATAGGCTCAAAATGTTGCATAATTATAGCAAATATTGAGTATAAATGGGGCATGGCCATTTTTTTTAGCAATGGGACGCCATTTACATCTGACGTTTAATGTTGCAATGTTAAAAAAGCTGGTTTAACATTAAGGACTGTGGAAATGTTACCTACATCTTATCAAGACTGCAGACACCCTACAGGTGGCTGCCAAAGACATCTGAATTGCTACTGTTTGACTGCCAAAAAGCATCTGCCGGTATGCCATGGGGGAGGTTGTCAGTATTTTATTGTTTCGTGGTGTCCTGGGATGCAAGCAGTAAGAGCATAAGCTAGAATTTCAATGTGCAACAGCATGCATCTTCAGGCAGTGCTGAAAGGAAGGAGGTCTACTTCTATGTTATATGGATACTCTACTCGTACACAGGAATAAGCCCAATATATCCACCTTTGCAGACCAATCTGCCTCTGTACATCTGTGAGCCATCTCTAATCACAGCATATCACTTTTTCCATCAATCACCTCCATTATCCAGTAATAATCATTTTGTAACTTTTAGAATTAGGGCACAGAAAAGAATGAACTGTAGTTTCAAAATTATAGTTTTTAAATCATGAAGGTCATAATTATTTGCCATATTGTGTTGTGAAAATACAATGCATTACTTCCTTGTTTTAAAGTTAGATCCCAGGATGAATGATGGTGGAATCTTAAATGTCACATGGAGCATCTAATTATAGAAAGTCAGGAGTTTGTCAATACTTATTAGTTATAATTATAATGATTTGATAATTATTTGATGTTTATCACTGACTAATAAAATAACTTGATTACCTGGTTGCATTGAAGTGCTGATGACCACTAGACTGGTCATAATGAGAGTCTAGCATATATAGGGATCCAATGTAATTGTACAGTGTACGTGTTATTGTAAAGTGCATTGGAACTGGTGATTTCTTGTGCTCTTATCTCTGAATTATCAGATATTGGGTATGAGGATGGTACTCTGAGAGACGGAGGAATATCGGCTAAAAGAAGTGAAGGTGATTAGAGTAATAAGAGAGGGTGTTTTTGGGACTTGAGTGAGGCACAAGACACGTGGTAGGAGAAATTAAGTAAATTGTTTAATTGACATAAAAACAAAGCATACTTCATAGCATGTGATACACAATTGAACATAAGTATTTTCATCAATAGACAAGACGAAGACATGCAAAAGGAGAATTCATTCACAGCTGTACTCATAAGTTTACATACCGTGGCAGAATTTATGATTTCTTGGCCATTTTTCAGAGAATATGAATGATAACACAAAAACTTTTCTTTCACTCATGGTTAGTGTTTGGCTGAAGCCATTTATTAGCAATCAACTGTTTACTCTTTTTAAATCATAATGGCAACAGAAACTACCCAAATGACCCTGATCAAAAGTTTACATACCCCAGTTATTAATACAGTGTATTGCCCCCTTTAACATCAATGACAGCTTAAAGTCTTTTGTGGTATTTGTGGATGAGGCTCTTTATCTTCTCAGATGGTAAAGCTGCCCATTCCTCTTGGCAAAAAGCCTCCAGTTCCTGTAAATTCTTGGTCTGTCTTGCATGAACTGCACGTTTGAGATCTCCCCAGAGTGGCTCAATGATATTGAGGTCAGGAGACTGAGATGGTCACTCCAGAACCTTCACTTTATTCTGCTGTAGCCAATAAGAGGTCGACTTGGCCTTTTGTTTTGGATCATTGTCATGTTGGAATGTCCAAGTACGTCCCATGTGCAGCTTCTTGGCTGATGAATGCAAATGTTCCTCCAGTATTTTTTGTTAACATACTGCATTCATCTTGCCAACAATTTCCTGTGCCTTTGCAGCTCACACATATCCTCAAAACATCAACAATCCACTTCTGTACCTTTCATCATAGGCCTTGTTGACTCCTCTCCAAATGTAGCGTTTATTGTTGTGGCCAAAAAGCTTCATTTTGGTCTCATCACTCCAAATTACTTTGTGCCAGAAGGTTTGAAGCTTGTCTCTGTGCTGTTTGACATATTGTAAGCAGGATACTTTGTGCCATTTGCATAGTAATGTTTTTTTTCTGGCAACTCAACTATGCAGCCCTTCTTTCTTCAAGTGTCGCCTTATTGTGCATCTTGAAACAGCCACGCCACATGTTTTCAGAGGAGTCCTGTATTTCACCTAAAGTTATTTGTGGGTTTTTCTTTGCATCCTGAACAATTTTTTCTGACAGTTGTGGCTGAAATTTTTAATCATAATGGCAACAGAAACTACCCAAATGACCCAGATCAAAAATTTACATACCCCAGTTCTTAATACTGTGCATTGCCCCCTTTAACAGAACCCCTAATTTTCCACTTCTTGATTAGAGTTTTAACAGTGCTAATTGACATGCTCAATTCCTTGGATATATTTTTATATCCTTTTCCTGTTTTATACAATTCAACTACCTTTTCCCATAGATCCTTTGGCAATTATTTTGCTTTCCCCATGACTCAGAATCTAGAAACATCAGTACAACACTGGATGAAAGATGTAAGGGTCTGGCCAAAATCGCCAGGGTATGTAAACTTATGATCAGGGTCATTTGGGTAGTTTCTGTTGCCATTATGATTTAAAAAGAGTAAACACAGTTGATTGATAATAAATTGCTTCAGCCAAACACCAACCATTAGTGAAAGAAATGGCCAAGAAATCATAAATTTGGTCAGGGTATGTAAACTTATGAGCCCGACTGTATGTATACATGCACACATCTGAAATTGCATTATATCTCGTAAGAGTAACCGGTATAAAAAGCCAAATGCTTATTTTAGTAATGAATAAAAATGGGTATAGGATACAGATTAATCATGGTTGAGGTCTAGCTATGTGTTGAGAACATGATGACATTGAATAGGCTCAGCACGTTTTGTGGCCAATTGCCATCCATCAGGAGCAAACACATAGCATATCTGACAAAAATGAAAAAAGGTACCAAATAGGATCTAATGTTTTCCCCAGATGGTAAGAAAAAAAGGTTGGGGCAAGGGCAAAAAAGAAGGGATCTGCGAAGCAAGTCTATCCCGGGAGCTGAGGGAATGAACCAAAGGAAAACGTGAGCGTACCAACACACCCCAGAAGCTCTAAGCATAATAGGTAATGGTGCAAAAAATATTTCTGTAGAGTAAATAATATATGACCAATATGTGTGAATAGCATCAGTATATACTGTATATATTCATGGACTATAAACCAACACTCATTATTGCCTGAAAAGGTGAAAAGCGTGGTTAATACAGAGTGAAAGGAATCATATACCACATAAAGAGAAAATAAAATTAAAAAAGTAAAAAATAGTATGACGATCATGAAATTCCTCAAAAAGGGAAGGGTGAGAAAAAATATTTCAGAGGCTACCCTTCTTTTTCCCCTTGCCCCAACCTTTTTGCCCCAACCTTTTTTTTTCTTACCATCTGGGGAAAACATAGATCCTATTTGGTAGCTTTTTTCATTTATTTTCAGATATGCTATGCATTTTCTCCTGATGAGTGGCGATTGGCAACGAAATGCGTTAAGCCTATTCAATGCCCTCATATTCTCAACGCATAGCTTGACCTTAACTGTGATTCATCTGCATCCTATGCCCATTTTTATTTATTACTAAAAAAATAATTTGGCTTTTATACCAGTTAAATATAATTTAATTCTCAGAAAGGTACTTTAACATAGGGTGACACTATGAAAGTACTAATAGTAGGGTGCCATCGTCCAGGAAACTGTTTAATTAACAGTTTAATTAAAAATTGGTATACTACAAAAAATGTACTTTATGGGCACCCAAGTAAAAGAACTAAAATAGTAATATTTTTCTTATTTTATTAAAAATAGATATAAAAAAAGAACTGAGGTACAGTTATTACAATAACATATAAAGTACTACTTGAGTGCCCATAAAGTCCATTTTTTGTAGTATACCAATTTTTTATTACATTTTTTTACCAGTTACTCTCATGAGATATTGTGCAATTTCAGATGCATGCATATATACATATATGAATTCTCCTGTTTGCTTGTCATCATTTCGTATATTGATTAACCATTTACCCATTGGGCACTTAAACCCCCTTCCTAACCAGTCCAACTTTCAGCTTTCGTTGCTCTAAAATTTTGAATGACAAATACTCAGACATACAACACTGTACCCAAATTACATTTTTGTCCTTTTTTTCACACAAATAGAGATTTCTTTTGGTGGTATTTAATCCCCTCAGGGATTTTTATTTCTTACGCTATAAATGAACAAAGACCAAAAGTTTGGTAAAAAATGCATTTTCTTTGTTTCTGTTATAACATTTTTAAATTAGCAATTCTTCTTCATACATTTTGTCCAAAATATATACTGCTACATATCTTTGGTGAAAATAACCCAAATCAGTGTAAATTATTTGGTCCTTTTGAAGGTTATAGAGTCTACCAGCTCTGATGCCAAACATCGAAAATTGATTACACCTAATAACACCTGATTTACTGAAGGCCTATCTCATTTCTTGAGACACTAACAAGCCAGGAAAGTACAAATACCTCCCCCCCATGACCCCTTTTTGGAAAGCAGACATCCCAATGTATTTAGTAAGAGGCATGGTTAGTTTTTTGAAGTTGTAATTTTTTCCCACAATTCTTCGCCACATTAAGATGTTTTCTTTTTTTCCCACAAAATTGTCATAGTAACAAGTTATTTCTCTCACATTGCATGTGCACACCACAAATTACAACCCAAAATACATTCTGTTACTCCTCCTGAGTATGGCAATACCACATGTGTGAGACTTTTACACAGCATGGCCACATACACAGGCCCAAAATCCAAGTAGCACCTCCAGGCGTTCTAAGAGCAAAATTACACATATAATTTTATGATGATCTATCTCACTTTTGAAGGCCCTTGAGCACCAGGACAATGGAAACACCCACAAAATGACCCCATTTTGGAAAGCTAACACCCCAACATATAATCTATGAGGCATAATGAGTTTTTTGATGGGTTGATTTTTTCTCCAGAAGTTTTCGGAAAACATGGAAAAAAAAATGAAAACAAAACAAATTTTCCTTACACAAAGTTGTTAATTTATAAGATATTTCCAACACATAGCATATGCATAGAAAAAAATGACATCCCAAAATACATTCTGCTACCTTAGTATGGAGATACCACATGTGTGAGACTTTTACACAGCCTAAACACATATAGAGGCCCAACATCCAAGGAGCACCAACAGGTGTTCTAGGGACATAAATTACGCATCTAATTTCCGGACAACCTATCACATTTTTGAAGACCCTTCATATTTCTAACACATAACATGTACCATTAATTACACCCCAAAATACAGTCTGCTGAGCAAAGGCTAAACAAAATATTACCTGTGGTTTAGTAGTGCAGTTGTCCACAGGAGGAGAGCCCTGATCCAGGCAGCAGACAGGGACATGGTCATCGACAGTGAATGTAATTGTCCAGGCAGCAGGCAGGAATATTGTCCATAGTCAGTACAGGCAGGGATACTGTCCATATACAGTTCAGGGCCAATGCAGGTAGAGACATTGCCAGCAGTGCCAAAATATTGGTCCTGGTAGTAGGCAGGAACATGGTCCATAGGACAAGTAGCAGGCCAGGAAAGAATGGGAACAGGGGTAGAGGCTTCTCCCACCCAAATCTCTTTGAAGCCTCCAATTCTCCAGACCCTAATCCAGAAATGAGAAAACTAAAAATGTTGTTTTCTTTATCCAGAAAACACCCTGCATTTCTTCTGACATCTTTGGCCTGTTTCACGGAGGAGGAGTTTCTCAGGAAAGTGACTTTCTTGGAGTCTGCTCACTGAATCAGATCGAATATTTTGTGGTGGGTCTCCAGGGTACAATAGGGTGGTGATAATTTCTTCTTGGTATTGAAGATAGGATACGGGGCTCCCTGTAGATTTTTGTTAAATAATATAAGTGTTATACATGGCCAAACTGAAAAAATAAATATACTTTTTTTATACCAATTCCGGGATTCTCTTGTGAGAAGGTAGTATTCGATCACCTGATCATTGAAGTCAACACCCCCCATGAACAAATTTTATTCATGGACACAAGCTGGTTTCTGAATTGAGCCATTTCTTCTGGGGATTTCCACGTAGGTGTTGCCATGAATTGTAGAGCGCATGTGGACGTTTCGTCTGTCCTTCCACTTGACAGCCAATAGCTCCTCCCCTCTTTAATGCTGTCTCCCCTCTTAATAGACTTTCATTAACGAGCCTTTTTGGGAAGCCCTTCCTATTGGCTCTCACTGTACCACCTGCTGGAGTGTCCTTCCGGTAAAGGCTGTGAAAGAGGGGCAAAATTTAATAGAAATTGTCCACATAAAGATGGTAACCCTTTCCAAGGAGTGGATAGACAAGCTCCCAAACAACTTTTCCATTGGCTCCAATGTACTCAGGGCATTCAGGGGGGTGCAGCTGGATGTCCTTCCCTTCATACACCAGCAAGGCATAGATATACCCATTTCTCAGTCACAAAGCTTGTACAGCTTAACCCCATATTTTGAAATAAGAGAGAGGGTGAGAGAAGTAGAGGGAGAGCGAGAGTTAGAGAGACAAAAAGGTAAGTAAAGAAAGAGAGATGTGGAGAGGAAGAGAGAAAAAGAGAGGTGAAGAGAGAGGGGTAGAGAGTAAAGGACGGGTGAGGAAAAAAAGAGAGAGATGCAGAGAGGTATAGAGAGAGAAGGGGTGAAGGAGGGCAAAGAGATTGAGAGATGCAGAGAGGCAGCAAAAGCTGTAGAGAATGAAAGAGCGAACCATGTCAAACAGCCTTGTTCCTTTTCCTGGTATGGCCTCCCATGGCTTTACAGGGGTGCACCATTTTTTAACTGTGTGCTCGTTTCCATCATGGGAGACCTTTAGAAGATGCACGAGATCCCCAGGCAGAAGCGCTTTCATTATTTCCAATTGCGCATTTGGATTTTGTCTATTCGTCAAACTTCCACCTTTCCTTTGCACAAGATGTTTTATCTCATCGTTTAACGCCTCTTTTAATGGTAGGCCCTCTCTATCGACCTCTAAGTGCAGCGAGTATTTAAAGTGGATTTATTACAAATGAATTAAAAACACTCACAATTGAATTGTAGGGTTCAAGCGTATAAAAAGTACTAGGTACATCCGTGTTTCCCAGGGAAAATATAGGATAGGTGATATTTTCCCTTAACCAATATGGCTACAGACATAGCCTGATGAAGGAGCACACATGCTCTAAGGCGCTGCTCATCTGACCCCGTTCCCCGAAAGTGATCCCATCACAACATAGCGGAGCATCATTGAGCATCCACTGTCTGCGTTCCAGCCACCCGGACACGCTGGGCACCCACAGCACCACCGGAGAAGGAACGGACAAAGGTACTGGAGCTTTTCTAATCTGCTCAGGAGACCCACTTCACCCGGGAGACACAGATGTACCTAACACTTTTTATATGCTTGAACCCTACAACTCAATTGTGAGTATTTTTAATTCATTTGTAAGAAATCCATTTTAAATACACGCTGCACTTAGAGGGCGCCGTCTCTCCTTTTCTTTTATTTTGATTCCAGAGCTTCCTTCTTGCTTTTAAGGACTGGCAGCCTATTAGTGCCCAGCACTCTAATGACTACTATATGGACTAATGTTCCTAATGTATTGCTAAACACCAACATTTATTATCCAGTCCATTACTTATCACTATTGTTGTTCCAACCCCTCCCTGCTCTTTCCTGCTCCCCCCTTCCACTTATGTGTATTTTAGTAGTATGCAGCTATATCCAGAGTGCGCTGTATTAACCCCTTGATTGTGTTGTTGTTTGTTTACCTCTCTATCAACCCTTTCCTACTGTATGTGACACAATGGGAGCAAGATCTTGGATCTGGTATTGAGAGGTAGGAGTGGAGTAAGGCTTCAAATCCAAGATGGTGGCACAGTCTTAGGGCTTTTTGCATGTCTTCCTAAAGGGGAGATTTTACAGGTAAATATGTATATAATATATTAAATGCATGAGAAGATTATCGTTACAATGAATGTTCTGGTGACAAGATCTCTTTAATATACAAGAAATGGCGTTAGTAATCTAACCTGTTTCTGCATGAGTAAACATGAGTAAATGTAAACTCATGTGAATATCCTTAGGGTTTGGAATTTGATTTATAGTGTGAGTGTTTCTTTTCAGCCAAGCAACAATGCAACAGAAGGACAGGCCGTCACGGTGGAGATCATCTTAACACTGCAACTTCTGCTTTGCATTTATGCCTCTACAGACAACAGGCGGGATGACAATGTAGGATCACCTGCGCTCTCCATCGGACTCTCAGTTGTGCTGGGTCACCTGGTTGGGGTAAATACTTATATTTATTACTTCTTGATAATAACTCCAGATTGTCCAGTCTGTAATTTAAACTAGTACCGAACTGAAAAAGATTGCTATATTTTAGGGATCATTTCAAAATATTAATTGCACCTAAACAGTAACCATAAAAGTGTACTTTTGTCTAGAATTCCTCCTAAAAAATAGTATTGCACTTCAGAGTATGTAAGCTTGCCCAATCACTCCTGTACCTACATGTGATCAGGATGCAGCATGGTGTGCCGGTGAACAGAGATCACACAAAGGCCAAAGTAGATGATAGAAGTGTATTTACGGGAAGTCCCAACAAGGTACAACCAGGTGTGGAGGGTCAGCACAGCCATCCGGAGCCAATTACAGAATCTGCATAGATTAGCTTTCACTTAGGAGGATACCGACAGCTTTTGCAATGAGGAGCGGGAATGTGGCCTGGCTGGTCTATACCGAACTGCTAGGTTACTCCAAGCAACCACTACTGTGTGCTCACTATTGTCCTTGCTGGAGGCTCTGACATGAAAGTCCTGCCTCTGCCAAGATGGCCACCTCCTCACAGAAACAGTGCAGAATAAGGCATGGTAAGTCAGCAATTGGGAAAAGATCAGCTGCAGGGAGACCACAGGCATCTCCGGTGACTAGTCCTTTGTCCTTTGCCTGCATTTTTTGGGCACAGCAGTTAGGTACTTCTCTTATCAATTTAGGATTGAGTTCTCTACAGTAATAGCTTTAATACAATAGGATGATTTGGCCAGGCCCTGTGCAGAACCCGGTTCAGAGGAGCATTGAATTTATACATCAGGTCAGCAGTAGTTTCAACCCTCCCACATACAGCATACAGGGCGTCTATGTAGTCCATGGCAACACAAGTTTTCTTGCCCATCCTCAGATTACAGATAACATCAGCGCTGGGCCACGAAGGCTCTCACTAAGCTGTTGTCGTTTCACAGCCTCTGGAACACTCCACTCTTCCATGGCATGCAGAGCCTGACTCATCCATGTCTCAAACTTGTCTTCTCCCACAGGGGTCGGCAAGTGCCCCAAGAAAAACCTGATTCTTCAATAGCTCTGATTGGCATTTCCAGATCCATTCTTCACCAAGCTATCAACCAATCGGCTCATATGCATGTAGAAAGAGAGGGGAGGAGCACTGGTACAGGACCCTTGTCCTGAGTTCTGGTTGAGGGCTGCTTCTCAGTCTTTTCCTCCCTTATCTTGAGTGGGAACACTCTAGCAGTCACTCCTTCAGCCAGACGTACCTCTTCCTCCTGAAAGCACACAGGCATCTCTTCCTGCCATTCTATCAGTACCCTGACTTGATCCAACTCCTCTGTGGCTTCTGTTTCCACAATGTAGGCCCGGTGTCTTGGTGTTAGGGCTCCCAGCTACCTTCTGATCTCTCTCTCGATATGCTAATTTCTCAAAATCTCCAGAACAATGCTTTTCTCTGTTAGAGCTCCATGACTTCTGCCCCAAGCAACCGTGGCCATTGAGATGGCCTCCCACGCAGATTGTGGCTCTGGTCTAGGTCCGCTAGGGCCAGCTGCAGATAGCATACTGGACGAGCCCCCAAATGTAGCATGACCCCCTAAGGGGCTGCTTGGAATTACCTGGTCATCTGCACTGCCATGACCTGGGGAACATTCCAATCCACCTGACACTCAGGGTTCTGACATCCTTGTACCCCTGTAAAGTAATAAATCATACAACCCTGTGTATTTGTGTTCTGATAATATTTACTTGAATCAATTAAAGGGATTTTGTCACAAATGGAGTAAATAGACCTGCTGAGTTTTAGGCAACAGTGCCAAATTCCTCCGAATGACACAATGCAAGATATTAATAAATAAACAGTATGTTATACACACTTCCTTAAAGAAATAATGCCATCCTCTAAAGGGATGAAAACAGTTAACAGATTATACTAACAGACTGTAGGAGATGGAACCTGGCCAGCCCATACCTGTTACCCTAGGGAAAGATCAGTCCTTGTATCTAATAGCCCATGTATCAGTAATAGCACTAATGTCCCCGTTGGAGAGCTGATGGTCTTCCCCGGTAGTTAAGAATTCATTAACTGCAATCCAATTAGGTGTAGTGGGAAGGGTTATTGTAGTGAAGAAGGCTAAAGATGTCTAAGCACAGTGTTGAAATAGGTTCAGCAAGTATTCCTAGGGTAGAGATGTCTGTGCAAAGTGTGCCAGTGAAACCATGACAAAGGGTAGGTAAAGGTTGGGCAATTATCCTCTCACCAATAACCAGACTGATGGATAGTCTTCTGGACAGTGACTCATGTAGCAACACTCGTGCAGCAGATCCGCTGTCTCGATCTCCCCATGTGAAGCTTGTTACACCAACTCGCAGGCGACCAAAGTGGTACTGGATGGATGTCCAATGACAAACGGCACAGCTAGGCCCCTCTGGTATGGGTTGGAAGGTGGTACACCGCGTGGTAGGCCGCAACCCCTCTCTCCATGCACAGAGAGGTCCGTCTCGCATCAGGCCTAGAAGGAAGAGAGCTCCCTGCCGGCTTTTACTTCTTTTATAGCTACTCTCAGCAATCTCCTTGGTGGTAGCAAAGATCCCTGGGATATGTAGTCCAGGCACATAATTATGCAAAGCAATTGTCAGTCTGAGGAACTACTCATCCCACAATCCCTTTTGTTTGGCTCACAAATATGATGTCATTTGATAACACTGAGCACTAGAGGGACATGAAATGAATAGGAATACTGGAGGATCACTGTACTTTACGGTGGTAGTCCATATTGCTACATCTATCTCTACCTGGAGTTGGACATTAAATAGTTTCTAAATTCTGGAAGCTGTGCCCAAAAAATACAGGCAAAGGACAAGGGACTAGTCACCTGAGTTGCCCGTGGTCTCCCTGCAGCTGATGTTTTCCCAATTGCTAACTTACCATGCCTTATTCTGCACTGTTTCTGTGTGGAGGTGGCCATCTTGGCAGAGGCAGGACTTTCACTATTCATGTTATTATTGAAGATTTGTGAAGAACTTCTCTCAGATTGCCTGGCCGTTGAATGAGCTGTTACAGAAGTAAACGGAAAGAGAACAGCAGAAAACTCAGGTCCCAGGAAGCCTCATGAATTAATCCAGGAACAATGGACAGTGAAGCGTGAAACAAGTTTCAAACGGCTGAAGGAGAGACTGGTTGAAGCACCGGTGTTGGCCTATGCTGATCCAGCAAAACCATATGAATTACATGTGGATGCCAGCAGAGATGGCATTGGGCAGAGTGTTGTACCAAGAGTCGGAAGGGAAACTTGGCCCAGTTGCCTATGTGAGTCACAGCCTCACACCCCCTGAGAAGAACTCTCCAGTGCATAAGTTGGAGTTCTTGGCTCTCAAGTGGGCCATGGTAGATAAGCTAAGTGACTATCTGTACTAGGCTACCTTTGTGGTAAAGACTGACAACAACCCCTTGACTTATTTACTAATCCACTACAAAGTTGGATGCCACTGGACATGGATGGTTGGCAACCCTGTGCGAGTTTCAGTTCAGACTGAAATATCGACCGGGAGTGGGAAACAGAGATGCTGGTGCTCTTTCCCAGAGACCTCACTCCATCCAGGCTGTCCGGAAAAGAGTTGGGTTAATTTGCCTCTCGAAGGAGTACAGGCTGTGTGTCAGGGAGTAGAGTATAAGTACAGAGGAGCCATAGGGGCCGAAGCTTTGGAGGTCACCCCTGTGGGAGTACCAAAGTACTACTGTAATTTGACCCAAGTACGCAACCAAGAACTGCCTCAGCTGACTAAAGAGGACATGAGACCGGATCAGCGGGAAGATCCATTAGGAAGTCTGATAAGAGAATCGTTGTCCACCCAAGACCATCGAATATTGGTGAATAGCCCCATCGAGGGGGCCAAGGTGATGCAAAGAGAATGGGAGCAAATGAAGCCAGAAGAGGGGATCATATATTGTAGAGGTCCCTCTGAAGAAGCAGAAGGTGTGAGCCAGCTATTCCTCCATGCAAAAACATTGTCTACCTGTGCTAACCACCCTCCATGATGATCATGGTCACTTAGGCCCAGATAGAACTTTCAAGCTGGTCAGGGATCGATTTTACTGACCATCCATGAGAATGTAGGTGGAAAGTTACTGCCGCTCTTGTGTCAGGTGCATCCGGAGAAAAACTTTACCAGGCAGGGCAGCCCCAATGGGCCATCTACAAGTCAAGGACCAATGTAATTGGTGTGCATTGATTTCTTGTGCCTGGAACCTGATCTGAGTGGAACGAGTAATCTCCTGGTTGTGACAGATCATTTCACTCGATAGGCTCAAGCTTTCCCCACTAGGGACCAGCAAGCTAGTACAGTAGCCAAGACTCTAATGGAGAAGTTCTTTGTTCATTATGGGTTAGCTCAGCACCAACATTCGGATCAAGGTCGGGACTTTGAGAGCAAACTGATCAGAAGACTATGTAAACTCTTGAACATAAAGAAATCCAGAACTACTCCTTAGCATCCCCAAGGGGATCCACAACCCGAGCGCTTCAACCATACTCTGTTGAACATGCTGGGAACCCTTCCATCAAAGAAGAAACAGCATTAGGGGATCATATCACTGCAGTAGTTCATGCCTACAATAGCACCTCAAATGACTCTATTGGATACTCTCCTTACAGACTAATGTTCGGGAGAGAAGCTCACCTACCTGTGGATCTGGTTTTCGGAACATCACTAAATCACACCTCCCAAGCTTCTTATAGGGGATATAGCGACAGAATTTAAAAGTGGCTTATGAAAAAGCCAAGGAGGCGTCTACCATCAGAGAACAAAGGAACAAGAAAAACTTTGATCTTAGAGTGAGGGTTCAGGATTTGCAACCTGGGCATCGGGTGTTGTGCAATCTAGGGGTGCCAGGAAAACATAAGGTGGCTAATCGATGGAGTTCCCAACCCTACATTGTTTGTCATTGATTACCTGGGTTCCCTGTGTATCAGATCTGGCCTGAAGGGAAGACTGGCCCTCTCAAGACTTGGCATCAAAACCATTTGCTGCCCATATCAGAGGCTGTTTGAGTACCCTCAATCCGTTGCTTAGAGACATATCAGTCTCCAATGTTGAGGCCTAGGGCCGGAAAACTTGTCTGCCCACACTCCCTGAGGAGGAAAGTGAGGATGAAGAATTAACTCTCGATTGGTTATGGGTTCCCCTTTGGAAGATAATTCCATCGTCTCTGATACGGAGGAAGAAGACCGTCAAAGGACAGATTCCCCTTTGCATGACACTGGGACATTAGATTCTCAATTACCAAAGAGAGATGAAGAGGCCAAGCTGTAACCCAGTGAAGTGTCTAGTGTGGCTGAAGCCCTCATTCCTCCTACTAGCATTGCATGGAGAAAGACAGTCCCTGAACAAGGGGTTAGAACCTGAAGTAAAACCTGAGCCCGAAGTAGAACCTGAACCAGAAGCTGGATGCAGTTTTTGGGAAACAGAAGCTGGATGCAGTTTTCTGGAAACAGAACCAGAATCACTGGAAAAAAGGTTGAGGCAAAGGATATGCCCTCCAAAAAGACTGACCTATGATACCCTTGGAGAAAATTCTGACAAACTTTTACCCACTGCTTAATGTTTCAGTCAAAAACACTTGCCTCCTTTACAGAAACTTTAGTAAGGGGTGACCTTGATCCACCTCTGACACTACTGGGCGGGTTACTAATTTGTTATTGGCCTGTCACAAAATTAATAAGATTTCTCCTGATGATGTATATGATTTGCTCTTAGAAGATCCTTTGATAGGTCAGTTATTAGCTGTTGTAACCTCTAGTTTGTTAGATGATTAATTATTCAGTTGTCATGTTGCAGTAAAGTGATCCCACAGGTTGTGGTTTGTCTTTAGGGACCAAAGACTTTCAAATGGGGGGAGGATGTAGCATAATGGACTACCACCGTAAAGTACAGTGATCCTCCAGTATTCCCATTCATTGCATGTCCCTCTAGTGCTCAGTGTTATCAACTGACATCATATTTGTGAGCCAAACAAAAGGGATTGGGATGAGTAGTCCCTCAGACTAACAATTGCTTTGAATAATTATGAGCCTGGACTACGTATCCCAGGGATCTTTGCTACCTTCAAGGAGATTGCTGGGAGTAGCTATAAAAGGAGCAAAAGCCTGCACAGAGCTCTCTTCCTCCTGGGCCTGATGTGAGACGAACCTCTCCATGCATTGAGAGAGGAGTCGCAGCCTACCACGCGGTGTACCACCTTCCAACCCATACCAGAATGGCCTAGCTCTGCCGTTTGTCAACGGAACGTCCATCCAGCACCACTTCTGTCCCCAGCCAGTCAGTGTATCAAGCTTTACATTGAAAGATCAAGACAGGGGATCTGTCGCTACACAAGTCATTCTCCGGAAGACTTCCTATTTGTCTGGTCATTGGAGTGAGGGCAATCGCCCAACCTTTACCCCCCTTTGTCACGGTTTCACTGGGAAACGTTGCACAGACATCTCTGCCCTAGGAATTCTTTGCTGAATTTATTTCAACACTGTGCTTAGACATCTTTAGCCTTCCTCACTATAAGAAACCTATTGCTTGCCACTACAGCTAATCAGATTACAGTTAATGAGCTCCTACGTACCAGTGAAGACTATCAGATCTGCAACAGGGACATAAGTGCTATTACTGATACAAGGGCCATTATACTAGTACTTAAAGAACTGATCTTTTCCTAGGATAACAGGTATAGGCTGGTCAGGTTCCATCTCCTACAGTGTGTAATTATCTTTTTAAGTGTGTATAACATACTGTTTATTTGTTAATATCTTGCATTGTGTCATTCAGGGGAATTCCTTTGCTGAGTTGGTGCTGTTGCTTAAAACTTAACAGATCTATTACCTCCCTTTGTGATAACATCCCTTTAATTGGTTCAAGTAAATATTATCAGAACATAAATACACAGCATTGTCTGATTTATTACTTTACAGTGGTACAAGGATGTCGGGACCCAGAGTGTCAGGTGGTTTGGAATGTTCACCAGGTCATGGCAGTGCAGATGAGCAGGTAATTCCAAGCCCCTTAGGGTGTCGTGCTACATAAAAAAACAGCATTAATGATGCACTTAGATCCTAAGCCCTTGTACACACGATCGGAGATTCCGACGGAATGTGTCCGATCGGAGAGTTTGGTCGGATATTCCGACTGTGTGTGGTCTGCATCGGACTGTTTCCGTCGGAATATCCGTCGGACCAAATTTTCCAACTTGCCGGAAATATTTTCCGACAAAATGCTCCGATCGGACATACTCCGATCATGTGTAGAGAATTCCGATCGGACAAAGTGCCACGCATGCTCAGATCAAATTCCTACATCAAAGCTATTGGCTACTAGCCTGAACATAGTCCCGTTGTAACGAAATAACGTCATCACGTTAAGTACGATCGGATTTTCCGTCAACTTAGTCCGACCGTGTGTATGCAACAGTTTCGGACAAGATCCGACGGACAGAATCCGACGGATTTGGTTGTCGGAATCTCCGACCGTGTGTACAAGGGCTAAGTCTTCTAGCATCCTCACTACAGAGTTGGAGGGTCCTTCTTTCACTGTCACTGTCTGGATAACGTGGACACTTCCTATTGGCTTTATCAGTAGCAGTTTCTACTTAGGATGCAGAGGGCTGAAACAGCATGAAGATGTCACAAACAAATGATGAGTCACTGTAGGCACAAACTGCAACTCTGGATCACTGGTCATCACTCACAGAAGCGGTGCAAGCAAGGGACACAGATGGGGGTATCATGTGAGTAAGAAAAAGGCTTCAGAAGGTTGGAGGAGGGAGCTATGCTTGGAGATTGGCTTTAACTTTATTTAGTTATTTATTTTAAAAGCAGCTTAGGTACCTGATGTTATCATGATACCCACCTTTTGTAATTTCCTCTGCAGTAGAACGTAGGTGACAGAAGGAACCATATATGTTTTTCACTTGTGTATTAGTTGTTTGCCTGGAGTAGGGTTTTAAACATAAAAAGGATCTCTGGGTAGAACAATAAACTATTGTACTGTACACAGTATCAGGTTATATGCCCACACTCTCTTTGTGTGAGCTTTACTGAAAGTTATTTAAAAAGCAACTCTCTATAGATGAGTTTAACCCTTAATTGCACTATCTACAATGGCTAGTAAGCCTATAACTAAACTAGAGCATTATCAACATTATCTAAACCTCATTTTCTTTCCTCCTAGTACAATACATTCAAAAACCAGGATGAATAACTTTTCACTTACTACATTTAGCACTTTGCCTTATATTCTCGCTTGTTCTTTTTTTTATAACTATCCCCAAAAGAATTTCTAATAAATTCCACTCACTACAAGATAACCTCTTTTGGGCAATCTGCCATACCGTTATCTGAACTTGGACAAAATTAAATTCATTGCTGAACTCTTACCACAATTCCTGAAATATTGGAATTGTGTAATATACTTTATCGTGTTCATGCTTTCTCATATCTATTATCTTATAACTGTGTTAAATACTAAGCAGAGATCTTAGAGCTCTGATACTAACCCCAATCACAGAATGTGTACAGGAGAGAAATAACATACAGGACATAGTTACAAAAAAAAGGTATGTATACTGCTCAAGGCGAGTGGCTCATCAGAGGCTCCGCTGCAAGATTCCCAGGTGTTGGTCTGCCTCGATAAACTTAAAAAATAATTTAGAATAGAACTGAATCACCAATTTATGGGCTACAGCAAATTCTTAAGAGCACCCTAGCCTGAATTATTGCGTTTCTTCAACAAAAGGCTTTACTTCCCAACCTCCATTTTGGAGCAGTCCTAGAGTGCCTTCCATCCAATCTTACCCATATAAATGAGTAGATGTCTCCCCAAAAATGGCAGACATTTCTCTCTTCCTCTGTAGTTCTGAGATTTTCCAGTGTTTTTTTCAGCAACTAGCAAACTGGAACAGGCTACTTACCACCACCTTCCAATATTTCAAGGTGGGCTCTGTTACAAAGTTGTAAAATCTCTGTGTGCATAAATGAATGCCTCCAGAGTTGGAAGTATTCATCATCTCATCCTAGGGTTGCTCTAAAGACCAAGTCCTTATTGTACTGGTCTGTCCAGTCACTATCAGGATTGGGTTGCTTGTGAATATTCTTTGTCCTGTTTACATATTTGTAGAGCTACCCCATTACGAGCCATAGGATGGATGGATCCTTCTGCCGCTCCCAGTGCTGACTCATCTAAACCTACTCATATATCTGTAGTATAAAGTGGGTTTATTTAAAGAATGACAAAAATACCTTTAGAAAAGAAGGATGAGTTCAAACAGTTTGGCAACATTATCAAAGATAAGCAGTAAATTCTGAGCCAAATACAAACATACTCAAACTAAAAGGTTACGTTTCTGGTCCTTCTAGGATTCAGTGGACCCTAACAATGCCTCTGGTCAATGGTCTTTCTACAGTATGCCGGTGTTGAAGGACCTGGATTCTTTGTAGGAGTGCTCTTTCTAGGATGCAGGGGTAACAAAGTTATTACCAAAGCCACTTTTCATCACATGTGACGATCCTTATCCGTACTTTGGAGGCCTGGTGAGAGATCATCCTACTCTCCCAGGCTCCTCTTTCTAGTCCAGAAGGAGAAAGACCCAGTCCTTTCCACTGGAATTCAAAAGTCTTACTCTTATGCCATGTACACATGACCGGTTTTCCACTGAAACTGTCTTGCGTCCACTCGATCGCACCAAAGTCCAATCGTCAAGAATGCGTTGATGTACAGCACGTATGACGGGACTAGAAAAAGGAAGTTCAATACCCAGTAGCCAATAGCTTCCGTCTCAGACTTGCTTCAGAGCATGCGTCATTTTTGGTCCGTCGGAACAGCATACAGATGAGAGGTTTTCCCGATAGGAATTGGTTCCGTCGGAAATATTTAGAACATGTTCTATTTCTAGGTCCGTCAGAATTTTCGAAAAAAAAAAAGTCAGATGAGGCATACACATGATCGGAATATACAATGAAAAGCTTCTGTCTGACTTTTTCTGTCGGACATTCTGTTTGTGTGTATGCGGCATTAAAAGCTCTGGTAAATGGCCATTATGGCTCTGCCCTATGTTGATGCAGTAGCTCCCCACAGACAGTATCTTTCTTTTCTGAAGTCAGCAGTCTCTTTCCTCCTGCAGCTCTGGGCACAATACTATGCAGTTTTCTTTTTCTCTCCCTGCCTCCTGGCACAGCTCAGTCCATCCATCACATAGTTCTCTCCAGCCCATAGTTCCATAAAAATGTGAACTCCCATCCTGCTGCGTGGCTTAAAGGGCCAACAGCTTTTCAATTACAGAGAAATCTGGCAAAATTCTTAATTGGTTAGATTTAGCCAGGGTTTGGCTAATATTGGCTGTATATTCAGGAGACACTCTGCATCATTGCTACAGTGTGACTGTTTCCCCTCTAGTGCCCAGTCTGGACTCTATGTCATCACATCTTGCAACCAGGGTGAATGAGAATTAAGACTGGAGCAAACCATCTTGGGACATGTAGTCCTGAAGATCCAAGTTCTATACTTAGACTGTTACGAACTACAAATCCCAGCTGGCTGGGGGCAGTAGAACAGAATGCTGGGAGAGGGTATAAAAAGCCTGCGTGGGGGCAGAATTGCGCTCTCAGGACCTAGATCTGCTAGCAGTGACTTTTCATTTGATTGTGCCAAGTTGCAGCCTTTACAACCGGGACAAATAGAGTCATCGCGAGCAGATCCTGAAGCATCCACTGTCAGCCACTTCTGGTCATTCAGCGGCAGCCTGAAAGCCACTCTCATCACATCTACGCCAGATCCAGTCGAGGTGTGGCACAGTGCGAGTGCCATCCCTTAAGCCAGACCTAGTGGGAGCCTGCCGCAGATCCTTCATGTCTCCTTTCATTACCACACACTGCTGGGATTGGTGAGCAGACACTTGCCCATCTTCCTAAAATAAAGAACACTACATGCAGAAACCGAAGTTTTGTTCACTGATGTAACCTGTAGGAGAACTCTGTGCTACACTTAGCCCTTTTACACACGGTCGGACATTCCGACAACCAAATCCGTCAGATTTTGTCTGACGGATTTTGTCCGAAACTGTTGCATACACACAGTCGGACAAAGTTGTCAGAAAATCCGATCGTACTTAACGTGCTGACGTTATTTCGTTAGGACGGGACTACGTTCAGCCTAGTAGCCAATAGCTTTGCTCTAGGAATTTGATCTGAGCATGCATGGCACTTTTTCCGATTGGAATTCTCTACACATGATCGGACAAAGTCCGATCGGATCATGTTAATTTTATAGCCCAGCTGGAAAACTTGGTCCGTCGGATATTCAGACGGAAACAGTCCGATGGAGCCCACACACTGTCGGATTATCCGACAACGCGGTCCTATCAGACATTGTCCATCGGAATGTCCGACCATGTGTACAAGGGCTTACTCTTTGCTGAGCAGCCACAGTGTTCACCCTGCTTGTCAGGACACCACAAGTATACTTCACACCAACTTGCTTGTCAGTACACTTCAAGCCCCAGACCACAACACTCCCACTACCATGCTTGACTGTAGGCAAGACACACTTGTCTTTATACTCCTCAGCTGGTTGCCGCCACACACGCTTGACACCATCTGAACCAAATAAGTTTATCTTGGTCTCATCAGACCACAGGGCATGGTTCTAGTAATTCATGCTTGTCTTCATCAAACTGTTTGCAGGCTTTCCTGTGCATTATCTTTAGATGAGGCTTCCTTCTGGGACAACAGCCATGCAGACCATTTGATGCAGTGTGCTGACAACTGATAAACAAAGTGGTGTGAGCACTGACAGACTCACCCCCCCACCCCCTTAAACTTCTGCAGTAATGCTGGCCACACTCATACGTCTATTTCCCAAAAGCAACCTCTGGATATGACGCTGAGCATGTGCACTCAACTTTGGTCGATCATGGCGAGGCCTGTTCTGAATGTAACCTGTCCTGTTAAACCGCTGTATGGTCTTGGCCACAGTGCTCCAGCTCAGTTTCAGGGACTTGACAATCTTCTTATAGCCTAGGCCATCTTTATGTAGAGCAACAATTCTTTTTTTCAGATCCTCAGAGTTCTTTGCCATGAATTGCCATGTTGAACATCCAGTGAGCAGTATGAAAGAGTGAGAGAGAGTGAGATTGATAACACCGAATTTACCACACTTGCTCTCCATTCACATCTGAGATCTTGTAAAACTAACGAGTTACATGACACCGGGGAAAGAAAATTGCTAATCGGGCCCAATTTGGACATTTTCCCTTAGGGGTGTACTCACTTTTGTTGCCAGCAGTTTAGACATTAATGGCTGTATATTGAGTTATTTTAAGGGGACAGCAATTATACACTGTTATACAAGCTGTACACTCACTACTTTACATTGCAGCAAAGTGTAATTTCTTCAGTGTTGTCACATAAAAAGATATAGTAAAATATTTACAAAAATGTGAGGGGTGTACTCACTTTTTTGAGATATTATATATATATATATATATATATATATATATATATATATATATATATATATATGTAATATTACATATGTTCATGATATCAACAATTACTGATTTTTAAAGGAAAAGCATTTTTGGTTATACTTCACCTATAGATCACAGGAGTGCAGGCTCTAAAAAATCCTGACCATATGGTTGGCATCCACCTAGAAGCCTAGATCAGCAACTGGCTTAGCCTCTCAGTGATCTACTGCTCTGCCCCTCCAGTGAGTGCTGGAGGGGCAGAGCAGAGAGATGGAGACTGACAGTCACAGCTCTCTGCTCAGAGTGGAGGGGAAGAAATGAGCTATCAACCGTGTTTGATCGCTCAGTTCGCACTACAGAGCCAGCGGGGACAGAAGCAGCATCAGATCAATGCTGCATCCACCTAGGTGAGTAGAAATGTTTTTTAATAATACCAGAATTACAATATTTACAGTGCCTTGAAAAAGTATTTATACCCTTTGAAATTGTACACATTTTTATCAAGTTACAACAAAAAACGTAACTGTATTTTATTGGGATTTTATGTGATAGACCAACACAAAGTGGCACATAATTTTCTGTACTTCTCACTTGATCACTTTCAGGTGCTTTAGTAAATAAACCCATACTATGCAATATTTGGATTTTAGCTTAGAAGTTCACATCTATTAGCATGGACATTTGATAAAGGAATGAAATAACTCTCAAAAGCCACTGATTTGACTGAATATACAGGTCTTTACACAACATGTCAAATAAGTTTGTCATCTGAGCAGAAGAAACCCTGTGGGAAAGGAAATTATTTGCATGTCAGATCTTATGTGAAACATCCATTAACTTTTACAACCTATCATCATTTACGTAAAATGCTCCATAATTCTTACTTACTATCAACATTTTCATTTTAATGCATACTAATATATTTTAGGCTGATGAATAGCTGAAAACTTTAAGATTTCTAAGTGGGCAACATAAAAGCTGATAGCTTATTGATTTGCCTGGTTTCCTACTAGTTTGAAAGCAGTAGTTAGTAAGAGACACCCTGCAGCTTTAAATGTTATGACTCCCTGTATGCTTTGCGATCCTTGTGTACCATGGGAAAAACGTATTTATTAAGTGACTTACAACAAATTAAAATGTGTACAGAGTCAGACCAAATAGGAGAAGTGAAGAGAGATGGGGTAATTTTCCTGACAAATGTATGAAAATATTAGCTGTCACTGTTGCAAGTACCAACTGGCTAGGTCAACAGAAACCCAATTTTGCAAAAATAAGCCTAGGTGTATACAGTACAAAAGCTATACATGTTAGATGGTCTTTTGGACTGTAGCTTCTGAATAATGATTCTAAATTTATTTTAAAGTGGTTGCAAACCCGTTACAACCACTTTAAACTACAGGCAAGCCTTTTAATTAGGCTTGCCTGTAGCTGCACTGGATATCTCCTAAACCTGCATGGTTTAGGAGATAACCCTGTATTTGCATGTGCCGACGTCATTCGGCACATGCGCACTTAAGCCAACTGAATCAATGGCAGTGCGTGACGTTGCTTTAGTTGTACTGTGCCGTTTGCAGTGGCTTCCTCATGCATGCGCAGGAGTGACATCATCGCGGCTCCGGCCAATCCCATCGCCGGGGCGGTGATACCCGGAAAGTAAGCCCAGGGCGACATGTCGGCGGCCTGAGGGGGAGACGAGGATGGCTGCAGGGGATTCATTCTCAGGTAAGTAATTCATGATAAGCTAGTATGCTATGCATACTAGCTCATTATGCCTTTTGTGTTTTTATTTATTTTTTTGCAGGTGGATTTACTTCCTCTTTAAAGGATGGCAAAGAGTAATGAAGTGCAGTGAGTGAGTGTTTTATCTCTAGGACAGGCACAGCTGTAGGCTGATGCAGTCTGTACTCCCCAGTGCAGGTGGTGCTCGACCTAAGCGGCAATTTAGAAGGGGAATGAAGTTGTGAGGAACTTGGCTTCTCTATCACTTCCTGTGGCCACAAGGAGACATCTGTCTGATTGTTAGCTGGTGCCCCATGTGACTCCAAAGGCCATTTTGGGGCAGGCAGGGTCCATTTAAGGCTCAGACTCTGGGGTTTGGTACACTTTATGTGCCAAACCTGGCTAGTGTAGGAACAGGTTCTCTTTTTGGCAGGGACAGTAGTTAGAGGAAGATTTGGTATAGAAAGATGAGTAGGGACAGTGCAGGGCCTATGTCTACCATGCTCCAGGAAGCCTTGACTTTTAAGTGTGTAACGGCCCTGACGCATTTTGCTCCTCATTGCAGATGTTGTCGGCATGATCAAGTCTTCAGACTGCTGTCACAGTTCCTAAGTGGCCCCCGAAAGGGTATGCCTACCTGCTGAGCCTGATTAAGTTGTGTTGAACCTTTCTACAATATAACGCTATTGCCTAACTTGAACTCAGTGTGTTCACTGCCCACCACAACAAATTGTACCTTGCTGGTAGATTGGTGCAGAGGGACATATGTATTTCTGCATCTGGGAGTAACAAGTGTTGGCTTACAGCCTTGAGCAGCAGCTTGTACAAATCAATGATACACTGACAGACATACAGGGACATGTGAGCGTCCCTGATCGCAGATTGTCTCCTTCCAGGGCATGGGCCCTTCTTTGCAGAATCTTTGCAGAATAAAGGTGGAAATAAAGGAAAAATAGCCTTGAAATGAAGAAAACAAATGCAACCACAAAATTGAAAGATTGGTAAGCTGCAGTATATTACATTTCTTTTCTTGGGTTTGGATACACTTTAAGGATTGTAGAACATGAATATGTAATGAGCAGACCTGTCTCCAAATTCACATTTATTAACTGAGGTGTAAATAGTAACAGATTTTAAAACATGATAACATATTATCACATCCATTTCAAGTGACCTTGGGTTCTCCATAACCTGTAAAATAGCACTTAGCTTGTGGTCTTCCATCTTGTTATTCACATTATGACTAATATGTTTTTAATTGAAAATATGGCATGGTGTGTCTCCAGGGTCACTTATATTATGATATGTATTATATATTTTTTCCTTTTGGATCTAGATTTATTTCACTGGCTGCTCTATGAATCCAGCACGCTCCTTCGGACCAGCACTGATAGTGGGAAACTTCACCTCACACTGGGTAAGGTGTCATTGATCCAAAGATGTTAAAAATATAGGATTATGTTCAGAGTGTTTGAATTGCAGGCAAATGAGCAACAAGATAATATTTTCTGCTTTGATCATAGCTTTCAGTGCAGTACGCAGCATGGGTTTTGCCACACGAGAAAATGTCCTACATTTTAGAGACTTGAGATGCCCCTATTGGGGTCAAGTTATATGTAGTGCAAGGGGTGCTGATTTATATCCCAGTTTGTTTAGCAACTTGTGCAGCGGCAGCCAGACAAACAGCAACATCCACTCCTCTGGCTCAGTAAACAGTTGGGTTGCCTTTTTTTTAAGTTTATTGCAGATAAACTTGAATGGGTCTTAGGGAAGCTGTGAGATACTCAAGTACACCAAGCAAGAATGACAAAAATTACACCATAAGTAGTGTTCCAGGCCAGGTAAGCCTTAATGCTAGTGAGAGGTTAATAGCAGTTATTAGAAACCTTCTCCCGAGTCTGTACTCAGTGTCCTTGGTACTTGGATGTCTCTCTCCAGACTCAGGTAGACAGTCTCCTCAGTAAAGCTTTCAGACTGGATCCTCAATGAAACCCCTCTTTTAGCTTGCAAAGAACTTGCAGCAGAATAGCACTCTGCCCCCTCACAGCTAGCAGAATGTTCAGCTGTATTGCCTAGAACCTCTCTTCCTGGAGAAGAACAGGGTTGCCTTAGGCTCCAAACTATTTATGCACTCCCCCATCCATCTTCTGGGCACCCTACCCCAGGGATTGACTGGAACTACATAAATACTCAGAGTGCTTATTTGACTCTTCCAACCCATTATATTCTAGAAGCCTCAATAAAACAGGGGGAAACATTCAAACCTGAAGCCTACTCAACCTAGAACAGCCCAAAGCAATCACAAGCTGCCCTTCTGATTACAGGGAAGCCACAAGAACTCAATTTACCTACCTTAGATAGCCACCTATATAGGAAGGTGGTGCATATAGGAATAAGCAAAGCTGCTGGATACCTAATTTCTACATATTTGACCATGCATGTTTATGGCTAAATTCCCCAAAGGTTGGACTAATCATGCAGCAGCCTCACTTTTTGTCTGATAGCCTGATTTTAGGTGTTTAGACAGCTACATTGAGGTAGAGAAGGTCTCCTTCGCTATTCAGTAAAAGTAAGTCTTAATTGGTAAGAGGGTGCTGCATACACTGTTAGAGTCAAACCTTACTCCTAAAAAAATGTATTAAAAAAGAGGGGGGATAGTGTTGCGCAACTTGCGCTCCCAGTGAAAGCCACTCATTGAGTGGTATGTGCAAAACTATAAGGAATAGGTCATATCGAAAGTGCCAATGTGCTAATATATATTAAAGAAAGAAAGAAAGATGATAACCAATGTGTAAATCACTATTCAATAGGTGAACATAAGGATAATGAGTCATTACATCAGTAATGTATCAATAATACACATACAATTTATGCATAATAATACTAGCATACATACGTGAATGAATAAAGGAGTGTGTAAAGCTAATAATAGTCCAAAATAATTAAAATTAGTAGAAAATAAATAAAAATAGTGACAACGTGAACAAATAATAAAAAAAAAGATGACAATACATGTCCGTAAACCCACGGTAGTGAACCATAAATCGATCACAATCCAAAGTGCAGAGTACAGGTAAAGTGCTCCAATAAGACAGGCAGTGATCACGGCAACCAGGTGGCAAATATTTCAAAGAATTGGTGATCCTTCGGTGCCCAAAGCACCCAAATAAACACATAACAATTACCTTACTGCTGTAAGGCAAACAGCATGTCGATAGTAATGGGTAGCAGTACGGTAAGGATGCCTCTAATGAACCGACTCCTGTTGCTTATTTGAAATGGGTCACATAGGTCACTAGTGGTGCTCACAAAAGAGTAATAGAGCCTACTATGGTGTAGTATTTCCCATAAGATGATTTATTTAAAATAACATCAAAACTACTCACAATATACCAAAGGAATTTCACAGTGTATCAACAAACGAGCATCACGCTCGTACAAAGACGTCACTTCCGGTGTCCGTGTGCTGTCCTACGCGTTACATCACTGTCACGTGACTTCAACGGGGAAGTCACTGACAGCACATTGGCACTTTCGATATGACCTATTCCTTATAGTTTTGCACATACCACTCAATGAGTGGCTTTCACTGGGAGCACAACACTATCCCCCCTCTTTTTTTGACAGCTATATTGTTGCTGGCTTCACATCAGGTAGGCAACATTGATGGCACCCACAACAGCAACAGTCAGAACATCTGCTACATCTGCTCTTAGCCTCAAATGCATAATATGGCTTCATAAGAACAGTAAGACCCCTTTCACACTGGAGGTGATTTCCAGGCACTACAGCGTTAAAAATAGCCCTTGAAAAAAGCCTCAGCTGCAAACCCAGTGGGAAAGACTAAGTGCTTTCACACTAGGACGCTGCGCTGGCAGGGCTTCACAAAAAGCCCTGCCAGCAGCTTCTTTGCAGCGGTGGTGGAGCGGTGAATACACCGCTCCTCCACTGCTCTTGCCCATTGAAAACAATGGGGCAGCATCGCCATACCTCCGGCAAAGCGCCGCTGCATTGGCGTTCTGCGGGCGGATTTGACCCCTTTGCAGCTGCTGGGGGGGGGGGGTTAAAACAGCCCCACTAGCGGCCGAATAGCGCTGCTAAAATGACGGTAACGTGGTGCTAAAAATAGCACCGCTTTACCACTGACTCCCGTGTGAAAGGGGTCTAAGAAATGTTTCCTATTCATAAACTGCATACATCTATTAGAACATTTCTGTGTTTAAAGTGCCAGTCTACCTAAAATAATGTTGTAGTTAGGTAGAAGCTTGAAGGCTGAGTAAGCCCATGACTTTTCATAGGTCTTGGATATTACAACAGAGAAAAGGGGAGGATGGTAGGCACAAAGGCAGAGTCCCTCTGAGAAACTAGCAAATACAATGATAAAAATAATAATAATAAGTCCAAACAAAGGTCCATCACTAGGACAAGCTGATCCAGGAGTTGAAGCAGACTCTGAAGTAAATGGAAGATTAAAACAATGGAAGAAGCGCCTCTAAGTGCAGTAGGTTCAATACATTTAACAGAGAGATCCCCCTGCTATAATTCTCAATTCTGTTACATCTTCATTTATGTTTTGGGTGTTCCCAACCACCTTTGTGTTCTTTACCTCCTGTTGCATTATCCATAATAATACACTATATTTAATAAAATGAACAAGGAGCGAAAGAACCCCTCATACTGGCCACAGTGGACACGCAGACAAAAAACACTCAAGTACAGATATATGTGATATAGGTGATATATGAAACTGTCAGATGGTTAAATTGACTTTCAACTACCAAGATCTGAAATATCAGCTTTGAGTGGACTGACCTTTTAATGTTGCCAGGTGCAATGTGTGTATATGTTCAAACAGGTAAGACATCAGATGTATGTGAATACACATTTAAAATTTGTTCAACTCTGTAAACGCTAAAACCAATGGTGACTTTATAGCAAAAAGTTGCACAGGATGTTTTAGTATTTTTTTTTAACAGTTTACATTTTTAATCAAACAAAATTTTTGACAGATCTTCTGGATTGGACCTATGGTGGGAGCCATACTTGCATCATTGATCTACAACTATGTGCTATGTCCCCAAGAGCAAACCTTCCGTGAGAAACTAGCAATTCTATTAGGGAAAATGCCATCCATTGAAGTAGAAGAAGATTGGGAAGAAAGACAGGAACAGCCTCGGAGAAAGTCAATGGAACTTCAGAACTTGTAACCTCTTGTGAAATTCAGTCATAGAAAAAAAAACTTTACTATGTGTAAATTTACATTGTTCAAATGTACCCTGAAGGGAAAGTTTTATGATGTCTAATGATAATTTCACATATCACTGAAAAGAACTTGTATAGTAGGTTGGATTTTAGATAAAAAAAGAACTGGTATGAAGTGTTTCTTACATTTATCTCTCCTTCATTCTTGTTTACTAAGCACCAAGAATGGATAACCTCTACCTCCAATCTTTAAATGTTTCTGGATCTTTCAGTGTTGTGAAATGGAAGATCCCCTCTTCCTGCAGGTCCTAGAAAATCTCAGTTAATAACTATGTCAGGACAAAGATCCTACACAGGGCTCCTAATATTGTTTTCTAGGAGGCCGAATAAGGTGATTGGTGATTCTCCATATAGTTAAGAGGAGTGCCCACCTTTTATGAAATTTCTACTTTTATTGGGAAATCCTCATTATTACAGGAAGCTCTTCCCATAATAAGACATATTCATTATATGCTCAAGTCTACTAATCACCCTAAGCACCTCCCAACTTTCTCCAGGACCAGAAAGGAAAGTCTAGTGTAATTTAATAGGTTAATGGGTACTGCATACATTATGATGACTATTACTGCATTAAGAGCATGTAAGATAAAAATAGGGTTAGATCAGTAGATCCTGTAGGCAGATAATTTTTGTTTTCCAAAGCAGAATTTCTTTACTAGGATCATCACACAGGACTCTTTTTTTTTTATTGAAAAGTTCATTTAAACTTGTGTTATGCCATGTATACACAAGCTCTTTTTCCATCGGAATAAACTCGGAAGGTTTCTCCAACCCAATTCCGATGGAATTCCGCTAAAGCTGTCTTGCAACACATGGTCACACCAAAGTCTGACCGTCAAGAGCGCGGTGACATACACCCCATACGTCCGGATTAAAAAAAGGAAGTTCAATAGCCAGTAGTCAATAGCTTCCGTTTTGCACTTGCTTCAGAGCATGCATTGTTTTTGGTAAGTCGGAACAGCATGCAGACGAATGGTTTTCCCAATAGAAATTGGTTCTGTCGGAAAAATTTAGAACAAGCTCTCTTTCTAGGTCCATCAGAATTTTCAACATAAAAATTACGATGGGGCATACACACGATCAGAATATACGATGAAAAGCTCCCGTCTGACTTTTTCAGTCGTAAATTCCGCTCGTGTGTACACAGCATTAGAACATTGTCACAATGTTTAAATGAGCTTTAAAAATGTACCAGTATTTCTGCTGGAGATGGGAAAAAAATGTGGGGTGAAATAAATATACATGGAAATGCTGCCCCTTTATCTCTGACCAAGACACAGGCCTAATATGTATAATGGTAAATGATTGTCTACATTCATTGTGTTCACGCTTTTCCTTTAAAAATAAAGAATAAAACATCTCTTCTTAAACCCTAGATAAAGGCAACAATACTGTGTACAAATCTACTCAAATAGAGAAAATAATTTTTGATCCCAAAAATATATAAAACTAGTAATGCCCACCCAGACCTTTCTCCTATAAAGCAGCCTACAGAGCAGGTTCTCCCATTGCTAGAGAAAACACACAATAGGTCCTTAAGCACTAAAACTGACACATATTAAAAACCATTATCATGTCATGATGATATTTAAAAAACAACTAGAACCCAATACAGCTGCTAAACTCCTGTAAAGAAGTAGGCAACAGAATAGACAAGAAATGCAGCGCTCGATAGGACCAATAATAAAAATTGATTGTAAATGAAGTGAACAGTTCAAGTGAAAAGTTAATTTATTGGATGCACATAAAAATTGAAAAACAACAGCTGGAAATAAAAAGATAAAATCAAACTAACTGAAAAAGGATCACTGTCAGAATTGAAGTACTCCAAATGATGATAAATGCAATACCGCCATAACTCCAAATTGTAAGGGGTTAATGTCAGCAAGTGTTCTTGTGTATAGATCCTCAATAGCGGACCCTGTGGATGGAGTATGCACAAAGTGGATAGATTTCAGTAGGTGTGTGGGTAATCAATGTTAACATAAATCACAAATAATTATACAACTTTAACTACAAAGAGATTTTTTTTAATTTTTAAGGAGAATAAAGGTGAACTAAAAGACTTTTATACTGTACATTTGCCTAGGGATATCCTGTAACTTAAATGTTTCAACAAGTCTACAATTAGCATACATTTATCTAATGGTGCCTTCCAATGATAACATGCTAAGCACTTGTAATTACTATTATTATTGATATGCAAAGTAAGCTGTTTACTACACATGCCAAAATAGAACCATGGCAAGGGAGGATTGATTTGCTGCTTAAACAGTAATTAATAGGTACCAAATTGTACAGTACATGTCTTAAAAATAAATACATTTCTAAATAATTTATAATAATGCTTTATTATGTTTGTCAATAGTGTTTGTGCAATAAACATAAATAAGAAAATAAGGAAATATGTAAAGGCTAGGTCCACATTTAGCAAAACAATAGAAAAGAAGCAGGGGAAAAAAAATATTTTTAATTATTATTTTGCAAATGAGCCTGCAAATCATTGCAATCTTGATCAGTGGATTGTGGGTGAAATGTCAAGCTTCCATAGACCCTTCTTCCAGTTCACTATCCATGCTGATGTATGGGCTTTCATTTAGAGAGTTGTAGAGGTGTAAATGGATTGTGTGATAATGTGTGTTCCATTGAGAATCTTTCTTGATCTACCTGACATTGGCTTGGTATCAAGAGATACCCAAATTTCCACTTCTTATTAAGTGATTGATCAGTACCGAAGGGCATATTCGAGGATTTGGATATCTTTTTACTGTATATGCTTTTCCATATTTGTAAAGTTTCATTACCTTGTTATCCAGGTCTTTTGACTGTTCTTTTCTACCTTCCCATGGCTCAGTGTCTAGCCTGCTTAGCGCATCCATGTGAGCTAACAAACTCATTGACCATTTATACACAGACACTAATTGTGATTTAAAGCACCACAGATGTGGGAAATTAACCTTTCATTGACATTTTAACCTGTGTGTGCCATCTTCTATGTCTGTACCAAGGCCAAACATTCCAGGGTATGTACCCTCAGGAACCGGAACGGATATTCAGACGAGCCAAACGTCAGGGAGCCAGAGATGAGCGTAGTAAAACAGCAAGCAGGATCTGGAGCCAGAAGGGATGTCAGCCAAGCAAGTCTTTTAACAGGAATGCAGGAGAGTACCTCTGTGATGTTGACTAAGGCGAAGGCAGAGATCCTCTGGGCTGAGCCCAGTCCTGACAGTACCCCCTCCTCAACGATCCCTCCCCCTCGCAGGACCACCAGGCTTGAGGGGAAAATGTGATAACAAAAGCTTGCCACTGCCCTCATCTATAGCTGGCTATTGTAATAAGCTGCTTTGGAAGGCTAAAACAGGTAACAACAAAGTCTGGGAAATGCCCAGGAAAAAACCAAAGCCAACTTACCACCAGCTTGCAGACAACCAAACTGATCTGTCTAAGCCCTTGTACACACGGTCGGAGAATCCGTCGGAATGTGACCTATCAGACCGCGTCGTCGGATAATCCGACTGTGTGTGGTATGCATCGGACTGATTCCGTCAGAATATCCGTCGGACCCAATTTTTCAACATGTTGGAAATATTTCCCGACCAACGGGGCCGATCGGACATACTCTGATCATGTGTAGAGAATTTTGATCGGACCAAGTGCCACGCATGCTCAGATCAAATTCCTACATCAAAACTATTGGCTACTAGCCTGAATGTAGTCTCATCGTAACGAAATTACATCATCACGTTCTGAAAGATCGAATTTTTTCGCCAACTTTGTCCGACCGTGTGTATGCAACAGTTTCGGACAAGATCCGACGGACCAAATCTGACGGGCAAAATCCGACGGATTTGGTTGTGGAAATCTCCGACCGTGTGTATAGGGGCTTACAGTATGCGTTAAAAACAGGGGTTTAGTCCGCACGCATTTGCAAACTGATGCGTGAGCCACAGAGCCATGTTACGGCACCTTTGCCACTTACTGCGATAGCCAGCTATAGAGGGTGGTGGCAAGCTTTTGTTATCACGTGTGTGTTTGTATTGGTCCAGCAATGCACCAACACCTTTGCTGCTATTGTGCTATCGCTGGGTGTTTGATATGCTCCTGTACCTTTAAGGAGGGGTGGGCTCCCCTTCCGTCCACCTGCTCTCATTTATCCCTCAGAATGCATGTGTCTCCACTGTGGGAACACTCGTATTTTAGTGTTAGGACCACAGATACCAGGGTGCCGTGACGTGGCTCTGTGGCTCACGCATGCGTTTGCAAATGCATGCGGACTAAACCCCTGTTTTTAACGCATACTGTTAGACAGGTCAATTTGGTTGCCTGTGAGCTGGTGGTAACTTGGTTTTGAGGGGAAAACGTCTATGGAAATCACGGAGGAGGACAGGGGCATGTACATCTGAGGATGTGACTCAAGAGCGTTCCTCTGGACCATACCCCTTCCATTGCACCATTGAAAGACAGGTTTCCTCTGGGTGTGACTTTAAATAGGGCAGATAGCTAATGAAATGTGACGAGAGTATAAAAAGTATATATCTTTTAATAAGAATATTTAAAATAGTGAGCACATACATAATACAAAGAACATTTGTAGTGATACTCTGGAAACTGATAAACATGCAACACAGTGAAATCGTACAGACAATAACCACAAAAGATCTGTTGAACTAGAAGTGAGTATAACAGAGGTATCCAACGCATTACAAGATTTGCAAAAGTTGCTTTCTCTTCATCAGGGTTATATGCGATTTATCGCAGAACGTACAAACGTCTGCAAATAAATAATAAACAAAAATACATTACATGTTAATAAGTGTGCACTAAAAATACAGCTTCAAGGAAAAACAAGCATGTCATCACATCTTATCTTATATATTATTGTTTAGAAACTGACTGTACAGACTGTATAGCTGTTTGAATTATCTTGTGTCCAGATTATTCAAAATATGCTCCGGCTGTTGGCCCAAGTGGCCCTTTGGCTTAATCAGATGGATCACATGATCCAGAATTGCGGCAGATCTCAAAGCAGAAATTGAAGTGGTTCCTTTAAAAAGGACACCCCGGTATGGCCCTCTGAGATAAAACCCTCTCTGTAGTCCCATAAGGAGAAAAAAGAGAAGGATAATTATCCAACTACTATACAAACTGAGAGGAACAAAAAAACCTCAGAAATGTCAGAAAGCTATATGGATTGCCTATAGATTCTATTTACAGGCCAGTTTATATATGTGTATATGTAGAAAACATTCATATTGATAATCGTAAGAGGAAAGGAGAGCAATCTCGGGGAAAACCCACAACAGGAAGGGGGTAAGTCTGAGAAAAGTTTAATCCATTATAGGGATGAGCTTCGTGTTCAAGTCGAACATACGTTCGACTCGAACATCGGCTGTTTGCCTGTTCGGCGAATTCCGAACGTTATGGGCCGTTCGCGCCAAATTCGTGTGGCGCTCACGGCCCACAATGCACTGCGATGGCGCAGTGCATTGCTGGCTCATGATTGGCCAAGCATGCACTGTGACCCCGCATGCTTGGCCAATCACAGCGCCGGCAGCGAGGAGAGCCATGATTGGCCACAGGCAGGATGCCATCTGCAGGAGTTATTGGAAGTTGTGTGTGCCTCCAGCACAGCACAGTATACATCTGTATTTACCCTTTATTGCTGGTGTTCTATAATAAAGGCATCTGCAGGAGTTAGTGGGTGTTGTGTGCCTCCAGCACAATATACACCTGTATCTACCCTTTATTGCTGTTCTCTAATAGAGCCATCTGCAGGGCTTAGTGGGTGTTGTGTGCCTCCAGTACAGTATACCCCTTTATCTCTGGTGTTCTATAATAAAGGCATCAGCAGGAGTTGGTGGGTGTTGTGTGCCTCCAGCACAATATACACCTGTATCTACCCTTTATTGCTGTTCTCTAATAGAGCCATCTGCAGGGCTTAGTGGGTGTTGTGTGCCTCCAGTACAGTATACCCATTTATCTCTGGTGTTCTATAATAAAGGCATCTGCATGAGTTAGTGGGTGTTGTGTGCCTCCAGCACAATATACACCTGTATCTACCCTTTATTGCTGTTCTCTAATAGAGCCATCTGCAGGGCTTAGTGGGTGTTGTGTGCCTCCAGTAAAGTATACCCTTTTATCTCTGATGTTCTATAATAAAGGCATCTGCAGGAGTTAGTGGGTGTTGTGTGCCTCCAGCACAATATACACCTGTATCTACCCTTTATTGCTGTTCTCTAATAGAGCCATCTGCAGGGCTTAGTGGGTGTTGTGTGCCTCCAGTACAGTATACCCCTTTATCTACCCCTTATTGCTGGTCTTCCAGAATAAAGGCATCTGCAGGAGTTAGTGGGGGTTGTGTGCCTCCAGCACAATATACACTACCCAACTGCTGTTTTACACAACTCCCTTCAGGTCATTACCATGTCTGGAAGGCCAGCAAGGAGAGGCAGACAGGCGCGAGCCGATAAAAGAGGGCAAGCAGGCTCTGTGTCTAGAGACAACAGTGCTGGTCGTGGACGTGGTGCATTGTCATCAGCATGAGGCCATGGGACACGCTTGTCCTTCTTTTCGGCAGCTGGACATGTTGAGCTGCAACATGCCAACGACTTGGTAGAGTGGATGACCAAGCTCTCTTCATCCTCCTCATCCTCTCTCACCCAGTCTCAGGGTACTAGCAAAGCAGCTGCCAACACATCGTCTTCCCTCGTCTCAATGTCATCATCAGTGACTCCTTCTCTAGACCCACCACGTCCTCCTGAGGAGTCTCCTGAACTCTTTGAGCACAGTGTTGGGTACATGCTCCAGGAGGATGCCCAGTGTTTTGTAGGCTCTGATGATGACATTCAGCTAGAGGAAGGCAGTAGCGTGAATGTAGAGAGAGGGGATGCTCAAGAAGGACAGCAATCTGGCAGTCATGTTCCACAAGCTGCAGCATACTGCCAGGTTTGCTACAGCGATGAAGAGGGAGGGGATGATGAGGGCACTGACTCCACGTGGGTGCCTGGTAGGAGAGAGGAGGAGGAGGAGGAGAAGGAGGCACATGTCCAACGAGGCAGGATGCCCTCCGGGGGCCAGCTTAGGGGCAGCACACCGACTGAATCACACCACAGAGCTCAGCCTGTGCAGGGCGCTGCCTCTGCGCGTTATTCTAAAAGTTCTTTGGTCTGGGCCTTTTTTGAGACGAGTGCATCAGATCGCACCGCTGCTATTTGCAGCATATGTCTCAAGCGTATCTCGCGTGGCCAAAACATCAGCCGCTTGGGCACCACATGCTTGACCAGACATATGTTGACCTGCCATGCAGCTCATTGGCAAGCCTACCTCAAAGACCCACACCAAAGAAAAAAGCGGACCTCTGCTTGCTCCTCATCAGCTGGCATCTCCAACCCCACTAGACCTTCAGTCCTCTGTGAAACCTGCTCTGAGAGGAATGAAGGTGTAGAATTAGGTGTGTCACAGCCAAGTGCTTTCGGGCACTCTGCTAGCAGTACACCCACGTCCGATTATAGCAGGCAAATGTCCCTGCCCCAGCTGCTGGGCCGGCGAAAGAAGTTCACTCCCAGCCATCCACATGCCCAGAGGTTGAATGCTATCTTGGCTAAATTGCTAGCACTTCAACTGCTGCCTTTTCAGTTGGTAGACTCGGCCCCCTTCCGTGAGTTTGTACAATGTGCGGTTCCTCAGTGGCAGGTCCCCAAATGCCACTTTTTCTCACGGAAGGCGATTCCGGCTCTCTACCGGCATGTGGAAGGCAATGTCCTTGCCTCGCTGGACAGGGCGGTCAGCGGTAAGGTGCATATTACCACTGACTCATGGTCCAGCAGGCATGGACAGGGACGTTACCTGTCTTTCACGGCCCATTGGGTCACTCTTTTGGCAGCTGGAAAGGATGTAGGACAAGGTGCAGTAGTGTTGGAGGTTGTTCCGCCACCACGCCTCCAAAATGCTACTATTGGTTGTGACACACCTCTCTCCTCCACCCCCTCCTCTTCTTCTTCCTCTTCCAGTGCTCTGTCCTCAGAACCAGCGGTGCTTCGTAGGCGTTCCAGGGGCTACGCAAGTACGCAGGCAAAACGATGCCATGCCGTGCTTGCGCTGGTTTGTTTGGGGGACAGGAGCCACACTGGGGCGGATGTTTTGTCAGCTCTGCAGGGGCAGGCCGAGAGGTGGTTGATGCCACGCCAGCTTAAGCCAGGAATGGTGGTTTGTGACAATGGCACCAACCTCCTCTCCGCCCTCCGACAGGGACAACTGACCCATGTGCCCTGTGTAGCTCACGTCCTTAACCTGGTGGTGCAGCGGTTCTTGGGCAGGTACCCCGGCTTACAGGATGTCCTGAAGCAGGCCAGGAAAGTCTGTGTGCATTTCCGCCGATCATTTAATGCCTGTGCTCGGCTGGCTGAGCTCCAAAAGGAGTTGAACCTGCCCAAGAACCGCCTTATATGTGACATGCCCACCAGATGGAACTCAACGTTGGCCATGCTGCAGCGGCTGCACACGCAGCAGATGGCCATCAATGATTACCTGTGCGACTACGGTACCAGGACAGGGTCAGGCGAGCTCGGTTTTTTCTCACCACGCCAGTGGGGCATGATCAGGGATGCATGCACTGTCCTGTCACCGTTTGAGGAGGCCACAAGGATGGTGAGCAGTGACAGTGCATGCATCAGTGACACTGTACCTCTTGTCCACCTCTTGGAGCATACGCTGCGTGGAATAATGGACAGGGCACTTGAGGCAGAACAGAGGCAGGAAGAGGAGGACTTCCTTGCCTCTCAAGGCCCCCTTTATCCAGACAGTGTTCCTGCTGTGCCACCCATCACACAGGAAGAGGATGAGGAGGAGGAAGAGGAGGAGGAGGATGATTGTGTCAGCATGGAGGTGGAGGCTGGCACTCAGCATCAGCAGCAGCAGCAGCAGCAGCAGCAGCAGCAGCAGCAGCAGCAGTCTTGTAGGGATGATTTACAGTCCCAAGAAACACGTGGACTTGTACGTGGCTGGGAGGAGGTAGCTGCGGATCATGTTGTCCTTAGTGACCCAGAGGACTCCGGACCGAATGCCTCAGCTAACCTATGCTGCATGGCCTCCCTGATCCTGCAAAGCCTGCGGAAGGATCCTCGTATTCTTCGGATCAAGGAGAGGGACCATTACTGGCTGGCCACTCTCCTTGATCCACGGTACAAGGGTAAGGTTGCCGACCTTATCTTGCCATCGCAGAGGGAGCAGAGGATGAGACATCTCTGGGAGGCCTTGCAGAAAGGTCTGTGCAACGCGTTCCCAGAAACTGGGAGGTTACAAACTCCTGGTCCTGGACAACGTGTTGCTGAGGCATCGGTCAGAAGGAGCGGTGGAGAAAGTGGCCGTCTGACTGATGCTTTCAGACAATTTTTTAGTCCGCAGCCCCAAGGTATGATCGGTTCCAGCACCCATTGCCAGCGTCTGATTTACATGGTGCAGGAATACCTAGGGGCAAGGTCAGACTTGGACACCTTTCCCACCGAAAATCCTCTGGCTTACTGGGTCTTGAGGATGGATCACTGGCCAGAGCTTGCACAGTATGCAATTGAGCTACTGGCCTGTCCTGCATCCAGCGTTCTTTCGGAACGCACCTTCAGTGCTGCTGGTGGCTTTGTTACCGATCACAGGGTGCGCCTGTCCACCGAATCAGTTGATCAACTGACCTTCATCAAGATGAATCAGTCTTGGATCACCCACAGCTACCAAGCACCTGAAGCTGATGTAACAGAATAATTTTTTTTGAAATATCACATCCCTTCAAGACTGCTTATTGCTGATGCTGAGTGACTGTCCTGTTATGTTGATTGTCTATCCTCTTCCTCCTCCGCTGATATGTTGGAAGAACATTTCTGGTTCGGGGTGATGCCATCAGCCCAATTTTTCTGCCCCTGTTTAACAGGGGCGTTTAATTACAATTTTTGATGCAATGCTTTGCAGCAAGGCTAATTCCTGCAATAAAACTAGAGTATATGGAAGAGGTTGCAGTGTGGTGGCACCAGCACCAGTGCCTAAGGCCCAATTTTTCTGCCCCTGTTTAACAGGGGCGTTTAAGTACAATTTTTGATGCAATGCTTTGCAGCAGCGCTAATTCCTGCAATAAAACTAGAGTATATGGAAGAGGTTGCAGTGTGGTGGCACCAGCACCAGTGCCTAAGGCCCAATTTTTCTGCCCCTGTTTAATAGGGGCGTTTAATTACAATTTTTGATGCAATGCTTTGCAGCAGGGCTAATTCCTGCAATAAAACTAGAGTATATGGCAGAGGTTGCAGTGTGGTGGCACCAGTACCAGTGCCTAAGGCCCAATTTTTCTGCCACTGTTTAACAGGGGCGTTTAAGTACAATTTTTGATGCAATGCTTTGCAGCAGGGCTAATTCCTGCAATAAAACTAGAGTATATGGGAGAGGTTGCAGTGTGGTGGCACCAGCACCAGTGCCTAAGGCCAAATTTTTCTGCCCCTGTTTAACAGGGACATGTAATTACAATTCTTGATATAATATTTCACAGGAGGGCCCCTTCCTGTGCCCACCCAGAGTAACGGTGAGGACTTATAGTGTTGTGGCACCAGCACCACAACCACCAAAGGTCAATATTTCTACCACTGTTCAACAATGGCATGTAATTACAATTCTTTATATAGTCGTTCACAGCAGGGAGCTCCAGCGCCCACCAAGAGTCACTTTGAGGGCTTACAATGTTGTGGCAAAACCAACACCTTGTTCCGCCATTTCTGCAGAGCATATAGGGCAGGCCCCTACTTTCAAACATCCAACTTACAAACATCTCCTACTTGCAAACGGAAGGAGACAACAGCAAGTGAGATGAAAAAAGATAGACGACAAAATAAATTATACAGGGGTGATAACCCTTCCCTATGTTTTTCAAAAAGCTTAAAAATCGTTTTTTTGACTGGAGCTACACTTTAAAAATGTACCAGTTGAAAATTACAAACAGATTCAACTTAACACAACAAACCTACACAGTCCCTGTCTTGTTTGCACCGCCTGTATACTGCTGTTCTGAGTATATAGGGCCTGGGGGCCACACGCATTTCCTTTTTTTAATATGGGTACAGGGTTCCCCTTAATATGCGTACAAGACCCAAATAGGCTGGTAATGGGCAGGGAGGGCTACCCATGCCATTTTTCTCAATGATTTTCAACCATATTGCAGGAACCAGATATAACATTAAAACCGCAAGCAGTTTTAAATGGTGTTATTTCCGTTTAATGTCATTTTGTGCAGGGACTGTTCTAAACACGGTAAACACGTGGCACTTCACAGGCATACTACAGACACCCCCCAGGCACCATATTTAAAGGAATATTTCACTTTTTTTTCCACTTTAATCGTCATTAAAATCAGTGCTCCCGCCAAAACTGACATTTTTAAAAACATTTTAGGCATTGACCCATGTCCCCTGGGGCAGGAGCCAGGTCCCCAAACCCTTTTTAGGACAGTATCTTGCATATTAGCCATTAAAATTAGCACTTTTAATTTCGAACGTTCGAGTCCCATAGACTTCAATGGGGTTCTAACGTTCGTACGAATTTGGGGTCCGTTCGAAAGTTCTGGTGCGAACCGAACAGGGGGGTGTTCGGCTCATCCCTACTTGTAAGCCACCTCTGTAATTTGTTATGAACTATCAAGCCACAAACCTCACCCAGTCTTATGTTACTCTTTCTGTTTCTCTGCAGCTGGCGGTAGAGAGGATTCAACTACCGGCCGTAATTGACTCCGGAGCATGCAGTTGTTTCCTGGACATCTCTGTGGCTCAAAAACTTCACATCCCTCTCCAAAACACAAAACAAAATCTTCTTGTCCACTTGGCTGATGGGTCTTTACCTCGCTCCGGACCAGTTACACAAGAGACCCAGCCGATTCTCACCATCACGGACTCGGGCCACCAGGAGTTCCTACGCTTTGATTTGATTTCTTCTCCCATGTTCCCTATTATTTTAGGACTCCCTTGGTTGCAGGCCCATGACCCCCAAGTTAACTGGAGCAGAAATAAGGTCTCTTTTACATCCTCTTACTGTTTTCAACACTGTTTTCCTCCAGTTCCAGCTACCTGTATGGCAGTCGTTCCTGCATCCGACAGTCTTCAGCATGTCCCTCCAGTATATCTCGAGTTTAAGGATGTTTTTGATAAAAAGAAGGCCGATTGTCTACCACCTCATCGGTCTTACGACTGCCCCATCGAATTGTTACCTGGATCTGAAATTCTGTTCTGGCGCATATTCCCTCTATCCGAGACTGAGCTAAAGGCTCTCAAAGCCTACATCGATGAGAACCTGGAAAAAGGCTTCATTCGGCCCTCTTCATCTCCAGCCGGGGCGGGTATTTTCTTCGTTGAGAAAAAAGATGGCTCCCTCAGACCCTGTATCGATTATAGGGAACTCAATAAAATAACTGTCAAAAACTGATACCCACTCCCGCTCATCCCAGAACTATTTCAGTGCTTTCGGACTGCCAAGGTCTTCTCCAAACTTGACCTACGAGGCGCTTATAACCTTGTTTGGATTCGTACCAATGACGAATGGAAAACAGCCTTCAGGTCCAGGTTTGGGCATTTTGAGTATTTAGTGATGCCCTTCGGTCTGTGCAACGCCCCGGCCACCTTTCAACACCTGGTGAATGACATTTTCAGAGACTACCTTGACAACTTTGTAGTCGTATATTTAGACGACATTCTCATTTTTTCTGCCACCATTGAACTACACCGAGACCATGTAAGAAAGGTCCTTACCATTCTGAGGAAACATAAACTATACCTTAAGGCAGAAAAATGCGAATTCGATAAGACCGTTGTCCAATTTCTTGGATTCATCATTTCCACTCAGGGGATCGCCATGGACCCCCAAAAGGTCAAGGCGATTCTTGATTGGCCCGCTCCAGGGGACAAAAAAGCTGTGCAAAGATTCATAGGCTTTGCTAACTTCTACCGAAGATTCATTGCCGGCTTCTCATCCATTGTTTCTCCGATTACGCAGCTGACCCGTCAACATGGGCGCTTCCAGTGGTCCCAGGAAGCTCAGGAAGCCTTCATTAAACTGAAATCTTTGTTCACTTCAGCACCTATTCTACAGCATCCAGACCCACTTTTGCCATTTGTGTTGGAAGTTGACGCTTCTGAAACCGCCACTGGAGCCATTCTTTCACAAAGACGGGGCCCCAAGGCCCTTTTGCATCCAGTAGCTTTTGCCTCCCGAAAGCTAAATCCTCCGGAAAAGAATTATGATGTCGGTGACCGAGAGCTATTGGCCATTAAGTTTGCCTTATGCCGCGTACACACGATCAAACAATCCGGTGGAAAAGTCCGGCAAACTCAAGTCCGCCAAACAATCCCCCCGTGTGTAGCCTCCGGCATACTTTTTTGACCCGAAAGTACGGCGGACTTAGAATGCCGTGTTGCACACCAATCTATCCGTCGGACTCGCATTTCGGCGAACAATCCGGCCATGTGTGTGCCAGTCCGCCGTACTTTTGAAATGAGCAGACTTTTCCCGCCCGGAGAAAAGTCCACTAATTTCGAGCGGGTCTCCAGGTAGGCGGGGCCCGCGAAGGAGACGTCGCTGGCCCCGCCGCCTGGTATGGACTTAAAGGGGAACCCCAACGCCGAAAAAAATCGGCGTGGGGGTCCCCCCCAAGTCCACAACAGATCCTTGTCCGAGCACACTACCCGGCCGGCCAGGAAAGGGGGGCGAGCGAGCGCCCCCCCTCCTGAGCCGTACCAGGCCGCGTGCCCTCAACATGGGGGGTGCCTTGGGGAAGGGGGGGCCGCGCGGCCCCCCCCACCCCAAAGCACCTTGTCCCCATGTTGATGAGGACAAGGGCCTCTTCCCGACAACCCTGGCCGTTGGTTGTCGGGGTCTGCGGGCTGGGGGCTTAACGGAATCCAGGAGCCCCCTTTAATAAGGGGGCCCCCAGATACCGGCCCCCCACCCTATGTGAATGAGTATGGGGTACAATGTACCCCTACCCATTCACCTGTAAAATAAAAGTACAAAAAAAAACACAACACACAAGATAAAATACTTTATTGCACAGCTCCGGGGGGTCTTCCGTCTTCGGGGGTCTTCTCGCCGGACTCCTCCGCTATCTTCTTGTAGCTCTTTTGCTAGCGGAGGAGTCCGGCTTTCTTCCTCGCCGCCGGCCTCTTCTTCCGACTTCGGGGGTCTTGTCCCCCTCTTCGGTTCTTTTGCCGGGCCACCGCGCCTTCTTATAGCTCTTTTACAGGTGGTGGCCTGGTCTTCTGTCGCCGCCGTCGCCGCCGCCTTCCGTTCTTCTTCTTCTCCAGGAGATGTTGACTCGACGATCTCTCCGGCCGCAATGCCAAGGAAGCGCTGCGCTGCCACTTATATAGGGACAAGGGGCGGTGTCACATGGCTTTATGTCACATGGGTTGGTCACATGGGTTGATGTCACATGGGGACTGTGACATCGTAAGGGGGCGGGGTCACCATGTGACACCAACCCATGTGACAAAGCCATGTGACACCGCCCCTTGTCCCTATATAACTGGCCGCGCAGCGCGTCCCTGGCATTGCGGCCGGAGAGATCGTCGAGTCAACATCTCCTGGAGAAGAAGAAGAAGAAGAACGGAAGGCGGCGGCGATGGCGGCGACAGAAGACCGGGCCACCGCCTGTAAAAGAGCTATAAGAAGGCGCTGTGGCCCGGCAGAAGAACCGAAGAGGGGGGACAAGACCCCCGAAGTCGGAAGAAGAGGCCGGCGGCGAGGAAGAAAGCCGGACTCCTCCGCTAGCAAAAGAGCTACAAGAAGATAGCGGAGGAGTCCGGCGAGAAGACCCCCGAAGACGGAAGACCCCCGGAGCTGTGCAATAAAGTATTTTATCTCGTGTGTTGTGTTTTTTTTTGTACTTTTATTTTACAGGTGAATGGGTAGGGGTACATTGTACCCCATACTCATTCACATAGGGTGGGGGGCCGGTATCCGGGGGCCCCCTTATTAAAGGGGGCTCCCAGATTCCGATAAGCCCCCCGCCTGCAGACCCCGACAACCACTGGCCAGGGTTGTTGGGAAGAGGCCCTTGTCCTCATCAACATGGGGACAAGGTGCTTTGGGGTGGGGGGGCACACGGCCCCCCCTTCCCCAAGGCACCCCCCATGTTGAGGGCACGCGGCCTGGTACGGCTAAGGAGGGGGGGCGCTCGCTCGCCCCCCTTTCCTGGCCAGCCGGGTAGCGTGCTCGGACAAGGGTCTGTTGTGGACTTGGGGGGGACCCCCACGCCGATTTTTGGAAGACGGTCAACCACGACCAAGATGGTGGTAAACCCTTCTGAGGGTGGCAGGTCCACAATAAAGTCCATAGAAATGTCTGCCCATGGCCGTTCAGGGATAGGTAGGGGTCTCAGTAATCCCCAAGGTTTGGCTTTAAATCCTTTGTTGCGTTGGCACGGAATGCATGAGGAGACAAATTTCTGACAGTCCCGCCTCCAACCAGGCCACCAGAAGGAACGGGAAATCAATTCTGACGTCTTCCGTATTCCGAAGTGGCTGGCCAACTTGTGGTCATGAAAAGTCTTTAAGATTGCTGGCCTTACTTCCTGAGGGACAAAGATCTTATCATGTGCCCAAAGGAGAGAAAGATGACCAGGACCAAGGGCCTACCAAACCTGCCCAGTGCACAGACATTAAAATACACCAGGGGGCTTCAAAGGACCAGAAGATGGTCAGCCAGTAAACCTACAATCTAGTGTCAAAAACAAAAGAAAGGAGGGAAATCAAAACAGGGTTGAATTGAGTTAAAGTTGGGTGGAACTGAATAAGCCTGGTATCTGACTAGAAAGGAATGGACAGATAAAATGCATATGCAAAAAGCCTTCCAGAGTCCACCAAACTGAAACAAAAACGAGTGGAGCATTCTGACATTGTATCTACCTGATGTGTGAATGGACAGGGGGTGGGGCTTATTGGGGTGTCCCACAAAACGACGGCGCGCAGACGACGCCTCCCAGTACACCTAGGGGCATTGACAGTGACATCCTGTGTCAGAGAAGAGGCTCAATGATGTCATGCCCTGAGTCCTGGCTGACAAGGTCAGAGCCAGTGTGCAGGCTGCGCCACCATGCGTCACCCTCCCGTGGTGTACAAACAATGGTCACGTGACCCGGAACTAGTCTGGTCACATGACACCATGTAAACAAGAGGTCGCTCCTGCTTAGCAAAACACGAGTGGCCCCCGTGCGCCAAGTGGGGGAACCAGAAAGCAAGTTGAGACACTCAACCACCTCATCAAGCCCAGGGCAGGGGGAGCCAAGAGAACCATGAGACATATAACCATAAAGAGACCTGTAAAGGAAAAAGAGAAGTTACAATATGCAAAGAGAAAAGGAAAATGTATTAAAAGAAGAGTGTAGTCATAATCACTGAGAGATATAATTTACACACATCGTTAATCATGGCAATTTATAATAGTCAACACAGCTGGAATAAGGAAGGGGGAGGAGCAAAAATAACTCAAATGATTAAACACCTATATTGATTGATAAATGCAATGGACTAAGGTGGAAATGTCTCAAAATATGACTGAATACAATAGACTGGAATAAGGTTATCTCAAAAAGGAAAACAGGGATGGAATACATCTGTTCTTGTTGTAAACAAAATAGATCATCTATATATATGTATATATGGGCATTTAGTGGTATATTTGTTTAAGTAGGGTCAGATAGTTCCCATTCAGACTCTCCAGAGGCAAAATCTTCTAGGAATGGCCTGAAAGATATTGACCCATTCAGGCCGGGTGGTGAGGTGGCATTTAAGCGGAATATCTACCTTTGTTCCAGTCCTGTTCCAATCCCCCCCGCATTCCCGGGTGGACGCGTTCAAGGATGATGAACGAGAGTCTGGGGAATACTCCATCGCAGACATTGGTGACATGTTTCCCTAGGGGGAAACTAGGATTGCATGTCCACATAGATGCAAGATGATGGTAGGATAGTCGTCAAAATTCTTGGGCGGTTTTACCTACATAAAAACACCCACAGTCGCAAAGGAGATAGACTACTCCAGGCGTACTGCAGTTTGCAAAGTGTCATGGGGAGTATTTTTCACCATTTTGGAGTGTTATATTTTTGGAAGTGTTGATAAAACAGCAATAATTACATCCCCCACATATGAATGTACCAAAACGTCTACATGGATCCCTATGGCCACCTTCTTTAAACTCACTTGACACAAGCTGGTCACGGAGCGACCTGGCCCGTCTGAAAGTGAATGCCGGGGTGTTGGGCACGAAAGGGCCTATAATTGGGTCCAGCGTTAGGACATGTCAATATTTTTGCACAATTGACTTGATTTTTTTGTGTTGGTTAGAGAACCCGGTAATGAAGGATATCGGGTTCTCCCTTCTAGTTTTGGAAGAAGTTCTATTTCATTACCTATTGTAGACTTTTTTTCAGATAGATCTTAGAGTATCCACGAGTCAAAAGTCTTGTCCTTAGAAGGTCAGCCTCTTTCTTGAAGACAGTACTATCTGAGCAGTTCCTCCTAATCCTTAAATATTGGCTGTAAGGGATGGAGCCTATAAGCGCATGAGGGAAACTACTCACATGTAAAATTGAGTTCTCAGCTGTCGGCTTTCTATAGAGGCTGCTGCTCAACAGTCCATTCTCATCTTTAAGTATTGACACATCAAGAAAAGTAATGCTGGAGCTGTGTTATACCATATTGAAATTAAAGTTGAACTTGTTATGGTTAAGCCTGATCATGAAATTGTCTAATAGTTCAACAGATCTGTCCCACACCAAAAAAAAACATCAATGTAGCACATCCACATCAACACGTGCTTCAAGAAAGGGATCAGATTGTCTCTGTTGATTACAAGTTCCAACTACCCAAGGTACAGATTGGTGTACGATGGGGCACAAGAGGTCCCCATTGCAACACCCTGTACCTGGAGGAAGTGGAAACCATTAACCGTTTGCCGACCACCTCACGCCGATATACGTCGGCAGAAGGGCTCGTACAGGCAGAATCACGTACCTGTATGTTGCCCTTTAGGAGGTGGCCAGCGCACACAAGCTCCATGAGTGGGGTCGTGGGTCCCGCAGACAAGCATCTCCCTGTTCCGCCTAGTGACAGTGTTACTGATCTCTGCTCCGTGTGATCGGAGCAGAGATCAGTGATGTGTCATACACAGTCACGTCCCCCCCACAGTTAGAAACACGACCCCCTAGGACACACTTAACCCCTACACTGCCAACTAGTGGTTAACCCCTTCACTGCCAGTGTCATTTACACAGGAATCAGTACATTTGTATAGCACTGATTGCTGTATAAATGACAATGATCCCAAAAATGTGTCAAAATGTCCCATGTGTCTGCCATAATGTCGCAGTCACGATAAAAATCACTGCCATTTAAAAAAAATTTTTTTATAAAAATGCCATAAAACTATCCCCTATTTTGTAAACACTATAACTTTTGCGTAGACCAACCAATAATTGCTTATTGCTATTTTTTTTACCAAAAATATGTAGCAGAATACAGATCGGCCTAAACTGAGGAAAAAAAATGTTTTTTTTATATCTTTTTGGGGGATATTTATAATAGCAAAAAGTAAAAAAGAATGTGTTTTTTTAAAAATTGTAGCTCTTTTTTTTGTTTATTTCGCAAAAAAAAAAAAAAAAAAAACGCAGGGGTGATCAAATACCACCAAAAGAAAGCTCTGTTTGTGGGGAAAAAAAATTACGTCAATTTTGTTTGGATGCAACGTCGCATGACTGTGCAATTTTCAGTTAAAGCGATGCAGTGCCGAATTGCAAAAAGTGCACTGGTCAGGAAGGGGGTAAATTCTTCCGGGGCTGAAGTGGTTAAAGACAAAGTGATTATGGTGAAGAATATACTCCAAAGCCCCCAAAATGAAATCCTTAGTTGACTGGTCAATCCCACTATCCCATGAGAATAGGCTTGATGCATAAGATGCCCCTTCCAATGCACCAGGTACTGTATGTGCCCACGGAACCTATGGGAGGGAACAATGGCCTGTACTTCATACTCCTCATGGTTCTCAACCTGTACAGGGCAAAGACAAATGCACCAATTTAGAATTTGGATGAAAGGTTTTATATACAACTATATGGATCAGACCAAAATGAGGGACAAATGAGGGTGGACGAGGGACAGAGGGACATTGCTCCAAATCAGGGAGAGTCCTTTAAAATCAGGGACAGTTGGGAGCTATGGTGTAAACGTCTCTAAAACTTTAATTAAACATACAGTTTATGAACTCACATTTATGTTGTGAATACAAGCATATTGGTCCCAACCAGGATAAGTCCTGGTGACGCTCCTGCGTCCTGTTCTCTCAATCTTGCATGAACTGACACTGTCTGTGTGAATGTCCACTGCTGTAGATGGAAAGCCGGCTTCTGTGGAGGGACTCAGGATGAGGCGCAAAGGCAGGGATGGCAGTAAAGGATGACGTCACTCGTAATGGACACGTTTTGTGAGCATGCGCGCTGCGATATTCCGGCAAGCCGCGCTCCTTATTCACCAGACTTCAGTGGAGGAACCATTCGGGGCCATTATAAAGAACGTTAACAGGAGAGGGCAACGTAACTCGAAAATGTGGGTGGCACTAATTGGTGTATACAGAGATGCAGTCAAGATGCAATTGGCAAACATATAAGTGCAAATCATAGCAAATAATAATACGCTTAAAATATGAACAATTAAAAAAGCATTTCTTGATGGGCTATTATTTATAATGGGCATAATTTAAATGGTAATTAGAACTAATAATAATAATAATAATAGGTATCTATGAAGACCAGTATTGCTGATGCTGGATTATTACTAAAAAGAAAAGGGAAAATGTATTTTCAAGAAAGCAATAATTAAAATAAATAAAAATATATGAATATATGACTAAGGGGCAGTCACATACAATCTTAAATTTGTGGCCCTAATAAAAATATAATCTATACGGACACTATAAATACTGTATGTTATGAAAATATAAAAAAATTGTAAAATCAAGGAAGGGAGGGCAGACAGATGATAAACGTACATATGTTCATACAAAACAGGTGTGGAACTAGAACAACAATAATATTGTCCACTGTTGATGATATTAAATTATAATGTAATACAACATCTAAGTTGGTCACAAAAATAATAAAAGAGCATGGTAACAAATAAGTGTTACAATCCATACACAAATGTATATCAATTTATATATATATATATATATATATATATTTATATATATATATATATATATATATATATATATATATATATATATATATATATATATAGATATGTAGCACTTACCCCCGAAGGAGCGGCTGAATTTTTCTGGGCTTACCGATTACCTCCACCAGCTCATAACTTGTTGTCCTTGTCTAGGGGTTCCCAGGGTTGATGACCTGTAACTGTAGAGGCCGACAATTGAATTCCTTGTTAGGGGTAACTCAAGACAACAGGTTTTTTTTGTCTCCCGTAGAGGGTTTGCCCAGGCCAAGGCTCTCTCAGAAAGCAAAGATATCACAAAACCTACTTTGCTTCTGTCCGTGGGAAATGCCTGGGGCAGCATCTCAAAGTATATCTCAACTTGGTTGAGAAACCCTCTGCATTGAACTGAATCGCCCCCAAATCTCTGGGGAAGTGGAGCAAAACCAGACATACCGCTAATAGAGGTAATACTCGAGGTGGGTGCCTGCACAGAGACTGGAGCAGCAGCAGGGTCAGCTTGCAACATAGGTTGTATCAGGGCAGCCACAGTGGGAGATTTCAGGTGAGCCGTGCGACTCAGGAGCTTTTGTAATGCCATGGCAAACTGATCCCTGCAGTGATCCAGTTCACCCAATCTGGAAAAATATTACCAACAAGTGGATTGACTGCATCTTCTGAATTCATGACCTTTGCCTACTGTTAGAAACCATGAAATCAGACAGACAGAAGAACAGTTAAATCACACTTGTTTAATAATAAATGTAAAAAGAACAAACGTAGGCAAAACATAGCCAAAGTTCAGTAACCGGAAGGATAGTCAGCCAAGCCAGAAGTCAGAGATCAAAGTATTGGAACAGCAAACAGGATCTGGAGCCAGAATGGATGTCAGCAAAGCCAATCTTTAAACAGGAAGGCAGGAGATAGTTTCTTGTGATGTGACAAAGGCGAAGGCAGAACTCCTCTGGACTGGACGGCTTAAGTAGGCAGGACTGACGAGCAGGATCATCAACAGCAGAGTAATTGTGGAGAGAGCTGGAAGCTGGCAATTAGCCAACAGCTGAGCGGCCAGTTCAGGGAAGGAAGAGCTGAGCCCAGCCCTGACAAGTAACAAGTCCTAGTTGCAATCTTGGAACACCCAATAAGAGGATAGTATGTGACTGGTCTAAACTACGTGGCATGTTCACCAATGCCAGGAGCCCGGCGGACAAGATGGGTGAACTAGAGATACTGTTGTATGAGGAGGATTAGGATTTTGTGGCAATTTCAGAGACCTGATTCAACAGTTCTCATGATTGGATGGCAACCATTCATTGGTTTATCGCAGGGATAAAGCGGGTAAAAAGGGAGAGGGGCATGCCTATATGTCAAGAACAATGTACCAGTGAATGTGAGAGATTATTATTAGGTCCACAAAGGTCCTTTTCAGGACTAGTATGGTAATAGGGTTGTACACGTATAATATTCTTTCTTCCAAATATAGAAAGAATATTATACTTGACTGCTGCCCTTCTGCTGCAGTAGTCCTTTATGAGTATAGGGACTGAGGTACAGTCTGCTAATCACAACCTACTAGTTCCACAAAGGTCCTTCTAAGGACTGGTAAGGTATAGCGTACTAGAGTATATAGGGTCCAGTGAGGTACAGTCTGCTAATCCTTAAGGACTGGTATAGGTCCACAATATATAGGGTTGAGGTGCACTACTGCTGACTGCTGTCCTATTCTGCAGCAGTCCTTTATCAGTATAGGGACTGAGGTACAGTCTGCTAATCACAACCTACTAGTTCCACAAAGGTCCTTATCAGGACTGGTAAGGTATAGCGTACCTGAGTATATAGGGTAGAGTGAGGTACAGTCTGCTAATCCTTAAGGACTGGCATAGGTCCACAATATATAGGGTTGAGGTGCACTACTGCTGACTGCTGTCCTATTCTGCAGCAGTCCTTTATCAGTATAGGGACTGAGGTACAGTCTGCTAATCACAACCTACTAGTTCCACAAAGGGCCTTATAAGGACTGGTAAGGTATAGCGTACTAGAGTATATAGGGTTGAGTGAGGTACAGTCTGCTAATCCTTAAGGACTGGTATAGGTCCACAATATATAGGGTTGAGGTGCACTACTGCTGACTGCTGCCCTATTCTGCAGCAGTCCTTTATCAGTATAGGGACTGAGGTACAGTCTGCTAATCACAACCTACTAGTTCCACAAAGGTCCTTCTAAGGACTGGTAAGGTATAGTGTACTACAGTATATAGGGTTGAGTGAGGTACAGTCTGCTAATCACAACCTACTAGTTCCACAAAGGTCCTTCTAAGGACTGATAAGGTATAGAGTACTAGAGTATATAGGGTTGAGTGAGGTACAGTCTGCTAATGATAAAGGACTGGTATAGGTCTACAATATATAGGGTTGAGGTGCACTACTGCTGACTGCTGTCCTATTCTGCAGCAGTCCTTTATCAGTATAGAGACTGAGGTACAGTCTGCTAATCACAACCTACTAGTTCCACAAAGGTCCTTATAAGGACTGGTAAGGGTGTACTATTTGGTGTGCAGTATATAGTTGTGTAATACACGTATAAAATACTTGCACATATAGAAAGCATAGCATAGTGCGTTTCCACTGTGCAGCATTGTGACTGCTGAGCGGTTCTGCAGCGATACTACAAAGAGTGACAAAGTGAGGCATGGATCTCGGAGGAATTCAACACATGTGACCAGTAGACCATGTATATGTCTATAAACAATTTTTTTAATAGAGCACACAGACCTTCTTTCTTCATTTGGCTCACCTCCTTGTACAAAAAAAGCACACCATACTATATGCCCGTACCCTCCTGTTTGAAGAGTTTGAGCGGTGTCATATATCTCCTGGGGCTGCTTATTATGAGAGGCTCCCACCATCCCTTTGCTGTGCTGACTTCCTCCTGGGGCTCTACCTCTGCTGTGCATATTATGAGGGGCTCCCACCATCCCTGTGCTATGCTAATTATGAGGGACTCCCACCATTCCTGTGCTATGCTGACTTCCTCCTGGGGCTGCTTACGGTGCAGGTGTCAGTGCTGTATATCACGGTGCTGGTGTCAGTGCTTTATGTCACACTGCTGATGTCAGTGCTCTCTATTACGGTGCTGATGTCAGTGTTCTCTATCACGGTGCTGGTGTCAGATCACTCTATCACGGTGCAGGTGTCAGTGCTGTATATCACGGTGCTGGTGTCAGTGCTTTATGTCACACTGCTGATGTCAGTGCTCTCTATCACGGTGCTGGTGTCAGTGCTGTATATCACGGTGCTGGTGTCAGTGCTTTATGTCACGCTGCTGATGTCAGTGCTCTCTATCACGGTGCTGATGTCAGTGCTCTCTATCACGGTGCTGGTGTCAGATCACTCTATCACGGTGCAGGTGTCAGTGCTGTATATCACGGTGCTGGTGTCAGTGCTTTATGTCACGCTGCTGATGTCAGTGCTCTCTATCACGGTGCTGGTGTCAGTGCTGTATATCACGGTGCTGGTGTCAGTGCTTTATGTCACGCTGCTGATGTCAGTGCTCTCTATCACGGTGCTGATGTCAGTGCTCTCTATCACGGTGCTGGTGTCAGATCCCTCATTTACAGTGCAGGTGTCAGTGCTGTATATCACAGTGCTGGTGTCAGTGCTTTATGTCACGCTGCTGATGTCAGTGCTCTCTATCACGGTGCTGGTGTCAGTGCTATATATCACGGTGCTGGTGTCAGTGCTTTATGTCACGCTGCTGATGTCAGTGCTCTTTATCACGGTGATGATGTAAGTGCTCTCTATCACGGTGCTGGTGTCAGATCACTCTATCAGGGTGCAGGTGTCAGTGTTTTATGTCACGGTGCTGATGTCAGTGCTCTCTATCACGGTGCTGATGTCAGATGACTCTATCACGGTGCAGGTGTCAGTGCTCTATATCACGATGCTGGTGATCATCTTCTGCACCCTCTTCTTTGCCTACCCTGACCTTCCCTCTCCTCCATTGCCTTCATGCGCTCCACAGTCCTGAATTGTCACAATTTCACATATAAAAAAAGAATGCTTGTAGTTGTCGATCCCAGATTCACCTCATACATGTGTTATGTCCTTGTCTATGTGGTGGGACTATGTGTGCACAGCTAGTAATTATTTTGTGGCTGCAAATATGACCTGTAGGTTTGTAAAGTTCGCCTCCCATTGAAGTCAATGGGGCCCACCGCGAACGTTACGGTTCGTGAACTATCGGCCGCGTTCGCGTTCGTGAAACGTGCCGCCAGAAGTTCGTCCATCACTAGTCCTGACCACATATGTGGAAATACGTGGCAGTTAAGGAAACAGCCATCACAGGTCAATTGGCTTAAGTATAAATCACACAAATAGGAAACATAAGGGGAATACAAAGACACTGAATTTCGAAAGAGTCAACTTCCCTAAACTATGAACCTTGCTAGAAGGGATGAATTGGGATAAAATCTTAGGAACAAAGAACACAGAGGAGAGGTGGGTTTGCTTTAGGAGCATATTAAATAAGGGCATTAGCCAATGCATCCCATTGGGTAATACATTTAAAAGAGAACAAAAGTTCTGGATGGCTTAACTCCAATGTAAAAAATGCATATAAAAGCAAAGTAGAGGGCCTTCAAAAATATAAGGTTGAGGGATCATTATCAGCATTCCGATTTTATAAAGAATGCAACAACAAATGTAAGGGTCGAATTAGGGCGGCTAAGATTGAACATGAAAGACACATAGCAGGGGAGAGCAAAACAAATCCCAAGCAATTCTTTAAGTATGTAAACAGTAGGGATGAGCTTCGTGTTCGAGTCGAACATACGTTCGACTCGAACATCGGCTGTTCGCCCGTTCGGCGAATTCCGAACGTTATGGGCCGTTCGCACCAAATTCGTGTGGCGCTCACGGCCCACAATGCACTGCGATGGCGCAGTGCATTGCTGGCTCATGATTGGCCAAGCATGCACTGTGACCCCGCATGCTTGGCCAATCATAGCTCAGGCTGTGTAGTACACGCCCCACACTATATAAGGCAGCCAGCGCGGTGGCCTTGTGTAGTGTGTTGGCATCTGTAGCAGTTAATGTGTGTTCTGTGTACCTTCAACACAGTATACACCGATCGTTATCGGCCTATTTTTCGTTCTTGCTCTTCTGTAGTGGTTGTTGTCTGCGTGCCCTGACCGCAGTATACACCGCTATATTCACCTATATATCTAGCGATATATCTATCTTTTATAATAGAGCTGTCAGTCAGTGTTAGGAGATTGTGTGTGCTGTCTGCATGCTCTGAACGCAGTATACACCGCTATATCCACCTATCTAGCTAAATATCTTGCTCGTTTTAAATAGAGCTCTCAGTCAGTGTTAGAAGATTGTGCATGCTGTCTGCGTGCTCTGAACGCAGTATACACCGCTATATCCACCTATCTAGCTAAATATCTTGCTCGTTTTAAATAGAGCTCTCAGTCAGTGTTAGAAGATTGTGCATGCTGTCTGCGTGCTCTGAACGCAGTATACACCGCTATATCCACCTATCTAGCTAAATATCTTGCTCGTTTTAAATAGAGCTCTCAGTCAGTGTTAGGAGATTGTGCATGCTGTCTGCGTGCTCTGAACGCAGTATACACCGCTATATCCACCTATCTAGCTAAATATCTTGCTCGTTTTAAATAGAGCTCTCAGTCAATGTTAGGAGATTGTGCATGCTGTCTGCATGCTCTGAACGCAGTATAAACCGCTATATCCACCTATATAGCTAAATATCTTGCTCGTTTTAAATAGAGCTTTCAGTCAGTGTTAGGAGATTGTGTGTGCTGTCTGCGTGCGCTGAACGCAGTATACACCGCTATATCCACCTATATAGCTAAATATCTTGCCCGTTTTAAATAGAGCTCTCAGTCAGTGTTAGGAGATTGTGCGTGCTGTCTGCGTGCTCTGAAAAAGACGGACGGCAAAACAAATTATACAGGGGTGATAACCCTTCCCTATGTTTTCCAAAAAGCTTAAAAATAGTTTTTTTGACTGGAGCTACACTTTAAAAATGTACCAGTTGAAAATTACAAACCGATTCAACTTAACACAACAAACCTACACAGTCCCTGTCATACACCGCCTGTATACTGCTGTTCTGAGTATATAGGGCCTGGGGGCCACACGTATTTCCTTTTTTTAATATGGGTACGGGGTTCCCCTTAATATGCGTACAAGACCCAAAGGGGCTGGTAATGGGCAGGGAGGGCTACCCATGCCATTTTTCTCAATGATTTTCAACCATATTGCAGGAACCAGATATAACATTAAAACCGCAAGCAGCTTTAAATTACGTTATTTCCGTTAAATGTCATTTTGTGCAGGGACTGTTCTAAACACCGGAAACACGTGGCACTTCACAGGCATACTACAGACACCCCCCAGGCACCATATTTAAATGAATATTTCACTTTTTTTTCATTTTAATCGTCATTAAAATCAGTGCTCCCGCCAAAACGTCCGTTTTTAAAAGTTTTTTTTGCAGTGACCCATGTCCCCTGGGGCAGGAGCCAGGTCCCCAAATCCTTTTTAGGACAGTATCTTGCATATTAGCCGTTAAAATTAACACTTTTAATTTCGAACAATAGAGTCCCATAGACTTCAATGGGGTTCTAACAGTAATCAGCATGGATTCATGAAGAATCATTCTTGCCAAACAAATCTATTAACCTTTAATGAGGAGGTGAGTTGCCATCTAGATAAAGGAAGGCCCGTAGACATGTTGTATCTGGATTTTACAAAAGCATTTGACACAGTTCCCCATAAACCTTTACTGTACAAAATAAGGTCTGTTGGCATGGACCATACAGTGATCACATGGACTGAAAACTGGCTACAAGGGCGAGTTCAGAGGGTGGTGATAAATGGGGAGTACTCGGAATGGTCAAGGGTGGGTAGTGGCTTCCCCCTAGGACTCTGTGCTGGGTGCTGGGACAAATCCTATTTATTTTGTTCATAAATGACCTGGAGGATAGGATAAACAGTTCAAACTCTGTATTTGCAGACGATACTAAGCTAAGCAGGGCAATAAATTCTCTGCAGGATGTGGAAAGCTTGCAAAAAGATCTGAACAAATTAATTGGGTAGGAAACTACATAGCAAATGATGTTTAATTTAGAAAAATTAAAAAAAAATGCATTTGGGTGGCAAAAATATGAATGTAATCTATACATGGGGGGAGAACCTCTGGGAGAATCTAGGATGGAAAAGGATCTGGGGGTCCTAGTAGATGATAGGCTTAGCAATGGCATGCAATGCCAAGCTGCTGATAACAAAGCAAACAGAATATTGGCATGCATTAAAAAGGGGGTCATCTCCAGAGATAAAATGATAAATCTTCTGCTCTACAAGACTCTGGTCTGGCCGCACCTAGAGTATGCTGTCCAGTTCTGGGCACTGGTCCTCAGGAAGGATGTACTGGAAATGGAGCGAGTACAAAGAAGGGCAACAAAGCTAATAAAGGGTCTGGAGGATATTAGTTATAAGGAAAGATTGTGAGCACTGAACTTATGCTCTCTGGAGAAGAGACGCTTGAGAGGGATGTAATTTCAATATACAAATACTGTACTGGTGACTCCACAATAAGGATAAACCTATTTTGCAGAAGGGAATTTAACAAGACACGTGGCCACTCATTAAAATTAGAAGAAAAGAGGTTTACCTTAATCTGTCCATCAAGTTGAAGGGTGCTTCTCTGCTCAGCAGGATCGATACCCCCTTTGATTTGGCCGAGTCATTTGTAGCATGTAGTGCCTCTACAAAGTATGGGCTGGTCAGTTTAAAGTGGTTGTAAACCCTTACAAACCACTTTGACCTTAATCTAGGCTTACCTGTAGGTCCAAGAAATATCTCCTAAACCTACACGGTTTAGGAGATATTCGCCAAAAGACAGGCACCGCTGTCTACGGCTGTAGACAGTGGCGCACAGGTGCACTGAGCGCGCCGCTGTCAACGTCGATATGCCGCGAGTGGCGGCTCCCGTGCGTGGGAGTGATGTCATTGCGGCTTCGTCGAATGACACCGGCGGAGCAGCGAGACCCACCGAGAAGATGGATGCTCCGGACTACAGGGTTCAGCGGTGACTTCACTGGCTCCTGTCTCAGGTAAATGACACATAATTGACTACTATGTGATGTATAGTAGTCCATTATGCTTTACCTTTGCAGGGAATCAAAGAGGAAGTAAACTCATCAGGCTTTACTTCCTCTTTAAGTATCTGGTTGGTCTGAAAGTGCATCTCTTGCAGAAAAGCAAAATGTGGCCTACCTTTCTTCAGTTTCCGTAGCAGCGTGGACCTTTTTTCTGGTATGTTCAGCCCCTTTACATTATGTGATATGATTGTAGGGCCTTGGCCCAGGGATGAATAGGCCATCTGGAGAACACACAATCACTATGTTCTGTGCCAAAACTGAAAATTAAAGCTCTGGGCTGGTCAAAAATCAGTGTATCACAATACAATCACGTAAGAGACAGGGAAGAGAGGGGTGGGGGGTAAGAGGTAGGGAGGGGAAAGATAAAGATAAAGATAGAGAAAGAGGAAGAGTTATCTGAGCACTTTAGAACGTGGTACCCATTCCAAAGGACCTGGGACTGATAAATCCCCCGTCTCCAGGTCCACTCTGTGGAAACGTGGGTAGGCTACAATAAAACAATAAAGGCAAATGTTATCACCTATACACTTGTAAGTACAAAGTCAATAATAAAACCAAGTGGTAGGTGATAAATATCACAGCCAAAATGAGAAGAAACCCGGCCTGTGAATATCTGAAATTTTCCAATAATAATGCAAACAATGCAGTAACAATTAAGTTGCATAGATAGAAACCCTGCAAAAAGCAGTAACTATAGCTCTAGCAGTTCTAGGATCAGCACTGTGGCATGGGGGGTGGCGCTGCTGATAGTAAACAGGGAAAAGATCACAAAAAAGAGGAGAAAAAGCCGCAATAGCTCCCCCTCCATGGGAGGCTCCCGCCGAGTGATGCTGTGTACACACGGTCGGACTTTCCGGCAGAAAAAGTCAGGCGGAATAATTTAATCGGATATTCCGATCTTGTGTGGGCTTCAGCTGACTTTTTTTTTCGAAAATTCTGACGGACCTAGAAATAGAACATGTTTTATATCTTTCCGACAGAATACATTTCTATCGGGAAAACCGTTCGTCTGTATGCTGTTCCGATGGACCAAAAACGACAAAGGGAAACTATTGGCTACTGGCTATTGAACTTCCTTTTTCTAGCCTTGTCATATGTGTTGTATGTCACCGTGTTCTAAATGATCGGACTTTGGTGTGATCGTGTGTAGGCAAGTCCGTTTCAGCGGAACTCCGTCGCAACTCCGTCAGAACTCCGTCGGAAAAATCGGCAGCATTTATTCTGATGGAAAAAACAGTCGTGTGTACGTGGCAGGGCACTTCTTCCCGGTGACACAACTGTTACATAGCTGAGGGCGGGCCACCCGGTGATGTAAATGGGTAACCCCACCTGTTTACATCACCGAGTGGCCCCTCCTTCAGCTATATAACAGCTGTCATGAAAGACAAAGCATTACTTGGTGGGAGCCTCCCAGGAAGGCTTAGCTGTTGTGGCTTTCTTTTTTTTCTTTTTCGGTCTGTCGGGCATCGTGAGATGGAACTACATAGCGGGACATTTTTTTTTTTTTTTTTAATAAAGGACTTGCATGCTCGGATAATGGTCTGGTATGGATTTTGAGCGGGGACCCTTCGCCATTTTTTTTAATTTGGTGCAGGGTTTCCCTTAATATCCATACCAGACCTGAAGGTTTTTTTTCAATGAGTTTTATCTATATTGCCGAGACCCGACAATTCATTACAGCCGCAATCAGTTTTAAATGACTTTTTTTCCTTTAGAAATGTCATTTTGTTCTGGTACTGTTCTAAACATGGGGAAAATGGTGCTACTTTACAGGCATACTATAGACACCCCCCAGGCACAATATTTAAAGGTATATTTCATTTTTATTGTTTCACTTTAAGCATTATTAAAATCACTGCTCTCGAAAAAACAGCAGATTTTAAAACTTTTTTTTTTTTTGCATTGATGTATGTCCCCTGGGCAGGACCCGGGTCCCCAAAAACTTTTTATGACAATAATTTGTATATAAGCCTTTAAAATGATAACTTTTGGTTTTTCATGTTCGTGTCCCATAGACTTTAGGGTTCCACGGCTTTCGAATTTGCTGTGAACACCGCATAATGTTTGTTGTTTTCCGGCTGTTGTCAATCAAATTCAGCAAGCCAATCAAGAGAGGGGGCTGGGCCATGCTCTGTGTCTGAATGGGCATAGGGAACTGTGATTTGGCTCAGGTGCCCTCATAGCATGCTGCTTGCAGTGGGGGCACTCAACAGGAGAGAGAGCCAAAGAGGGACACGAGAAGAGGAGGATCCAGGCCACTATGTGCAAAACCATTGCACAGAGCAGTTAAATATAACATGTTCGTTATTTAAAACCAAAAAAAAGGAGACTTTACAATCACTTTAATAATGGCATGCAATGCCAAGCTGATGTTTCCAACGTGAGCAAAGTCCTTTCTTGTATTAAGAAAGAAATGGACTCCAGAGTGAGAGATATCATTGTACCCCTGTACAAATCATTAGTAAGACCTCATCTGGAATATGCAGTTCAGTTTTGGGCACCAGTTTTCAAAAAGGATATTGATGAAATGGAGAAAGTGCAGAGAAGGACAACCAAACAGATAAGAGGCATGGAGGAGCTCAGTTATGAGGAAAGATTAGAGGAACTGAATTTATTCTCTCTTGAAAAGAGGAGATCAAGGGGGAATATGATCAACATGTATAAATATATAAGTGGTCCATATAGTGCACTTGGTGTTGAGTAGGGATGTTTGCATGTTCGACTAATACCGAACGCTATGGGACGTTAGCGACAAATTCGTGTGGCGCTCGTGGCCCACAATGCCCTGCGCCATCGCAGTGCATTGCTGGCTCATGATTGGCCAAGCATGCACTGTGACCCCGCATGCTTGGCCAATCACAGCACCGGCAGTGAGGAGGAAGCCTGTGGCCAATTATAGCTCAGGGGGTTTAGTACACACCCCACAATATATAAGGCCGCCAGCGAGGCGACCTTGTGTAGTGTGTTCCGGCATGCAGGGAAAGAGCAAGATAGGTAAGGACAGTGTGTTCTTTTCTCAGGCATCTGCAGGAGTTAAAGTGGGTGTTGTGTGCCTCCAGCACAGTATACACCTGTATCTACCTTTTATTGCCGGTGTTCTCTAATACTGGCATCTGCAGGAGTTAGTGGGTGTTGTGGGACTCCAGCACAGTATACACCTGTATCTACCCTTTTTTGCTGGTGTTCTCTAATACAGGCATCTGCAGGAGTTAAAGTGGGTGTTGTGTGCCTCAAGCACAGTATACACCTGTAGCTACCCTTTTTTGCTGGTGTTCTCTAATACAGGCATCAGCAGGAGTTAAAGTGGGTGTTGTGTGCCTCCAGCACAGTATACACCTGTAGCTACCCTTTTTTACTGGTGTTCGGTAATACAGTCATGAGCCAATAAAAGAGGGAAAGCAGGCTCTGTGTCTAGAGACACGCTGCATCGTCATCAGCACGTGGCCGTGGGACACGCTTGTCCTTATTTTCGGCAGCTGGACGTGTTGAGCCGCATCATGCCGAAGACTTGGTAGAGTGGATGACTAAGCCCTCCTCATCCTCCTCATCCTCTCTCACCCAGGCTCAGGGTACTAGCAAAGCAGCTGCCAATGCGCCCTCTTCCCTCGGCTCAGTGTCATCAGTCACTCCTTCCCTATAGACCCACCATGTCCTCCTGAGGAGTCCCCCGAACTGTTTGAACATAGTGTTGGGTACATGCTCCAGGAGGATGCCCAGCGTTTTGAATCCTTCGATGATGATACCCAGCTAGAGGAAGGCAGTAGCGTGAGCGTAGAGAGAGGGGATGCTCAAGAAGGACAGCAATCTGGCAGTCATGTTCCACAAGCTGCAGCATACTGCCAGGTTTGCTCCAGTGATGAAGAGGGAGGGGATTATGAGGTCACTGACTCCACGTGGGTGCCTGATAGGAGAGAGGAGGAGGAGGAGGCACATCCCCAAGGAGGCAGGATTCCCTCCAGGGGCCAGCTTAGGAGCAGCACACCAACTGAATCCCATTGCAGAGCTCCGCCTGTGCAGGGCACTGCCTCTGCGCGCTATTCTAAAAATTCTTTGGTGTGGGTCTTTTTTGAGATGAGTGCATCAGATCACACCACTGCTATTTGCAACATATGTCTCAAGCGTATCTCACGTGGCAAAAATATCAGCCGCTTGGGCACCACATGCTTGACCAGACATATGTTGACCTGCCATGCAGCTTACATTAAAGACCCACATCAAAGAACAAGCGGACCTCTCCTTGCTCCTCATCAGCTGGGATCTCCAACCCCACTAGACCTTCAGTCCTCTATGAAACCTGCACTGAGAGGAATGAAGGTGTAGAATTAGGTGTGTCACAGCCAAGTACTTGCGGACACTCTGCTAGCAGTACACCCACGTCTGATTGTAGCAGGCAAATTTCCCTGCCCCAGCTGCTGGACCGTTGAAAGAAGTTCACTCCCAGCCATCCACATGCCCAGCGGTTGAATGCTAGCTTGGCTAAATTGCTAGCACTTCAACTGCTGCCTTTTCAGTTGGTAGACTCGGCCCCCTTCCGTGAGTTTGTGCAATGTGCGGTTCCTCAGTGGCAGGTCCCCAAACGCTACTTTTTCTCACGGAATCGATTCCGGCTCTCTACCATCATGTGTTAGGCAATCTCTATGCCTTGCTGGACAGGGCGGTCAGTGGTAAGGTGCATATTCCCGCTGACTCATGGTCCAGCAGGCATGGACAGGGACGCTACCTATCTTTCACGGCCCATTGGGTCACTCTTCTGGCAGCTGTGAAGGATGCAGGACAAGGCGCAGTAGTGTTGGAGGTTGTTCCGCCACCATGCCTCCAAAATGCTACTACTGGTTGTGACACACCTCTCTCCTCCACCCCCTCCTCTTCTTCTTCCTCCATGGCCTCTTCCAGTGCTCTGTCCTCGGAACCAGTGGTGCTCCGTAGGCTTTCAAGGGGCTACGCAAGTATGCAGGCAAAAAGATGCCATGCCGTGCTTGCGCTAGTTTGTTTGGGGGACAGGAGTCACACTGGGGCAGATATTTTGTCAGCTCTGCAGGGGCAGGCTGAGAGGTGGTTGACGCCAGCTTAAGCCAGGAATGGTGGTTTGTGACAATGGCACCAACCTCCTCTCTGCCCTCCGACAGGGACAACTGACCCATGTGCCCTGTGTGGCTCACGTCCTTAACCTGGTGGTGCAGCGGTTCTTGGGCAGGTACCCAGACTTACAGGATGTCCTGAGGCAGGCCAGGAAAGTCTGTGTGCATTTCTGCCGATCATTTAATGCCAGTGCTCAGCTGGCTGAGCTCCAAAAGGAGTTGAGCCTGCCCAAGAACCGCCTTATATGTGACATGCCCACCAGGTGGAACTCAACGTTGGCCATGCTGCAGTGGCTGCACATGCAGCAGAGGGCCATCAATGAGTACCTGTGCAACTTCAGCACCAGGACAGGGTCAGGGGAGCTCTGTTTTTTTTCACCATGCCAGTGGGGCATGATCAGGGATGCATGCACTGTCCTGTCACCATTTGAGGAGGCCATGAGGATGGTGAGTAGTGACAGTGCATGCATCAGTGGCACTGTGCCTCTTGTCCACCTGTTGGAGCATACGCTGCGTGGAATAATGGACAGGGCACTTGAGGCAGAACAGAGGCAGGAAAAGGAGGACTTCCTTGCCTCTCAAGGCCCCCTTTATCCAGACAGTGTTCCTGCTGTCCCACCCATCACACAGGAAGAGGATGAGGAGGAGGAGGCTTGTCTCAGCATGGAGGTGGAGCCTGGCACTCAGCAGCAGCAGCAGTCTTTTAGGGATGATTTACAGTCCCAAGAAACACGTGGACTTGTACGTGGCTGGGAGGAGGTGGCTGTGGATCATGTTGTCCTTAGTGACCCAGAGGACTCCGGACCGAATGCCTCAGCTAACCTAAGCTGCATGGCCTCCCCGATGCAAAGCCTGCGGAAGGATCCTTGTATTCTTTGGATCAAGGAGAGGGATCATTACTGGCTGGCCACTCTCCTTGATCCACGGTACAAGGGTAAGGTTGCGGACCTTATCCTGCCGTCGCAGAGGGAGCAGAGGATGAGACATCTCCGGGAGGCCTTGCAGAAAGGTCTGTGCAACGCGTTCCCAGAGACTGGGAGGTTCCAAACTCCTGGTCTTGGACAACGTGTTGCTGAGGTTTCGGTCAGTCACAGAAGGAGCGGTGGAGAAGGTGGCCGTCTGACCGATACGTTCAGACAATTTTTTAGTCCGCAGCCCCAAGGTATGATCGGTTCCAGCAACCATCGCCAGCGTCTGATCTACACGGTGCAGGAATACCTAGGGGCAAGGTCAGGCTTGAACACCTTTCCCACAGAAAATCCTCTGGCTTACTGGGTCTTGAGGATGGATCACTGGCTAGAGCTTGCACAGTATGTAATTAAGCTACTGGCCTGTCCTGTATTCAGCGTTCTTTCGGAACGTACCTTCAGTGCTGCTGGTGGCTTTGTTATCGATCACAGGGTGCGCCTGTCCACCGACTCAGTTGATTGACTGACCTTCATAAAGATGAATCAGTCTTGGATCACCACCAGCTACCAAGCACCTGAAGCTGATGTAAACAAATAATTTTTTTTTAAATGTCACATCCCTTCAAGACTTCCTATGCTGATGCTGAGTGAATGTCGTGTTATGACTGACTATACTCTTCCTCCTCAATGATCCTGCTGATAGCTTGGAAGAACATTTTCCGTTTGGTGAGGCCACCAGCCCAACTTTTCAGCCCCTGTTTAACAGGGGCGTGTAATTACAATTTTGGATACAATGCTTTGCAGCAGGGCTCATTCCTACACTCCAACTAGAGTATATGGGAGAGGTTGCAGTGTTGTTGCACCAGCACCAGTGCCTAAGGTCCAATTTTTCAGCCTCTGTTTAACAGGGGCATGTAATTAAAATTTTTGATGCAATGCTTTGCAGCAGGGCTCATTCCTGCACTCCAACTAGAGTATATGGGAGAGGTTGCAGTGTCGTGGCACCAGCACCAGTACCTAAGGCCCAATTTTTCAGCCCCTGTTTAACAGGGGCATGTAATTACAATTCTTCATATAATCGTTCACAGCTGGGCCCGTTCCTGCGCCCACCGAGTAACTGTGAGGACTTATAGTATTGTGGCACCAGCACCACCACCACAACCACCAACGGCCCAATTTTTCTACCACTGTTCAACAATGGCATGCAATTACAATTCTTGATATAATCGTTCACAGCAGAGCGCTCCAGCACCCACCAAGAGTCCCTTTGAGGGCTAACAGTGTTGTGGCAACACCAACACCTTAGGCCCCCATTTCTGCAGAGCTTATAGGGCAGGCCCCTACTTTCAAACATCCAACTTACAAACGTCTCCTACTTGCAAATGGAAGGAGACAACAGGAAGTGAGATGAAAAAAGACGGATGGCAAAAAAAATTATACAGGGGTGATAACCCTTCCATATGTTTTCCAAAAAGCTTAAAAATAGATTTTTGGACTGGAGCTACACTTTAAAAATGTACTAGTTCAAAATTACAAACAGATTCTACTTAACACAACAAACCTACACAGTCCCTGTCTTGTTTGCACCACCTGTATACTGCTGTTCTGAGTATATAGGGCCTGGGGGCCCCAGCCTTTCCTTTTTTTAATTTGGACACGGGGTTCCCCTTAATATCCATACAAGACCCAAAGGGGCTGGTAATGGGTGGGGGGGGGGGGACTACCCATGCCATTTCTCTCGATGATTTTCATCCGTATTGCCGGAACCAGATATTACATTAAAACCGCAAGTAGATTTAAATGACTTTTTTTCAGTTAAATGTCATCACTGTTCTAAACACGGGAAATATGTGGCACTTCACAGGCATACTATAGACACCCCCAGGCACAATATTTAAAGGAATATTTCACTTTAATCGTCATTAAAATCAGTGCTCCCGAAAAAACTGCTGTTTTTTAAAAAAAAATTGCCATTGACCCATGTCCCCTGGGGCAGGAATCGGGTCCCCAAACCCTTTTTAGGGCAATATCTTGTATATTAGCCATTAAAATGAGCACTTTTTATTTTGAACATTCGAGTCCCATAGACTTCAATGGGGTTCTAAAGTTCACGCAAATTTTAGGTCTGTTCGAAAGTTCTGGTGCAAACCGAACCGGGGGGGTGTTCGACTCATCCCTAGTGTTGAGCTATTCACTTTAAAGTGGAGTTCCACCCAAAAGTGGAAGTTCCACTAATTATACTCCTCCCCGCCTCCGGTGCCATATTTGGCACCTTTGGGGGGGGGGGGGGGGACAGGATACCTTTCTTTCGCAGGTATGCTTTCCCCACTTCTGGGACCCTCAGCCGTGGGTATGAACATCATGGCTGGGGCTTCCTCCTCCTCCCTCTGTCGCCAGGCCAGTAGGAGAGAGGAGCGGAGCGCATGTATGGTTCATGGCGCGAAGCTGAAAGGCTACACTGCCGGATTCCCTTAATCACATTGGAGGCGGCATGCACCCTACAGCTGATGGAAACATCAGCTGTGGTGCTGACATCACTGGACTCCAGGACAGGTAAGTGTCCAATTATTAAAAGTCAGCAGCAGCAGTATGTGCAGCTGTTGGCTTTTAATTTTTGCAGCGGTGGGCGGACCTCTACTTTAAGGTCATCACAGAGAACAAAGGGGCACCCTTTACATCTAGAGGAAAAGAGATTTCATATCCAAAGATGAAATAATATCCAAATCCTAAGGTTTCTTCATAGTAAGAGCTGTGAAAATGTGGAATAGACTCCCTCCAGAGGTGATTCTAGCCATCTCAGTAGATTGATTTAAAAAAGGCCTGGATTCTTTCCTAAATGTACAGTACGTAATGTAATTGGGTACTAACATTTATAGGTAAAGTTGATCCAGGGAATATCCAATTGCCTCTCGGGGGATCAGGAAGGAATTCGATTATGCTTTGCTGGGGTTTGTTGTCTTCCTCTGCATCAATTGTGGGTATATGCAGGGCTGGAACCGGCGCCAACACAGCAAGAAGGTGAGGGAGACAAGCTGCAAATAAATACTGGCAGTGATCTGGGAGAAGGAGGGGGGCTAAGAGGATACTGTATGTCCTAGAGGGCGTTTTGAGAGAAGAGAGGACTTGTGCTGGATATTTAATCTGAACACCACCACCCCAGTGCAAGTTCTCTCTCATCTCAGCAGGCCAACAGGCTCCGTCCACCTCTTGTGCCATGCTAACTGTCTCTGCTCACTTTTTGTGCCATGCCCATAGTCTCTGTCCACCTTTTATGCCATGCACACAGTCTCTGCCCACCTCTTGTACCATGTCTGCAGTCATTGTCCACCTCTTGTGCTATGCCCACAGTCTCTGCCCACCTCTTGTGCCATGCCCACAGTCTCTGTCCACCTCTTGTGCCATGCCCACAGTCTCTGTCCGCCTCTTGTACTATGCCCACAGTCTCTACCCACCTCTTGTGCTATGCCTGCAGTCTCTGCCCACCTCTTGTGCTACATCTGCAGTCTCTACCCATCTCTCTCTTGTGCCATGCCCACAGTCTCAGCTCACCTCTTGTGCCATCTCTGCAGTCTCTGCCCATATCTTGTGCCATATCTTCGGTCTCTGACCGTCTCTCTCTTGTGCCTTGCCGGCAGTCCCTGCCCACCTCTTGTGCCCTATCCACAGTCTCTGCCCACCTCTTTAACCATACCCACAGTCTCTATCCATCTCTTGTGCCATGATTAATTATTTTTTCATATTGTCTTCAGTCAGTGTCCCAGAGCACCACCACACCCATTATATGATAACGCTGTACTGCACTGGCGACGGTATGTAAAAGAAAGAAAAATTGAGAAAAAAAAATTTTCTTCATTCAATTGCGCGGCCATACAACACTGTACCCAAATGAAATTTTTATAATTTTTTCCCACAAATAGAGCTTTCTTTTGGTGGTATTTAATTACAGCTGGGAGTTTTATTTTTTGCTAAACAAACAAAAAAATATGCAAAAAAAAAAAATCATGTTTCATAGTTTGTTATAAAATTTTGCAAACAGGTCATTTTTCTCCTTCATTGAAATGTGCTGATGAGGCGGCACTGGTGGGCACTGATAGGCTGTACTGGTGGGCACTGATAGGCACAGTTAAGGCAGCACTAATAGGCACAGATAAGGTGGCACCGATAGGCACAGATAAGGCAGTACTGATGGGCAAGATGGGCACAGATAAGATGGCACTGGTGGGTGGCACAGATGGGTGGCATGGATGGGTGGCACTAAGGGGCACTGATAGGTACCACTGATAGATGGGACTGATGGGCACTGATAGGTGGCACTGCTGGGCACTGATGGGCGGCACTGATGGGCACTGGTAGATGACACTGATGGGCACGGATATGTGGCACTGGGGTGCAGTACTGTTGTTGAGGCAGATTATGGGCACTGATTGGTGGCACTGTGGGCACTGATAGGTGGCACTGTGGGTACTGATGGGTGGCACTGTGGGTACTGATAGGTGGCACTGTGGGCACTGATGGGTGGCACTGATGGGGGGAACTTTTTATTACCTAGGTGGCACTGGCAGGGGGCAGGTGGGCACTGATAAGCTGGCCGCCCGTGATCGGCTTTTGTTTACTCCTCGTGCTGTCAGCGCGAGGAGGAAAAATTGCCGATTACAGGCTCTGTAGTGTCACATGATCAGCTGTCATTGGCTGACAGCTTATCACAGGGTAAGGGGTCGGGATCGACCCCTTGCTCCGATCTGTGATCAGGCGAGACTCACAGACTCGCTGATCACAGGGCGCGCAGGCCACTCGTGCACGGGACGACATCAATAGACGTAGTCCCGGCAAAGCAGGTCCGCGTTGTAGCCGTCATTCGGCTATAGCGTGGATCTCTAGTGGTTAAATACCACCAAAAGAAAATTGGCCTGGGCAGGAAAGGGGTTAAAGTGCCTGGTACTGAAGTGGTTAAAGTACAAAATGCTATATGCAATTCAGCTTTGTAATTACAAGTCCTGATAACATGCAGATGTTGATTAAAGGGTTATAAGTTAACATTTAATCAGAAATACCAATCATTACTGGCATGCACTAGGCATTTTACCATGCTCATAACTGCACAAGTATTACTTGTAAAATATATTTTCAATAAAATGTACTGAAGGTACATTCTTGTAGTAAACAGATACCAATCAAGTTAATTTGTTACTAGGCACAAGGGGGCTCAGTTTACCAATGTCAAAGCGATATTAAACATAAAAACACAAACGTATTATATTGCAGCATATCTGTTGTTGGATATGGTGGCTGCATTAGCTTTCTTTTTTTTTAGTTCTTTTCCATTTATTTGGTCAGTAAGTCTTTTATTTATGTATTTATTTATATTTTATGCATTTTTTATGAAATCTTCAAGAAATACAAAACAGCACGTAAAGGCCACCTTCACAAAGCAAAAAGCAAATGTCATAACTTAAAGTGATTATAAAGTCTTGTTTTTGTCCTCTAAAAATAACAAACATGTTATACTTACTTGCTCTGTGCAGTGGATTTGCACAGAGCAGCCCAGAGCCTCCTCTTCTCGGGTCCCTCTTCGGCTCTCATGGCCCCTCTTTCCTGTTGAGTGCCCCCACAACAAGCAGCGTTCTATGGAGGCATCCAAGCCGAGTCACAGCTCCCTGTGTCCATTCAGACACAGAGCCCTGGTTCGGCCCCACCCCTCTCTCTCCTGATTGGCTAATTGATTTTAATTGACAGCTCCCTGTGTCCATTCAGACACAGAGCCCTGGTTCGGCCCCACCCCTCTCTCTCCTGATTGGCTAATTGATATTAATTGACAGCAGCAGGTTCTAATTGGGCCGCTGCTGTGTCTCAGGCAATCAGGAGGAGAGTCCCGGATGGCCGAGGCACTCGTGGACTTCGCTGGAGAGAAATTGGGCTTGGGTAAGTATCAGGGGGTGCTGGGGGGCAGCTGCACACAGAAGGTTTTTTTATTTTAATGAATGTGCATTAAGATAAAAATCCTTCTGACTTTACAACTTCTAAAGATTAGACATTAAGTAGAAAACAGTCAAATTGCTATTGCTATTTAACCCCTTGATCATCCCCTAGTGTTAACCTCTTCCCTGCCAATGACATTTATACAGTAATCAGCGGCTATTTTTAACTCTGATTGCTGTATAAATATCAATGGTCCCAAAAAAGTGTCAAAGGTGTCCAAAAAAGTGTCTGCCGCAATCCAGCTAAAAATTTCTGATCACCGTCATTACTAGAAAAAAAAAAAGAATAATAAAAATGGCATAAATCTATCCCCTATTTTGTAGATGCTATATCTTTTGCGCAAATCAATCAATATACGCTTATTGCGATTAGTTTTTTACCAAAATTATGTAGAAGAATTCAAATTGGTATAAACTGAGGAAGAATTTAGTTTTTTTTTTGTTTTTTTGGGATATTTATTATAGCAAAAAGTAAGAAATATTGTTTTCAAAATTGTCTGTCTCTTATTTGTTTATTGGGTAAAAATTTAAAACCGCAGAAGTGATAAAATTCCAACCAAAAGAAATCTCTATTTGTGGGAAAAAGGACATCAATTTTGTTTGGGTACAGTGTTGCACGACCGCGTAATTGTCAGTTAAAGTGACGCAGTGCTGTATCTCAAAAAATGGCCTGGTCATTAACCACTTGGGACCTGCACTATAGCCGAATGACGGCTACAGCGCGGATCTCCTTTTCCAGGACTACGTCTCTTGATGTAGTCCCCTGCACGAGCGGCCTGCCCGCCCCCTGAGGGGCGCGCGCGGCACGCTCTGTGATCGGCGAGTCTATGAGACTCGCCTGATCACCTATCAGAGCAAGGGGTCGATCCCGACCCCTTATCACCTGATCAGCTGACAGCCAATGACAGCTGATCATGTGATATAACGGAGCCGGTAATCGGCTATTATTCCTCCTCGCGCTGACAGAGCGAGGAGAAAAAAAAAAAGCCGATCACCGGCGGCCGTGATCGGGACATCAGTCCCGATCACGGCCAGCCCTGCCAGTGCCCACCTGCCCCCTGCCAGTGCCCACCTGCCCCCTCATCAATAAAGATGATAAAAAAATAAGTGCCCCCCGTCAGTGCCACCCAGCAGTGCCCATAGTGCCACCCAGAAGTGCCCACAATGCCACCCAGCAGTGCCCACAGTGCCACCCAGCAGTGCCCACAATCTGTCTCAACAAAGGTGCTGCACCCCAGTGCCACATATCCGTGCCCATCAGTGTCATCTACCAGTGCCCATCAGTGCCCAGCAGTGCCGCCCATCAGTGCCCAGCAGTGCCACCTATCAGAGCCACCTATCAGTGCCCATCAGTCCCATCTATCAGTGGTACCTATCAGTGCCCCTTAGTGCCACCCATCCATGCCACCCATCTGTGCCACCCATCCGTGCCATCTTATCTGTGCCCATCTTTGCCCATCAGTGCCGCCTTATCTGTGCCCATCGGTGCCACCTTATCTGTGCCTATTAGAGCCGCCTTAACTATGCCTATCAGTGCCCACCAGTGCAGCCTATCAGTGCCCACCAATGCAGCCTATCAGTGCCCACCAGTGCAGCCTATCAGTGCCGCCTCATCAGTAGTGATGGCCGAACGGTTCGCCCGGCGGTCGTTTCGCGGCGAATTTCCGACTTTCGCCGTCCGCGGGTTCGAACGCCTTTTTCCGTCGTTCGCCCCGGCGGACTTACGTGTTTAATGTATACAAGAACTTTAACCTTTCGTGACACGTTTATCATGTGTTACAGGACAACCAATTGAGACATGACAGCTCATGGACACTTGGACATTCCCCCTAACCTATAAATACACCCGATCCGGTGGCCATTTTACATTCTTTCTTCTGTCACTGTAGGGAAAGGATCCTGTGTGGAGTAGGGACAGAGAAAACGCTAGCTATTTGGTACACAAAAGTTCTTTTCAGGACTGGTATAGGTGTTAGGTCAGCAGCCTGAGTTTCTTTTGTCAGTTTAGATAAAGGGACAGAGCGCTGTATGCTGCTATTTTAGGGACAGCTCAGCCAGATTAGTCTTTCTTCATCATCATCATCATCATCATCATTAGCTGTTACTATCAGGTCCACAAAAGAGCTGTTCCAGCTAATCGTTCCAGCCTACTCTTTTTTGCCAATTTGTATAGGGACAGGCAGGAAGCAGTGTGTCAGGCAGTGAGGATAATTTTAAAGACTTGCTGTTACTATTAGTTCCACAAAGGTTCTTTTCAGGACTGGTATCAGTGGTACGGTAATAGGCTTGTACACGTATAATATTCTTTCTTCCAAATATAGAAAGAATATTATACTTGACTGCTGCCCTTCTGCTGCAGTCTGCTAATCATTCACAACTCACTTGTTCCACAAAGCTCTTTATCAGGACTGGTAACTTGGTCTGTCTAGGGTGCTACGGTACATAGGCTTGGGTGCGGTACAGTCTGCTGTTCTGTAAGGACCGCTATCGGTCCACAATACATAGGGTTGCCGTGCACTACTGCTGACCGCTGCCCTATACTGCAGCAGTCCTTCATTGGTATAGGGACTGACGTACAGTCTGCTAATCACTAACACACAACCTGCTTGGTCCACAAAAGTTCTTATAAGGACTGGTAACTTGGTATAGGGTGCTACGGTACATAGGCCTGAGTGCGTTACAGTCTGCTGTTCTGTAAGGACCGCTATCGGTCCACAATACATAGGGTTGCCGTGCACTACTGCTGACCGCTGCCCTATACTGCAGCAGTCCTTCAGCGGTATAGGGACTGACGCACAGTCTGCTAAACACTAACACACAACCTGCTTGGTCCACAAAAGTTTTTATAAGGACTGGTAACTTGGTATAGGGTGCTACGGTACATAGGCCTGAGTGCAGTACAGTCTGCTGTTCTGTAAGGACCGCTATCGGTCCACAATACATAGGGTTGCCGTGCACTACTGCTGACCGCTGCCCTATACTGCAGCAGTCCTTCATTGGTATAGGGACTGACGTACAGTCTGCTAATCACTAACACACAACCTGCTTGGTCCACAAAAGTTCTTATAAGGACTGGTAACTTGGTATAGGGTGCTACGGTACATAGGCCTGAGTGCGTTACAGTCTGCTGTTCTGTAAGGACCGCTATCGGTCCACAATACATAGGGTTGACGTGCACCACTGCTGACCGCTGCCCTATACTGCAGCAGTCCTTCAGCGGTATAGGGACTGACGTACAGTCTGCTAAACACTAATACACAACCTGCTTGGTCCACAAAAGTTCTTATAAGGACTGGTAACTTGGTATAGGGTGCTACGGTACATAGGCTTGAGTGCGGTACAGTCTGCTGTTCTGTAAGGACCGCTATCGGTCCACAATAGATAGGGTTGACGTGCACCACTGCTGACCGCTGCCCTATACTGCAGCAGTCCTTCAGCGGTATAGGGACTGACGCACAGTCTGCTAAACACTAACACACAACCTGCTTGGTCCACAAAAGTTTTTATAAGGACTGGTAACTTGGTATAGGGTGCTACGGTACATAGGCCTGAGTGCGTTACAGTCTGCTGTTCTGTAAGGACCGCTATCGGTCCACAATACATAGGGTTGCCGTGCACTACTGCTGACCGCTGCCCTATACTGCAGCAGTCCTTCATTGGTATAGGGACTGACGTACAGTCTGCTAATCACTAACACACAACCTGCTTGGTCCACAAAAGTTCTTATAAGGACTGGTAACTTGGTATAGGGTGCTACGGTACATAGGCCTGAGTGCGTTACAGTCTGCTGTTCTGTAAGGACCGCTATCGGTCCACAATACATAGGGTTGACGTGCACCACTGCTGACCGCTGCCCTATACTGCAGCAGTCCTTCAGCGGTATAGGGACTGACGTACAGTCTGCTAAACACTAATACACAACCTGCTTGGTCCACAAAAGTTCTTATAAGGACTGGTAACTTGGTATAGGGTGCTACGGTACATAGGCTTGAGTGCGGTACAGTCTGCTGTTCTGTAAGGACCGCTATCGGTCCACAATACATAGGGTTGCCGTGCACTACTGCTGACCGCTGCCCTATACTGCAGCAGTCCTTCATTGGTATAGGGACTGACGTACAGTCTGCTAATCACTAACACACAACCTGCTTGTTCCACAAAAGTTCTTATAAGGACTGGTAACTTGGTATAGGGTGCTACGGTACATAGGCTTGAGTGCGGTACAGTCTGCTGTTCTGTAAGGACCGCTATCGGTCCACAATAGATAGGGTTGACGTGCACCACTGCTGACCGCTGCCCTATACTGCAGCAGTCCTTCAGCGGTATAGGGACTGACGTACAGTCTGCTAAACACTAATACACAACCTGCTTGGTCCACAAAAGTTCTTATAAGGACTGGTAACTTGGTATAGGGTGCTACGGTACATAGGCTTGAGTGCGGTACAGTCTGCTGTTCTGTAAGGACCGCTATCGGTCCACAATAGATAGGGTTGACGTGCACCACTGCTGACCGCTGCCCTATACTGCAGCAGTCCTTCAGCGGTATAGGGACTGACGTACAGTCTGCTAAACACTAATACACAACCTGCTTGGTCCACAAAAGTTCTTATAAGGACTGGTAACTTGGTATAGGGTGCTACGGTACATAGGCTTGAGTGCGGTACAGTCTGCTGTTCTGTAAGGACCGCTATCGGTCCACAATACATAGGGTTGCCGTGCACTACTGCTGACCGCTGCCCTATACTGCAGCAGTCCTTCATTGGTATAGGGACTGACGTACAGTCTGCTAATCACTAACACACAACCTGCTTGTTCCACAAAAGTTCTTATAAGGACTGGTAACTTGGTATAGGGTGCTACGGTACATAGGCTTGAGTGCGGTACAGTCTGCTGTTCTGTAAGGACCGCTATCGGTCCACAATAGATAGGGTTGACGTGCACCACTGCTGACCGCTGCCCTATACTGCAGCAGTCCTTCAGCGGTATAGGGACTGACGTACAGTCTGCTAAACACTAATACACAACCTGCTTGGTCCACAAAAGTTCTTATAAGGACTGGTAACTTGGTATAGGGTGCTACGGTACATAGGCTTGAGTGCGGTACAGTCTGCTGTTCTGTAAGGACCGCTATCGGTCCACAATAGATAGGGTTGACGTGCACCACTGCTGACCGCTGCCCTATACTGCAGCAGTCCTTCAGCGGTATAGGGACTGACGTACAGTCTGCTAAACACTAATACACAACCTGCTTGGTCCACAAAAGTTCTTATAAGGACTGGTAACTTGGTATAGGGTGCTACGGTACATAGGCTTGAGTGCGGTACAGTCTGCTGTTCTGTAAGGACCGCTATCGGTCCACAATAGATAGGGTTGACGTGCACCACTGCTGACCGCTCACCTATACTGCAGCAGTCCTTCAGCGGTATAGGGACTAAGAGTTTTGTCACAGGGTCATTTAAAAAATGACATGCAGAGGAAGAGGCAGGCCCTTCCGCAGGGGTGGTAGGGGTAGGGCAGGAGCAACAGGCTTGAGCCAAAGTGGGAAGTTGCAGAAGGTGCGTTCAATTACTTTAAAGGATGCACCAGACTTGGTTGAGTGGCTCGCTCAGCCTTACTCTTCTGCACCCTCCTCATCCTCTCGATCTGCACCCTCTTCTTCACTCTCTGCTATGTGCACCCCCAAAGACACTACCACCAACAACACGACCACCACCACCACCACCACATACCTTCCGCTTGAGTCACTGGAATTATTTTCCGATCCATATCAAGAGGACATTTCTGATGCGCAGCCACTCTTGGTATTGGATCAGGAAGAGGAGGTAGCAACAAGCGCTACTCAGCAGTCTGACGCCAGTACCCAGATCAGCCCAAGGAGGAGGTTGGTCCCCGGTGTTGCTGCCTACTCTACTTATAGCGGTGGGGAAGGTGACGTTGATGATGACGTGTCTAGTGATGTCACGTGGGTGCCCACAAGAGAGGAAGAGGAGGGGAGTTCAGAGGGAGATATGGACCAGCAGATAGGGAGGAGAAGCAGCAATGACTTACATTGCACAGCAGGGACAAAGCAGACTGCAAATGTATCAGGAGCGAGTCATCGACCATGTACGGTCACATCTGGCGCTCCCAGGACACCGGCACATGGCTCCGCAGTGTGGGCTTTTTTTAACGTGTCCGCTGCTGACAATAGCGTTGCCATCTGCAATCTTTGCAGTCAACGCGTTAGTCGCGGTAAGCCCAATACTCACCTAGGGACGACCGCCTTAAGAAGGCACATGAGCAGCCATCACCGAGCCCAGTGGGAGCAACGGAACACACAAAGCCACACTGCAGGCTCTCACCGTCCAGCCTCGTCTTCTACTTCTCCTTCTCCTCTCTCCTCACAATTGTCCTCCACTCCACCTTCCATCACGCCAAGCTCACATTTTTCTGCAAAAAGGCAGGCTTCCGTGGGCCTAATGTTTGAGCGTAAAAAAATGATGACGCCGGATAACCCTCTTGCCCAACGGTTGGCGGCTGGCTTGTCAGAACTCATAGCCCGCCAACTACTGCCATATAAACTGGTGGACTCGGAGGCCTTTCGCAAATTTGTGGCCATTGGAACACCACAATGGAAGGTCCCAGGAAGGAAGTATTTCTCAGAGAAGGGCATCCCAGAGCTATATGGCCATGTTCAGCGGCAAGTGAATGTATCTCTGGCACACAGTGTCGGTGCCAAGATACATCTGACCACAGACACGTGGTCTAGCAAACACGGGCAGGGAAGGTATATCAGTTTTACTGCCCACTGGGTGAACCTTCTGACGGCCGTCAAGCATGTAACCCGTGGCACCCGTGTAGATTTGGTTTTACCGCCACGGATTGCATGCAGGCCTGACTCTTCTTCTCCTCCTCCTACTCCATCCTCCTCCCTCTCCTCCTCAGCTGCCTCCTCCTTTTCCGCTGCTAGCGTCTCTTCCACTGCACCGCCCAAGCTCCCCAGAACCTATTCCACATGCCAGGTGAGACGTTGCCATGCCGTGCTGCGTCTGTTGTGCCTGGAAGCAAAGAGCCACACTGGCCCGGCACTCCTTTCAGCTTTGCGTTCACAGGCAGATGAGTGGCTAACACCGCTCAATTTGACAGTTGGTAAAGTGGTGTGTGACAACGGTGCCAATCTGCTTAGCGCATTGAAACAGGGCAAAATCACGCACGTGCCGTGCATGGCACACGTCTTAAACTTGGTCGTGCAGCGATTCCTTGTCAAATACCCTGGGGTCCAGGACATCTTGCGGCAGGCAAGGAAAATCTCGGCCCATTTCAGAAGATCTTACACGGCCATGGCTCGCCTTGCTGACATTCAGCGGCGACACCATCTGCCGGTCAGACGTCTTATTTGCGATTGCCCGACGCGATGGAACTCAACCTTCTATATGCTTGATAGGCTGCTCCAGCAGAAACGTGCAGTTAACGTCTACCTGTATGAACTCTGCGAAAGAAACGGTTCTGGGGAGCTGGGTTTTTTTTCACCGCGCCAGTGGCTGCTCATGCGCGACACATGCAGACTTCTGCGGCCATTTGAGGAGATCACCAAACTGGTCAGTCGCAGCCATGGCGCCATCAGTGACATGGTACCTTATGCCTTCTTTCTGGAGCGTGCATTGCGTCGTGTCATTGATCAGGCTGTGGAGGAGCAGGAGCGGGAAGATGAGGAAGTCGCAATGCTGGATGAATTCCCAGGGGGGGCTACTCTATCTGAGACAAGTCAACAACAGGAGTCTGATGAGGAGTCAGAGGAGGATGGTGCCGGGGCGGATGAGCAGGAGCAAGAAGAGCATGCTTTAAACCTTTCTGGGATCCCTGTTGTGCGAGGATGGGGAGAGGAGAATGAAGAGGACGACATTATCCTGGATGATGAGCAGGAGCCAGGCCACCACACCGCTTCCACTTTAGTGCAAATGGGGGCCTTCATGCTCCAGTGTTTTAATAGGGACCCCCGTATAAAAAGCATGAGGGTCAAGGACCAGTACTGGGTGGCAACGTACTTAGACCCCCGGTACAAACACAAAATGGCGGAAATGTTACCGCCGTCGCAGAGGGCTGTCAGAATGCAGCACTTCCAGGCCTTGCTTCGAGAAATGCTGCATTCTGCTTTTGCGTGCGCTGGCAGAGGAGCAATTCCCACTCCCAGAGAAGGATTTGCGGGTACCAATCCAACAGCGCCTGCAAGAAGAGGCCGGTTTGAAGATGTGTTGGTGACTTCGGATATGAGGTCATTCTTTCAGCCGACCCATCGACAGGTGTCATCCGGATCCAGCATCAGGGAACGCCTAGACCGTCAGGTGTCCGACTACATTGGGTTAACGGCCGATGTGGACGCTCTGAGGAGTGATGAACCCCTAGACTACTGGGTGGGCAGGCTTGACCTCTGGCCAGAGCTTGCCCAATTTGCAATCGAACTGTTGGCTTGCCCCTCATCCAGTGTCCTGTCCGAAAGGACGTTCAGCGCAGCAGGGGGGATTGTGACCGATAAGCGTACTCGCCTAGCTCACCACAGTGTTAACTACCTCACATTTCTAAAAATGAATGAGGCATGGATCTCGGAGGAATTCAACACATGTGATCAGTAGACCATGTATATGTCTATAAACAATTTTTGGAATCAAGCACACAGACCTTCTTAATTCATTTGGCTCACTTCCCTGACCCAAAAAAGCACACCGTACTATATGCCCCTACCCTCCTCTTTGAAGAGGTTGAGCGGTGTCATATTTCTACTGGGGCTGCTTATTATGAGGGGTTCCCACCATCCCTGTGCTGTGCTGACTTCCTCCTGGGTGTTCTTATTATGAGGGGCTCCCACCATCCCTGTGCTGTGCTGACTTCCTCCTGGGGGTTCTTATTATGAGGGGATCACACCATCCCTGTGCTGTGCTGACTTCCTCCTGGGGCTGCTTACGGTGCTGCTGTCAGCGCTGTATGTCACGGAGCTGCTGTCAGCGCTGTATGTCACGGAGCTGCTGTCAGCGCTGTATGTCACGGAGCTGCTGTCAGCGCTGTATGTCACGGAGCTGCTGTCAGCGCTGTATGTCACGGAGCTGCTGTCAGCGCTGTATGTCACGGAGCTGCTGTCAGCGCTGTATGTCACGGAGCTGCTGTCAGCGCTGTATGTCACGGAGCTGCTGTCAGCGCTGTATGTCACGGAGCTGCTGTCAGCGCTGTATGTCACGGAGCTGCTGTCAGCGCTGTATGTCACGGAGCTGCTGTCAGCGCTGTATGTCACGGAGCTGCTGTCAGCGCTGTATGTCACGGTGCTGCTGTCAGCGCTGTATGTCACGGAGCTGCTGTCAGCGCTGTATGTCACGGAGCTGCTGTCAGTGCTGTATGTCACGGAGCTGCTGTCAGCGCTGTATGTCACGGAGCTGCTGTCAGCGCTGTATGTCACGGAGCTGCTGTCAGCGCTGTATGTCACGGTGCTGCTGTCAGCGCTGTATGTCACGGAGCTGCTGTCAGCGCTGTATGTCACGGAGCTGCTGTCAGCGCTGTATGTCACGGAGCTGCTGTCAGCGCTGTATGTCACGGAGCTGCTGTCAGCGCTGTATGTCACGGAGCTGCTGTCAGCGCTGTATGTCACGGTGCTGCTGTCAGCGCTGTATGTCACGGAGCTGCTGTCAGCGCTGTATGTCACGGAGCTGCTGTCAGTGCTGTATGTCACGGAGCTGCTGTCAGCGCTGTATGTCACGGAGCTGCTGTCAGCGCTGTATGTCACGGAGCTGCTGTCAGCGCTGTATGTCACGGTGCTGCTGTCAGCGCTGTATGTCACGGAGCTGCTGTCAGCGCTGTATGTCACGGAGCTGCTGTCAGCGCTGTATGTCACGGAGCTGCTGTCAGCGCTGTATGTCACGGAGCTGCTGTCAGCGCTGTATGTCACGGAGCTGCTGTCAGCGCTGTATGTCACGGTGCTGATGTCAGTGCTCTGTATTACGGTGCTGCTGTCAGTGCTCTGTATCTCCTGCACCCTCTTGTTTGCCTACCCTGGTCCCTGACCTTCCCTCTCCTCCATTGCCTTCATTAGCTCCATAGTCCTGAATTGTCAGAACAATTTCCCAAATAAAAAAAAAATGCTTGTAGTTATCGATCCCAAATTCACCTCATACATGTATTATGCTATTGTCCAGGTGGTGGGACTACGTGCTACCCCCTAATAATTACCCCGTGGCCGCAAATTCGACCTAAAGGTTTGCGAAATTCGCCTCCCATTGAAGTCAATGGAGCCCGCGGCGAACGGTCGTTTTCGCGAACGTTTGTGTCCGTTCGCGTTTCGCGTTCGCGAAACGTCCCGTCGGAAGTTCGTCCATCACTACTCATCAGCGCACTTCAATGAAGGAGAAAAATGACCTGTTTGCAAAATTTTATAACAAACTATTAAACATGATTTTTTTTTTTTTGCATCTTTTTTAGCAAAAAATAAAACTCCCAGCTGGAATTAAATACTACCAAAAGAAAGCTCTATTTGTGGGAAAAAATTATAACAATTTCATTTGGGTACAGTGTTGTATGCCTGCGCAATTGTCATTCAAAGTGCATCAGTGTTGAAAGCTGAAAATTGGTCTGGGACTGAGGGGGGTTTAAGTGCCCAGTAAGCAAGTGGTTAAGACTGGATTCACACCTATGCATTTTTGGTGCTTTTTGCATTTTGCAGATTAGCTCTAAAGAACGTGTTCCATAGGAAACCATTTTAAATGGACTGTAGTGAAAATCTTTACAATGCAAAAAGCACCAAAAATGCATAGATGTGAATCCAGCCTAAGGGGGCAAATCTTTCCAATCCTTAACCATTTCAGCCCCCTGGAAGAATTTACCCCCTTCCTGACCTGAGCACTTTTTGCAATTCGGCACTGCATCGCTTTAACTGACAATAGCGCGATCGTGCAACATGGCTCCCAAACAAAATTGACGTCCTTTTTTTCTCACAAATAGAGCTTTCTTTTGGTAGTATTTGATCACCTCTGCGTTTGTTCTTTTTTGCGCTATAAACAAAAAAAGAGTAACAATTAAAAAAAAAACACATTATTTTTTATTTTTTGCTATAATAAATATCCCCCAAAAATATATAAAAAAAAGTTTTTTTCCTCTGTTTAGGCCCATACGTATTCTTCTACATATTTTTGGTAAAAAAAATCGCAATAAGCGTTTATTGATTGGTGTGCGCAAAAGTTATAGTGTCTACAATATAGGGGATAGTTTTATGGCATTTTTATTAACCGGTTCCCGACCAGCGCACGCCAATGTACGTCGACAGAATGGCACGGGCAGGCATATTGGCGTACAGGTACGTCCAATCTTCAATGCCACCCTGCCATCGGGAGCGCGCCGTGCTGGTCGGGACCCCCGTGAGTCCGGTCGCGGGACCCGCGGACTCGATCGCCGCGGGCATACTCGCGATCGTCTCACGGGACAGCTGAATGGAGGAAATGCCGTGTAAACAGCATTTCTCCATTCTGCCTAGCAACTAGTGACGCTGATCTCTGCTCCATGTGATTGGAGCAGAGATCAGTGTTCACTAAATGAAAGCCCAACCCCCCCACAGTTAGTAACACATCCCTAGGAACACTTAACCCCTACACTGCCACCCACTGGTTAACCCCTACACTGCCAGTGTCATTTACACAGGAATCACTGCATCTATATAGCAGTGATTACTGTATAAATGACAATGGTCCCACAAATGTGTCAAAAATGTCAGATGGGTCCCCCACAATGTCGCAGTCACAATAAAAATCGCTGATCGCCGCCATTACTAGTAAAAAAAAAATAAGAAAAAATTATTAATAAAAATGCTATAAAACTATCCCTATTTTGTAAATGCTATAACTTTTGCGCAAAGCAATCAATAATCGCTTATTGCAATTTTTTTACCAAAAATATGTAGAAGAATACGTATCAGCCTAAACTGAGGGAAAAAAATGTTTTTTTATATATTTTTGGGGATATTTATTATAACAAAAAGTAAAAAATAATGTGTTTTTTTCAAAATTGTCGCTCTATTTTTGTTTATAGCACAAAAATTAAAAACCGCAGGGGTGATCAAATACCACCAAAAGAAAGCTCCATTTGTGGGAAAAGAAGGACGTCAATTTTGTTTGGGAGCCACGTCGCACGACCGCGCAATTGTCAGTTAAAGCGACACAGTGCCGAATCGCAAAAAGTGGTCTGGTCTTTGACCAGCAAAATGGTCCGGTCTGTAAGTGGTTAATATATATTTTTTTTACTAGTAATGGCGGCGATCAGCGATTTTTATCATGACTGCAACATTATTGCGGACACATTGGACAATTTCGACACATTTTTGGGACCATTGGCATTAATACAGCGATCAATGTTATAACATTGCATCGATTACTGTAAAAATGTCACTGGCAGTGAAGGGGTTAACCACTAGGGGGCGGGGAGGGGTTAAGTGTGTCCTGGGGGAGTGATTCTAACTGCCTGGGGGATGGGCTATCAGTGACACGACACTGATCGCTGCTCCCGATGACAGGGAGCAGATGATCAGTGTCCAGTCACTAGGCAGAACGAGGAGATGCTGTTTACATCGGCATCTCCCCATTCTTCAGCTCTGTGACACGATCGCAGGTATCCCAGCGGCGATCAAGTCCGCGGGTCCCACGGCCACGGTCATGGAGATCGCGGCAGGTGCATGCGCAGTGGGAAATTCAAAGTAACTTACGGGTACAGCTGTGCCATTCTGCTGACGTATATTTGCTGACAGCGGTTGGCAAGTGGTTAAGTGGTTAAAGTAAATGTCATTTCTTAGTGGACAACTGGCATTTAGTTAACTAAAACACTGTGTGGAAGACAAAATGGCATGTTCTTTTTTTTATTTTGTCCTTTTTCTCAGTGCTTTAACAACCTTAAGGCTCTTTACAGCTACATCCTGTCCAAATGCATGTGCTGCAGTAGCATCTGTCATTGCCCAGGGCAGGCTTCCTGATAGTGACAATAATCTGTGTCTCCATTGGAAGTCCATGTGACAGGGTGACATGCAGGAGAGCAATTTGGACACAGATCATAATCACTCCATGAAAAGACATGCCTGAACACAGACCTTCATTACAGGATCAGCAGGAATTACTCTAATGAAAGTTACCATGCATTAAAAAAAATAACTTTAGGCCTCATGTCAGTCTCATTTACAAAATATGAAGAACAATTTCTGACAACATGCAAAATGTACAAGAACACTCTTTAGCTGAGGAAAGTATTACTTCAAAATTAAATCAATGTTGAGTTCAGTTAGTGCAATTACTATCACACTGGGGATTTGATCTCCAGTCTCTTTTTTTTTTTTGGTATGTAAAGATGGCTGGACTTTAAAGCCCCTTAAAAGCCCTGTACAAATATCGGGTGAAATCAGCTGGTACAGTAGAGACTGGATGACATTCGGCCCGTTTGTACAGGTCCTTGTTTGATAGAAGTCGATCTCATTGCTTCTGTCAAAGGAGCTTGCCTAAAAATCAGCAGCCTTTGACATCCAATCAGCGGTCTCAGCCAATGGCTGCGAGCGCTTACCGCTGACCTGTGTGCTCTGGTGGGAAGGTGGGGGGTCTCCCTGTCAGAACACAATAGCTCATCTGGGATATCACTGTACTAACATGGCATTATTAGTACAGGACCTCCTTGTGAGCTCCTCTGGGCTTTTTTGTTTGGCCTTGTGGGCTGAATGAAAAAAAAATTACTATGTATACCAGGCTTATCCTTAATGCCTTATCAGAATGTTCTGGGGGTGGAAACATATGCATTTCAGAATCTAGATTTCTAGCTATTTTAGCCATTTGGGGTGGGAGGTGGGACTGGCACGATGGCTTATTTATGATATAGTTTCCAGATACCCACTGGGGAGTTGGACGTTACCAGGGCTTTGAGCTTGAAGCCCAACTCCAGTCCCACTGTTTCTTTACTTTAAGATAGGATGGTAAATGGTTAGAACCTCGGGCAGATTTATATTGCTGTTCATGCCCCCTGTTGGAAAGATCTACCTTCTCTATAATGGTGGCCATGGATGTTTTTTTTTTTGGTTCAACCAGTAGGTTGAACAAACACAAACAAACAAAGAGGATAGAGGAATTACTTGTAACTGTGTTGGGGATTAGGGCACCAGACTTTAAAAATAGAAATAAATGTGTTAAAATATTAAACTAAATAAAACCAAGAGAATAACAAGAGCTAGCATTGCTAGTTCTGCAGCTGTCATTTGGATGCTATAATTCAATATTCCAGAGTCATTGGGCTTGCTTTACAAATAGCAAAATGACTATTCACTTTGCAAAAGGTGATGCACTTTGCAAGGGAATTTTCCGCAGAACTTAGTGAATGAGGTAAAACCTGCTGACTTATCATCCAATCAAGCAAAATGCAATTTTTCTTTTCTAATATTATGATATACAAAAGCATAAACAATGTCAAATAAATCTCAAAGAGCCGATGCTTCCTCCAATTTAATCATAGGCCATAATGTAGTAACTAAGGAGCAGCTAGATCAAGGTGAATTTGGCCTAACATTCAGGCTCTATCTAGTAAAGCAACCATATGTCTAAGGCTATGAGCCCAGAAGTATCAGCAACTGGTTACAAAAGTAAGATAAAAAAATGAAAATAATTGTGAAATAGCATTTCAATAAACTGTATGTCACTCAAAACCAAGTACATGGAGAGGTAGGGGTACATCATTGTCAGGAATTAAAACCGAGGTATATCACATGGCCTCCCTCCTGAGGAAGTATGGGGGTAAAGGAGGCTTCATGGTCCCCCATCAGCAACCTTACAAAGATTCATTAGATCACAGAAACCAAGAAAGAAAGAAAAAATAAGTGAGAGAGAAGGACAGGGTTGGTCTCTCCAGCCCAGGCCTCTATCCACAAGTGGATCCAGCATTTAGGGTGCTTGGAGGTATGCAAATAAGGGGTTCCACACTTTTTCAAACTTAGCTTGTTTATCTTTATGGATACTGGTCAGTTTCTTCATTAACCATAATCCAGGATATTTTATGTTTCACCAATGTCACATTAATCACTGGCATTTTACTTAGTTATTTTGGTTGCTAGAAAAATAAAAAATATGAGATGTCTTGGGGATCTCCTCTGACAGGTCAGCAAACAGCGCTGTTTTGGCACCTCTGGGTATGTTCTTTACAAGGCTATTTTATGTACCAGAGTATAATTTTGCCAACCTTGTTGGGACAAGGTACCAACACAATAAGACTTTCTAATTTGCTTCCACAAGGGAAGCATTGAGTATGCCCTTGTGCACCATGGTCGACCACTATTTGATACAGCTGGATCAATTGGGCCGCTCTATAATAGCACAAACAGTGACTCCCAACCCGTCTCGCCATTTAGATATATACAGAGGGGAACAGGCCATCCAGCTACCACCATTTTTCCAAATAAATTTATAGATCAGAGATTGCAACTGTTGGAAAAATATGGACTGAACTAGGATCAGAAGAGACCAAAAGTAATATAGTATTTGAGGTAGAAACATCATCTTACTGCCGCATTTCTACCGATTCAGGTAAGATCATGAGCTTTCCAGTTTTTCCCACCAACACCAAGATAGGGTAGCACCTGTGTGCACCATTGAAAAATGCTATTTTTTTTATGCTACTTACATGTGTTTGGGTATTCTTTGTGAAGTGAAATTTCACCACCTTTATTAAGCTCTGGGAAAACTTCCCTTGTAAATGAACAGACAGTTTTCCTTTAATAGAGCTCCTCACCGACTGTTTTGCACCAACAGCTTTGAAGGAACTCAAGCCGCTGGGTCAGTAAGGATGGCAGCAATGTTAGCTCAGATATTTTCCTTAAAATGCTCCTTGGCAGTTGAATTTATTTCAAGGACTTTACCAAATCTGGGAATGTTTGTAGCCCCATGTGAGGGAGGGTAGTGTTATTGAGGCGACACATTAGCAATTGTGGCAACATATGAAGACCACCCTGGCAGCTGTGACAACCCATGGGCAATAAAGGGATAGCACACAGGCAGTCTTGGCAATATGTGTATAATACACTGATAATAATGGAAACATGTAGGCAACACTAACGATCTTGACAATAAGTGGTAACAAACAGACATTTGTACTAATATGGGTAACGGCAATCATGACAATGCCAGGTTAACAAGAAAATGTGACAATAAGGGAAAAACAATTGGGCAATTGTAAATATACAGGACAATAAAAGGGTAGTTGTGAAAATACTTGAGCAATAAAGAGGCAGTGGTTGCAATTAGACTTGTGCAAGCCAGAAAATTATGTTTAGTTTCGTATCATTTTCATTCGTAAAATACATTACTTCGTTCTGTTATATTCATTATGTTAATTTATTTTCAGATAATTCGTTATTTCTGTAAAGCATAGAAATAACTTATCAATTAATTTTATTGTTTAATTGTTTCCTTGTGGATAATTTGTTACTTATGTATATATATATATTCATAACAAAGATTCATAATTCATAAAGTCATTTGACTTACTCCGTTTGATTTACTCCATGCCAGTATTCTAGCCCCCAACACAAAAGAAATCAACTGATTGGAATAGAAACTGTAACTTGGGTTGGATCAATATCTTTCCACTTGCTCAGTTGCTTATTTCACACTTCAACTGGAAGTGATGTAACACATAGGATACGGAGACCGGAAGTGATGCTCGCACCAGAGCGGTCGATTTGAACTGTGAGTAATTTTAACCTTTTAATAAAGTAGTGATTTTTAAAAACATACTACACTATGGTTGCTCTTATACTATAGCTATATTGGAACATCTTGCTGGAGTATATTGTGACGGAGATCTGAGAGTGACCCCCTGAGGCCCCCCCTTCCACCCCCTTTCCTGGGACTCCTGGTATATCCAAGAGGAGGCTGCATATACGCTATATTCTATATTGCGGGAAGGTAATTACCCAGTGTGCACACTTATGCGTGGAATCACTTATGTGGAGGAAGAACCTTTGAGACATTTCCCAGCACAGAATCACTTTAGATGTTTATGTGACATCATCACGGGACTGTGTTCACGTCATTAACAGCTGGATATAGTCCATTTTTTGCACTCAGCACTTTCTGTTTATGGAGTTTTGTTCTATAGCTCGATTATTATATGTTTTTTATTAATATTTTGTGTTACACTAAGCACTTTGCTTGCATTTTTTGCACTTTATTTTTGCTTGCTTGCATTTTTTGCACTGTAGTTTTGCATTTTTTGCACTTTATTATTGTCACTAGTTTGCTCTTACGTAGCCAGTAACTGTTTATATTTCAGTCACTTTGGTTTTGCTATGATGCACTCAGCACTTTCTGTCATAGAAGTCTGATTTATAGTTAGACCACTGTATGTGGGTTTGCACTTAGCACTATTTTTATATCATAGAGATAGAAGTTGCACTTGGGATTGTGACAGTTATTATTGTGTACACACTGTTGCAGGCACTATTGATAGAAGAATTTCTACATTAGGATAAGAGTTATCCCTTACTACTTTACCATACTAGTTTGAATATATACCATCTGACATATCTCCATCTGAATAATTAGCTCTATAACATTTTCGTGTAAGGTCCCATTTTTTTGGAAGCGCAGCACCACCATTTTTTCTTTTAGTCTATATACATGAGCTGGTGTCTCATGAAAGTGCTTGCGGCATCCACTAAATAAGAGCATTCCTCACAAATCCCATTTAAGTGCAGGAGTCCTTTGAATATTTAGACAACCATGGTATGAAATGTGAATAAGAAACAGGGATTGTGGCATTACATTGGCAACAAACAGGCTATGATTTGGTAACAAATGTGCAGGTATAACAAAATGGGCAGTTTGACTATACATGAACAACAAACCGGTAATAAAGGCAGTTTTTTAGGCTTTGGGCTATAGGTATGGATAGAATAAGAATAGATTGGCAGATTTTTTATGTTTGATTTACAGCTGAGGAGATAGCCCTCTCATGCTTTCCTGATGCTGTCCATAAACTGTCCAGGGTCCACTGTCAATAGGACTGGAACGGAAATCTCCCCAATGATATACTAGACACAAAGAAAAACTTGAGAAAGTGCTATTATTGTTGACTGTTAGGCCCGGTTCACACTTGTGCGATGCGAGAACCCTGCGAATCAACTGCGGGTTCCCGCATCGCACCGGACACACACGGCAGTTCACGCTGCCATATGCGAACTGCTGGGAGTGTCATTATATGTTAACGACACCCCCATTTCAGCTCGCATATTGCACTGCGAACTGACAGATCGGACATGAATCGGATCGCATATGTGTGAACACACATGAGATCCGATTCTGGTCCGAACAGAAAAAAGGGTCCTGTGCGTGTTTGGACCGATTGCCGTGCGATATCAGCCATACTATCTGTATGGCTGATATCGCACTGCACAGACATCGCATGTAATGTGAACAGCAGTGCGCTACGAATTACATGCGATGTCTGGCATCGCACAAGTGTGAACAGGGCCTTAAGGTTAATTAAATACAACGTTTTTTTGTTGTTTTTTTTTTTTTCATAGAACAAATCTTTCTCTGAACTATACTCCTGGAGAAGCAGTTTCACCGCGAAACCTGTAGAGTTTTGAACTGGGAAGAGACGAATATCCAATTCACCATCGTGGGGTGATACATCTACTTACTTCCAGTTCTTATCAGGGCAATTTAATCATTTAAATATGTTATGTCTGCTCCTGTGGGTACTTTTTTAATGATAATTTTCTAATAAATTTGTACTTTTTATAATTGTTTTCAGCATTGTAAGTCTAGACTGTACCATAAAAGTGCAAGGTTGCCTGCCTTTTTTTCCGCTTTTTTGAACTGATAGGGCGAAGGTATACTACATACATTTTTTCTTTAATTCAGTAGTGACTAAAATACTTTGTTTTGTAATATTGTTTGGCATGCATTGACTGGTCGGATAAGTACCAGTGATCAAAGAAGAACATACACACTTCAGCATATTCTTAAAGTTTTATTCAGCGGCTTGCTATCACTGTTCATAGGGTTTCTGTCCAGTGAACTACTGCCCCCTGTGATATTATGAGAGTATTGCATGGCTGCCCTTGTTTACAGAATAACCTGAACAGATCACACACAGATCAGATAGATGGACCTGGAGGCAAAGCCTCAACCTTTACACAATAAACTATTTAGTGAGCAGAGCAAATAGCTGATGTCATTAATGCACAATGTTAATGAATATAAATGAGTAATTTAATTAACGCTACCAGCTAAGACATCCTATCAAATATAGCTTAAGCAAACTCATCACGTGGACTTCAGATTAGTATCATAAGAATGTCATTATTGTGTACAAAATTGCACCCATGGTGACCACAATATTATTGGAGATGCCAACCATAGTGTATATTGACAACCATTACATACCATTTGAAGACCAATCCTTTTCTGGAACTTTTTCTTTAAATTTGTATTTTTTGCTAGAACATTACTTAGAACCCCCAAACATTATATACTTTTTTTTTAGCAGAGATTCTACAAAATAAAATGGTGATTGTTGCGATATTATATTCCACACAGTATTTGCACAGCGGCCTTTCAAATGCAATTTTTGTTGAAAAAATACACTTTAACCACTTTCAGACCGGACCAATTTGCTGGTCAAAGACCAGACCACTTTTTGCGATTCGGCACTGCGTCGCTTTAACTGACAATTGCGCGGTCGTGCGACGTGGCTCCCAAACAAAATTGACGTCCTTTTTTTCCCACAAATAGAGCTTTCTTTTGGTGGTATTTGATCACCCCTTCGGTTTTTATTTTTTGCGCTATAAACAAAAATAGAGCGATAATTTTGAAAAAAACGCATTATTTTTTACTTTTTGTAATAATAAATATCCCCCAAAAATATATAAAAAAACTTTTTTTTCCCTCAGTTTAGGCCGATACGTATTCTTCTACATATTTTTGGTAAAAAAAATCGCAATAAGGGGCGTGGCTTGGCGGAGCTCGATGGCGGACGTGTAATCTGTGAGCTCCGGCACCTCAGGACACGAAACATCAAATTGGCAGGTATTATCGCATACTTACCGAACCCAGAGATGGGCACAGCTTCCCGCACGTCCTCGGCATCTCGTTCCCGGTCCCCGAGGGGACATTCCACAGGGCAATCGCAAGGAAACATACCGGAGATGTTTCGCTCTCAGCGGGGGAACATGGCGCCTTCCCGCCATAACACATCACAGGCCGCAGACCTCAGATCCTCGCCTCATGCCGAAATTCTACTGACAGAAACCCTCCCGCTCAGTAACCCTGCGAACAGTGGTGACGGACACCACATACAACACACACCGCCTTCCCAGCAAACCATCAGCATGCTGGATCTTCGCACAATTGCCACTGACATAAAGGACACCTTGTCAGCAGCCATTGCCGAGCTACGAGTGGACATCAGGGCCCTGACTGACCGAGTCCACACGGTTGAGAAAACCACTGCCCAACATGATCTTTCCATCCGCAAGACTACGAGGAAGCTAGATGGTCATACATTGCAACTCAGGGACATGCAGAGGCACATGGAGGATTTGGACAACAGGGGCAGACGGCGCAACCTAAGAATCAGAGGCCTCCCGGAATCTGTTGATGGTGAACACATCCCCTCAGCCATCTCCTCCATTTTCAACGATGTATTGGATAGACCCCTACAAACTGCTGTGGAGTTTGAAAGGATCCACCGCGCGCTGCGCCCTAAGGGCCGAGATGCGGACCCACCGAGGGATATCATCTGCTGCCTTGTTAATTATCGTCTTAAAGAGGATATTTTGAAAGCTGCCCGGTCCAAACCCCAGATATCCTATGAGTCTGCTCCTATACAGATTTTTCAAGACCTTTCGGGCATCACGCTTCAGCATCGCAGGGATCTGCGCCCCCTGCTCGAAACACTGAAAACCCGTGGCATTCTGTATAAATGGAAATTTCCTTTTTGCCTAACTGCTTCTCATCAAGGGCGTACGGCCTACCTTAAGGTTCCCGAAGATCTCCCTAACTTTTGTGCCACATTAAACGTGCCTCTAATGGAAGTCCCGAATTGGTATGCTAACTTCCGCCCCATGGCCTACAAACCGATCGCATATCACATGGAACCCATGAATACTCATGATGCTCCTCATCGCAGACGCAGATCCCCGTCCGGCTACAGGGGACAACGCCCTCCGGATACCATCCGAAGGGACTACAGCCCGTCGTCCTCACCGCATTCAAGGAGGGGCCGAAGGGACTATTAGACCCCAAGCATTCAAGTAATCTATACGGTTAGTCTAACTGCTGGAAACAAGCTGTTCCACTCGAGTTTAACTCCATTTTCATACGTTCACGTGCTTCGCAAAGTTTTTTACTGCGGTCTACATTATTGTTGGTAATGACTGTCCGCTCGGTTTGTAGTTAACTTGTTTGTTTGCTCATACCTGACTCACACCCAAGTCCTCCTTCCGGTCGTGTTTTCACATCGTTCAGACGGACTGAGAGGCACTTGACTTCCGAATCGGACTTATCCTCCCCTTTCTTGGGAAGTCACGTTTGGCTTCCACCGTTGATGACATCTATCTCTAGCGGATTGCCTCCGAGACCGTGTTTCTTTGGCACTACCCCGCCAGTTCTACTGCTACCAGACGAACGTGAGCTCGGGCTACGACATTTCACAGCCTCTATTTTGAGCTTCGTCCTATTATCCGGGCGGACCTTAGCTTTGTTGCAATACCCACGAACGAATAATACCTCTTGCATCCGGACGTCACCACGCATCTCAACAATGCGCAGTTTTCCCAACTTGGTTTTCCGCGTCTCATGACTGCAACCGACCCTTACGCCCTCCACATAGTGTCTGCTAAGATTTCATCCGGACCATGCACCCTACAACAGCCGCTCGCTCCTGCCATTACATAGTAATCGGTCTTGACTCACTCATGTATAAAGACGAAGCTTTATGATGAACTGCATATGGCACATTCTTTCGTTCGTAAGATATCTGTGTTCCTGGACTTTCCACGAAAGATGAACTTTTAAGTGGAATGTATCGAGCCGATTGCTGGCTCCCAAATGTGTGTTCCTCATCCCAGCGGATAAGTATGCCTCGCACAACGAATGCTATCTATCCCTCCTCTGATGTAGATGCTACCGTGCTCTAGAGCACTACTCGTTATTTAGTATTATTTAATACTAGATCTTATAGTCTACCTATTTCTTTGTGCATATACGCAGGCCATGACATGACAATGTTAGATAGTGGATAATAGTTGGTTCTGCTCTGATATATTTATAGCTCTTTTACCTAACCTGGGAGTCAAGCTACTTAAGGCTCTTTCTCTCTATGCTAAAAATGTTTACTACTTATGTTTAATTGTTCTGTTTATCGTTATATCTGATAATGTTTTGTTTAACCATTCACCTTTCAGTTACAAGCACGTATACATTGTCCTGAATAGCCGCACACTCACTTTCAACTAGGTACTTCTCTTCACTAATCCTCACGCCCTCATCGGGCTTCGCCCTTGTCGACCCCGAAGAGGGGTGGTACATACCCACTCCACATCTCACGAATTTTCACACCACTAGAGAACGTGGTAAATACCCTTTCCCCCCTTTCCCCCATTAGCCCTGTTTCTTGACAGCCTTTTATTGTCTTGGAGCTACTGTAACCCACCCTCCTCCCTATCCCCTGTTCCCCCCCGGGTCACCTCCACCTCACCTAATACCAGTCATGGCTTCTTCCGCCCCTACTACACCCCATCCTCAACATCCAGATGTTTTGATTAACGCTACTAAATTCTACTCAATCAACGCTCGTGGCTTAAATATTCCCGAAAAGAGATCCCAATTGCTGCACACCATACACAAATCGAGAGCCCATATTGCCCTGATACAGGAAACCCACTTCCGGTCGGATACCGTTCCGAAACTATATAACTATCATTACCCTATAGTCTACCACGCGACGAATGATGAGGCTAAATCTAAAGGGGTCTCGATTCTCATTTCACGGCATTGCCCCATCACTATCTCTGAGGTTCAACGAGATCCGAAAGGTCGTTTTCTTTTTCTTAAGGGTCATATCCATAATCGACCGATCACGATCGCCAATCTATATGCACCAAACATCCAACAGGTGCCATTTTTCCGAGAAACCGTGTCCCAACTGATAGCTTTCCACCAGGGAATTTTGGTCCTTGGAGGAGATTTTAATGTTCCTCTATCCCCATCAATTGATACATCTAATGGTTCCTCTAGCCTCACGTACAGGGCACTTAAAGACATCAGATCCCAATTGCGGCTGCTAGCTCTCCATGACACCTGGCGAACCCTGCACCCATCTGTACGGGACTATACGTATTACTCCTTTCCCCATCAGAAGTATTCCCGCTTAGACCATTTCTTTCTCTCACAAGATGATTTTCCCAACCTGCAAAAGGCCACGATTGAGCCTGCATTAATATCCGATCACAATCCGATTACGATGGTCCTCCATTTGTCACAACCATCCTCCCGATCTCATGTTTGGCGATTGGACGAATCTTTATTAACCGATATCGCCAATAAGGCTTCTATCACGGAATGTCTTCAAAATTATTTTACAGACAACAAATCGGCCGACATATCTAAGGGATCCATATGGGCAGCACATAAATGTGTTGTCCGAGGGTTGTTTATCTCCCTCAAAGCGAACCACACGAAATTGCGTAAAGCTCATATGGACTCCTTATATAAACGTATTCATTTTCTGGAGCAAACTCACAAACGTACACTCGCAGATGAGCACTTGCCTGAACTCATTCAAACTAGACAAAAATTGTTGGAGGAATTACAGAAAACCATTAAGCACAAATTTATTCTGACACAAAAGCTTTTTTATGAATACGGCAATAAAGCCGGTAAAATGCTTGCACGAGCTCTCCAGAAAAAGAAAATGCAACACACTATTCATAAAATCTCTACGCCAACCGGAGACTCAATTATTGACTCGGATACAATAGCACAACATTTTGCGGATTATTTCCAAGCACTATACAATTTGCCCCCACATTCCCCACTACCCACCGATCCTAATAGACAGTCACTCATCCAGAATTTCCTTGACACCTACTCCCCACCCCCCTTAGACCCCGAGGCTCTTTCTTTACTAGATACCCCACTTACAGCCACTGAAACTTTGTTAGCCCTTAAACAACTCAAAGCGGGTAAAAGCCCTGGCCCTGATGGCTTGTCCGCTGCATATTACAAGGCCTTTTCTGACGTGCTCCTGCCCCATTTCATGGAAACTTTTAATGATCTCCCAACATCCAACAGGTCTAATATAGATATATTGGAAGCTCACGTCACTCTTATACCAAAGCCCGGCAAAGACACCTCTTTAATTCCCAACTATCGCCCCATTTCATTATTAAACGTGGACCTCAAGTTATACGCCAAAATTATAGCGAATCGCATTTCTCCCTTACTCACGACTTTAATTGCAACCGACCAAGTGGGCTTTGTACCTGGCCGTGAAGCCAGAGATAACACCACTAAGGCATTAAACATCCACCATTGGCTAACTTCTACGAAAACAGAAGGGTTTTTTCTCTCATTGGACGCGGAGAAGGCGTTCAACAGGGTGGCATGGGACTATATGGCTGCTGTCTTGACCCACTTGGGCCTCCCACCACGCTTACTTCAAATGATCATGCTCTTGTATTCCACCCCTACGGCCAAAATAAAAGTGAACGGCCGCCTGTCGAACGCCTTCTCCATCGCTAATGGTACCCGCCAAGGTTGCCCCCTTTCTCCACTTATCTTTATTTTGACATTAGAACCCCTCCTCCGAATGTTACGAGGTAACACAAACATTAAAGGAATTGAGATCAATCACAACACCTATAAACTGGCTGCTTACGCAGATGACATATTACTTTTTTTAACAGACCCCGTTACGACCATCCCCAACTTACTTAGCGACCTGACTCTATTTCACAATATTTCCAATCTGAAAATTAACTTTGATAAATCCAGGGCCTTAAACATAACCACGCCTGAGCCGATAATACTACAATGCAAACTCAACTTTCCCTTTCAATGGGAGCGCAATGCTTTGTTATACCTAGGTATTCACATCCCCACTAATCTACTGACTTTATACGACCACAATTTTAGCCCAACACTTCTGAAAATAAAGGATGACTTACTAAATTGGCATAAGAATTCTTTCTCTTGGTTTGGAAGAATAGCCATTGTTAAAATGACCGTACTTCCTAAACTGCTATACTTATTCCAAGCTATTCCCATCACTCTCCCGAAAATCTTCTTCCAGACTTACAAAAAAATCTGTAGAGACTTTATATGGTCCCACAGGTCCCCCAGAATAAGCTGGGCCAAACTTGTTCTTCCCAAATCCAGAGGGGGCCTAGGTGTGCCAGACCTCTATACTTACAGCAATGCCTCATTACTTACCAGGATTGTTGACTGGCACATCCATCATAAAGAAAAGGCATGGATCCAATTAGAACAGGATATGACCCACTTACCCCTGGTGAACCTCCCGTGGCTGTCCACACATGCCATTCCTAACTCTTGCAAGACTCATCCCCTGATTAATTCTTCCCTATTAGCGCTACGTCAAACACAACGTTCCCTTAACCTTACACCTTCATGCGGTCCCATGACACCCATTTCAAACAATCCAGATTTTCCCCCTGACATTACCAGACATGATCTACAAAAACCACTAATTCAATACCGTGCTCACCAATTCTTCGACCACGGCAACCTACTATCACACTCAGCCCTAGTTAGGAAATTTCCTGAACTCCGAATACCCTTTTTCAAGTTTTTACAACTCCGGCACTTTTTCAATTCACACAACCCACCCTCCCAATGGTCTAAACAACTCACCCCATTTGAGACACTATGCAACAGTGATACGCCGCAAAAACATCTGATATCCAACATAGTACCTCTTTTGCAGTCTGAAGTAACTGCCCACTCTCCATCTCAATTGAGATGGGAGGCCGACCTCCCCATCAGCTTGTCTGACGAAGACTGGTCTAGGATTTACACACACACCCATAAAGGCACCGTTAATGTTTCGGTACAAGAAAACAGATATAAACTTTGTTCACGGTGGTACCGCACCCCAGATAAAATACACAAACTGTTCCCTGAGGTCCAACCCACATGCTGGAGATGTGGGACCGATGTTGGATCTTTCCTACACATCTGGTGGGATTGTCCCCTACTTCAACCGTTTTGGACAGGAATTCATGACAAAATAGTACAAATAAAGACGCACCCACTGACCTTTTCTCCAGCACAATATTTACTGCATCACACACCCATAGCACAACGCACTTATCATAAATCGTTATCCTTCCATCTGATCAACTCAGCCACGTTATGCATTCCCAGACATTGGAAATCTTCTACACCTCCTACTCTCGATGAATGGTACCACCAAGTCGATAGGACTGCGGAAATGGAAAGGCTTATCCATCAAGCCCAAGATAGACACTCCAAATTTTCAGCTACCTGGGCATGTTGGCTACATTTCCGCTCCTCCACTCAATCCACTACTCCTATGTCCCATCCCCTCTAATATCATATGGTACTTTTGAATTTTAAAGATTAAGAATAAACACTGTATCTCCATATTTAAGACTTAGATCTGTTCTTACCCTCTAGTTCTGCTTATCAACTAATTACTCCTTTCATCCCCATACCTTACTAGGAGGTGACCTGCTCCCGAAACTTCTTTACCCCTGTTACAATAGTGACTGTTACCACTTTATTGTGCCACCCATACTTTCTACCCTTTTAACCTGATCTCGGCTTCAGAACGGCGAAACTTCAACACTACAATTGCTACTTGTTGTCCTCGCCTGCCTTATAGGCTTCAGACGGGTCGTCTCCTATTCTGTTGCCACCACCGATATCCCTCCTTATCATTGTTGAGCTCCTTTTTTCTCTTTTCTTTTCTTTTTTTTGTTTTGTTTAGACTATGACTTTGCTGGTTGCTCCCCCCCACTCACAGATTGCGCCCCAAAAGGGTGAATGATCGGGGACCAACCCCCCTGCAACACCTATATATAAGACAGGTTTTGCATTAATATCTATACAACTCTTCTCTATAGTTGAGTTCAAAACTACATCTGTGTACTTTTCTATAATTTGTTCTGTATTTTCATCTGATGTTCTTTTACGTTTTGATTGATTATTAATCCAAAGCATTGAAGAGGTATATTGCTTTGCCTCTTGTCTGAATTTTCTTCTGTATTTTGTTATATGCATACTTATATTATCTCAATAAAAATATTTGAAACAAAAAAAAAAATCGCAATAAGCGATTATTGATTGGTTTGCGCAAAAGTTATAGCGTTTACAAAATAGGGATAGTTTTATAGCATTTTTATTAATAATTTTTTATTATTATTTTTTTTACTAGTAATGGCGGCGATCTGCGATTTTTATTGTGACTGCCACATTGTCGGGGACCCATCGGACATTTTTGACACATTTTTGGGACCATTGTCATTTATACAGTAATCACTGCTATATAAATGCAGTGATTCCTGTGTAAATGACACTGGCAGTGAAAGGGTTTACCAGTGGGTGGCAGTGTAGGGGTTAAGTGTTCCTAGGGGTGTGTTACTAACTGTGGGGGGGTTGGGCTTTCATTTAGTGTACACTGATCTCTGCTCCAATCACATGGAGCAGAGATTAGCGTCACTAGTTGCTAGGCAGAATGGAAAAATGTTGTTTACACAGCATTTCCTCCATTCGGCCGCTCTGTGAGACGATCGCGGGGATGCCTGCGGCGATCGAGTCCGCGGGTCCCGCGACCGGACTCACGGGGGTCCCGACCAGCGCGGGAGCGCGCCGATGGCACGGCGGCATCGAATATTGGACGTACATGTACGCCAATATGCCTGCCCGTGCCATTCTGTCGACGTACATCGTCGTGCGCTGGTCGGGAAGTGGTTAATGAATTAAAAAACAAAACACAATACTTAAGCCAATTTTTTTTGTATAATGTGAAAGATGATGTTACACAGAGTAACTAGAATCCTAACATGTCATGCTTTAAATTTGCGCATGCTCGCGGAATGGTGACAAACTATGGTACTTAAAAATCTACATAGGTGACGCTTTAAACTATTTTACAGGTTACCTGTTTAGAGTTACAGAGGAGGTCTTGTGCTATAATTATTGCTCTCACTCTAATGATCTCGGCAATATCTCACATGTGTGGTTTAAACCCTGTTTACATATCCTTACAGCGGAGTTCCACCCAAAAATGGAGTCGGGCAGACGTGGAGAAACTTTTCCCTCCCTCCCTCCCATAATGTTAATGTCGGCCGTACGTTATTTCAAAGGTATTTTTTGAGGGGGTCTGATGGAGTCATAGCAGTGTGCAGGGGTCTCAGGGTTTTGTTATTGTTAAGGGGGCCTCTAGATTCCATTAAGACCCACCCCTCCACAGATCCTCACAACCACTAAGCCAAGACTATGGGGAAGAGGCCCTTATCCTCATTAATATGGGGACTAGTGATGGACGAACTTCCGACGGGACGTTTCGCGAAAGCGAAATGCGAACGGACCCAAACGTTCGCGAAACCGAACGTTCGCCGCGGGCCCCATTGACTTCAATGGGAGGCGAACTTTGCAAACCTTCATGTCGAATTTGCGGCCACGTGGTAATTATTAGGGGGTAAAACGTAGTCCCACCATCTGGACAATGACATAATACATGTATGAGGTGAATTTGGGATCGATAACTACAAGCATTTTTATTTTATTTGGGAAATTGTTCTAACAATTCAGGACTATGGAGCTAATGAAGGCAATGGAGGAGAGGGAAGGTCAGGGACCAGGGTAGGCAAAGAAGAGGGTGCAGGAGATGATCACCAGCAGCGTGACATACCGGAATGACACATGCACCGTGATAGAGGCATCTGACAGCAGCACCGTAATACAGAGCACTGACAGCAGCACCGTGACATACAGCGCTGACAGCAGCACCGTGACATACAGCGCTGACAGCAGCACCGTGACATACAGCGCTGACAGCAGCACCGTGACATACAGCGCTGACAGCAGCACCGTGACATACAGCGCTGACAGCAGCACCGTGACATACAGCGCTGACAGCAGCACCGTGACATACAGCGCTGACAGCAGCACCGTGACATACAGCGCTGACAGCAGCACCGTGACATACAGCGCTGACAGCAGCACCGTGACATACAGCGCTGACAGCAGCACCGTGACATACAGCACTGACAGCAGCACCGTAAGCAGCCCCAGGAGGAAGTCAGCACAGCACAGGGATGGTGTGATCCCCTCATAATAAGAACCCCCAGGAGGAAGTCAGCACAGCACAGGGATAGTGTGATCCCTTCATAATAAGAACCCCCAGGAGGAAGTCAGCACAGCACAGGGATATCATAAGCAGCCCCAGTAGAAATATGACACCGCTCAACCTCTTCAAAGAGGAGGGTAGGGGCATATAGTACGGTGTGCTTTTTTGGGTCAAGGAAGTGAGCCAAATGAATTAAGAAGGTCTGTGTGCTTGATTAAAAAAATAGTTTATAGACATATACATGGTCTACTGGTCACATGTGTTGAATTCCTCCGAGATCCATGCCTCATTCATTTTTAGAAATGTGAGGTAGTTAACACTGTGGTGAGCTAGGCGAGTACGCTTATCGGTCACAATCCCCCCTGCTGCGCTGAACGTCCTTTCGGACAGGACACTGGATGAGGGGCAAGCCAACAGTTCGATTGCAAATTGGGCAAGCTCTGGCCAGAGGTCAAGCCTGCCCACCCAGTAGTCTAGGGGTTCATCACTCCTCAGAGCGTCCACATCGGCCGTTAACCCAATGTAGTCGGACACCTGACGGTCTAGGCGTTCCCTGATGCTGGATCCGGATGACACCTGTCGATGGGTCGGCTGAAAGAATGACCTCATATCCGAAGTCACCAACACATCTTCAAACCGGCCTCTTCTTGCAGGCGCTGTTGGATTGGTACCCGCAAATCCTTCTCTGGGAGTGGGAATTGCTCCTCTGCCAGCGCACGCAAAAGCAGAATGCAGCATTTCTCGAAGCAAGGCCTGGAAGTGCTGCATTCTGACAGCCCTCTGCGACGGCGGTAACATTTCCGCCATTTTGTGTTTGTACCGGGGGTCTAAGTACGTTGCCACCCAGTACTGGTCCTTGACCCTCATGCTTTTTATACGGGGGTCCCTATTAAAACACTGGAGCATGAAGGCCCCCATTTGCACTAAAGTGGAAGCGGTGTGGTGGCCTGGCTCCTGCTCATCATCCAGGATAATGTCGTCCTCTTCATTCTCCTCTCCCCATCCTCGCACAACAGGGATCCCAGAAAGGTTTAAAGCATGCTCTTCTTGCTCCTGCTCATCCGCCCCGGCACCATCCTCCTCTGACTCCTCATCAGACTCCTGTTGTTGACTTGTCTCAGATAGAGTAGCCCCCCCTGGGAATTCATCCAGCATTGCGACTTCCTCATCTTCCCGCTCCTGCTCCTCCACAGCCTGATCAATGACACGACGCAATGCACGCTCCAGAAAGAAGGCATAAGGTACCATGTCACTGATGGCGCCATGGCTGCGACTGACCAGTTTGGTGATCTCCTCAAATGGCCGCAGAAGTCTGCATGTGTCGCGCATGAGCAGCCACTGGCGCGGTGAAAAAAAACCCAGCTCCCCAGAACCGTTTCTTTCGCAGAGTTCATACAGGTAGACGTTAACTGCACGTTTCTGCTGGAGCAGCCTATCAAGCATATAGAAGGTTGAGTTCCATCGCGTCGGGCAATCGCAAATAAGACGTCTGACCGGCAGATGGTGTCGCCGCTGAATGTCAGCAAGGCGAGCCATGGCCGTGTAAGATCTTCTGAAATGGGCCGAGATTTTCCTTGCCTGCCGCAAGATGTCCTGGACCCCAGGGTATTTGACAAGGAATCGCTGCACGACCAAGTTTAAGACGTGTGCCATGCACGGCACGTGCGTGATTTTGCCCTGTTTCAATGCGCTAAGCAGATTGGCACCGTTGTCACACACCACTTTACCAACTGTCAAATTGAGCGGTGTTAGCCACTCATCTGCCTGTGAACGCAAAGCTGAAAGGAGTGCCGGGCCAGTGTGGCTCTTTGCTTCCAGGCACAACAGACGCAGCACGGCATGGCAACGTCTCACCTGGCATGTGGAATAGGTTCTGGGGAGCTTGGGCGGTGCAGTGGAAGAGACGCTAGCAGCGGAAAAGGAGGAGGCAGCTGAGGAGGAGAGGGAGGAGGATGGAGTAGGAGGAGGAGAAGAAGAGTCAGGCCTGCATGCAATCCGTGGCGGTAAAACCAAATCTACACGGGTGCCACGGGTTACATGCTTGACGGCCGTCAGAAGGTTCACCCAGTGGGCAGTAAAACTGATATACCTTCCCTGCCCGTGTTTGCTAGACCACGTGTCTGTGGTCAGATGTATCTTGGCACCGACACTGTGTGCCAGAGATACATTCACTTGCCGCTGAACATGGCCATATAGCTCTGGGATGCCCTTCTCTGAGAAATACTTCCTTCCTGGGACCTTCCATTGTGGTGTTCCAATGGCCACAAATTTGCGAAAGGCCTCCGAGTCCACCAGTTTATATGGCAGTAGTTGGCGGGCTATGAGTTCTGACAAGCCAGCCGCCAACCGTTGGGCAAGAGGGTTATCCGGCGTCATCATTTTTTTACGCTCAAACATTAGGCCCACGGAAGCCTGCCTTTTTGCAGAAAAATGTGAGCTTGGCGTGATGGAAGGTGGAGTGGAGGACAATTGTGAGGAGAGAGGAGAAGGAGAAGTAGAAGACGAGGCTGGACGGTGAGAGCCTGCAGTGTGGCTTTGTGTGTTCCGTTGCTCCCACTGGGCTCGGTGATGGCTGCTCATGTGCCTTCTTAAGGCGGTCGTCCCTAGGTGAGTATTGGGCTTACCGCGACTAACGCGTTGACTGCAAAGATTGCAGATGGCAACGCTATTGTCAGCAGCGGACACGTTAAAAAAAGCCCACACTGCGGAGCCATGTGCCGGTGTCCTGGGAGCGCCAGATGTGACCGTACATGGTCGATGACTCGCTCCTGATACATTTGCAGTCTGCTTTGTCCCTGCTGTGCAATGTAAGTCATTGCTGCTTCTCCTCCCTATCTGCTGGTCCATATCTCCCTCTGAACTCCCCTCCTCTTCCTCTCTTGTGGGCACCCACGTGACATCACTAGACACGTCATCATCAACGTCACCTTCCCCACCGCTATAAGTAGAGATCTCGGAGTAGGCAGCAACACCGGGGACCAACCTCCTCCTTGGGCTGATCTGGGTACTGGCGTCAGACTGCTGAGTAGCGCTTGTTGCTACCTCCTCTTCCTGATCCAATACCAAGAGTGGCTGCGCATCAGAAATGTCCTCTTGATATGGATCGGAAAATAATTCCAGTGACTCAAGCGGAAGGTATGTGGTGGTGGTGGTGGTGGTCGTGTTGTTGGTGGTAGTGTCTTTGGGGGTGCACATAGCAGAGAGTGAAGAAGAGGGTGCAGATCGAGAGGATGAGGAGGGTGCAGAAGAGTAAGGCTGAGCGAGCCACTCAACCAAGTCTGGTGCATCCTTTAAAGTAATTGAACGCACCTTCTGCAACTTCCCACTTTGGCTCAAGCCTGTTGCTCCTGCCCTACCCCTACCACCCCTGCGGAAGGGCCTGCCTCTTCCTCTGCCTGTCATTTTTTAAATGACCCTGTGACAAAACTCTTAGTCCCTATACCGATGAAGGACTGCTGCAGTATAGGGCAGCGGTCAGCAGTGGTGCACGTCAACCCTATCTATTGTGGACCGATAGCGGTCCTTACAGAACAGCAGACTGTACCGCACTCAAGCCTATGTACCGTAGCACCCTATACCAAGTTACCAGTCCTTATAAGAACTTTTGTGGACCAAGCAGGTTGTGTATTAGTGTTTAGCAGACTGTACGTCAGTCCCTATACCGCTGAAGGACTGCTGCAGTATAGGGCAGCGGTCAGCAGTGGTGCACGTCAACCCTATCTATTGTGGACCGATAGCGGTCCTTACAGAACAGCAGACTGTACCGCACTCAAGCCTATGTACCGTAGCACCCTATACCAAGTTACCAGTCCTTATAAGAACTTTTGTGGAACAAGCAGGTTGTGTGTTAGTGATTAGCAGACTGTACGTCAGTCCCTATACCGCTGAAGGACTGCTGCAGTATAGGTGAGCGGTCAGCAGTGGTGCACGTCAACCCTATCTATTGTGGACCTATAGCGGTCCTTACAGAACAGCAGACTGTACCGCACTCAAGCCTATGTACCGTAGCACCCTATACCAAGTTACCAGTCCTTATAAGAACTTTTGTGGACCAAGCAGGTTGTGTATTAGTGTTTAGCAGACTGTACGTCAGTCCCTATACCGCTGAAGGACTGCTGCAGTATAGGGCAGCGGTCAGCAGTGGTGCACGTCAACCCTATCTATTGTGGACCGATAGCGGTCCTTACAGAACAGCAGACTGTACCGCACTCAAGCCTATGTACCGTAGCACCCTATACCAAGTTACCAGTCCTTATAAGAACTTTTGTGGACCAAGCAGGTTGTGTATTAGTGTTTAGCAGACTGTACGTCAGTCCCTATACCGCTGAAGGACTGCTGCAGTATAGGGCAGCGGTCAGCAGTGGTGCACGTCAACCCTATCTATTGTGGACCGATAGCGGTCCTTACAGAACAGCAGACTGTACCGCACTCAAGCCTATGTACCGTAGCACCCTATACCAAGTTACCAGTCCTTATAAGAACTTTTGTGGACCAAGCAGGTTGTGTATTAGTGTTTAGCAGACTGTACGTCAGTCCCTATACCGCTGAAGGACTGCTGCAGTATAGGGCAGCGGTCAGCAGTGGTGCACGTCAACCCTATCTATTGTGGACCGATAGCGGTCCTTACAGAACAGCAGACTGTACCGCACTCAAGCCTATGTACCGTAGCACCCTATACCAAGTTACCAGTCCTTATAAGAACTTTTGTGGAACAAGCAGGTTGTGTGTTAGTGATTAGCAGACTGTACGTCAGTCCCTATACCGCTGAAGGACTGCTGCAGTATAGGTGAGCGGTCAGCAGTGGTGCACGTCAACCCTATCTATTGTGGACCTATAGCGGTCCTTACAGAACAGCAGACTGTACCGCACTCAAGCCTATGTACCGTAGCACCCTATACCAAGTTACCAGTCCTTATAAGAACTTTTGTGGACCAAGCAGGTTGTGTATTAGTGTTTAGCAGACTGTACGTCAGTCCCTATACCGCTGAAGGACTGCTGCAGTATAGGGCAGCGGTCAGCAGTGGTGCACGTCAACCCTATCTATTGTGGACCGATAGCGGTCCTTACAGAACAGCAGACTGTACCGCACTCAAGCCTATGTACCGTAGCACCCTATACCAAGTTACCAGTCCTTATAAGAACTTTTGTGGACCAAGCAGGTTGTGTATTAGTGTTTAGCAGACTGTACGTCAGTCCCTATACCGCTGAAGGACTGCTGCAGTATAGGGCAGCGGTCAGCAGTGGTGCACGTCAACCCTATCTATTGTGGACCGATAGCGGTCCTTACAGAACAGCAGACTGTACCGCACTCAAGCCTATGTACCGTAGCACCCTATACCAAGTTACCAGTCCTTATAAGAACTTTTGTGGAACAAGCAGGTTGTGTGTTAGTGATTAGCAGACTGTACGTCAGTCCCTATACCGCTGAAGGACTGCTGCAGTATAGGTGAGCGGTCAGCAGTGGTGCACGTCAACCCTATCTATTGTGGACCGATAGCGGTCCTTACAGAACAGCAGACTGTACCGCACTCAAGCCTATGTACCGTAGCACCCTATACCAAGTTACCAGTCCTTATAAGAACTTTTGTGGACCAAGCAGGTTGTGTATTAGTGTTTAGCAGACTGTACGTCAGTCCCTATACCGCTGAAGGACTGCTGCAGTATAGGGCAGCGGTCAGCAGTGGTGCACGTCAACCCTATCTATTGTGGACCGATAGCGGTCCTTACAGAACAGCAGACTGTACCGCACTCAAGCCTATGTACCGTAGCACCCTATACCAAGTTACCAGTCCTTATAAGAACTTTTGTGGAACAAGCAGGTTGTGTGTTAGTGATTAGCAGACTGTACGTCAGTCCCTATACCGCTGAAGGACTGCTGCAGTATAGGTGAGCGGTCAGCAGTGGTGCACGTCAACCCTATCTATTGTGGACCTATAGCGGTCCTTACAGAACAGCAGACTGTACCGCACTCAAGCCTATGTACCGTAGCACCCTATACCAAGTTACCAGTCCTTATAAGAACTTTTGTGGACCAAGCAGGTTGTGTATTAGTGTTTAGCAGACTGTACGTCAGTCCCTATACCGCTGAAGGACTGCTGCAGTATAGGGCAGCGGTCAGCAGTGGTGCACGTCAACCCTATCTATTGTGGACCGATAGCGGTCCTTACAGAACAGCAGACTGTACCGCACTCAAGCCTATGTACCGTAGCACCCTATACCAAGTTACCAGTCCTTATAAGAACTTTTGTGGAACAAGCAGGTTGTGTGTTAGTGATTAGCAGACTGTACGTCAGTCCCTATACCGCTGAAGGACTGCTGCAGTATAGGGCAGCGGTCAGCAGTGGTGCACGTCAACCCTATCTATTGTGGACCGATAGCGGTCCTTACAGAACAGCAGACTGTACCGCACTCAAGCCTATGTACCGTAGCACCCTATACCAAGTTACCAGTCCTTATAAGAACTTTTGTGGAACAAGTGAGTTGTGAATGTTTAGCAGACTGCAGCAGAAGGGCAGCAGTCAAGTATAATATCCTTTCTATATTTGGAAGAAAGAATATTATACATGTACAAGCCTATTACTGTACCACTGATACCAGTCCTGAAAAGAACCTTTGTGGAACTAATAATAACAGCAAGTCTTTAAAATTACCCTCACTGCCTGACAACACTGCTTCCTTCCTGTCCCTATACAAATTGGCAAAAAAAGAGAACGATTAGTGGTTACTGGAACAGCTCTTTTGTGGACCTTGATAGTAACAGCTAATGATGATGATGATGATGATGATGATGAAAGACTAATCTGGCTGTCCCTGTAGCATACACCGTCCTTTCCCTTTCTCTAAACTAACAAAAGACACTCAGGCTGCTGCAAGAATCAGCAGCACAGCAAACCTATCAACACCTAACACCTATACCAGTCCTGAAAAGAACTTTTGTGTACCAAATAGCTAGTGGTTTATCTCTCCCTACTCCACACAGGAACCTGTCCCTATCGTAACAGAAGAAAGAATGTAAAATGGCCACCGGATCGGGTGTATTTATAGGTTAGGGGGAATGTCCAAGTGTCCATGTGCTGTCATGTCTCAATTGGCTGTCCTGTATCACATGATAAACGTGTCACCAAAGGTTAAAGTTCTTGTATACATTAAACACGTAAGTCCGCCGCGGCGAACGACGGAAAAAGGCGTTCGAACGTGCGGACCGCGAATGTCGGAAATTCGCCGCGAAACGACCGCCGGGCGAAACGTTCGTCCATCACTAATGGGGACAAATTGTTTTGCTGGGGAGGTCCCCTAAGGCATCAGGCATATAATTTGGGGGAACCTCACATTTTTAACAGGGTTTCTTTTGTGGGGGTTCCCCTTAAAATCCATACCAGACCAGAAGGACCTGGTATAACTTTTGCAGGGCCCCGTGCCAATTTTTGCACTCTGCCACTGACTCTTTGCGCACATTCACCTGTCAGACCAGAAGGCAGGGATGAAACACTAGTTGATAAGATGCTGGCTAGTGCTGGCTTCCCAACAACCAGGAGCCCTAAGAAGGAACTATTCACAGGTAGTAAAATATTTCAGTTCTTGCTGCAACTGGAGATTTGGTTCAGCTGAACACCCATTTATCGAATTAATGAATGATTCTGCCGTTTATAAACATTGTGCATAGTGCAGCTCTTAACCTATAGCATTATGTCTTTTTTCTATTGGTTGAATGTTCTTTGTCTCTTATGGTTGGATGTTTATTAAGGTTTTTTTTTTTTCCTCTTAGGATTGAATGTAAGGGACTTCTACATTCTGTAAAAGGCAATAGAAATTGACATTTCACACATATTACAAACATTATGGGTATAACTTTTGTGCAAATGCCGAGATATTCATAAATCAATTTTTTTAAACATAGACCCCTAAATGTTATTACAGAATTTTATTATGAATAGAATGAGCCAAAACTTTATTGGGTATCATTTGACTCCATTTACAATATTTAAGCAGTTTCCGTGGGTCGCATTTTGAACAGGACCCACACCAGTCAGTTTATTTTTTTAAAGAAACATTGCTGTGTGTTTATTTTGGTTAAAAAAAAAACACCAAATATGCTAGTAGGTGCATGCACAGTGTTTAAACATTTTTACTATGCCCCATTTTTAACAGCTCCCACACCGGTCATTTTTTTTTTAACCATTTGCCCACAGGGCATTTAAACCTCTATTTTCACACAAATAGAGCTTTCTTTTGGTGGTATTTGATCACCTCTGGGGTTTTTTTTGTTTGCACTATAAATGAAAAAATAAATTTTGTAAAAAAAACCTTTTTGTTTTGGTTTCTGTTATAAAATTTTGCAAATTAGTAATTTTTATTCATACATTTTGGCTAAAAACAGAAAATTGTACCATACTTACCGTAATTTTCTTTTCCTGGTGCCTATCAATGGCAGCATACCTGTGACAAGCTCCGCCTTGGCTCCTCCCTCAGGACTAGTGAATATTATAAAAGAAATCGTTAGCACAGCCCCAGCATTCTCCGTAATATAGAATACAGAGGGTGGGATTGTATGCTGCCATGGATAGGCACCAGGAAAAGAAAATTACGGTAAGTATGGTACAATTTTCTGTTTTCCTGGTGCCTCCATGGCAGCATACCTGTGACAAATAACTAGCTAAAGATGGGTGGGATGATGCTTAGAAGTTTATTTTAAAGAAATTATTATTTATCAGAAGCAAAAGCTGATGTGACTGCCTATCTGCCAAACTCCACTGATGAGAGAGCCCCTGGGTCCACCCTGTAATGTTTCGGAAACGTATGTTGGGACGACCAAGTCGCTGCCCTACAAATAGTTTCAATTGACACATTCGCTCTTACCACCCAAGAGGCAGAAACCGCTCTGATGGAGTGCTCCCTGACCGCCGAAGGGGGTTCCAGCCCATTTGTCTTGTACCCCTTGTGGATGAGTTTAACGATCCATGAGTCAATCGTTCTTGCTGATGCCTCCTTGCCTTTGTTTTTTTTTTTTTTTTTTTTTTTACCCCAGGGAATTATAAACAGCCTGATGGATCCCCTGAATGATGCTGTGGCCTGCAGATAGTATCTCAAAGTGGAGGCGATGTCTAGCTCATGAAGAGAGCCAGAGTCCAGTTCAGAAAATGTTGGGAGTGCCCAATGTTCCGACATGTTCAAGGATGATGCAACCTTGGGAATAAATCCTCGCACTGTTCTGAGTTCTACTCTGACCGGATAGAATATCATGTGAATATGATCTATTCCTAAAGCTTGGGGCTTTGAAACCCGTCTGCCAGAGGTTATAGCTATCAGGAAGGCTAGCTTCAAGGTTAGACTCCAAAGCGATGCTGACTCCGAAGGGGCAAAAAGGTGGATTGGCTAAGGACGATAAGGATGATAGCAAGGTCCCAAGTGGGAAAAGATTGTTTTGTTGGTGGTCGGATCTTTTTGACAGCTTTGAAGAACTGGATTATTAAAGGATCCTCGGCCCATCTTCTACTGGTTGCTGCTGAAATCGCTGATACCTGTACCTTTAGTGTACCTCTTGCAAGGCCTAGGTCTAGGCCTGCCTGCAAAAACTCAGGAATTTGAGAGGATGATGGGGAACCTGGATCACAGCTTCTGCCAAGCATGAAGGCCCTGAACTTGTTCCACACTTTATCGTATATGCCGTTTGTGGGTGGTTTTCTTGCTTTGAGCAAGGTTGCGATCACTTTATTGGAACACCCTAGGGATTGGAACCTTTCCCTTTCAGCTGCCAGAAGTGAAGGTCCAGCCTGCGGGGACCTGGATGGGTGTGACATCCTTGCAACAGGAGAAGAGGTATTATTGTAACCTTGACTGGAGGCCAGGTACTCAGATACATTGCTGTGGGGAATTGGCCAGTACGGTATGACCGCTATCACCGTCGTGGTTTCCGTCATAAGTCTTGACAAGAATCTTGGAATGAGAGGCCGTGGAGGGAAGGCATAGGCCCGGTTGCATGCCCAGGGGGCTGAGAGGGCATCTATTGCCTCCGCCTGGGGGTGAGGAAGCCTTGAGATGAACCTTGGGAGTTTGGTATTGAATGCTGTTGCAAATAGGCCTAGCTCGAGGGGACCCCACTAGTTCACTATCCAGTCAAAAATCTCCGGGTGTAGAGACCATTCGTTGGCATCAATGAACCTGTGGAAAAGGCTGTTGGCCCTCGAGTTGAGATGACCGGGCAGATAGACTGCCCTCAGGTCCTTTAGATTCCTTTCTGCACAGAGGATTATGGGTTCCACCTCCTTCAGGAGGGACCAGCTGTGTGTCCCCCCTTGCCGGTGTACATAAGATACCGCAGCCCTGTTGTTCATTTGGAGGAGAACTGGTTTCCCTGTAATCTCGAACTCTAGGGATAGAAATGCAAGGTAGGCCATTCTTGACCTCCAGGACATTTGACACCAAGCCTGCTGTATGGAAGGACCATCTTCCCTGCACTGAAAGTGTGCTCCCCAACCTTCTGCACTGGCATCGGTAGTAATTGTGATCCAGTCGACATGCCCTAATGGGCGCGGTTTCAGAAGTGTCTGTTTCTTCATCCACCAACGTAGACTCCTGAGCATCAAGGTCGTCAAGTGTATGGTTTGGGATAGATACCGTCTGTTCCACAGTCTCAAGAACTCCAGCTGGAAATGTCTCAAATGCCAATGGGCCCAGGGGACCATAGGGATACATGACGACATCTGGCCTATCAGACCCAAACAGTTTGAGGCTGTCAGGTAGGATCTCGTACTCACTTTCTTCATTTGTTGAATAATGGATGTCACCTTCTGAGGTGGGAGAGCCACTGTTCCGTTCCTTTTATTGAACAGAGCGCCCAAATAAACCATCTCCTAGGTTGGAGAAAGGTGACTTTTCTCCTGGTTTATCTTCCATCCGAATTCTGCTAGAGTTGTCAAAAGAATATTCCTGTGTTCCCCTAACTGGGCTGGATCCTTCGCCAGGAGTAGAATGTCGTCCAAGTAGTGGCATACCTGAAGCCCCAATTCCCTCAGAGGGGTTATGATGGCAATCAGGGTCTTTGTGAAGACTGTTGGCGACGTGCAGAGGCCAAATGGATCTCAGATACTTCTGGAACGGGAGTATGGGTATACGCAGGTAAGCGTCCTGCAAGCCTATTGACAATATCCAGTCCCCTGGTTGGACTACATGAATAATCATCTGTAGTGACTCCATTTTGAATTTTTCTAGGAAGATATAGGGGTTTAGTCTTTTTAGGTCTATCACAGGTTTCCACCCTCCATTTCTCTTGGGGACTAGAAACAGGGTGGAGTAACAACCCGAAAAACTCTCTGATGGAGGCACTGGGACTACTGCTTGCTGTTCCTGCAAGGAGAGAAGAAATCGCTGTAGCGCCTCCGCTCTTTTTTTTTTTTTTTTTTTTTTGGAGGGAACCTTGACACCCTTTTCGGGGAGAAGAAGTCCTTGGGAGATTTGTCTAGGGACAACCAGAAATGGCTGTATTTGACTGTGGAGACTACCCAAGGATCCCTGCACTTTTGTTCCCAGATCTTTGAGAAGTGTTTTAACCTGGCCCCCATAGCTTGGGCTGGCCTGTTGTCAAAAGGATTTAGTGGAATCCTGTGGGGTAGGCACTGGTCTCTGCCTTCAGGTCTTGAGGAACGTAGACTGTGTGCTTTTCCAAGAGCATTGCCCTTGCGGAGCAACGAATTTAATCAATGGCGGCTTCACCAATAAAGTCTGCTGAGAACTTCAGCTCATCCAAGGCCTTGATTACATCCTCCTTTGGGATTTCCTGTTGGACTGCCAAATCTATATTATTAATCCAGACACGTAGTGCATTTGACACTGATGTCAGAGCTATCACTGACTTACAGGCGTTGCCTGCCATCTGGTAAGCCTTTTTGGATCGAGATCCATCCTCCTGTCCAGTAGGACCTTAAAGAAGATGAGTCTTCCAGGGGCAACATGACATTCTTTGCCAACCTTACCACTGCTGCATCGACCACTGGAGAACCCTCCAGCATTGCGGAATCAGCCTCAGAGAGGGTATAACGTTCCCAACTGATTAATGGAGAATCTTTTCTCTGTCTTTTTCCACTCTTCCTCAATCACATCCCTGATCTCGTCCATGAGAGGGAAAAAGGATATCTGGCATTTGAGAAAGGGGAAGTACGATTTAGACTTTTAACCTCTGTGTTGGTCTCTTCCCAGCCGATCTCTTGTTTAACTGCCTGTACAGAAAGCTGTACCATGGTGAAAGCAAAGCCAGAGGCATCTAGGTCATCAGATGATTCCACTGAGATGGCATTCTCTTCCTGATGTTTTTAGAGGAAGATGCAAGGGTCAGACAAGAAATTCCACTTGTGGACGGCCCGGGAATGGGAGCCTCAGCCGTTTGCTCCTGAGGAGGAGATGCTGGCTGCTGCGTCGGCATTGTAGCTACCAATTCCGCAAGGGAATCATTTACTGCTTTCTTAAGTAGGTCCGCCACTTGGAGACTTTCAGATTCTCTGTCCGCTGCATAGACCCTGATGCAATTTCGACAGATCAGTTTGTCTGGAAGTGGGGTAGCCCCACAGGCCTGACATCTTGGAGATCTAGGTCTCGGGGAGCATGAATGACGGCGCTTTTGGGCCGATGCTTTCCCCTGGATGACCTGCTGTGACAAGAGTCATCATCGTCTCCATGTTGCCTTGAGGTCTTCTTAGACGTCTTCTGGCATACAGGACTGAAATACATAAAAGTACCAGCCACAGTGCACTCTTTTATCCATTTTTTTTTTAAAAAGCGTATCAACTTACCTGGACGTAGGTCCTTACCTCAGGTGTAGAGTAGGATCTTGTGCGGGCGGCAAATGGCTCATACTAGACGGATTAGCAGAAGCAGCAGCTAAGAAAAGAGTTTTAGAGAAGAAAGATCAACCCACCATGTCCTGACTTGGTAAAAGTGAAATTACCTCTATAAATAATGGGTTCTCTACTTTTGTCTTTTTTTTTTTTAACCCAGATGAACATCTATTTAAATAATTTGTATTAATTTTATTTATATAATAATTTAATATATTTATCTTAAATTATTTAATTAATCGCTCCCCCTTTTTTTTTTTTACATTTATTTATTTATTTATTTTACCTAAAAGGAATGGGTATTTGCTCCCTGGAGCTCTCAGACGCAGTTCTCCCTGCAGCCACAGGCGTCCCACTGAGGCCGACAGGGAGATAGATAGTGGAACAGGAGAGGCAGGGCACGCCTCTATCCTGTCCTTAATGTTTTAATGGCATAGTTGTCTCCATGCCCTTATCCAAAATGGCCGCGGCGGCCCCCGGGAACTACTGCGCATGCGCCGACCGGCGGAACGAAAACCCGGAAGCCTCGCACCGCCGGCGCATGCGCAGAGCACTGCGGGGAACTCCGAGGGGGCGAATAAAGTGCCGGGGCTGAGCGCGCGCGGCTCCTACGGAGCTAACAATGGCAGGGGCTAGGAGAGGGGTTTTTCCTCTAAAAGAAACAACAAAAAATAAAAGAAAATGAGAGGTCAAAAGAAAGACAGAAATGGAAAGTTGAGGAGGGGAAGACAGAGAGGGAAGAAGAAAGAGAAAGGACGAAGGGGAGAAAGAGAAAAAAACAAAGATGTAAAACCTAAAAGGGGAAGGAAAGAAGGAGGGGAAGAAAAAAAAAAAGAAATGTAGAAATAGCTGCTGCCTCTGTTACCATGAACGAGCTGGTGCCTGATCAACTTGCAGATAAAGCTCTTACTTAAGAGACAAACTGCTTGTCCCAAAAGATCCTACAGAAGGGACTTCCAACCTTATAAGCGCGTTTAGCTGCCCAAGAGAAGGAACTGCATCCGGGAGAGGCTTGAACCCGGACGGAAGCTGCCGAATGCAGAAGGTAAGGACTCCGACCAGGATTCACTGCCATGAGGTATGAGGAAAAAAAGGAGAATGCTGGGGCTGTGCTAACGATTTCTTTTATAAAATTTACTAGTCCTGAGGGAGGAGCCAAGGCGGAGCTTGTCACAGGTATGCTGCCATGGAGGCACCAGGAAATTTATATTTCTACATATCTTTGGTAAAAAATAATCCAAATCAGTGTATATTATTTGATCTTTGTGAAAGTTATAGAGTCTACAAGCCAATCCTTGAAAATGTATCACACCTGATGTACTGACCGCCTATCTCATTTCATGAGACACTAACAAGCCATGGTGAGTTTTTTTAAGTGATTTTTTTTCCCACAATTGTTTACAAAATGAAGATTTTGTTTTCTGTCTTCTCTCACACAGCATATACGGTACATACCACAAATTACACCCCAAAATACATTCTGCTCCTCTCCTGAGTATGACGATACCACTAGAGATGGCCTTGCTGTTTGCCCCACAGTCTGTTCGCAGCAAACTTTGCGTATTCACTATTTGCCGAACCAGCGAACATATGGCGATATTCGCGGCCACCATATTCTTTTAGATTGTGAAGAACTTTGACCCATGACACATCCATCATGTGGTTCAGGACAGCCAATTGAGACATTTCAGCACATGGACATACCCCCCTACCTTATAAATAGACCTGATCTGGCTGCCATTTCACATTCCGTCTTTTGTCGGTGTAGGGAGAGGTTTCTGTGTGGAGCAGGAACAGACTGTAGTGACACAAATCGCTAGCTATTAAGTCTGCAAAAGTCATTTTAAGGACTGGTATAGGTGTACTATTTGGTGTGCAGTATATAGGGGTGTAATACACTTATAATATACTTTCAAATATAGAAAGCATATTATAGTGCATTTGTATTGTGCAGCATTGTGACTGCTGAGCGGTTCTTCAGCTATCTTTTGTCAGTGTAGGGAGAGGTTGCTGTGTGGAGCAGGGACAGACTGTAGTGACACAAATCGCTAACTAATAGGTCCACAAAAGTCCTGTTAAGGACTGGTATAGGTGTACTATTGTTTGGCGTGCAGTATATTGGGGTGTAATACACTTATAATATTCCTTTAAATATAGAAAGCATATTATTGTGCAGCATTGTGAATGCTGACTGAGCGGTTCTGCAGCGATACTACAACTACAAGAGTGACAAACGCGATTAGAACAAAGTATTATAACTTGTGTGACAGACCAAAGTGGGAAGTTGCAGAAGGTGCGTTCGATTACATCAAAGGACGCACCAGACTTGGTTGAGTGGCTCACTCAGCCTTCCTCTTCTGCACCCTCCTCATCCTCGCTATCTGCACTCTCTGCTGTGTGCACCCCCAAAGACACTACCACCACAATATACCCTCCGCTTAAGTCACAGGAATTATTTTCCGATCCATCACAAGACATTTCCGATGCGCAGCCATTCTTGGCATTGGATCAGGAAGAGGAGGTAGCAACAACCGCCACTCAGCAGTCTGATGACAGTACCCAGATCAGCCCAAGGAGGTTGGTCCCTGTTGCTGATGTCGATGATGACGTGTCTATGGATGTCACTTGGGTGCCCACAAGAGAGGAAGGGGAGGGGAGTTCAGAGGGAGAGATGGACCAGCAGATAGGGAGGAGAAGCAGGCCGAACTTACACTGTTAATGTATCAGGAGCGAGCATACAACCATGTACGGTCACATCTGGTGCTCCCAGGATGCCAGCACATGGCTCCTCAGCGTGGGCTTTTTTTAACGTGTCTGCTGCTGACAATAATGTTGCAGCCTGCAGCCTTTGCAGTCAATGCATAAGTAGCGGTAAGCCCAACACTCACCTAGGGACGACCGCCTTAAGAAGGCACATGAACTCCCATCACCGAGCCCAGTGAGAGCAACGCCATCAGAACCCATAAAGCCACACTCCAGGCTCTCACCGCCCAACCTCTTCTACTTCTCCTCTCTCCTCACAATTGTCCTCCACTCCACCTTCCATCATGCCGTCCTCACATTTTTTTGGAAAAAGGCAGGCTTCCGTGGGCCAAATGTTTGAGCGTAAAAAATGATGATGCCGGATAACCCTCTTGCCCAACGGTTGACCGCTGGCTTGTCGGAACTGATAGCCTGCCAACTACTGCCATATAAACTGGTGGGCTCAGAGGCCTTTTAAAAATTTGTGGCCATTGGAACACCACAATGGAAGGTCTCAGGAAGGAAATTCTCACAGAAGGACATCCCAGAGCTATATGGCCATGTTCAGTGGCAAGTGAATGTATCTCTGGCACACAGTGTCGGTGCCAAGATACATCTGACCACAGACACGTCAAGCATGTAACCCGTGGCACCCGTGTAGATTTGGTTTTACCACCACGGATTGCATGCAGGTCTGCCTCTTCTTCTCCTCCTCCTACTCCATCCTCCCTCTTCTTCTTGGCTGACTCCTCCTTTTCTGCTGCTACCGTCTCTTCCGCTGCACCGCCCAAGATCTCCAGAACCTATTCAACATGCCAGGTGAGATGTTGCCATGTTGTGTTGCGTCTGTTGTGCCTGGAAGCCAAGTGCCAAAAACCCTGGGGTCCAGGACGTCTTGCGGCAGGCAAGGAAAATCTCGGCCCATTTCAGAAGATCTTCTAGGCCATGGCTCGCCTTTCTGACGGCGGTTTTAAGATGTGTTGGTCACTTCTGATATGAGATGATTCTTTCAGCCGAGTCATCAACAGCTGTCATCCGGATCCAGCATCAGTGAACGCCTAGACCGACAGGCGTCCGACTACATCGAGTTAATGACCAATGTGGATGCTCTGAGAAGTGATGAACCCCCAGACTACTGGGTGGGCAGGCTTGAGCTCTGGCCAGAGCTTGGACAATTTGCAATGGAACTGTTGACAGTGTCCTGTCCAAAAGGGCGTTCAGCGCAGCAGGGGGGATCGTGACCGATAAGTGCACTCGCCTAGCTCACGACAGTGACTACCTCCCATTTCTAAAAATGGCTGAGGAATGGATCTCGGAGCAATTCAACACATGTGACCAGTAGACCATGTTTGATTCAAATTCCTCATGACAGGTCACAAATATCCGCCACCACCCATAACAATTCATGGTCCCTGACCTGTCTTAGGTAAATACAGCGGCATATAAGACCTTTTATGTCCGTTGAATGCCTAATTATTGGGGCCTGTAATTGCCGAAACGTATTTATCCTGTGAATGCCTAATGTACCTCCAGCCACAGAGTACAACGTTCTTTGCTGTCAGGTGAATGCCTGTTGGCAAACTTTTGGGGCTTGTACTGGCTGACACTTACTTCTTTATCCAGGCTGTGAATGCCTAATTTTTCAGACTGGAATTAAAAATCAATGGGTCTGTAAACGTTCCGCTAAATTGTGGAACGGATGCGGACCCATTTTACAGACGTGTGGATGGACCCTATGTGTATTTGACATGTATTTACCGGCTGCTGTCAGTTCTGGCTGATTTAAGCCGAGCTATTACACTAAAACCGAGCAATATTACAAAAAACAAAATACACGTTACTGTATAAAAAAATGTATATAACTTATAAAAAAAAAATATTTTTTATGGAACTTTTCCAATAGCAGGATCATCTCTGCACCCCCTTCATAGCCTGGCCTTGCCTCTCCTCCATGCCCTTTATGTGCTCCTGAATTGATGAAATTTCGCAGATAAAAAAAGAATGCTTGTCGATAACAGATTAGCTTAATACTTCTGGTATGTCAGTGTCCATGTTGTGGGACTATGTGTGCACAGCTAGTAAGTATTTTGTGGCTGAAAATATGACCTGGAGGTTTTTCATGTTCGCCTGCCATTAAAGTGAATGGAACCCGCCGCAAACCTGTGGTTCGCAAACATTTGTGCGCGCTTGCGAACCGTCCCATCAGATGTTCGTCCATCACTAGATACCACAGGTGTGAGGCTTTTACACAGCCTGACCACATATAGAGGCCCAAGATGCAGGGAGCACCATCAGGTGTTCTAGGAGCATAAATTACACATATAATTTATTAAAGAGTCCAAATGGAAAAAGGGGGGAAAAACCAAAAGGGCTGGAGAGTAACCGACCCCGGGACTTTAAACGGTACCAGATTGGAAAGAATCAAGGCATTGAATTATAAAAAGTTTTATTTTTATTTATACAAAAAATAAAAATAGAAAGAAAAAGACATCAGTAAAAATGTCAATACACAACAATGGAGATAAGCCTGGTACAAAGTATAGATACATGAAATGTTACCAATCTTATTATAAAAACACAGCTGCTATTCTCAACATTTTTTGCTCAATGGAGCTTCCTCAGAAGATGTAACCATCACCCATCAATTGCCAAACAGGCAACTGACCCAGGTCAGGGATTTATAGCCCTCTCCAGCTCGGCGGCATCTGACGTCACCGCCGAGCTGCGGGCGTGGGAGGGGATGCTCCATCCCATTCAGAGCTCTAAAGCCATCATCGCACATACACGAATGACGCTAAATGCGTCATCGCCATGCAGCGGCCATCTTAGAAGATCCTCATGCCCTCCCTGGTATACAGGAGAGGGCATGGACCAAAATATGGGGGAAAGAGTCAGCGGAACTAAGTCCCGCCCACCTCATCCAGATACCAAGACAAAACATAAAAAAACAGATGGAGGAGCAGAACAAAACCCAAAAGGGCGGGGCACATAGATTAGATACACTCGATTGATTGGCGAGATTACACCCACTAGTGCCCCATGGCACCCGTGCAAACCTTTTTAAAGGGGACATGCCTCAAGATGAAAAATAATCAAATAGTGGCCACTGTTACTTACATCTCAATAATTAAATATGTAGATAGCCAATATTATTATTATTATTTTATTATTATTCAGGATTTATATAGCGCCAGCAATTTACGCAGCGCTTTACAATATAAAAGGAGACAATACAGTTACAATACAATAAAATACAAGAGGATTAAGAGGGCCCTGCTCAGAAGATAAGAACACAAAGAACCGCGCTCGCTTCAAAAGTGCTTAATACATAAACATTCACCCCCACCTGAGACCAATGTCCCAGCCGGGAAGCTGTATAAAAATTAAAGTGCAACCAAAAAAGATTATAACAAATGTGACTACCAATAGCCCATAATACACATATTTAAACGTAAGTATGTAAAAAATTATTATAAGAATTATGAAAATTTACATATAAATGAACATTCAAATGAGTCCATATATAGCAGTCCTTAAAAGGAATCCATCTGTAAAATGGTCACAAATGCAAAACACCATGTATCAATTATAGTGTGCAAAAAAGATGGTTATTGATTCTTTGCTTCATGTTCCAAATCGTGAGGCATGCCACAGTGCACCACCACCAAAGGTCAAGAATGGCTCCTTACCAGATGTCACAAGTTAATTCGCATATCAAAGCCAGGCTGTAATACACTCCTCAATCCTCCAAACGCCACCCTCCTTCAGAGTTACGGTTCAGTATCATAAACTCCAGTTTAAATGTAATGCATAATCTGCCATAAACGAGGGAAAAGAGGCACTCCAATTGTGTAAAATCGCTTATTTAATATAAAAAATATAACTAAAAGACACACTTACCAACATGCGGTAAGGTATGGCATAACACATGGGAAGCGCCGGCCGTACGCAAATCTCCACTGGCCAATCCTTCTCCAGATGATACAGTTGGTACAGTTCACAAGGCAATAGAAAGCGTGTCACACCGCCCGACACATTTCGTGATACTTCACGTAGTCTCGGAGCACGGGTGACACGCCATATTGCCTCTCTTATATGCACAAAGTTGGCCCAAGCCTCCTCCTCCATGGAGAGCCCAAGCCTCGCTCTCAGTCCCACGGCGGAAGTGAGGCACGAGCGCGTCCTCACCCCCGCAACCAATCCCCATGTTACCGAGACCTAGTGGCCAATATGATCTGGTTTCACGCTGTTCAAGTGCGAGGACCAAGCTTCGCTCTCGATAACATAGCGGAAACAGAATCTAGTTGGGCAATGGAGGAAGTGACGCGCAAGTGCGTCCTTAACGTCAAAGCCAATCGTGATATATTCTAGCCTTACAGCCAATCGGTACTGATGTCCTCTGTTCAGGAGCGAGGACCACGCCTCGCTCTCAATAGCACATCAAAGAGGAAAGCTCACATAGAGGCCAAGCCTCGCTTTCATTTATATTGTGGAAGTGCGACACAATCCGGCCTAAGCTGTGTCACCCATCCCAGCAGAACTTCCCCTATGTTGCCACCCCCCCCCCCCCAGTGGGCACAATTGGGATTGTAATCAGAGGAAAAAAAACATTAAACAGTGTAAATATGTTTATAAATTAATTCACATTGTTGATTTCAGAGCGTAGTATGGCACCCCCGAGGAGGAGACTCAAGCCCACATCCTACCCTCAAGATATCATAACCCATAATGGTTAAATCCAAGCAAAGGGGATAAAACAAATAATACAGGGCTAATGACATAATGTTAACCATATCCATCATTACATATACCGACATCGTTGTCAAAACCATATTGTATACATGTGTACACTAAACATAAAGCTTAAAAATATAAAGGAAAATAAATAAAATAAATATAAAGGCACAAAATGCCAGATAAAATTAAAATTCAATGCAGCGGTACCAGAGAACTTTCCAATAGAAATAAAGGTACGGTACAGGCCCCATTCCATCAAGGCCAAAAAACATAAAAATATCCCTAACCACACCTTTATATCTCTTCCTACATCTAAACTCCCATACTTTTTAAGCATTATTAATGAAGGCGTGGACATCAGTGTCCACGTTCATTCCAAACGGGGCATATGTCTTTAGCCTATAAATCCATTACATTTCAAGGCGAGAGATTTCTCTTACTAGTGACCCACCCCTCCAGTGTGGTTTATATTTATCTATACCCATATGAAGGGTATTAGAAGGGTCCCTATTGTGTACCTCATCCTTTTAATACCCTTTATATGGGTATAGATAAATATAAACCACACTGGAGGGGTGGGTCACTAGTAAGAGAAATCTCTCGCCTTGAAATGTCATGGATTTATAGGCTAAAGACATATGCCTATATGTACATATGTATACAATATGGTTTTGACAATGATGTTGGTATATGTAACGATGGATATGGTTAACATTATATCATTAGCCCTGTATTATTTGTTTTTTCACCTTTGCTTGGATTTAACCATTATGGGTTATGATATCTTAAGGATAGGATGTGGGCTTGAGTCTCCTCCTCGGGGGTGCCATACCACGCTCTGAAATCAACAATGTGAATTAATTTATAAACATATTTACACTGTTTAATGTTTTTTTTCCTCTGATTACAATCCCAATTGTGCCCACTGGGGGGGGGGGGGGGGGGGGTGGGAACATAGGGGAAGTTCTGCTGGGATGGGTGACACAGCTTAGGCCGGATTGTGTCGCACTTCCGCAATATAAATGAAAGCGAGGCTTGGCCTTTATGTGAGCTTTCCTCTTTGATGTGCTATTGAGAGGGAGGCGTGGTCCTCGCTCCTGAACAGAGGACATCAGTACCGATTGGCTGTAAGGCTAGAATACATCACGATTGGCTTTGACGTTAAGGACGCACTTGAGCGTCACTTCCGCCATTGTATAAATTATGATATAGCGCTCTTAATAAAAATATAAATAAAAATAAAAAACAAAACATATGTTATAAGAGTTCGATTTGATAAATCACGATTTCCAAAGTGATCAGACTCTAACGTAGAGATGTGAAGATATATATTCCATTACATATGTAAAAGTGGGAGGAACTGTCACCAACACCCAAATTCACTGACTCTTACCATCAGTCTGTAAATATAAACGCATATAATGGATCAAAAGGAGATCTTCTATGCCGGCTTCCCTTCATCTACACAATGTAATCATCTCAGAGAGAAATCATCCAAGAACTCTTATTCCTGTTTAATAAGCACTTCACTTCCCAGGTATTCCTCTGGTTGTCAAGTTTCAGACAAATAATTCTCCCAATAATCATAAAAAATATAAAAAGAGTGGTCTCATTGCGCACTTCCGCCATTGCCCAACTAGATTCTGTTTCCGCTATGTTATCAAGAGCGAGGCTTGGTCCTCGCACTTGAACAGTGTGAAACCAGATCCTATTGGCCACTAGGTCTGGGTAACATGGGGATTGGTTGCGGGGGTGAGGACGTGCTCGCGCATCACTTCCGCCGCAGGACTGAGAGCGAGGCTTGGGCTCTCCATGGAGGAGGAGGCTTGGGCCAACTTTGTGCATATAAGAGAGGCAATATGGCGTGTCACCCGTGCTCCGAGACGACGTGAAGTATCACGAAACGCGTCGGGCGGTGTGACGCGCTTTCTATTGCCTTGTGAACTGTACCAACTGTATCATCTGGAGAAGGATTTGCCTGTGGAGATTTGCGTACGGCCGATGCTTCCCACGTATTATGCCATACCTTACTGCATGTTTGTAAGTGTGTCTTTTAGTTATATTTTTTATATTAAATAAGCGATTTTACGCTATTGGAGTGCCTCTTTTCCCTCTTTTATGGCGGATCATGCATTACATTTAAACTGGAGTTTATGATACTGAACCGTGACTCTGAAGGAGGGTGGCGTTTGGAGGATTGAGGAGTGTATTACAGCCTGGCTTTGATTCTTTGATATGCGAATTAACTTGTGACATCTGGTAAGGAGCCATTCTTGACCTTTGGTGGTGGTGCACTGTGGCATGCCTCACGATTTGGAACATGAAGCAAAGAATCAATAACCATCTTTTTTGCACACTATAATAGACACGTGGTGTTTTGCATTTGTGAACATTTTACAGATGGATTCCTTTTAAGGACTGCTATATATATGGACTCATTTGAATGTTCATTTATATGTAAATTTTCATAATTCTTATAATAATTTTTTACATACTTACGTTTAAATATGTGTATTATGGGCTATTGGTAGTCACATTTGTTATAATCTTTTTTGGTTGCACTTTAATTTTTATACAGCTTCCCGGCTGGGACATTGGTCTCAGGTGGGGGTGTATGTTTATGTATTAAGCACTTTTGAAGAGAGCGCGGTTCTTTGTGTTCTTATTTTCTTTGTATTTATATATTTTTGGTATATAATAGAACTGCAGCACTGACGGGAACTGATTTTTCTGATTTTTATTTCTGTAGCGCGATTTTTCTTTTCTTTTTCTCCTGCTCAGAAGAGCTTACAATCTAATAGGGTGGGGCAGGTGGTACAAAAGGTTATAACTGTCAGGAATAAGCTGATGGAAGTGGTAGGAGATTAGTTTGAGACGTGATAGGCTTCCCTGAATAGATGAGTTTTCAGGGATCGCCTGAAGGTAGCAAGAGTAGGGGATAGCCGGACCAGTGGAGGTAGCGAGTTCCAGAGGATTGGAGAGGCTCTGAAGAAATCCTGGAGACGAGTGTGGGAGGAGGAAATGAGAGAGCTTGAGAGTAGGAGGTCTTGAGAAGAGCGGAGGGGACGATTTGGGCGATATTTGGAGACCGGATTGGTGATGTAGCTCGGGGCAGAGTTGTGAATGGCTTTGTATGTTGTGGTTAGTATTTTGAATTTAATTCGCTGGGTGATTGGGAGCCAGTGTAGGGATTGGAGGAGAGGGTTGGTAGACACTGAGCGGTTGGTAAGGTGGATAAGTCTGGCAGCAGCATTCATGATAGACTGAAGAGGAGATAGCCTATGGAGAGGCAGGCCAATGAGAAGGGAGTTGCAATAGTCATGGTGGGATATAACAAGGGAGTGAATGAGGAGCTTGGTAGTTTCATTTGTTAAAAAGGGGCAAATTGTAGAGATGTTACGGAGGTGAAATCTACAAACTTTTGACAACGATTGGACTTGGGGCTGAAATGACAAGTCAGAGTCTAGGGTTACACCTAGTACCCTGGCGTGAGGGGAGGGCCTGATGGTTGCATTGTTGATTTTGATGGAAAAGTCATGGAGGGGGGCATGTGCAGGGGGGAATATTAATAGCTCAGTTTTAAAGAGGTTTAGTTTAAGGAAGTGGTGTGACATCCATGCTGATATGTCAGTTAGCAGGTTAGTAATGCGAGAGGAGACTGAAGGAGTGAGGTGAGGAATAGACAGATAGATTTGGGTGTCATCGGCGTATAAGTGGTATTGGAAGCCATGGGCGGTTATCAAGTGACCAAGGGAGGAGGTATAAATAGAGAAGAGAAGGGGTCCAAGAACAGAGCCTTGGGGGACCCCCACAGAAAGAGGCAATGGAGAGGAGGATACAGAGTTATAGGTGACACTGAAGTAGCGCTGTGATAGGTAGGCAGAGAACCAGGAAAGCGCAGAATCTCGGAGGCCAAGGGAATGTAGTTTATTGAGGAGGAGTGGGTGGTCAACAGTATCAAAGGCAGCAGAGAGGTCAAGTAGTAGGAGTATGGAGTACTGGCTGTTGATTTTAGCAGTTAGTAGATCTTTAGTGAGTTTTAGTAAGGCAGTTTCCGTGGAGTGCTGAGAGCGAAAGCCAGACTGTAACGGGTCAAGAAGGTTATTTTCACTGAGGTAGGAGCTAAGGCGGTTGTAGACTAAGCGTTCTAGAAGTTTAGAGGTGAATGGGAGCAATGAGATAGGTCTTAAGTTGAAAATATCTTTTCTAATTATTAAGCTCTATATCAACGTGTATGATGAGATAGGATCCATGCTCGACTTACATCATGAGATAGAATCAATGCTCAACTTACATATGCCTAAATTTATAAAAATCAACTAAAAACCTATATATAGACAAATAAAGTGTAGAAGTAATAAAAAATAAAAAAAATTAATATGAATAAATTTCTCTCCCCCTCAAAACTATTCTCTAGCCACGATGGCAATAAATCATAAAAACGGCTTAAAAGTGAAAGCATCATTCAAACCTGCAGAATGAGTTATCCTGAGATCAAAAATCCATTGTGCTTCGTGTTGCAACAGAATTCGATTATAGTCGCCACCCCTCTCACCAGGAGGTACATATTTGAGTGCAAAAAAATGCATCTTAGTATCATCAAAATTGTGATATAAACCGGAATGGCGGCTAATGGGGTCTCCATTTTCTTTCCCTGTACCAGGGAGACATGGTCCTTGATGCGGTGGAAAAAAGCGTGTTTGGTTTTACCTACATAATATGTGTTGCAGTCACAAATCATAATATAAACGACACCTATAGATTGGCAAGTAACTTGAAACTTGGGTTTATACAACCGCCCATTGGGTAATAAGATACAATTGGAAGCATAAATCTACCTACAAAAGTTACATTTGTGGCAAGGTCTAGAGCCACTTCCAATGGTGTGGGGAAAGAAAATGGAGACCCCATTAGCCGCCATTCCGGTTTATCTCACAATTTTGATGATACTAAGATGCATTTTTTTGCACTCAAATATGTACCTCCTGGTGAAAGGGGTGGCGACTATAATCGAATTCTGTTGCAACGCAAAGCACGATGGATTTTTGATCTCAGGGCAACTCATTCTCCAGGTTTGAATGATGCTTTCAGTTTTATGCCGTTTTTATGATTGTTGTTCTTTTGTCTTGGGATCTGGATGGGGTGGGCGGGACTTAGTTCCGCTGACTCTTTCCCCCATATTTTGGTCCATTCCCTCTCCTATATACAGGGAGGGCATGAGGATCTTCTAAGATGGGCGCTGCGTGGTGATGACGCATTTAGCGTCATTCGCAAATGCGTAATGATGGCTTTAGAGCTCTGAACGGGATGGAGCATCTCCTCCCGAGCCCGCAGCTCAGTGGTGACATCAGATGCTGCCAAGCTGGAGAGGGCTATAAATCCCTAACCTGGGTCAATTGCCTGTTTGGCAATTGACGGGTGATGGTTCCATTTGACCTGTTGGGGAAGAAATTCGTTCATAAACCGATATCTGTTGATTTTTTCCAACAAGGTAAACTGCATATTTTATTTTGCTTTACCTCAACCAATACACTTTCACTTATTGAAGAGGATTATCAAATTTGTGGCAAGTCAATAGAATTATTTTTTCTTCTTGACTGCTATGGAATTGTTTATCAATTTTAGGGGCTGCTAAGCTCAGTTTATTTACCCTTCTAATCCTACCCTTTCTTGTGTTTTCTTGTGTTTTCTTTTTAATAGATGCCTGGGTGCTTGTTTTGACATGACTGGCAATACAAATCTTGACATTACGTCTTGGCAGACGTTAGATACTTTATTTACATTTATAAGCCCTCGAGCTACTATTGATTGATTCTATTGTCCAGTCTTACTACCATTCAGGAAATTTTCTCCCCCCCCCATTTTTTATTTATTTATTTATTTTTTCGGGGGGCACCTACTTGATGGTATCAAGCCATGATAATCTATTTTCATTCGATTTATTTCTGATTTCTCACAACTATATATTGTGCCTCTCTGCAGGCCTTTGAGGATGTGTCACTCCTTAGCGGCCACTGTTTTCTCAACTGCACCACATTTTTGACAGGCTTTATCAGTGGCCTTATGACCTATGAAATAAAGAGACTAATTTTTGGAACCCGTGTTTATATGGTGAGATATGTTCCTGCACTTTGTTCACTCATATGCCTTCTATGTCCTTTGAATGAACTTAACTTTTTGATTATTATCTTGATTATGTTTTTGTTTACTATTTGGATTGTTCACATGTTTGAATATCAATTTATATTTACAAGTGTTTTTTGTATTTCATTGTCTTAGTATTTATTGCAAGCTGCATCACCTATCTCCTGAGGAAGCTCCATTGAGCGAAACATGTTGAGAATAGCAGCTGTGTTTTTATAATAAGATTGGTAACATTTCATGTATCTATGCTTTGTACCAGGCTTATCTCCATTGTTGTGTATTGACATTTTTACTGATGTCTTTTTCTCTATATTTTTATTTTTTGTTTAAATAAAAATAAAACTTTTTTTATAATTCAATGCCTTGATTTTTCCAATCTGGTACCGTTTAAAGTCCCGGGGGTTGGTTACCCTCCAGCCCATTTGGTTTTTTCCCCCTTTTTCCATTTGGACTCTTTAATTAATTATATGTGTAATTTATGCTCCTAGAACACCTGATGGTACTCCCTGCATCTTGGGCCTCTATATGTGGTCAGGCTGTGTCCATTTGGACTCTTTAATATGTAATATTTGGGATGTGGTACCATTATTTTTGATCTCTTCATCTTTATATTTGTTGTTACACATATAATTTCTCGACTACCTCTTACACCAAAACAATGGAAACGCCCCAAAAATTATCCCATTTTGGAAATTAACCACTTGCCGACCGCCGCACGACGATATACGTCGACAGAATGGCACGAGCAGGCATATGGGCGTATATATATACGTCCCTGCCTTCCCGCGGCGGTCGGTATTCGTTCGGGAGCGATCCGGGATGAGGGGGCGGCCATTTATTCATGGCCACCCCTTCGTGATCGCTCCCGACGAATGGAAATGCTCCGTGACATCACTTCCTCTCCTGTAATGTAAACACAGGCAGAGGAAGTGATGTAATCTCTCCTCCGTGTCGGTATTTTTCGTTCCGGCACCGAGGAGAGAGGATCAGTGAGTTGCACCAACACGACACTACACAGTAGAACATGCCAGGCACACTCACACCCCCCCTTCACCCCCCGATCACCCCCCCAATTACCCCTGCCCCCCCAGTCACAGTGACACCAATTGCATTTTTTTTTGCATTGGTGTCATTTGTGACTGTAATAACTGTTAGGGCAGTTAGGGTTAGCCCCCTTTAGTTCTAAGGTACCCCCCTAACCCCCCCAATAAAGGTTTAACCCCGTGATCACCCCCCGTCGCCAGTGTCACTAAGGCTGGGTTCACATTGCAGCGGTTTATGAGAACGGATGTGATTCGCACCGCACTGCAGTGCAAATCACATCCGATCTCTGTGCAATTCGAGTTCAGCCATACAGATAGTATGGCTGAATTTGCGTCACACCCGCCGCAAATTCGCACGGGACCCTTTTTTGGTCCGCAGCAGAATCGGATCGCATGGGTGTTCACACCATGCGATCCGAGTTTGCAGATCGCACTGCGATATGCGAACTGATCTGGGGGTGTCATTAACATTTCACTGACACTCCCAGCAGTTTGCATAGGGCAGTGTGAACTGCCGCCGGGAGGCATGCGATGCGGGAACCCGCCGCGGATTCGTGGCGTTCCCGCATCGCTCCAGTGTGAACCCAGCCTAATAAGCGATCGTTTTTCTGATCGCTGTATTAGTGTCACAGGTGACGCTAGTTAGGCAGGTAGGTATTTAGGTTCGCCGCAGCTTTTTATAGCGCCAGGGACCCCCATATACTACCGCATAAAGCCCCCTGATTGCCCCCTAGTTAACCCTTTCACCAGTGATCACCATATAACTGTTACAGGTGACGCTGGTTGGTTAGTTATTTTTTTATAGTTTCAGGGCACCTGCCATTTATTACCTAATAAAGGTTTAACCCCCTGATCACCCGGCGGGTGATATAAGTTTGAGGGTCAGATAAGGTCTGCGTCGCCCCAGGCAGCGTCAGGTTAGTGCCAGTACCGCTAACACCCACGCACAAAGCATACACCTCCCTTAGTAATATAGTATCTGATCAGATCTATATTAGCGTCGCCAGCAGTTTAGGTTTCCCAAAACGCATTGTTAGCGGGATCAGCCCAGATACCTGCTAGCACCTGCGTTTAGCCCCTTCGCCAAGCCCAGACCAGCCCACCCAAGTGCAGTATCGATCGATCACTGTCACTTACAAAACACAACACGCATAACTGCAGCGTTCGCAGAGTCAGGCCTGATCCCTGCGATCGCTAACAGTTTTTCTTGTAGCGTTTTGATACAGTCGCTGACAGTCTAGGTGCTTTTTTACCTGTGAGTCTCACTAGTGTAACCCCTAAATTTAGGGGTGTCTACTTTCCAAAATGGGGTCATTTGGGGGGGGGGGGGTTTGTGCCATCTTGGCATTTTATGGCCTTCAAAACTGTAATAGGTAGTGAGGAGTGAAGTCAAAAATTTACACCCTTAGAAAGCCTGAAGGCGGTGCTTGGTTTTCGGGGCCCCATACGCAGGTAGGCTCCCAAAAAGTCCCACATATGTGGTATCCCCGTACTCAGGAGAAGCAGCAGAACTTATTTTGGGGTGTCATTTCACATATGCCCATAGCATGTGTGAGCAATATATCATTTAGTGACAACTTTGTGAAAAAAAAAAAAAAATAATAAGTTTGTAATTTTCCCGCAACTTGTGCCAAATATAAAATATTCCATGGACTCAACATGCCTCTCAGCAAATAGCTTGGGGTGTCTACTTTCTAAAATGGGGTCATTTGTGGGGGTTTTGTGCCATCTTGGCATTTTATGGCCTTCAAAACTGTAATAGGTAGTGAGAAGTGAAATCAAAAATTGACGCCCTTAGAAAGCCTGAAGGCGGTGCTTGGTTTTCGGGGCCCGTAAGCGGCTAGGCTCCCAAAGTCCCACATATGTGGTATCTCCGTACTCAGGAGAAGCAGCAGAATTTATTTTGGGGTGTCATTTCACATATGCCCATAGCATGTGTGAGCAATATATCATTTAGTGACAACTTTGTGTAAAAAAAAAAAATCGCTTGAGGCAAAAAAATAAAATATTCAATGGGCTCAACATGCCTCTTATCAATTTCCTTAGGGGGTCTACTTTCCAAAATGGGGTCATTTGGGGGGGTTTTGTACTGCCCTGCCATTTTAGCACCTCAAGAAATGAGATAGGCAGTCGTAAACTAAAAGCTGCGTAAATTCCAGAAAACGTACCTTAGTTTGTAGATGTGACAACTTTTGCGCAAACCAATAAATATACAGTTATTGACTTTTTTTTTTACCAAAGACATGTGGCTGAATACATTTTGGCCTAAATGTATGACTAAAAATGGGATTTTTATATACAGCTTACCTGTAAAATCCTTTTCTTGAGAGTACATCACGGGACACAGGAGCTTCATTACATAGTGGGTTATATAGGAACCTCTGGTGATTGGACACTGGTTGACCCTAATTAAGGAGAATTCCTCCCCTATATAACCCCTCCCATCTGGGAGGCACCTCAGTTTTGTAGCAAAGCAATAAGAAACCACGTAAAACCCAAGAGGGACGGGAGCCCTGTGTCCCGTGATGTACTCTCAAGAAAAGGATTTTACAGGTAAGCTGTATATAAAAATCCCATTTTCTTGATCATACATCACGAGACACAGGAGCTTCATTACATAGTGGGATGTCCCATAGCAATGCTCAGATTGAGGGGAGGGAGACACAGATCATAATCATAGACCGCCAGGGACCTGAGGACCTAAACTGCAGCCTGCAGTACACTACGCCCGAAGGCGATATCCTCTTGCCCTCTGACATCCACCTGATAGAATCTGGTGAATGTATGGACTGATGACCAAGTCGCAGCCTTACAGATCTGAGCCAGGGAGGCCTGGTGATGCACTGCCCAAGAAGCACTGACAGCCCTAGTAGAGTGCGCTTTCACCTGAAAAGGAGGAATCTTCCCCTTTAAGTCATAGGCCTGAGAAATAACTTGTCTGATCCACCTTGAGAGGGTGGATTTTGACGCTGCCTGACCCTTTCTGGGGCCTTCCGGCAGAATAAATAAACAATCAGTTTTCCTTATCTCAGAAGTTGCCTGAAGATAAACCCTGATTGCTCTAACCACATCCAAAGTGTGAAAAGACTCTTCCTCTGTGGACTGAGGGTCCGGAAAAAAAGGATGGTAGGATTACATCCTGATTCAAATGGAAACCCGAAACCACCTTAGGTAGAAAGGACCTGTTGGGACGCATAACCACCCGGTCCTTATGGATAATTAAATATGGCTCTTTACTGGAAAGAGCTGCCAACTCTGATACTCTTCTAGCCGTGGATATGGCTACTAAGAAGACCAGCTTTTTAGTCAGGAGAGCTAAAGAAGCTAGATGCAAAGGTTCAAAAGGTTGCCCCTGTAAGGCCGAGAGAACCAAATTCAGATCCCATGGGCATACCGGAGGTTTAACTGGCGGCTTTGTCCGCATGGCCCCCTGGATAAAAGCCCGTACCAGGGAATGTGATGCAAGTGGTTTTTGAAAAAATACCGATAGGGCCGAAATCTGCACTTTGATAGTGCTTATGGCCAAATTCATTTCTAGGCCTGACTGGAGAAAGGCCAAGATTCTGTTAATGGCATACTTTCTAGGATGCCACTTCCTGAGTTCACACCAGGAAACATATGTCCTCCAGATTTTGTAATAAATACGCCTGGAGGCCGGCTTTCTGGCATTGACCAGAGTAGAAAGGACTGGCCCCGAAAGGCCACGGTCTCTCAGAATGCGGGTCTCAGCAGCCAAACCGTCAAATTCAGACTGCGTAAAGCAGGATGGTAGATTGGACCCTGTGAGAGCAGATCTGGCCGGAGAGGGAGGGTCCATGGCCTGCCTACTGCCAACTTCATGATTTCTGCATACCATGGTCGCCTGGGCCAAGCCGAGGCCACCAAAAGGACCGACTTCGTCTCCCTCTTGACCCTTCCCAGGAACCGCGACAGCAGTGGGCTCGGGGGGAAGGCATAGATCAGATTGTACTGATCCCAGGGAACCGTCAGAGCATCTGACCCCTGAGCAAGTGCATCTCTTGTCCTTGACACAAACTTGTCCAGTCTAGTTGAACCTGGATGCAAACAGATCTACGTCTGGAGTGCCCCACTTGTGACATATGTTCTGAAACACGTCGGGGTGCAGAGCCCATTCTCCTGGGCACAATTGCTGGCGGCTGAGAAAATCCGCCTGCCAATTCTCCACTCCTGGGATGAAGACTGCAGAAATACACGGAACATGCTTTTCTGCCCAGACAAGTATGCGATTCACCTCCTTTTGGGCCACCAGACTTCTGGTACCGCCCTGGTGATTGATATAAGCCACTGCGGTGGCATTGTCGGACTGAACCCGAACCGGGAAACCTCGCAGTCTGTAAGACCACTCTATGAGTGCCATGTAAACTGCCCGAATCTCCAAGATATTTATGGGCAGTAGACTTTCGGTCGCAGACCATTTCCCCTGCGAGCACGTTCCCTCCAATACAGCTCCCCAGCCTGTCAGGCTGGCATCTGTTGTGATAATCTTCCATGAGAGGGAAAGAAAAGTTTTGCCTTTCAGCAAATTCCTGGTTTGTAACCACCAGACAAGACTTTTGCGTGTCCCGGGGGATAAACGCATAGGAAGAACCAGGGATTGGGGGTTCGTGTTCCAAGCCGCAAGGATGCATCTTTGCAGAGGCCTTAAATGGAACTGGGCGAATGGGACGGCCTCGAAGGAGGCGACCATCTTTCCCAATAGTCTCATGCACAACCGAATGGAGGAAGATCTTCTGCCCAGAATCAGGCGCACCAGATCTCCAATGGCCAAGACCTTTAGCCTTGGAAGAAACACCCTGCCCTGAGCGGTGTCGATAATCATACCTAGGTATTCCAACCTGGTAGTCGATTGTAGGGACGACTTTTCTAGGTTTATAATCCAACCTAGGCGTTCTAGATGTTCTAGCGTTTTGGTGACGCTGCGACTTAGGAACGCTGCAGTTCTCTCTACGAGAAGCAAGTCGTCTAGATAAGCCATGACGGCTATACCCTGAACTCTTAAGATTGCAAAGAGAGGGTCCAGAATCTTTGTGAAGATTCGAGGGGCTGTAGCAAGCCCGAACGGCAAGGCCACAAATTGAAAATGGCGCTGCTCTACCGCGAACCTTAGAAATTTCTGGTGTGCGGGAAAAATTGGCACATGGAGATATGCATCCTTGATATCTATTGATGCCATGAATTCTCCCCCTTGCAGGGAGGAGACCACAGTGCGGATTGACTGCATACGGAAGGTCTGGATGTGTAAAAACCGGTTTAAGTCTTTCAGATCCAGGATAGGTCTGACACTTCCATTTGGTTTTGGAACGGTGAAGAGATTTGAGTAAAACCCTGAACCCTGATCTTTCGGGCTCACTTCTACTATCACACCCTGGGATAGTAACTGATCTAAGGCCAGGAATAGCGGTTTTTGCTTTATTGGATCCCTGGGGATCCTTGACCTTAGGAAACGAGAAGGTGGAATCTCCTGAAACTCTAGCTTGTAGCCCAGAGATACTGAAGAGATCACCCACTTGTCCTGGATCTCTTCCCGCCAGGTGCCTGCAAACTGCAGGAGCCTTCCCCCCACTCTGCCGAGCGGGGGCGCCCCTTCACAAGGAAGTTTTGGGGCTCTGCTTGGCAGGCTTTCGCCCCCAAGTCTTTTTCTGTCCCTGGGCTCGGCCTTGAGCCTTTCTAGCAGTGGAGGACTGAGAAGGCCGTCGCCACTGTTTAGAGCTTGATGCTTCGGGAGAGAGAGCGCGCCTAAATGAAGGACGCTTGCTCTTTTTGACTGGAAGGAGAGTAGACTTACCTCCTGAAATATTTTGGACAAACTTATCTAATTCTTCCCCAAACAAACGCTCCCCTTTAAACGGGAACCCAGTCAAATGCTTTTTGCATGACAGCTCAGCAGCCCAATTTTTTAGCCATAGGGCCCTACGCATGTGTACCAACATGAGGGACAAACGTGATGCTTGTTGGACAGAATCCAAAATCGCATCAATTATAAAACACAGGATGTGAGGCAGTTCTGCATAATTTTCTACTTCCTCACTGGGAAGGAGCCCAAACATCTGTTTAACTTGTTCCTTGAGGAACTGACACAACCCCACGGCTGCGACTGTAGGTTGCACCACAGCGCCAGCCATGGAAAAGAAGGCTTTTAATAAGGTTTCCAGCCTTTTATCGGTTGGATCCTTGAAAACCTGCGCATTATCCAAAGGACAAGTTAGGTTTTTATTCACACAAGAAACAGCCGCATCGACAGATGGGACCCCCCACTTCTTGGTGAAACTTTCCTCCACAGGATAATGCATGGAAAACCTTTTGGGAGGAGTAAACAGTTTATCGGGATGTCCCCAATCCTCATACATCAATTTATCCATTAAAGGATGAATTGGAAAGGAATAAGCAGTCTGTGGGGCTTTCCTGACTCCCAGGGAAGAAACAGAGGACGTAGCGACTTCAGCAGCAGGTATTCTGAATGTGGTACGCACCAATTCAGTATAATACTGCACCTGCTTCCTGAGTGCCTGGGAGGAGGGGACTATCTCCTCTTCCTCTGACTCATCCGACTGCTCATGATCCCTATCCAAAGATAGGGATCCCTCCTCATTTTCAGAAGAACTATCCGAGAGAGGGATACCAGCAGAGGGAGGGGATCTACCCCTTTTCTTGCTATCTTTTAGGGAAGCAGAAATAAAATTCATGATTCTCCCTTCAAAACCCTCCAATGTAGCCCTAAGGGAGTCCTCAGTGACATAAACCGGGGCTGCGACACTAGGAGAGGCTGCAAACCTGACAGGTGCACTGACTCGTCTTGAGAGGCTGGCTCCAGTCCTGCAGAGGGGGATGGTAATCTACAGGCACTTTTGGAACCCCTGGACCTAGGCGGTGACTTACCAGTGCTCTTATTACCTCCCCCTGAGACCCTCTTACGAGGAGACATAGTACTGGGCTACAAAGCAGAGGTACTAGTACAAGTGTGATCACTGTTGCGCTTAAAGTCTCACAATAAATAAATATATGCTTAAACTGCACAACCTGACGCTGAGTAGGTGTCTTAAGGTTTGCCTGGATCCAATCCCCACGGATGCTTACTGCCCACAGCTCCTGTGTCTCCAGTTACAGCCCCCTGACGCTCTGGGCTTTTTAAAATTGCCACCTGGCGCCTGCGCAGTACAGCGCCGTGCACACTGACGTGCACGGCTCGCAACCACACCCCCCCTCCTCCATAAGGCCGGGAGTGCGCCCGGCGCACGTGCACGCGCCCGCGCGCGTGCACGAGGATCGCGGAATCCGGGGGGGGGAGGAGAACCCAAAATGGAGCAGCGTGGGACCCCTGAACTGCGTGGGACCCCTGTTTACCTTCATCTGTGGCAGGGACTGCAATGGAGACGTGAGTAGCTGAAGAACCAGACTTTCACTGAGCGTGTGTATTGAAAGGCATGTAAGTATGCATCAGGATGCTCTTACTCCCTCTAGTGGTGGAAACCAGGTAAGACATACAACTACTCACAATGAAGAAATCCATTCATATATTTAAATATATAGGATGACTTCCCTTACCTGTCCCCGCCGCAGGAATTGCTGAAACAGACCAATTCCAGCCTTCACCCATCACGGCAGGTATTGTTAGCCAACCTTCAGGTATATCTGGGGCTCTTACGAAAAGATCCTCCCACCTGGGCCATGTAAAAAGCTCTGCCAGAAACTTTCGGGCGCTCTGTATAAACAGTACCCCAAGTCTGGTTTTCCCAGAGCCCAGTCTTCCAATGGAGAGGACTTACAGGCAAAACCTCGCTTCTTCGGCAGACGAGGCCCGGGTACCATACCAACTTGGGAGTCAAATATCGGGCCGAGATATGGATCCGGTTTGATGTAGCCCTTCGGCCCCGCAGGGACCTGCATAGAGCTAAAGTTTTACGTGACCATCACCCAGACACTGGCGAAAAAACTGAGGTGCCTCCCAGATGGGAGGGGTTATATAGGGGAGGAATTCTCCTTAATTAGGGTCAACCAGTGTCCAATCACCAGAGGTGCCTATATAACCCACTATGTAATGAAGCTCCTGTGTCCCGTGATGTATGATCAAGAAATTTAGTTTATTGGATTTTTCTAATAACAAAAAGTAGAAAATATTTTTTTTCAAAATTTGCGGTCTTTTTACGTTTATATCGCAAAAAATAAAAATTGCAGAGGCAATCAAATACCATCAAAAGAAAGCTCTATTTGTGGGAAGAAAAGGACGCAAATTTTGTTTGGGTACAACATTGCATGACCGCGCAATTACCAGTTAAAGCAGCGCAGTGCCAAATTGTAAAAAGACCTCTGGTCATTGACCAGCAAAATGGTCCGGTCTGAAAGTGGTTAAACATCCCAACGTATATTCTATGAGGCATAATAAGTCTTTTGAACAAGTTTTTGGAAAATGTGGCAAGAAAATGAAAACGTATTTTCTTTTATACAAAGTTGTACATTTATAAGATATTTCCAAAATATAGCATGTACATAGCAAAAATTACACCTCAAAATACATTCTGCTACTTGTCCCGAGTATGGCAATACCATATGTGTGAAACTTTTCCACAGTCTGGCCACATAGAGAGGCCCAACATGCAAGGCGCACCAGGTGTTCTAGATACATAAATTTAAATTTCAATAGTCATCTAATTTGACTACTTTTTACACTTTTGTAAGGCACTGATGGGCACTGTAGTGGCATGGATGTGGCATGGATGAGCACTGATGTGGCATGTTTGTGGCATGATTGAGAACTGATGTGACATGGATGTGGCAGGGATGAGAACTGATGTGGCATGGATGAGCACTGATGTGGCATGGATGAGAACTGATGTGGCATGGATGTGGTACAGATGTTCACTGATGTGACATGGATGTGGCATGGATGATCACTGATGTGTAGCATTAATGATCACTGATGTGACATGGATGATCACTGATGTGGCATGGATGAGGATGGATGAGCCATGGACAGGGATGGATGAGCTATGGATGGGGATGGATGAGCCATGGATGGATGGATGAGACATGGATGAGCAATGGATGGACCATGGATGGATAGAGGAGACATGGATGGACCATGGATGAGCCATGGATGGATGGAGCATGGATGGATGGATGAGACATATATGAGCATAGATCAGCACTGTGGGAACTTCAGATTGAGCCCAGAGCATTGCTGTACCCGGCTCCCGCCCTCTCCTCACACACTGCGTCTGGTTTGCTTACAGGTGACCATGATGTTCACGGATCATTCCCGGGTGCGTGCCCCAGGGAGTGCACAGGAGCACGGTTCTGGGAAGACATCATACGACGGCCTCCCAGAGTTATCCGACCACGCTGTAGCTGTCTTTTGCTATTGTCTGGTTGGCAAATGGTTAATAAAATATAAATATTGCAATGCGTTTCTTTTGATTGAAAAAGGCCCCTGAATATTCAAGTGAGTATGTGTACAATCTTTAACCACTTCAGCCCCGGAAGGATTTAACCCCTTCCTGACCAAGCCCTTTTTTGCAATACGGCACTGCAGCAATTTAACTGACAATTGCGCGGTCGTGCGATGTTGTACCCTAACAAAATTGATGCCCATTTTTCCCCACAAATAGATGTTTCTTTTGGTGGTATTTGATGATCACCTCTGCTTTTTTTTTTTGCACTTTAAAAAGAAAGTGCGAACGTTTTGAAAAAAAAAAATATTTTTTACTTTTTGCTATAATACATATTGCCCAAAAATATATAAAAACTAATTTCTTCCTCAGTTTAGGCCAAAATGTATTCATCTACATATTTTTGGTAAAAAAAATCGCAATAAGCGCATATTGATTTGTTTGCACAGAAGTTATCACGTCTACAAAATAGGGGATAGATTTATGGCATTTTTATTATAATTTTTTTTTATTAGTAATGGTGGCGATCTGTGATTTTTATTGTGACTGCAACATTGCAGCAGGCAGATCGGACACTTTTGACACTATTTTGGGACCATTGATATTTATACAGCGATCAGTGCTATAAAAATGCACTGATTGCTGTGTAAATGTCACTGGCAGGGAAGGGGATAAAAGCGAGGGGGTTATCAAGGGGTTAAGTGTGTTCCCTGGGCGTGTTCTAACTGTAGGGGGGATGGGCTCACTAGAACATGACAGAGATCACAGCTCCCAATCACTGGGATCACATCTCCCTGTTTTACCTCTCCGTGCCACGATCACGGGCAACCAGCAGACACCCAGTCCACGAGACCCACAGAGTGGCGGGCTTGCTCCTGCTAGCTGCCGATGACGCAGCAACATACGGGTACGTGATTTTGCGCACCCGTGTCACTTTGCCGACGTGTATCAGCATGAGCCAAGCGTCAAGTGACTAAATACTTTGGCTAGGCAGCTTTGTCAAAAGGACCCACACTAGTCAGCTAGTAATAAAAAAAGAGCCTGTATTGTAGTATATTTATAAATTTTAATATTGGAGTGCCTACTTGCACAGTGTTTAAAGCTTTAACTAGTCCCCTTTGTCAACAAGAGCCTAACTGAATAATACAGTAACAACCATTTCTGTGATTGTGATGTTTCCCTTTCACTCTTCCATTAAATATGCTGTCAATACACAACAGGATACGATTTTTAAACTTTTAAAAGTTATAAAATATGGAGGAACATTAGTTGTAGTAATAGTGTATCACAGGCCATTTAGGATCTTAATTCTTTCATTTTTTTTTATTGTTTGTGTATTATCTGTTTGGATCTTTTGTCTTATTGAGTGTCTCCACAGCTGAGAGATGATTAATTGTTGCAGATTAGGGTGTTTGGACTGCTGTGTGGTCTGACAGTACTTAAAGAGGAGTCCCCCCCCCCCCCCCACTTCCCACAAAAAAGTCAGCATCTACAGCTGCAGACTTTTAATATATGGACACTTAGGAGCCTGCGATGTCGGCACCCCAGCTGAGCTTCGGATCGGCTGTCAGCGCGCTGCCGCCACCATTCCTGGTAGGGGAAACTTTCGGCTTCTCAGCCAATTCCCGTGCAGAGCCCACTGCGTATTCTTGGTCCGGTAGTGGAGGAGGGAGGAGGGGGCCAAACTTCTGGGGCACTGGGCCACAGCCTCGTCTCCCAAAAGTGCGGAACGGTACCTGTCAAAAACAGATAACTCTTCCCCCTCCCTCCTGAAAGGTGCCAAATGTGGAGAGGAGACGGATAAGCGGAAGTTTCACTCCGCTTTAAAGTGGAATTTTAGTCAGAAAATGAAGTCCTGTTAGATCACATCAGGCTGGCCCCTTGTGCAGGTACAGCTATGTAAAACAATCATGTCACATTGGTTGTGCTTCTCAGTCAACTATCAAACCATCAAATAGATGGTGTCATAACTGATCACATGTGCAGTACTATGGCAGATAATCAAAATAGGGGCCAAGATGGCAGTGGTTGAGATGACATGGTTTAGTTCCACATTAATGATTTGTTGTGTACTTACAAGATAAGGCTGTATAGCCGAACAGTGTTAACAGTCTTGTTATGGTCAGATTTTGTAGAACCTTTGTCAGTAAAGAATTAGAAGTTTACAGTCAGGCTCTGATATTTTCTATATTTGGATAGACTTGAGCGATGGACAGGGATCCAACCGTATAGCCTTTATACTGGCTATGAGGTAAAGCTTACTTGTATTGTAATGTCCAGTTTCAATATGGCCAAAACAGCCATTTTTATATGAATAATTCAACATTACAGTATATTTTTTCACAGATATTGTAGTTAGCATGTTCCCAAATATAACTTATTTGTACTCAAGCCCCAATTCGAACCGACCATTTGTAACCATTTAAATCAACATTATAGTATCACTTATTTAAAGAAAAAAGACACCCCAAATATTGTAAGTATATATCCAGTATTAATTCACTGTTGCTCAAGCCCCAATTTGAACAGGGCCACCAAAAGCCATTTGCAACTGTGAAAATCAACATTACAGTATCATTTATTGCAAGAAAAACATCACAAAGTTTGCGCTGAGTGCATTGCCAGGTTTAATTTATTTCCACTCAAAACTCAATTTGAATAGAAATCCCAAAAGCCATTTGTAAGCTCCCTAGTTTGAATAAAACTACTAACAGCCATTTTAAATGTAGAAATCAACATTATAGTAGCATTTATTCCCAAGAAAATCAAATAATATAACAAGTACATTCCCAGATTTAAATTATTTCATGACTTAGTTTGAATAGGGGGAGTAGATCTGGCGCTATACCCTTAAAATATTAGTACAAAATTAATAAAAAAAACTATATATGAAAGGTTATGAAAAATTGTCAGCATGCTGGTAAATAGTAACCTAATAATGTGAAACGCAAAAAAACACACAGAAAAGTCCCAACAATGCTAAATGAAAGACAAGGAAGGACCGTGCTGTTCTAAGTGTCTGAATCACTATAAATACCATATATCAAGTGCTTAATTTACTAGCAACAACCTCCTAAAAAAAATACATAATACAAATTATACGCACAAAATGGTGGTAACATCAAAAGAACACAAAATCTAAAATCAAAAATATATGATAGCAATGAGTGAAAGTCCCACACTTATAAATGAACAAAAGGTGGATTGTGCGCTAAAAAAAATAAAAAAAATAATGATAAAACAAACAGCTTCTCCCGGTGCGCCTCACAGTGAATAGTAATGTGATTACCCTCACCAGAAATCTTACCCCTACTGGGGTGGACCAGCCTTCACAGTATGAGCCACTGTGCTGCTCTCTGGCATTGGCTTGATGTTATCTTGGGAGACGCCTGCTCTTCCGCTGGTATTATGTCCACGTTATGTATAGTGAGGAAAAGACACATCCATGGTGTAGTATGTATAATTGTTTTATTAAGAAGAAGAATGCTACTCACAAAACAAATGATCACAGATAGCTTTAAAAGTCCCGCCGGCCGCTTGCCGTCTATGTAGAAAGTGCACGTTGTATGGCCATGCCCTACGCGTCACACCGACGTCACCTGGAGCCTTCCTTCCTTTTTTTACAGTTATTTCCACTCATTGGGGTGGTAAAATTAAGTAGAGGCTGCTCATACCACAGATACACTAATTTGATCCATAGCGCAATCTTCCTTGTTTTTGCCTTTTAGTTTGAATAGAGCCCCCCAAACACACTAGCGATTCCACTGACTGTCAGATTGGGACTGTGCAGAGTTTGTTTACTCGCCCACTGCCCACATTCTTTGCTGGGAGGAGATGGTGGCGGGTAAACAATGCAAAAATATAGAAATGTAATTCACTGTGTGTGGCATTACATCCAAGACTAATTGCAAAAAAAGGGGATGAAGGGGAAAAATGGACTTTAAAGGTGCCACTATGGTCTCAAATTGAAAAAAGAAACCGCTCAATAGGGATGACTCAAAACACCCCCAGGTTCGGTTCGCAGTAGAAGGGGCTGAAAATTCGTACGAACTTTAGAACCCCATTAAAATCTATGGAACTCGAACGTTCAAAATCAAAAGTGCTAAGTTTAAAGGCTAATATGCAAGATATTGTCCTAAAAAGGGTTTGGAGACCTGGCTCCTGCCCCAGGGGACATGGATCAATGCCAAAATTTTTTTTAAAAATGGCAGTTTTTTCAAGAGCACTGATTTTAATGACGATTAAAGTGGAAAAATAGTGAAATATTCCTTTAAATACTGTGCCTGGGGGGTGTCTATAGTATGCCTGTAAAGTGGCACGTGTTTCCTGTGTTTAGAACAGTCCCTGCACAAAATGACATTTAACTGAAAAAAAAGTAATTTAAAACTGCTTGCGGTTTTAATGTAATGTCTGGTTCCGGCAATACGGATGAAAATCATTGGGAAAAATGGCATGGGTAAGCCCCTTTGGGTCTTGTATGGATATTAAGGGGAAACCTGTACCCAAATTAAAAAAAGTAAAGGCGTGGGGCCCCCAGGCCCTATATACTAAGAACAGCAGTATACAGGCGGTGCAAACAAGACAGTGACTGTGTAGGTTTGTTGTGTTAAGTAGAATCTGTTTGTAATTTTGAACTGGTACATTTTTAAAGTGTAGCTCCAGTCAAAAAATCTATTTTTAAACTTTTTGGAAAACATAGGGAAGGGTTATCACCCCTGTATAATTTGTTTTGCCGTCCATCTTTTTTTCATCTCCCTTCCTGTTGTCTCCTTCCGTTTGCAAGTAGGAGACGTTCGTAAGTTGGATATTTGAAAGTAGGGGTCTGCCCTATATGCTCTGCAGAAATGTGGGCCTAAGGCCGCGTACACACGCGCGGACTGTTCGCCCAACTTTGTCCGTCCAACAGTTTCAGCAAACAGTCCGCTCAAAATTAGCATGGACGGACATGCCCACACACGACGAACGAACAGTTTGCTGAAACCGTGCGCGATGACGTGAACAGCGCGTACGACGGGACGAAAAATACGACGTCCTATACACTGCATTATAGCTTTCGGCGTGAAAATCCTTTCTGAGCATGCGCGCAACTTTGTTTGACGAACAAGCCTACACACGAGCGGGCTGTTCGCTGAAACAAGGTTTCAGCGGACAGTTTTTCGGAATTTCCGAAAAACCTTGTCCGTCCAACTGTCCGCTGAAACTGTCCGCTGAAAGCCCACACACGAGCGGACTGTCCGCCCAAACACTGTTCAGCGGACAAAGTTGGGCGAACAGTCCCCCCGTGTGTACGCGGCCTAAGGTGTTGGTGTTGCCACAACACTGTAAGCCCTCAAAGTGACTTATGGTGGGCGCAGGAGCTCCCTGCTGTGAACGATTATATCAAGAATTGTAATTACATGCCATTGTTGAACAGTGGTAGAAAAATTGGGCCTTTGGTGGTTGTGGTGGTGGTACTGATGCCACAACGCTATAAGTCCTCACATTTACTCTTGGTGGGTGCAGGAACGGTCCCTGCTGTGAAATATTATATCAACAATTTTAATTACATGCCCCTGGTAAACAGGGGCTGAAAAATTGGGCCTTAGGCACTGGTGCTGGTGCTACAACACTGAAACCTCTCCCAGATACTCTAGTTGGAGTGCAGGAATGAGCCCTGCTGCAAAGCATTGCATCAAAATTTGTAATTACACGCCCCTGTTAAACAGGAGCTGAAAAATTGGGCCTTAGCCACTGGCGGCGTCACCCAGAACCATAAATGTCCTTCCAAGCTATCAGCAGGATCATTGAGGAGGAAGAGGATAGTCTGTCAACATAACAGGACAGTCACTCAGCATCAGCATAAGCAGTCTTGAAGGGATGTGACATTTCAAAAAAAATTATTCAGTTACATCAGCTTCAGGTGCTTGGTAGCTGTTGGTGATCCAAGACTGATTCATCTTCATGAAGGTCAGCCGATCAACCGAGTCGGTGGACAGGCGCACCCTGTGATCGGTTACAAAGCTTCCAGCAGCACTGAAGGTGCGTTCCGAAAGAACGCTGGATGCATGACAGGCCAGTAGCTCAATTGCATATTGTGCAAGCTCTGGCCAGTGATCCATCCTCAAGACCCAGTAAGCCAGAGGATTTTCGGTGGGAAAGGTGTCCAAGTCTGACCTTGCCCCTAGGTATTCCTGCACCATGTAAATCAGATGTTGGCGATGGTTGCTGGAACCGATCATGCCTTGGGGCTGCGGACTAAAAAATTGTCTGAACGCATCGGTCAGAAGGCCACCTTCTCCACCGCTCCTTCTGTGACTGACCAAAGCCTCAGCAACACATTGTCCAGGACCAGGAGTTTGTAACCTTCCAGTCTCTAGGAACACGTTGCACAGACCTTTCTGCAAGGCCTCCCAGAGATGTCTTATCCTCTGCTCTCTCTGCGACGGCAAGATAAGGTCCGCAACCTTACCCTTGTACCGTGGATCAAGGAGTGTGACCGGCCAGTAATGGTCCCTCTCCTTGATCCGAACAATATGAGGATCCTTCCGCAGGCTTTGCAGGATCAGGGAGGCCATGCAGCGTAGGTTAGCTGAGGCATTCTGTCTGGAGTCCTCTGGGTCACTAAGGACAACATGATCCACAGCCACCTCCTTCCAGCCACGTGCAAGTCCACAGGTTTCTTGGGACTGTAAATCATACCTAAAAGACTGCTGCTGATGCTGAGTGCCAGGCTCCACCTCCATGCTGACACAATCCTCCTCCTCCTCTTCCTGTGTGATGGGCGGGACAGCAGGAACACTGTCTGGATAAAGGGGGCCTTGAGAGGCAAGGAAGTCCTCCTCTTCCTGCCTCTGTTCTGGCTCAAGTGCCCTGTCCATTATTCCATGCAGCGTATGCTCCAACAGGTGGACAAGAGGTACAGTGTCACTGATGCATGCACTGTCACTGCTCATCACTGCTCACCATCCTCTTGGCCTCCTCAAATGGGGACAGGACAGTGCATGCATCCCTGATCATGCCCCACTGGCATGGTGAAAAAAAACAAGCTCCCCTGACCCTGTCCTGGTATCGTAGTTGCACAGGTACTCATTGATGGCCCTCTGCTGGATGTGCAGCCGCTGCAGCATGGCCCATATTGAGTTCCACCTGGTGGGCATGTCACATATAAGGCGGTTCTTGGGCAGGTTCAACTCCTTTCGGAGCACAGCCAGCCAAGCACTGGCATTATATGATAGGTGGAAATGCACACAGACTTTTCAGGCCTGCCTCAGGACATCCTGTAAGCTTGAGTACCTGCCCAAGAACCGCTGCACCACCAGGTTAAGGACATGAGCCACACAGGGCACATGGATCAGTTGTCCCTGTTGGAGGGCGGAGAGGAGGTTGGTGCCATTGTCACAAACCTCCATTCCTGGCTTAAGCTGGCATGGCGTCAACCACTTCTCGGCCAGCCCCTGCAAAGCTGACAAAATATCTGCCCCAGTGTGGCTCCTGTCCCCCAAACAAACCAGTGCGCAACAAAGCACTGGAAGAGGCCATGGAGGAAGAAGAAAAGGAGGGGGTGGAGGAGAAAGGTGTGTCACAACCAGTAGTAGCATTTTGGAGGTGTGGTGGCAGAACAACCTCCAACACTACTGCACCTTGTCCTGCATCCTTCCCAGCTGCCAGAAGAGTGACCCAAGGGGCCGTGAGAGATAGGTAACGTCCCTGTCCATGCCTGCTGGATCATGAGTCAGCGGTCATATGCACCTTACAGTGAAGCATGGACATTTCATTCCACATGCCGGTAGAGAGCCGGAATCGCCTTCCGTGAGAAAAAGTGGCGTTTGGGAACCTGCCACTGAGGAACCGCACATTGCACAAACTCACGTAAGGGGGCCGAGTCTACCAACTGTAAAGGCAGCAGTTGAAGTGCTAGCAATTTAGCCAAGCTAGCATTCAACCGCTGGGCATGTGGATGGCTGGGAGTGAACTTCTTTTGATGGTCCAGCAGCTGGGGTAGGGAAATTTGCCTGCTACAATCAGACGTCGGTGTACTGCTAGCAGAGTGCCCGCAAGTACTTGGCTGTGACACACCTAATTCTACACCTTCATTCCTCTCAGTGCAGGTTTCAGAGAGGACTGAAGGTCTAGTGGGGTTGGAGATCCCAGCTGATGAGGAGCAAGGAGAGGTCTGCTTTGTTCTTTGGTGTGGGTCTTTAAAAGTACGCTTGCCAACGAGCTGCATGGCAGGTCAACATATGTCTGGTCATACATGTGGTGCCCAAGTGACTGATGTTTTGGCCATGCGAGATATGCTTGAGACATATGTTGCAAATAGCAGCGGTGCAATCTGATGCACTCATCTCAAAAAAGGCCCACACCAAAGAACTTTTGGAATAACTCACAGAGGCAGCGCCCTGCACAGGCAGAGCTCTGCGGTGTGATTCAGTCAGTGTGCTGCCCCTAAGCTGGCCCCCGGAGGGCATCCTGCCTCATTGGAGATATGTCTTCTCCTCCTCCTCCTCTCTACTATCAGGCACCCACGTGGAGTCAGTGACCTCATCATCCCCTCCCTCTTCATCACTGGAGCAAACCTGGCAGTATACTGCAGCTGATGGAACATGACTGTGAGATTGCTGTCCTTCTTGAGCATCCCCTCTCTCTACGCTCATACTACTACCTTCCTCTAGCTGGGTATCATCATCAGAGCCTTCAAAACGCTGGGCATCCTCCTGGAGCATGTACCCAACACTGTGCTCAAACAGTTCGGGGGACTCCTCAGGAGGACATGGTGGGTCTAGGGAAGGAGTGACTGATGACATTGAGACGGGGTAAGAGGACGCGTTGGCAGCTGCTGTGCTAGTACCCTGAGCCTGGGTGAGAGAGGATGAGGGGGGCTTGGTTATCCACTCTACCAAGTCTTCGGCATGATGTGGCTCAACACGTCCAGCTCCCGAAAATAAAGACAAGCGTGTGCCATGGCCACGTGCTGATGACGATGCACCACGTCCATGACCAGCACTGTTGTCTCTAGACACAGAGCCTGCTTGCCCTCTTTTATTAGCTCGTGAATGTCTGCCTTTCCTTGTTGGCCTTCCAGACATAGTAATGGCCTGCGGGGAGATGGGAAAACCAGCAATTGGGGTAGCTTTAGGTGCACACTGAGCAGATGGCACAGTACACCGACTGTAATTACTGCAGCTGCCTGCCTGTGTTACAGAAACAGAACAACAACAGCAATAAGGGGTAGCTTCAGGTGTATACTGTGCAGGAGGCACACAAAAAATATTGGAGGTAGGTGAGAACATATATAGGTTGTAAAAACAATGATTAAGCCACATGTTAAATGGACTCACAACTGCCAGCTTTTATTAAACAAAACAACAATTCAGTGTATTTTCTTAGGCTCGATTCACACCATTCAATTTTTTGATGCATTTTGCATTTTTCAGAATTGCAGGGAATTTATTGTTTAACATAGGTCCCTATGGAACATGTTTAAAACAATGCATTTTTGTGCCTCTGCATTTTTGGAAAGGGTCGGGGACTTTTATTCATGCAGCATTTTGCATGTAATAGAATTCAAGTACCGCATTTTGACTGCGATTTTGATGCAATTTTGCATTTTGTGATTTGTGTTTTTTTTTTTAGCTATACATTCACTGAACATTCACTGAAAAAATTTGAAAAAAATGGCGTGGGATTCCTCCCCCCGCCTCCCAGGCCCTCGGGTCTAGTATGAATTCAGAGGGGACCCCCCCCCCCCCCCCCCACACCGAAATGTAAAAAAAAATGCAGATTTTGCCGCAATTTGCCTTTTTAAGAAAAAAATGTTACACTGTATATAGCTGCTTGCGAAGGAGGGAGCCGGGAAGCCAGCCGTCCTGTCCTTAAGGCTGGGTTCACACTATAGCGATGCGCGAACGCCGCAAATGCGCAGCGTTTTCCCGCATCGCATGACTCCCGCCGGCAGTTCACACTGCCCTATGCGGACTGCTGGGAGTGTCAATGAAATCTTAATGACACCCCCAGATCCGTCCGCATATCGCAGTGCGATCTGCACACTCGCACAGGAATCGGATCGCATGGTGTGAACACCCATGCGATCCGATTCTGCTGCGGACCAAAAAAAGGGTCCCGTGCGAGTTTGCTGTGGGAGCGATGCGAATTCAGCCATACTATCTGTATGGCTGAACTCGCATCGCTACAGAGATCCGATGTGATTTGCACTGCAGTGCGGTGCGAATCACATCCGGATCTCCCCCCACAGCAGTGTGAACCCAGCCTAATAACTGATGAGTCATCAGCTGCCAGCTGGCTTCCCGCTCAATGTAAAAAAAAAGAGGCTAAAAAAAATTGTGAAAACAAAACAACGCCCCCTCCCCCCAAGTCCATACCAGAGTTGAAGCTGTTAGAGCTGGAAAGGGTGGGCCAACTCAATATTGAACCCTACGGACTAAGACTGGGATGCCAACAAAGTTCATGTGCATGTAAAGGTACCAAGCCCTTGGGTCTAGTATGGATTTGGAAGGGGACCCCCACACACCAAATTTTTTTCTAAAATGGCGTGGAGGTCCCCCCAAAATCTATACCAGACCCTTATCCGAGCAACGAACGAGCCTCCACCCCTCCAGAACCATACTAGAACTCATGCCCTCAACATAGGGGGATGGGTGCTTTGGGGCGGGGGGGCCCTGCTCCTCCCCACCCCAAAGCACCTTGCCTCCATGTTGATGGGGACAATGGCCTCTTCCCAACAACCCTTGCCCTGTGGTTGTCAGGGTCTGTCGGCGGGGGGCTTGGGGGCTTCCAGATTCCGATAAGTCCCCGCCCGCAGACCCTGACAACCACTGGACAAGGGTTGTCGGGAAGAGGCCCTTGTTCCCATCAACATGGGGGCAAGGTGCTTTGAGGTGGAGGGTGCAGAGCCCCGTGTCCCAAAGCACCCATCCCCCCATGTTGAGGGCAGCATGCGGCCTAGTATGGTTCAGGAGGGGGGCGCTCGTTCGTCCCCTTCCTTTCCTGGTATAGTTTGGGGGGACCCCACACCATTTTTTTAAATTTTGGTGTGTGGGGCTCGGAATCCACACCCCCTTGTGACATCACGGACCCATCATGCCCGGGTGGTGATGTCACAAGGGGCATGGTCTCTGGATGATGTAATCTGACTGCCATGCCCCCATCATTATTTAAGAAATGCAGGACATCGGCCCGACAGATCAGTGGGTCACAGAATCAGAGGAGGATCATTGGCGGGAGCGGCAGCAAAAGAAGAAGAACACCAGACAAAGAAGACAGAAGAAGAATGAAAGAAGAAGCAGGGGGAGAAGACCAGAGGATGAAGATGTGGGAGAAGATGGAGAAAGACCGGAGGAAGAAGCAGAGAAGGAGAAGAAGATTTTTAATAAAAGACTTGTCAAAAACTATCTACTGTATTTTTTAAAACTACACAACTTTTTTTTTTTAGTGAATAGGTAGGGGTACAATGTACCCCATACTCATTCACTTGGAGGGGGCTTCCAGATTCCGATAAGCCCCCCGCCTGCAGACCCCGACAACCACCGAGCAAAGTTTGTCGGGAAGAGGCCCTTGTCCCCAACAACATGGGGGCAAGGTGCTTTGGGGTGGGGGGTGCAGAGCCACCCTCGCCCCAAAGCACCCACCCCCCGTGTTGAGGGCATGCGGCCTGGTATTGTTCAGGGAGGGGGGGCGCTCACTCGTCCCCTCCCTTTCCTGACCTGCTGGGCTGCATTCGCGGATAAGGGTCTGGTATGGGTTTTGGGGGGACCCCCACGCCATGTTTTTTTATTTTGGTGTGTGTGGGTCCCCTCCGAATCCATACTAGACCCAAGGGCCTGGTATGGACTTGGAGGGGACCCCACACTGTTTTTTTTCACAATTTTTTTAAAATTTACATTGAACGGGAGGCCAGCTGACAGCTGTTGACTCATTGGTTGTTAAGGACGCGGCGGCCGGCTTTCCCGGTGTCCTATCACATTGTGTCCCCCATCGGATAGTGTCCGCTGTGTACTGTGCATGCGCAGTACACAGGACACACAGATTCCGAAAATAGCCGAAGATGAGCGGCGCCTGAGCCGTGAGTCCAGGTTCTAGCCCCACCATCCAAGTGGACATAGAGTCGGAACAAAAAGAGCCGAGCACAGCGAGGCCGTGCCCGAAGCGTGGCGAGCGAAGCGTGCCCGCGAGGGCCCCTCTAATATTTGCAGCCCTATGTCCACTTGGATGGTGGGGCTTGCACCTGGACTCACGGCGCAGGCGCCGTTCATCTTCTGAGATTTTCCGAATCTTCTTCTGCTCCATACTGCGCAAGTGCTGCGCCTGCGCAGTACGGGGCGGACACTATCCGATGGATGGATGCTATATGCCAGAACACCGGCCCCCTCTTTAGCAACCAACTTTTTACAGTGTAAAAAAAATGCAAATCGCCGCAAAATTGCAGTAAAAACGCGTGTCCAAAAACGTGGCAAGCACCGCAAAAATCACTGCAGAAACGCTCAAAGGCAACATGCATAAATGTGAATTGAGCCTTACTGACAAAAAGAACCCAAAATATTCTAGCCAGCAGTATGTGTGCAGTCTTTAATTACTTATATGGACCACTAACTCTCTCCCGCCCCTTTTTTTTTAACCTAACATGAAAGAAAAAAGATTAAAACATTAAAAAAGCCCCCCGCCCAAAAAAAGAAACAAAGGGCAAGATAGCAACTGAAGTTGATGCTGTGACACCTACAGAAAGTTCTGTTCTTTCAGGAAAAATACAGATCTGGTAAGGGAAAGTGACATGAATTCATGCATGATCATAGTAGGAATATCCTTTATTTAAAACAAACTGGGTCCAGTAAACTATACAGTACATGGCGCATTGCCTTGCATGTTTACCAGCCAAAACTTTGTTTCTATACTTGGAATGAAAGTAGAAGACTGTAAAGGATCTAATTATTTTAAATAAAGGATATTAATGCTATTATCCAGGGCCGCTGATAGAAATCATGGGGCCCCGTACAGCCTACCTGATGGGGCCCCCTTCAGCTCCACCCTGGCCCGCCCCTGGTCCCTCCTTTAGCCCCACCCCTGCCCCACCCATTGCCCCTCCCCAGACCCCGCCTTGAAACAAAGTGTAGGTTTGTCTACAAGTGATATTTGTTTTCTCCAGTCAGTTATAGGTTTGATTATCCAAAAGAAATACTGTTTTCAGATGAGAACATACCTCTTTAATATCTATATGTAATACAAACCATTAATGAATAAATAAAATGGTATTTTGGAGAGTATTGGTAGGGTATTTATTGCAGAGTATTGGCAGGGTAAGTATTGCAGAGTATTGCCAGGGTATTGGCGGGGTATTGGCGGGGTAAGTATTGCAGAGTATGGGCAGGGTAAGTATTGCAGTGTATTGGCAGGGTATTGGCAGAGTAAGTATTGCAGAGCATTGGCAGAGTATTGGCAGGGTAAGTATTGCAGAGTATTGGCAGGGTAAGTATAAAGTATTGCAGAGTATTGGCAGAGTATGTATTGCAGAGTATTGGCAGGGTATGTATTGGCAGGGTATGTATTGGCAGGGTATGTATTGGCAGGGTATGTATTGGCAGGGTATGTATTGCAGAGTAGGTATTGCAGAGTAGGTATTGTAGAGTAGGTATTGCAGAGTAGGTATTGCAGAGTAGGTATTGCAGAGTATGTATTGCAGAGTAGGTATTGCAGAGTAGGTATTGCAGAGTATGTATTGCAGAGTATTGCATTGCAGAGTATTGCATTGCAGAGTATGTATTGCAGAGTAGGTATTGCAGAGTAGGTATTGCAGAGTATGTATTGCAGAGTAGGTATTGCAGAGTATTGCAGAGTAGGTATTGCAGAGTAGGTATTGCAGAGTATTGCAGAGTATGAATTGCAGAGTAGGTATTGCAGAGTAGGTATTGCAGAGTATTGCAGAGTAGGTATTGCAGAGTAGGTATTGCAGAGTATGTATTGCAGAGTATTGCATGACAAGGTAGCCAGATACCTTACTACGCCAATCCATACATGTACACCCTTTTATACCTTTCCTTATAAAAAATGACACAGACACCTGCTGGATGTAAATGGCCTTTCCAGGCCTTTATTTAAACAATAAACCAAACTAAAACTTTTTCTTTAAAACTTCTGTAACCATTTTATTTTACCATATATTTTCTTGTAACCAAAACCAGCTCATCAGATAAACAGTTGTTGATCCCTGACGACCCCATTTCAACTTGAGCCTGTAATCCCAACTTTTTATGGCATTCGTCCCCAGCCGCCAACTTGCCTCGGGGACTTACCAATTGACCACAGACCCCCAACTTATTAGCCCGTCAGTCTGGCCAGCCGCCAGACCACCCGGGAGGACTCCATACCCATGATGGGTCCTAACTTTACCAAAACCTAATTTGGAACAGATAAATTGCATACCAGCCGTCAAGGACCCTACCGCCACAGCAGCACAAGAGTGACACCTCACCCTTGTGCCTGCCGCCACACCTGCAGAGCCCTGCCAATGCCATCTTCCAAACCCAAAGCCCACAGGTCAATCCCGATTGGGTTAAGGTGGACACCATCCCCCCGTAAATACCTCCACGTCTCCACTTCCAACTCCCAATGCCTCACCACAATACCACCATTCCGGGCAACAAACCTTCCCACCTCTTTGTTCACCTTTATCCGGGCCTTATTAATCTTCTCACAAGACCGGGCCCCCCTCCAAGACATGCGGGCCACAATATCGGACCACACAATAATCATGTCCGGGAAGGCAGTACGAAGCCTGAGGAAGTCCCACCTTATGTCTTTTATGATGTTGCGCATCGGCCTAACAACCAAGTCGTTACCTCCCGCATGTATGACCAGTACGTCCGGTGCCCGATCCAGGCCCGCATAGCGATGAACCTCTGGCACCACCTTGTGCCACATCAGTCCCGGGATGCCAATCCATCGAACCCGGCCTTCATCCCTGGACAGTCTGAGTTGTCTGCCGTCCGGCCGTACATCCGCCCGTCTAGCCCCCCAGAACACAAAAGAATGTCCCAAAATCCAAATGAGACATCCCGGCTCTGAAATGACATAACCAAAAATTAACCAACCCAACCCAAAACAACCAAAACATATAGTCGACCACTCCAATGAACCATACTCCCACCCCTTTTACACGAGGTGCGGTCGCACATAAAGCCGATACCTCCGAGACTCCCACCTCCCAATTTGCTTAATGACCTCTTCCGGCAATCCCCATCTAGCTGCCTCCGTGGCCGCCCCTATCCGGAAGGAATGAGCAGCATACTCTCCCGGAGACAAACCCCCGCTCCGCAAACACTTCCTCAACACCGCCGTAAATTGAAACCGCGAAAGGCACGAACCATCCGCATGCATGAATAACACCCCGTCCCGGTCCGGGCGAACCTCCAAATAAACCCTCAAAGCCTCCACCGGACAAAAACCAGGGTCCGTCCCCCGAAACAATGTTACCCGCACCCCTCTACCCAACTGGTCCGTTTTGGACTTCCTGACCAAAATTACCACCGAAGAAGGGGCCCATGAAACGTCACCCCTCCCCAAACCCCCCGGAGCTGTTTTAGATGGCGACACCAATTCTCCTATCCGAAACGCCCCAAAAAATGCCACCAGGAAAGCAGCTCGGAAAAGTAGTTGTTCAAAAACCAGAGAACACACTTCCCGGACGTGGCTCAACAAAATACCCAAAACTTCAAAAGAAATCGGGCGCCGCAAATCCCTTTTTTCCGCCCCTTTTCTAAAACCCCTCAACGCCTTTTTAACTAAAAAATTCTTAGTCACATCCGCCAACCCCTTACATTGAAACAAAAAGGCCAAAGCCGACATTTTCTTGCTGACTGCCGAGCCCGACACCCCAGACACATAATTGTAACAGATAAAACCCAATACCCACCGCAGCAGCTCAGCCGGGCCCTCCGACCCCCCAACCTCACCCAACCAGTTCGACCATTCCCTCCACACTGCATTATAAGCCGCTCGAGTACCTTCACTCAACGACTGCTGAATCAGTCCTCCGATGATTCCAACGCAATCCCCCACATCTCTGGAGGGCACGGGTCCCCGCGTCTGTTCGCGTCCGGAGCCATTCTGCGAAAGTCCTCCCACTGGAAACGAGACAGAGCATCCGCCAACTTATTCTCAATCCCAGGGATATGCACCGCATAAACAAACGCATTAATCCGTAAACAACTGAGTACCAACCTCCGTAACAACCTAACCACCGGGGGGGAGGAGGCCGAAACATTATTTATGGCCACCACCACTCCCATGTTATCACAATGGAAGCGCACTTTTTTATCCCGGAGCTTGTCCCCCCACAATTCCACCGCAAGAACTATGGGAAAAAGCTCCAGTAACGCCAGGTTAGTTAAAAACCCCGCCTCCCTCCAAGAGTCCGGCCATGGTTCGGCACTCCATTGCCCCTGGCAATAAGCTCCATAACCTGCCGAACCTGCTGCGTCAGTAAACAAAACCAAATCAGCGTTGCTGACCGGTCCCTCCTGCACAATCGCTCTCCCATTAAACTCCACCAGGAACACCCCCCACACACCCAGATCATCCCGTAAGTCTCTGGACAACCGCACAAAATGATTGGGCACCTTCACCCCTGCTGTGGCTGCCGCCAGTCTCCTGCAAAAAATTCTCCCCATAGGCATAATTCTGCAAGCAAAATTCAATTTGCCCAGGAGCGATTGCAATGCCTTCAACCTGAGTTTTCGTTTTCCCCCGCGCCGCGACCACCTCCTGCCGCAGCGCCACCACCTTCTCCTCAGGCAACCTACATTCCATGGCCATGGAATCAATCGTGATTCCAAAAAACACTATCTCCGACCTGGGACCCTCCGTCTTCTCCCTCGCCAAGGGAACCCCAAACCGTTCGGCCAAATGCTGCAATGTCCCCAGCAGAATCCCGCAGCCGCGGGATCCTGGCGGCCCCACGCACAGGAAGTCATCCAGGTAATGTATGACCGAGTTGACTCCCGCCGTCTCCCGCACAGCCCATTCAAAAAACGAACGGAACAGCTCAAAAAGTGCACACGAGATAGAACACCCCATGGGCAAGCAGCGATCAACAAAATACGACCCCTGCCAGCAACAACCCAACAACCGCATACTCCCCGGATGCACCGGCAACAAACGAAACGCCGCCTCCACATCCGTTTTTGCCAAAAGAGCCCCCCTGCCATACTTTCTCACCCACGCAATCGCTGCATCAAATGATGTATAAGTAACCGCACAAGCTTGCGGGTCAATACCATCATTTACCGATCCGCCCCTGGGGTAAGACAGGTGGTGAATCATCCTGAATTGCCCCGGTTCCTTCTTCGGAACAACCCCCAAAGGCGAGACCACCAGATCCGCCATCGGAGGGGTAAGAAATGGGCCAGCCATCCGGCCCAACGCCACCTCCTTAGCCAATTTCGCCGACACCACGTGTTCATGCAGTAAAGCCGACTTCAAATTTTTGGCCAGCGGGGGAACCTCCCTCAACGCACTCGGAATCCGAAAACCCTCCCTAAAACCAGCCTCCAACAACCCCGCCGCCGCACGATCAGGATACCTACTTAGGAAAGGAAGCATCCTTTCCAGCCTCACCGGCGTCATCCCTTTTTCCAGCGAAGTCTCCAGTACGACCTTTTCCCTGCCGGAAACAACGTGCGAAGGGGTGCCCTCCACTGCATCCCGAACACTCGTGCTTGTAACGACAGGCGTTACCAAACTTGCACGTTCCGTCATTAAATTGCCAGCAGACCCCCTTCTTTTTTGGGGCCAGCGATCCCGCTGAGGCGGCGGCGCCGGCCCCCCCTGGAAAAAACTGTCCCGGGGCCCGGGCCGAAGTCATCAACTTCATCCACAGGCTGATGTCCTTGTGGTCCCACCTAATGGACGGCCGTACCGCTTTGCGTTGACAAAACTGTTCGTCATAACGTAGCCAGGCCAAGCCCCCATAAACCCTGTGCGCCTCACTAATGGCCTCCAGGTAACAGAACAATGCCGAACAATTCTCCGGCGCCTTTTCCCCAATCACACTAGCCAAAATCGCAAACGCTTGCAGCCAATTCGCAAACGTGCGTGGAATAAGCCTATATCTCCGCTTCTCCTCCTCTTCTTTTTTGCTCTCATCTGGCTTGACCCTGTCTAAATTAAACTTCTCCAACGGTAACAACGAGAAGATTTCCACAAACTCATCTTTCCAAATCTTCTCCCTCACCTCCTTCTTCAAATGCGCTCCTAACGGTCCCTCGAAGCACACATAAACTTCGCTCCTCGCCGCATCCGCCAGGCGAATCCTCTCAGCATCTTTGTCCTTTTCCACCGCCGCACTACTTGTTCCCTCGCCGTCCTTCCTCGCCTCCTTCTCCGTCTGCGTCTCTGCCGCCACCCCACCCCCCGCCAACCCCTGCCCGACGGGAACAGCCGCCCCCCCCCTCCACCGGAGCCGCTGGAGGCGGCCCCACCCACGGGTTAATCGGGGCGGGCGCCGGCCCCGAGCCGCCCCCCAGACGGCTCAGCACCTCCTTTAGCACCGACAACAACTCACTGCCCCCCCCCGCTATCCCCGCTGGAACCCCCCTCCCCCCGTCCCCCCCACAAACCCCAGCGAACAACCCCCCCGAAGACCCTGATGACTCACCGGGCTGCTGCCGCCTGGAAGGCCCTCCAGCCACTGTCCCCACTGCCGCCGGCGATGCACAGTCTTCATCAGGCAGCTCCCCCTCCTCCATGCTGCTGTCTTCGGAAAGCGCCTGGCCACTCGGGGGCCTCCGCGCTGGTGTGCCAGACGGCCCAGGCCGTTCCCGAACGTTCCGCCCGTTCGGAGCATGGCGGCCGCCATGTTTTTTGTTTACATTGACCTCACTTCCGGTCGCGCCGACGTCACGTCCGCTGACGTCATCAGCGTGCGCCGCACCACTCGAGCGCGCGCTGCTCCTCCTCAGGCCCTCCCTCCCAGGCACAGAAACATGCCCGGAGGCGTGGCCACCCGACTGCCGCTCTGCATTCAATGATGGGCCCCCCCCGGAAGCCAAGATGGCGCACCCACGTGGCAGGCCGTCGGCCGCTTCAGGGACAAGGCCGGCGCCCGAGGACCCCACTCTCCCCCGGCGAGCAGCCCCCCGACCGGAACATCGCCAGGGGGAACCACTGGAGCCACCACCGATCGCGTGGACCTGGAGGTGGCCTGAGACCCGTCCCGGTAAGTGACCCCCCTCCCTCTGGGACTCTGCCGTGGACGGGGATTCCTTCCAGGCCCCCCGCTAGCTGACTGGGGCATCCGTTTTGCAGGGGGACCTGAAGGGGCCCAGCTGGGGCTCCCAAGCCGGCGTTGAGTCCGGGGGGCAATGTCAGGGCTAAGGCGCACAGGGGGCCGTGACCTCCTTGCCCGTGTCGGGGGTACCCTATCTGCGGAAGGTCCCTGCCCTACCCCTTGAAGGGTGGCCGCAATTTGGCTTTGCAACCAGTCTGCGCCATGCTGTTCTGCTGCCGACCTAAGCTGTTCCCATAGCTGCTCTAACCCACTTATCTTTTCCAGGGAGCTGATCCTGAACGTTCCTCCTGACCTGCTGCTCCAGACTGCTGACCCTCCTAGACTCACGTGCCTTCACATCAACTCTACTCCACCCCCTCTTACACCATCCTCCAATCAGGTAAGCCTTGTAACATTCTTAACCCCTCGTACCATTCCCCTGCGTAAGCCTTGCACCCTGTCATGTATGTCCTACGCTTACGTTGCACTACAGCTACGTACATGTCTGAGTATGTATTGCAGAGTATGTATTGCAGAGTAGGTATTGCAGAGTAGGTATTGCAGAGTAGGTATTGCAGAGTATGTATTGCAGAGTATTGCAGAGTATGTATTGCAGAGTATGTATTGCAGAGTAGGTATTGCAGAGTAGGTATTGCAGAGTAGGTATTGCAGAGTATGTATTGCAGAGTATGTATTGCAGAGTATTTGCAGAGTAGTAGTAGATGTTGAACTTCAAGCATACACCTCACCTGTGTAATTGTTAGCTCTAGCAGGGCAGCAGAGATCACTTCCTCCCTCTTCTTCAGTGTCCACAATAGCTTGATCGCCCGGCCCCTGCACTCTCTGCTCCTCTCACTCTGCTACTTCTTCTCACGCAGAGAGAGAGAGAGAGAGGAATATCACTCCGCAACACCATAGGGTATGCTGGCCGGGACTTGTGCGGTGTGCGGAGCAGGAGGAGCGGTCGCAGAAGGCGTATTCTTCCGCGCCCGAAATACAACAAATAGTCCCTCCCCTGCAGCCTCATACAGAACAGACTAATCGCATCTAATAGCAAAAAAAAACCTTACCGAACGGAGGTGGGGTTGTGCGGACGATGATCGGTGGAGGAGAATCTTTTTTTTTTTTTTTTTTCTATATTCATTTTGCAGTTCAGGTTGCTCGGGCCCCCCCTGCTGGTCAGGCCCAGTACAGCAGGGCCAGTTGTACTGGCCTATCAGCGGCCCTGCTATTATCATGCATGGCACATCTTAATAATAAATAGATAAAGAGGTATCAATGACCAGTTAGGAGAAAGGAAAGACCTTTTGAAAGCCTGGCAACTATGGAAATAGTCAGCTTACCAGACTATATTTAAAGTGGTATTAGGCTCCATTCACACTAATGCATTTTGTATTTTGCAGAAATGCATGGACATTTTTTAACAAGGGTGCCTATGGAACATGTTCACACCAATGCATTGTTGTGCCTCTGCGTTTTTGTAAAGGAAATGGAAATTTACCACAAAATGCAGCCTTTTGCATGTAATAGACTTCAATGGATCCGCATCCAAAACGCAAGTACCGCTTTTTTACCGCGATTTTGATGCGATTTAGCATTTTGTGATTTGTGTTTTTTTTAGCTATACATTCACTGAACATTCACTGAAAAAACGTGAAAAAAATGGCGTGGGACCCCCCTCCCCCAGGTCCATACCAGGCCCTCGGGTCTAGTATGGATTCAGAGGGGACCCCCCCACACCAAAATGTAAAAAAAAAAAATGGCGTAGGGTCTCCCCCAAAATCCATACCAGACCGGCAGGTCGGGAAAGGGAGGGCATTAGTGAGCACCCCCCTCCTAAACCATACCAGACCACGTGCCCTCAACATTGGGGGGTGGATGGGCTCTGCGCCCCCCCCCACCCCAAAGCACCTTGTCCCCATCTTGATGGGGACAAGGGGCCTCTTCCCAACAACCCTTGCCTGGTGGTTGTCAGGGTCTGCGGGCGGGAGGCTTATCGGAATCTGGAAGTCTCCTTTAACAAAGGGTCCTCCAGATCACAGCCCCCCCCATGTGATTGAGTATCGGTTACATTGTACCCCTACCCATTACCTACCCATTCACCAAAAAAAGTAGTGTAGTGTAAAAAAAATACAGTAGGCAGTTTTTGCCAAGTCACCGGACAAAGAAGACAGGGGAAAGAAAAAGTAGAAGCCCGGAGGATGAAGATGCAGGAGAAGATGGAGGAATATCGGAGGAAGAAGCGGGGAAAAAGAAGATATTTTTAATAAAAGACTTGACAAAAACTGTCTACTGTATTTGTTCACACTACACTAATATTTTTTGGTGAATGGGTAGGGGGACAAGGTACCCCATACTCATTCACATGGGGTGGAGGCTGGGATCTGGGGGCCCCCTTGTTAAAGGTGGCTTCCAGACAGGGCCGCTGATAGGGCAGTATAGCGGCGACAGAAGACCGGGCCACCGCCTGTAAAAGAGCTATAAGAAGGCGCGGTGGCCCGGCAGAAGAACCGAAGAGGGGGACAAGACCCCCGAAGTCGGAAGAAGAGGCCGCGGTGACGAAGAAGAAAGCCGGGCTCCTCCGCTAGTAAAAGAGCTACAAGAAGATAGCGGAGGAGTCCGGCGAGAAGACCCCCGAAGACGGAAGACCCCCCGGAGCTGTGCAATAAATTATTTTATCTAGTGTGTTGTGTTTTTTTTGTACTTTATTTTACAGGTGAATGGGTAGGGGTACATTGTACCCCATACTCATTCACATAGGGTGGGGGGCCGGTATCCCGGATTCCGATAAGCCCCCCGCAGACCCCGACAACCAACGGCCAGGGTTGTCGGGAAGAGGCCCTTGTCCTCATCAACATGGGGACAAGGTGCTTTGGGGTGGGGGGGCCGCACGGCCCCCCTTCCCCAAGGCACCCCGCATGTTGAGGGCACGCGGCCTGGTGCGGCTCGGAGGGGGCCACTCGCTCGCCCCTCCTTTCCTGGCCGGCCGGGTAGCGTGCTCGGACAAGGGTCTGTTGTAGACTTGCGGGGGACCCCCACGCCGATTTTTTTCGACGTTGGGGTTCCCCTTTAAGTCCATACCAGGTAGCGGGGCCAGCGGCGTCTCCCTCGCGGGCCCCGCCTACCTGGAGACGCGCTCGAAATGAGCGGACTTTCCTCTGCGTGCGTGGGCTAGTCCGTTCAGTAGGGCGGATAGTACGGCGGACTTAGTACGCCGTATTAGTCCGCTGAAAAAGTGCCGTGTGTGGGCAAGTAGCCCATTCGGAAAGTCCAATGGACAGTCTGGCGGGAAGTCCGCCAGACTAAGTACGTCGGATAGACGGCTCTAAGTCCGTCGGATAGACGGCTACGTGTGTACGCGGCATAAGAGACACTGCATGCGGACTAAATAAACACCCCCACTCCTACATGCTTTGGGGGTGTATAAACACATTTTCTTGGGCCCCATCAGGTGAGCTTCCAGGAGGTCCTTGGGAGTTTCATTTTTTATGCAATCAGGCAGGCCCTTGCACTACATGGTTTTGGTAAATCTGAAGACAAAAATCAGCAGAAAATCTGATAGTGTGTATGGGGCTTAAGATCCAAAACCAAAAATGTAATGTATTGCAGCTTACCAATCATTTGATGTGATGGCTGCATCCGTTTTCTTTTTTTAGCCCCCCCCCCCCCCCTGTTTTCATCTGGTGACCTGCTCAGTAGCACACCTCCTGTATTACAGTGCCCCCACTCTGAATGAAGGGTCACAGGGGCACCTTTGGACAGCAGCATTCTGGGTGGAGTGGAGTGTTTGATGTACTAGCATATTTAGATATATTAACAAATTGGAGCCAAAATCTAATTAATATTTTATAAGCAGTTACAGCAAGCAGTTTTTTTTAAGGTTTTACTTAAATACAAAAGAGCTAATCATTGTAAGTACCCATGTTAGTGTTAAATGATTTCTCTCTTCCATGTAAACTGATACATCTACAAGAGAGCTTGTTCTTTTGAAAAAAAAAACAGACTTACTGGCTGCATCACCAAGTGAAAATAAAAAAAAAGAAAGCCTACAAAAGAAAACCAATGCAGGCATAACATCAAATGTTAGTTTTTTGGATTTAAAGTGTTACTAAACCCAGTAATATGAAAATAGTTAATCTGCCCCACCACAGTGCCCTCAACTTATAAATCTTAATTTTACATTAAAATACTGCCACTATATACCATTTTGGATGATCTGTATACCTGTTATATGATAAACTGCACAGTTTCTCCAGTGCTGAGCGTTCAGGAAGGAGGAGATTTCCACTTCAGTTTGTATACACTACCACATGTTTGATGTCCATATCATGTGACCTGGCTATCTCTGAGAACAAGTAACTGTCCTCTCCAGTATAAAAGACACAACTGAGCATGTGCAGGTTGGCTACGCTGCCTGTGTTAGCTGGCCTTCCCCAGATAGACAGTGCAGAGGGGGGGGGGGGGGGGAGGGGGGATCTGTGCATGCAGGATAAAACAGCCTTTTTACACAATGCAGAGGATTAACCCCTTAAGTTCCATGGTGAGTATAACAAGCAGGCTATGCTGCATATACAGACTGATTTTACTGTTGTGGCTTTAGTAACACTTTAAAGTGTTTGTACTCCGTGTATAATCACTTTTACCTACAGGTAAGCCTATATTAACCTCAGCGTTTTAGGAGATATTTACGAAAGAACCGAGCTCCAATGACTACGGCGCGTATGCACTTTAGATAGGGGTCATAGCATGACTGGCGGCTCCTGTGCGCATGGAAGGAAGATGGACGCTCCCTGCTCGTGGGGACAACGGTGACATTGTGGGCTTCGGTTTCAGGTAAGTGACACATAATGGGCTACTTTGCGATGCATAGTAGCCCCTTATGCTTTACCTTTGCAGGGAAATAAAGAGGAAGTAAAACCCACCAGGGTTTACTTCCTCTTTAATACTGCTTTAACAAGGCTGAATCCACTCAGTACTGACTTTTGTATTTCGAGTGGACTGTCTTTTTAATGGCAGACAAAGCCAATTCTAGCAGATTTTCCAAATTGTTCTGAATAAATGCAGCAACCCAGCTTGAGCAGACAGTTAATTAAGCATAACGATGCAATGAGAGCCTGTACAGGTATAATATTAGACCGACATAGGTGATTGAAAGCTCCTATTACTTTTATGACAACAAATAACTGTATGAGATTAAACCAATTATTAATGATTAATATTATTACCATAGGTGTGTGCACAGAGTGTGCCTGGGAACACCCTGATCACCATGTGCAGCACCGATTTCCCCTACTTCCCGGTGCTCACTGTCTACAACCTGCAGTGCTGCCAGCTTCCCTCCTCTCCCACTGGCTGCTGCGGTGGATGTTTCAGGATAGACAGTGATAGTTTTTGAATGAACAGGAACATGCTCAGTAAAAAGCACTTTCCTCCATTAGTTTGCTGTCCAATGCAGTGGAAGCTGCAGAGAAAGGGTGGGAAAAGCTCTGCCCTCAGTCTCTTTCTCGGTCTCAAGAGCGAGACATCAGTGATCTGTTTAGACCCTTAATATTTCAAGTCCCCCAACAGGGCTCCTAAAAAAATTGTGAAAAAATACTATAAAATAATATTGTAAAAAGATATATTTTTTTTTAAATAATAAAAATAAAAACTACTGACACCAATCTCTGCTCTACTGACGCCATCCTCTGTTCTGCTTATATACACACGTGTGTTTGTGCTCTGGGGTGAACACCCTAATGCAATAGGCTGTGCACACCTATGATTACTACATAATAATACAATTTGATGATATGGAGCTAGACAATCAATTAGAAGCTTAGCTGTCAGCTGATGAACGTGATAAAATTGTACGTTGTATAAAAAGAAAACGGTGAGTTTTGTGTAAATGGTTATCTCATGGTCATGATGCCATAACGTCTTTCCTTTTTATTCTCACTCTCTCTTCTGTGATGCTGATTGTGCTCCAGGATAATATCCTTTACTTCAATGCAGGTAGTATTGTTGAGATAAATGCAGTATTCCTATGCTTGTTGAGGCTTCTAATTATCCTGGATATGAAAATCAGAAGAATAGCCAGGGACAGATTAAGAATCCTCATAGCCAGGGGTAGATGAACAATCTAAGATTAAGAATACTTGTGGGCAGAAATTAGAGGCATAACTAGAACCTTCAAGGCCCTAGTGCAAGAAACCATGATGGGTCCCCCTAACCCCACAGACGGGGTCATTCCCTCTGAGCCTGGGGCAGAAGCGTAACTAGAATCTTCAGGGCTCCGGTGCAAGAAACCATGAACGCCCCCACCAATGGCGTTGCTAGGTTTACAAAAGATCTCAGGCTAGAGCCCATAGCAGTAGGTTAAAGAAAGTCATACCCTTGGGTGGGCATACACATGTATACATATATATATATATATATATATATATATATATATATACATATATATGTATATATATATATATATATATATACACATATCTGAGTGTGGATCCCCCCTTACATCAGGGTCCCCAGAGAGCCCCCCCTGTACATCAGGGTCCTTTTTAGAGAGCCCCTCCTTACATCAGGGTCCTCAGACAGTCACCCCCCCTTCCAGAGGTATCTATTGGAGAGGGGAGGGACCTCTAACCCGGGCATGTTTCATCAAGAGTATAGAAGCAGAGCTAATCTCTGAAGAGTGAAGCTGATACATGCCTGGGTCAGAGGCCCCTCCCCTCTCCACTGTATACATTCGGAGAGAGAACTACAAGCCCCAGGGAGATCCTGTGGCTCGCGGGCACCATAAAACTGGTAATTGCCGCCTCCCACCCCCTTCACATGTTAGACAGACAGCCAGGGGTGCAGGGGGAGATGCCAGGTCTTGGGGCCCCCCCACAGTGGCTGAACAGGCAAGTGCGACTGCAGTGACCCCTATAGCTCCGCCACTGGCCTGGGGCCCTCTCCACTGATTCCTAGGCCCTTCACCATAGGGCCCTTTATTACAGTCCTGCAGCTGGACTTTTTCACATGTTTTGCAGCGGGCGCCCTTCCTGCCATATTGGGGCCCCACACAGTGGCAGAACTCCAGGGCTCGGTCACAACTGCGACCTTTGAGACCCTGGTAGTCCTCCCCCCCCCCCCCCCACCAGTGTCAGTAGTATTTTTTTTTCCATTTTTTTTATTTTTTACAATTTTCTTTTTTTAGGATTTTTGTAAAAAAAATTCAAGAGCTCTGTTGGGGAGTGGTTAAATAGTTAAGGGCTCTGATGTTTCACCTTCGAGACAGAGAAAGGAGATTGAGGACACAGCCCTCAATCTCCATCTCTGCAGCCTCAGTTTCATAGAAAGAATGGAAAGGAATAGCTCTGTATAGGGTTTCCTGTTCATTCACAAACCAAAGCATAGTGGCGGCACAGTGGTGTAGTGGTTAACACTCTCACCTAGCAGTAAAACGGGTCACTGGTTTGAATCTCAACCACGACACTACCTGCCTGGTGTTTGCATGCACTCCCTGTGCTTGTGTGGGTTTTCTCCGGGTACTCCGGTTTCCTCCCACACTCCAAAGACATGCAGGTAAGCTAATAGGCTTCTGTACAAAATTGGCCCTAGTATGAATGGGGATCTTGGATTGTGGACTTCTTAAGAGTAGGGACTGATGTGAGTGTGCAATGTACAGTGATAAGGACAATTGTGGACACTCACTCAGGTTGAACTGGATGTACTGGTGTCTTTATTCAACCTAACTATGTAAACACAGTTTATTATGCTTCAGTCATGAATAAACACAGCTCTCTCTCCTGAAAGCATTCCCGAGGGGAAGCAGGGAGATGGTGGGGAACAGGGAAGCACACATGGCCAGGGGGCAGCAGGATAGAAGGGGAGGCACATAGAGGAAGTGATGCCCTCCATCCTCCATATTCCTCATAATTGCTGAATGCCAGCAGGAAGGAGAGGAGGAGAAGCAGGTTTTCAGTGACTGCAGGATGTAGATTGAGGGCATCAGTTTCTCCATATGCCACTTCTGCCATCCCTCCTATCCTGGTGTACAGGGTAGCCGCAAAGGCCCCACATTGGCCTCAACCAATCCCCAGATGGGGGCTGGCAGGGGGCAGAGACAACCCCATAAATACACATGGACCATTCCAGCCAGTGAGTTGGGTGGAAGATGTAGTGCTTAGAAGTGTCTATTGGTGGTCCTTGAGGGAAGCCCCTGCCAAACTGATACCTCAGTTTGGAGGCTTGGGATAGCTGACCTAGAAGGATTCCACTACAGGGGGAGTTGGAGGAGAACCTAAAGGAGAGGCAGTGGGACAGAGCTACAGACAGACAGTGAGTATAGATTAACTTCTGAGAAGGGACAACACAAGGGGAGAGACTGTCAACTGTAGCATTGCTCTCTGAAGACAGCAGTGGGCTTAGTCTTCATCCTTACCCTGGGGAATCTCTATGGACATGTGCCAGTCGGGCAGGACTGGAGCAGAAAGTCAGTCAGAAGGACTAGAAGGAAGATCAGCCAGGCACAGCTGATATCAGCCAGGTGAGCTAGTATTTCTGCAAGAAAGTGGAACTGAAATCAGTGGCCACTGGGAAGTAGAAGGAAGAATGTCATGCTGTTCACTAACATTGCACTTATTTGTCAAGGAACTGAGCGTTCCTGTCTGTAATGAGCTAGCAAGATCCTGCTAGTTCCCACTTCCCAGCAGATCCTGCTAGTTACTACAGCAGTTTGTTACTTTGTAAATAGGGAGGAAGTGTCCCTTTGTTCACAGTTCTGGACATTTTTAAAGTTGGGCATCCCATAATTCCTTACCCCTAATAAAACATCAAAAATAAGCCAAAGACTGTTTTCTATATTAGAATGTATGAAGGAAATACTATGTGACTGGCTTTGCAGCAGTGGGGAACCGGGACACTAGTGACTCCTATGGGGGTAGTGCTACACAGTGACAGATGAAGAATCTTTGTAGCCAACGATATATGAAGAATCTTCATAGCCAGGGATAGATGAAGAATCCTCATAATCAGGGATATATGACGAATCCCATAATCAGTGATAGGTGAAGAATGCTCATAGCTAGGGATAGATGAAGAGTCCTCATAGCCAGGGATAGGTGAAGAATCTCCATAGCCAGGGATAGGTGAAGAATCTCCATAGCCAGGGATGAATGAATAATCCCATAGCCAGGGATAGAGGAAGAGCCCTCATAGCCAGGAATAGATGAAGAATCTTCATAGTCAGGATAGATAAAGAATTCTCATAGTCAGGGATATATGAAGAATCTTTATAGCCAGGCACAGAGGAAAAATCCTCATAGCCAGGAGCAGATAAAGAATCCTCATAGCTAGGAGCAGATGAAGAATCTTTAGAGCCAGGCACAGATTAAGAATCCTAATAGCCATGGACAGAAGACAAAACTTCATGTAAGACACCATCTAATTTTCAACCATATTACATAATCTTGTGTAGGATCCCTCTAAAGCCCCATACACACTATCAGATTATCTGCTGAGTTTTTCCTTCAGATTTACCAAAACCATATAATATGAGGACAAACCTTAGGAGTTTCAATGTGTATGCAATCAGGCAGGCCCTTCTACTACATGGTTTTGGTAAATCTGAAGGAAAAACTCAGCAGATAATCTGATAGTGTGTATGAGGCTTAAGTAAGCTTTAACCACTTAAGCCCCAATTGTCAGCCTAAGGACCAGAGGTCTTTTTACAATTTCGCACTGCACTGCTTTAACTGGTAATTGCGCGGTCATGCAATGTTGTACCCAAACGAAATTTGCATCCTTTTCTTCCCACAAATAGAGCTTTCTTTTGATGGTATTTGATTGCCTCTGCGATTTTTATTTTTTACGATATAAAAGGAAAAAGACTGAAAATTTTGAAAAAAAAAGATATTTTCTACTTTTTGTTATAAGAAAAATCAAAGAAACTCAATTTTAGTCATACATTTAGGCCAAAATGTATTCAGCCACATGTCTTTAGTAAAAAAAATGTCAATAAGCGTATATTTATTGGTTTGCGCAAAAGTTATAGCGTCTACAAACTAGAGTACATTTTCTGGAATTTACACAGCTTTTAATTTATGACTGCCTATCTCATTTCTTGAGATGCTAAAATGGCAGGGCAGTACAACCCCCCCCCCCCAATGACCCCATTTTGGAAAGTAGACACCCCAAGGAAATTGCTTAGAGGCATGGTGAACCCATTGAATATTTTTTTTTTGTCCCAAGTGATTGAATAATGACAAAAAAAAAAAGTTTACAAAAAGTTGTCACTAAATGATATATTGCTCACACATGCCATAGTTATATGTAGAATTGCACCCCAAAATATATTCTTCTGCTTCTCCTGAGTACGGGGATACCACATATGTGGGACTTTTTGGGAGTCTAGCCGCGTACGGCACCCCAAAAACCAATCACTGCCTTCAGGATTTCTAAAGGGTGCAAATTTTTGATTTCACTCCTCACTATCTATCACAGTTTCGAAGGCCATAAAATGCCAAAATAGCACAACCCCCCCCCCCCCCAAATGACCCCATTTTGGAAAGTAGACACCCCAAGCTGTTTACTGAGAGGCATGTTGAGTCCATGGAATATTTTATATTTTGCCACATGCGAGAATATTACAAACTTTTTTTTTTTTGCACAAAGTTGTCACTAAATGATATATTGCTCACACATGTTATGGGTAAATAAGTGAAATTACACCCCAAAATAAATTCTGCTGCTTCTCCTGAGTATGGGGATACCACATGTGGTGGACTTTTTGGAAGCCTAGCCGCGTACAGGACCCCGAAAACCAAGCACTGCCTTTAGGATTTAAATATAAAATGCTACCAAAAAAAACTGTTAGCGATCGCAGGGATCAGGCCTGACTCTGCGATCACTGTAGTTATGTGTTTAGTGTTTTGTAAGTGACAGTGATCGATCGATACTGCACTTGGGTGGGCTGAGCGGAGGGGCAAAACGCAGGTGCTAGCAGGTATCTGGGCTGATCCTGCTAACAATGCGTTTTTTTGGAACCCTAAACTGCTGGGGACGCTAGTATAGATCTGATCAGATAAGATATTGATCTGTTCAGATTCTATACCACTACGGGAGGTGTATGCTTTGCGCGTGGGTGTTAGCAGTACTGGCACTAACCTAGCACTGCCTGGGGCGACGCAGACCCTATCTGACCCTAAAACCTAATTGATATCACCTGCCGGGTGATCAGGGGCTTAAACCTTTATTGGGTAATAAATGGTGGGTGCCCTGATGCTATAAAAAGCAAACTAACTAACCAGCGTCACCCGTAACACTTATACGGTGATCACTGGTGAAAGGGTTAACTAGGGGCAATCAGGGGGTTAAAACCTTTATTAGGTAGTATATGGGGGTCCCTGACCCTATATAAAAACCTGACGGGGAACCTAAATAACTAAATAACTAACTGGCTATCCAGCGTCACCAGTGACACTTATACAGTGATCGCTGGTGAAAGGGTTAACTCTAGGGGCAATCAGGGGGTTAAAATCTTTATTAGGTACCTAACACTATAAAAACCTGGCGGTGAACCTAAAAAATAACTAGCTACCTAGCGGCACCAGTAACACTAATGCAGCGATCAGAAAAATGATCGCTTAGTGACACTGGCAAAAGGGGGTGAAAGGTTTACCTGGGGGCAATCAGGGGGTTAAAACCTTACCTAGGTAAAACCTTATTAGGTAGTATATGGGGTCCCTGATGCTATATAAATACCTGACGGGGAACCTAAATAACTAAATAACTAACCAGCGTTACCAGTGACACTTATACGGTGATCGCTGGTGAAAGGGTTAACTCTAGGGGCAATCAGGGGGTTAAAACCTTTATTGGGTAGTATATGGGAGTACCTAATGCTATAAAAACCGGGCGGTGAACCTAAAAAATAACTAGCTACCTAGTGGCACCAGTGACACTAATGCAGCGATCAGAAAAATGATCGCTTAGTGACACTGGCAAAAGGGGGTGAAAGGGTTAACTCTAGGGGCAATCAGGGGGTTAAAACCTTTATTAGGTAGTATATGGGGGTCCCTGACGCTATATAAAAACCTGACGGGGAACCTAAATAACTAACTGGCTAACCAGCATCACCAGTGACACTTATACAGTGATTGCTGGTGAAAGGGTTAACTCTAGGGGCAATCAGGGGGTTAAAACCTTTATTAGGTTATATATGGGGGTACCTAACACTATAGAAAACGGTGATCGGGGGTATCAGGGGGTGACTGGGGGTGACAGTGTGCCTATGTGTACCTACATGTCAGTGTAGTGTTGGTGCACACTTACTATGTGTTCTCTCCTCGCAGTCCGGTCAAAAAGACCGCCCCGAGGAGAGTGACATCACTTCCTCCTGCCTGTGTTTACACTACACAGGCAGGGGAAGCTTCTCATTCGCCAGGAGCGATCGAAACCAACGGCCATCCCCTCATCCCAGATCGCTCCGGAAGCAAAACGGACTGCCGCAGCGTGGGAGGGGGTCCGATCGGACCCCCCACTCGCTGGAAGGCAGGCACGTACGGGTACGTGATTGTGCCCGTCCGTGCCATTCTGCCGACGTATATTTACATGCGGCGGTCCTTAAGTGGTTAAAGTACAACTAAAGGTAAAACATTTTTTAGCTTTGGGGTGGAGAGAAACACCTATTAGGCCCCTTTCACACTAGGGTGTTTTTCAGGCACTTTTGGGCTAAAAATAGGGCAACCCAGCAAAGTTTCACCCACAGTGTAGGTAACCCGCAGCACATCAGTGTGAAAGTAATTTTAAAGGGGGATCAGAACAGTTAGGGTTCATTTACATTTGCAGTTTAGGGGGGGAGTAACCCCCCCAACTTTACATGTGAATGAGCCCTAAGTGTTCTGGTCTGGGATGCAACTAAGGGATCATTCACAAGTGCAACAGGCACTGTGGCTCCTCTGAAAAGCAATCTAAATGGGTTTGTCAGGAGGCGAGGAGGTGATATGTTGCCACTTCACCACTTGATTTAAACCCATGATTGCCATGCATGCGATTGCGACACAGTAGTACAGCAATTAGAGGTCTAAATCACTTGTGAGGAGGCGACACTGTGTCCGGAGAACTGTCTGTTTTCCTGGTGACCCTTGGCGACCACTGTTGGTAAATACAAATTTTACAATTGGAACCCCTAACCCCTGAATCAATAAGGGAAAACTTTCCTCTGCCCTCCTGTTGAATCTTCAGGACAGGAAGTGAAGGCAAATCTCCACATGGGGACATGGACATTACAAGATAAACTGATATAGATTTTAAACTTTACCTACTTTATCCAAAGCTGAAAAAACTTTTACCTATACAAATACTTTAAGCGAAATAAATTACTAGATGTGAAACCAGAATGATACATATAAACACTGTGCAAACATCTGGCTGCATAATTTATGTACAGTATCCTTATTAGTTACCAATATCTACATAGTGTACAATCCATTTAATTGATTTGCAATCAGGAAGGCTCTACTCAACATAGCTGCTGTAAAATCGAATAGAAATTGTCCATTCAGATTTGTAATGTATACAGACTTTTTATGTATATCATACATGGTCATGTTTCAGATCAAATGCCTTTTCTAAAATGTTTCCTGTAAGGCGAATAATTTTATTAATTTGACATGATAATGAGTTTATATTCATTTTACATATTACAAATGACACATTTCAGTATTAATTTTTTAAACTTTGAAAAGCATGTGCTGCTACAAGTTTTTCAACTGCATCAACATAGAATTTGCCAAAATCTTTGTCATCTACATCATACAATACATTTATCAGCATAGGATATGTAATAGTTAAATAAGAAATTAATGATATCAGTGGGTAAATTCATGTAAATGATATGTCCAGAGGTAATTATATAGTATTAGCTCATGTAATGAGCACCGGCTCCCCTTATCCCCCCCGCAGTGCCACTATTTCCCTCTCCCACCAACTGCTGCAAATAGGTTGTCAGTGCCCGGGGCGAATCAAGTAATTTGCGCCCCCTTACCCTTGGACTTTTTGCATTTCCTGAATCCCTTCCACCAGTACAGGCGGTCCCCGAGTTACAAACATCTGAATTACAAACGACTCCTAAGAGGAAGAAGAAATGGTCGCACACAAGAGCCAACAGGATACTTGCTGAATAAAGTCTTTATTGTCATAAGCCAGACAACCATGCACGGTTACAGTTGACACGTTTCACACAAGCGTGCTTGTACAAATGACTCCTACTTATAAACGGAGGGAGACAACAGGAAATTAGAGGATATCTACCCCTAGGAAGGGAAATTCACACCTGTAAAGCCCCTTTCACACATGCGGACCGTATGTTCGTATTTCATCCATCCGTTTTCGGATGAAATACGGACATACATGCATCCCTATGGGATAGTGGGTGTCAGCGGATGAACATCTGCTGACACCCAATATCGTCCGTCTCTGCTATGGTCCGATTCTGCAGAAGGAGGAAAATCCTATTTTTCTATCCATCTGCTGTGTGTATCGGATAAACACGGACAGATGGTCCGTGTTCATCCGATCCCCCATAGAGGAGAGAGAAGATCTGAGAGAGCGTGTGCAGGGACCTCCCTGTCATCCGACGGGATCAACGGAGCGATCCCCACTAAGCAAGCGGATGTTCACAGGGTGGATCATTACGGATCCGTCTCGTGTGAAAGGGGCCTAAAATTTATCATGGGAAAAAGGTGTCACCACTGAAGCTTTATCACCAATCCATGTTTCTACTACAACAACCGAAAATTTTTCAAAATCCAATTGTCATAGGGACAGAAAGTGAGGTGAAATCTTCATAACAGGGGCAAAGACAGCAAAACAAATGTTACAGGGGTGTTAACCATTCCATATGATATCCAAAAAGCTTACAAAATTTTTTTTTGGTTAGAGCTACACTTAAAAAATAGTCCTGTTCCGACTTACAAAAAAATTCAACATAAGAACAAACAGACAGTCCCTATCTTGTTTGTAACCTGGGGACTGCCAGTACTGTAGTACTGACCTATTTGACCACTGCACTGATCTACCTAATCCCTACACTGACCTACCTGGTACCTACACTGACCACTACACTGACATACATGATTCCTACACTGACCTACCTGTTCACTACACTGACCTATCTGACCACTACACTGACCTACCTGATGCCTACACAGACCACTACAGTGATGAAAGCAGATGAAGTTGGTATTAAAATCAGTCTTTCTGTTTTTTCCTTTTCCTTGTGCTCTCATGCAAGTGATATAAAGGAAGAGAGAGTTTGCCACATAGTGTAAAACCATGGTATTTATTGAAAAAGATTATGCAGATCACAAACTGGCGTGGTAAGTGGAGCATAGACTCCACCCAACTAGTTTTGTCATAACTGACATCATCAGGGGTGTGGAGTCTATGGCTACAAATTCCACCACTCTAGATAACCAAGCTTCATTCTCAATGAGGAAGAAGTGCAAAAAAAGAAAAAAACATGGCTGCGACATAGAAGACGTCGATAAGGAATAGCCAAGCCTCGTTCCGGGCAAGAACCAAGCCTCACATCGAAAGAAGACAGGAAAGAAGCATATGGTATCACCTCGGAAGTGAGATGTATGGCATCGGGTCAAAAAAATCAAGCATATCAAATGTATTTTTTAATAAAATATACAAAAAAAGTACAAAAAAATGGTTTCATATATAAAAATATATATTAAAAAATGGTATAAAGGGGAAAAACATAGAAGAGAAATTAATATATGAATATATAAAAATACAATAAAAAATTACAATTATTGGTTTAAAATTTATGTTATGGTTTTACCACACCAGATAAACAAAAGACACAACATATAGTAAAAAAAGGATCAAAAATATATTTCAAAAATTTTAAATATGAAATATATGTACTAAACCATACATCACATAATTTGTAATATGTAAAAAATGTTCATAAAGGAGAGTAAGCCAAACACATTGGAAATTATTGGTAAAGGCATTGATATCCCAGTCAATTTTTATACCAAAAGGGCGTAGGATTTTAGTTCATAAATCCACCTAACTTCCATTTGTTATATACCTCTTCTGGCAGACCCTCCTCTCCATGGTGGTATGTATTTATCTATTGCCACAGAAGAGGTACCCATAGAATATCTATTGTGGTATTGAGCAAAATGTTTAGGAACAATATGTTCCTTGTTGTCCTTTCAAATTGTTTTAATATTATTCATGTGCTCATTGACTCTTGTGGAAAAAAGTCCGGATGTTCTTCCCACATACTGTTTGCCACTGTGAACTACTAATTTTTAGTAGTGTATGTAATAAAATGTTTGATCAAATATGTTTTACCTGTAGTAGTAGAGGAAAAAGTGCATGTCTTACTCTTGCTATTTTCGTTAATGCAGCACACTGCACATTTTTTACAAGGGTAAAAACCTAAGAGTTGTTGAAAAAAAGGAACACGTTTTGGTAGGTTTAATATGTTAGTTGCCACACTGGCCTTTAAAGAGGGCAATTCTCTAAAGATGACCCCAGGTTTGTCAGGTAGTGGATGGATCCTTAATGGGGTGTGTGAATTCATACTTTGCTAGGCTCATATAATGTGGAGTATATCTATCTGGTTAGGGCACATCTTTCTAAAATGTTTCCTGTAAGGCAAATTATTTTTATTAATTTGAGATAATAATGATTTTATATTAATTTTACATATTAAAAATTACACATTTCAGTATTAATATAATTTTTTTAAACCTTGAAAAGCATGTACCCCTACCAGTTTTTCAAGTGCATCAACATGGAATTGGCAAGCATCCTTGTCACCTTCATCACACAATACATTTATCAGTGTAGGATATGTAATAGTTAAATAAGAAATTGATGATATCAGTGGGTAGATTCATGTAGATGATATGTCCAGTGGTAATTACATAGTATTACACAGTATTAGCTGATGTAATGTAATGACCATTATTACAGGCTCATCTACAAATGTTTTTAATGTCTTTTACATGATCTTGTTTTCATAATGAAGGAACATGGCCAATTATAATATTTTGGATAACTCCAATGTATAGGAAGTCTTTAAAGCTTTGAATAGGTTTTTCAGTATATCAAGAAAAAAACAACATCTACTGGTGGATTAATAGGGGTTGACCCCTTGCTCCCATCAATTATCTCTTTTTTAAAGGTGGGGTGTGGGGCAGTCAATGCCATGTAAAATAGCTTTATACATACCTCTTTGGCAGGTTGCTGAATGTTTGCTCTTGAAGGGCTCCAGGTATGGACAATGGTGTATTTTGGTTTTGTGCTGCCCTAGGCAAGGCAAACATTGGACACACCCGTGCAATGGCGGCAAACAACATAATTTTTACTATCCATAGGTGATGATTTAAAAGCCTTTACAGGTTACCAATTTAGATTTACAGAAAACATTAAGTGCTAGAATTTCTGCCCATGATTTGATTTGCGGTGATACCTCACATATGTGGGACAATAGCTGTTTGCGTGCATGCTGAAATGACACACGCTTTCGCCTTTGCGTGCGGGCACAGGTGGACAGGGGCACTCAAAACATTTTTTTCGTTCTTCTTTTTTTTTTTTACACTGTTGCTTTATTTATTTTTATTACTTTTATTGCTGTCGCAAGGAATGTAAACATCCTGGTGACAGCAATAGGCATGTGATAGGTACTTTATGTTTTTTAATGTTTTAGATTTTAAAAACTGTCTCCGATGGTTTCTGACTAAACCGTAAGTGATGTGATGTCATTGCTTTACTGTTACGAACAGCTGATCCCGGCTTTGCTTGGCTGTTGGCCAGCCAGTGGATGCGTTGGCTGGTCGCTTGATTCTCCCGGTGGGAAAGGAGAGTCCCAAGAGAGCTGCAGAAGGCAGTGGGAGGGGGAATGCCCCCTCCCGATGCTTTAATAGCAATCAAGCAACCATGAACAGATGACCTGCTGAATCAGGGCAGAACGGGATGGATGTAATTTTTGTTTCAGTTTTTACATTTAGATACCCGAGCTAACCCATGTTAGATATATGGATAGCCAGATGAAAAGGGTCTTGCGTCCATTTACATCAGATTACCTCCAAAATGTGATCTTTAGGTGGAACAATGGAAGGACACAGACCTGGACGAACTTGGATGTAGTTGAATGTAAAAAAAATAGTTAAATAAGACAAACACACTTTTGAAAAATTCCTTTATTAAAAATAAAAAAAAATTAAAAAAAAGATTCCAGCGGTGGTAATCCACTCTTGATATCCAGGAGACAGAAGATGGATGGATTCGCTGCGCTGATACAGATCAGCCATTGCTGGACCCCGGAGAGATGATCGTCCGTCGCTGGATAGCAAGGGTGGATTACCACCGCTGGAATCTTTTTTTTATTTTTTTTTATTTTTAATAAAGGAATTTTTCAAAAGTGTATTTGTCTTATTTAACTATTTTGTACACTTTCTTTGTGAAATGGTAGGGGTACTTTTGTACCCCCTTACCATTTCAAACAGGGGGGGCGGAATCTGGGGGTCCCCTTGTTAAAGGGGGCTTCCAGATTCTGATAAGCCCCCCGCCCGCAGACCCCCACAACCACCGGCCAGGGTTGTGGGGATGAGGCCCTTCTCCACATCAACATGGGAACAAGGTGCTTTGAGGGGTCACAGACCCCCAAAGCATCCTCCAAATGTTGAGGGCATGTGGCCTGGTATGGTTCAGGAGGGAGGGGGGGCCGCTCTCTAGTCCCCCCTCTTTTCCTGCGGCCTGCCAGGTTGTGTGCTCGGATAAAGGGTCTGGTATGGATATTTAGGGGGAACCCCACGTCAATTTTTTTTTTTACATTTGACGCAGGGTTCCCCTTAATATCCATACCAAACCTGAAGGGCCTGGTAATTGAACTTGGGGGACCCACACGCTTTTTTTTTTTTTATCAATGACTTTCAATGAGTGTTCTCTGTATTACGGAGCCGACAATTCATAATAGCTGCGAGTGATTTTAAAGGACTTTTTTTCCTGCATAAATTACACTTTGTGCAGGGACAGTTCTAAGCACCAGAAACATGCGCCCCTTCACAGGCATACTATAGACACTCCCCGTACGAAATTTAAAGTAATATTACACTTTTATTGTTTCACTTTAATCATTATTAAAATCACTGCTCCCGAAAAAACTGGCGTTTTTAAAACTTTTTTTTGCATTGATACATGTCCCCTGGGGCAGGACCCGGGTCCCCAAACACTTTTTAGGACAGTAACTTGCAGAATCTTTTCTCTCTGTCAAATCTTTTTTCTCTGTCGAATATTTTCTCTATATAATCTTGGACTAATAGAGGTAAGGTTAGGCACATTCGACCACAGGTTCTATAGAGACAGATTGTTATTGTCAGAGTCACGTCGAATCTCCTATTCTATATCGAACTGTTGTAACCACGAAAACGAAAATAAAGCATTTATTTATGTCGGATCTTTCGTTTTTCGGATTCTGTGCTTTCGTTATCGTTTGTCAAAACGAAAACGAAAATAGCTGAAATTCGGACGAAAATGCATTCGGACGAAAACGAATGCACATGTCTAGTGCTCAGGATATGGGTATAGATGTCAATGTAATCTAAAACATCCAGGAATAAGGGTAGACAGAGTCCAAGTAAGGGGAGGTGACATTTCCTTAATGATGATGATGATGATGGGTCTTGAGGGTGAGATATGCACTAAGGGCTCAGCTTTTCTCAGGAGTGAAACCAACTCTAGTTTGCAACATAAGGAGAAACAGAAAAGTGCCTCTGAGTGCAATGTTTATTGAACAATAACATTGATATTCCAACACTTACATGGAAGTAAGTAGTGATGAACAATAAGGAAGGAATTTCCCCCGGGATCATCTACAACATCTCCTTGTGAGCTGTGAAGCCGCTGCAAGAACCATGGTGAACCAAGGAAAGAAGCTGGCTGATCCTGAGTGATAACTGGATGACCAGATGTGAGCAGCTCAGAGCGCGACGCCTCTTGGCGTGTGACGTCAACAGGGTATGGGGAAAACACAACGCATTTCAGAGCATGCCTGAAGCTCATAGGGAGTATGCACACTCCTTTCTCAAGTGATAGTGCTCATGCACACGGACGTTTTAAAAAACTGGCTGCAAAGCTAGCTCCGACGCCTGGAAAAATCGGCGTTAAAAACGCGTTTTTGCGTGTTTTTTAGCGTTAGCGTTAAGTAGCGTTTTTAAAGAAACACATCTCTTGGCTATATCACTCAGAAAACAAAGAAAATATGTTGCGCGTTTTTGCCCGTTTGTGCGCGTTTTTGCGCGTTTTCCCGCGATTCGCGTTTTTACAGCTCTAGCTCCGCGCCACGGAACGCACTGGTCCTGGGTTTTTTTTACAGCTTAAAAACGCTTATGCCATTTGCAGCTCAAAAACGCCTAGGTGGGCATGAAGCCATAGACTAACATGGACAGGCGTTTTTAAGCTGCAAAAAACGCTCAAAAAAGCGGCTGTAAAAACGTCCGTGTGCATGAGGCCATAAGGATAAAGGAGAGGAACGAGTATAAATGCTCTGCACACAAGAGAAGTTAATTGGCCAATTAACACAATAGACTATCAGGCTGCAAACAGCTTGATTGTGATTGACAGGCTGAGCACTAGAGGGAACTAACATTAAAAAATCTAATTGGTGAAAATTAAATTAATGGATGAAAATTCATAGATAAAAGTACATAGAAAAAAGTTCAAGTTTTTTAGATAATAATCCATGATTAAAATACATAAGTCTGTTTGTGTATTAATATGTTAATGAATGCAGCACGCAATATATGAGAATAACTCATACATATACACATATGTAGCGCCGACTCCTGACGAGCATGTGCTATATGTTTTTTTCTATTTAATATTCATAAAACTACAGTTGGGTTTTAGGGTTAATTATGCCAAATTAGGGTTTCAGTACCTGTCTAGCTGGATTGCACTGGGTTCTCCTTGACCACAGGTGTCACTGTCACCGCTGGCAAGTGTGAGAATGCAGTTTAGCTAGACATATTGAGTGCCATTCTTTCTCAGAACCAGCCCAGTGGGTGTGTCATCCTGCTGTGCATTCTGGGAGAGGGTATTTAAGGAACTGAGATCACGTGCTTCTGGGTTTCCGGTCCATATAATTTTTCTGTCTGCTTGGTCCTGGTCCTTCTGACCAGCCCTCGTGGCCCTCATGCCCTGATGTGTGGATCCATCCAATTCTGAGTCTCGGGGCTGGATAGCCGGAGGTGAGGTAACTGAGAGGAGCATTCAAACGTGGTCCGGTGCCGTCTCACCTAAGGAGAGGCCCAGCAACTGGAGAAGAACCCAGGGGAGGACTCTTCAGGAGGAGGCCAGGCACAAGGGTGGCTCCTCCGAAGGAGACTGGAGGCTCAGTTGAAGGACACTAAATGGATCTACACTCATACGGTATCGCCAGACCGGCTGCGAAATACTGGTACCGTATGATAGCTCTTTGAATTTACCTACGTCCTTCAGTTACATACAAGTTTATGGCAGGGACTTTGTTCAAGTGTTCTACATACATGTCTGTGGCAGAGACTTTGTTCAAGTGTTCTACATACAAGTCTGTGGCAGAGACTTTGCTCAAGTGTTCTACATTCAAGTCTGTGGCAGGGACTTTGCTTTACTCAAGCACTCTATCAGCTGCTAGGCCTAGTGAGAGGAGGTCTATCCGGTGGTGGTGAGAATCCAGTTGTGATACGGTAATTCTCTGGATTTCTATTGTGAGAGACTTCCTATTTTTGCAGTTTTAAAAAAAAAAGTACCTGAATTTCCTTCCTAACCCTCTACCCTTCCTTAAGAGATTGTGTTATCTTTTAAATAAATATCCCAAAAGAGGAAATGGGGGGGGGGGGGGGGGGGGGGTTGTGAAGAAGAAAAGGAAAAAAAAGATTAATGATCATTCTAACAAGAGGGTTAGGTTGGAATGTTGAAAAGTATTAAAAAAGATATTACATTATAAAATAGTATTAAAAAAATGAATTATATTATCAAGGATATTATTAAGAAAGGTGGTAGTAAGGGAATGACCTTACAACATACAAATGTAGTAATTTCTGAACAATTTTGTTGTAGTAGTGTAAAAGTACGCGAAAAATTCGTATATGAAAAAATGATAAGCAAAGTGTTATTGAAAGGTGTACATGTTGTACAATTATAGCTATGTAGCTGTTTATTAGAGAATATGGAACTGTAAACTGGCTAAAAAGTATTGGCAGTGTTATAGCTATATTATGGTACTGATTTCTAATTCTTCGTTCAACCCATTAGGCGCAAGGGTATCGAGGATGTATATCCAGAACGTTTCACGTTCACAACGTTTGGCATCTATGACCCATACCTGCAGGCCTGTGGGGGATTTGTTATATGTTCTAAAAAGTGTTGTGGTGCACTATGCTGGTCACAACCCTCCTCCACAAAGCATCAGTGTTTGCCGAAGCGTTGTCTCAGTGGACGGATGGTGCAGCCAACATATAGCAACTTGCAAGGACTGGTAAGACAATACACAACATAATCAGTAGAACAGTTGTAGAAATTGTCTAGATAGTATATGTTATTTTTATGCTTAAAACTTTTTTGCCCATGTCTCACAAAGTTGCAAGTCTTACATAAGGACTTATGACATTTTGGAGGTTATTTAAGAAAGGCAAATCCACTTTGCACTGCAAGTGCACTTGGAAGTGCAGTCACTCTAAATCTAAGGGGTAGATCTGAAATGAGTGGAAGCTCTGCTGATTTTATCATCCAATCATGTGCAAGCTAAAATGCTGTTTTTTATTTTCCTTGCATGTCCCCCTTGGATCTAAAGTGACTTCACATCCAAGTGCACTTGCAGTGCAAAGTGTATTTTCCTTTAGTAAATAACCCCCTATATCTTTTCATGTGACAACACTGAAGAAATAACACTTTGCTACAATGTAAAGTAGTGAGTACACAGCCATTAATGTCTAAACCACTGGCAACAAAAATGAGTACACGCCTAAGTGAAAATGTCAAAATTGGGTCCAATTAGTCATTTTCCCTCACCGGTGTCAAGTGACTCCTTAGTGTTACAAGGTCTCAGGTGTGAATGGGGAGCAGGTGGGTTAAATTAGTTGTTATACCACTCACTCTCTCATACTGGTCACTGGAAGTTCAACATGGCACCTCATGGCAAAGAACTCTCTGAGGATTTGAAAAAAAAGAATTGTCGCTCTACATAAAGATGGCTTAGGCTATAAGACGTTTGCCAAGAATCTGACACTGAGCTGCAGCACGGTGGCCAAGACCATACAATGGTTTAACAGGACAGGTTCCACTCAGAACAGAAAAATTAGTTGGAGATCAATGCTCACTATTAGTTACCATAGCACTGGGTGTTCAATATACCCGTGATGTCCCAAAATCTGTAGGCTCACTAGTAATAAGTGCAGTCTCTGTGCCTAAATACTAAAGAGAGAAAACATTTTACAGGTGAAAGACTCCCACCTAGAAGAGACACAGGCGGATCATGCTGCTTAATAAGGGATCATTTTTATTAGAAAAATATATTTTTAATACAAAAAGGGACCAAGACCAGGTACCCACTACCAACACCAAGATCATGTTAAAAATAGACAATGTTGTCGGTTTAAGAGCAGCTGCATCACGCTTCAACCATGCGTGCACACACCTATAACAAGCCTATTGTAAATTGGAGTAAGTAATATATATAGATCAGACTAATGATCTCAGTGACATGCACCATACGTAACAAAGTCTGTCCTGTCACTGTATTTAAATATAAACTCTTTTAACAAAAGACCCCTGTTAAAGGCTAGTTGATTAAGTCAAGTTGCTAGTCCCACAGAGACAGTCTTAATTAGGATTGAAGCAAGACATAGCTGTCAGTGTGGAGAGATGATTATAATCCACAGTTAGTATCCAGTCCAAAGACACAGAAATATAGTTTCCCAGAATGGAATTGCATGTATTCACAGGGTCTAGCTCGGGGGTGCCCAACCTTTTGAAATGTGAGGGCCACTTAAGTGACTTGGTAACCGGTTGCGGGTCATAATGAGCAGAGCAGGCAGATGATAGCGCGGACACGGACACAGCCCACTCTACTCTATGGGTCCTTCGATCTGCCCTGATGGAAGGGGATTGATCCACTTCTGTTTTTTTTTTTTTTTTTTTGTGAATCAGATTGGATTGGTAGGCAGGTGTAAAAGGACACAAATCTGTTTAAATCTGCCTTTTCATAGACGTGAATGGAGGGTCCGATTGAGTTGGACACTAATGCAGTGCAGTGCACCTGTATCTTTCCTGCGGGTTAGCTACACTTTGCCATAGACTTCTATTATATCCTGCATGTGTGGTGCACTTTCTGAAAGCTCACCAAACATGCAGGTAATAACAGAAGTCTATGCCTTAGTGCAGGTAACCTGAAAGTGCACTGCACCTGCAGATCAGTTTGAAAGCAGCCCGATAACTACTGCACAGATATGCCCATATATACACTGAAATTTTAGTAATAAACTGACCTTTAATAAGTCTTCCATTCAGGTATCACCTGACGTTGCTGTCCCCGGCAGAGTGCATTTGGTATCACTCCACCTGTGGCAACTATACACTATACAGGAAGCATCAGCTTATACAGCTATACTCTACAGCTGCTTGCTTTGCCGGCTTCATTAACAACACAGAGGCTCTGGAAAGGCGGGTCTGCAACCCATGAGCTGGGCTTGCCAATCTGCCAGAAAAGGAGGTCGCGGGCCACATCAGAGGGCTCCGCGGGCCACATGTGGCCCCCGGGCCACTGGTTGGGCACCCCTGGTCTAGCTGTTGGAAAAAAATAGCTCAGTGACGTTGTTATGAAGTTGGCTAATACTGGTTGAGAAGTAACAAACAGCAGGATGCAAAGTAAAAGGAGGCAGTTAAAGGACCTATGGTCCGCTCACCCGACCATTCATTGAGCGATGTAATCACAGTCCTGTACTATCTTTCTTCATTTCGGGGGGCTGTATGTGCCATCCTGTATGCTCCGTTTGTTGAGCGGGGTCCATGGAGCTCCAGTGAGCAGTTTGCTGTCAGCACTATATAAGTGTCAAGTCCTCTGGGCCACCATCCGCCTGTCTCAGCCAAAGTAGTCACCGCTGGCTTCAGGCAATCAACTGCGCATGCACAAGCGTGATGAAATACATCATCCAAGACGCCAAGACGCATGGAGCGTCTCTGTCGTGATGCCAAATCCGACATGTTTCACCAGGGACTCTGTTATTTTCTTGAAAAATAGGTCACATGGGTCCCAAGCCCATAGGTCCTTTAACTGCCTCCTTTTACTTTGCATCCTGCTGTATATTACTTCTAAGCCAGTATTAGCCAACCTCATAACATCGTCATTGAGCTATTGTTTTTCCAACAGCTAGACCCTGTGAATACATGCAATTCCATTCTGGGAAACTGTATTTCTGTGTCTTTGGACTGGATACTAACTGTGGATTATAATCATCTCTCCACACTGACAGCTATGTCTTGTTACAATCCTAATTAAGGCTGTCTATGTGGGACTAGCAACTTGATTCAATCAACTACCCTTTAACAGGGTCTTTTGTTAAAAAGGGTTTCTATTTAAACACAGTGACAGGACGGACTTTGTTACGTATGGTGCATTTCACTGAGATCATTAGTCTGATCCATAAATATTATTCCAATTAACAATAGGCTTGTTATAGGTGTGTGCATGCACGGTTGATGCGTGATGGAGCTGCTCTTAAATAGACAAAGTTGTCTATTTTTAACATGATCTTGGTGTTGGTGGTGGGTACCTGGTCTTGGCCCCTTTTTGTATTAAATATATTTTTCTAATTAAGCAGCATGGTCTGCCTTTGTCTCTTCTCAGTGGGAGTCTTTCCCCTGTAAAAAAAATGTTCACTCAGAACAGGCCTCGCCTTTGTCAACCAAAGTAATTGAGTGCACATGTTCAGCATCATATCTAGAGGTTGTCTTTAAGAAATAGAAATAGGAGTGCTGCCAGCATTGCTGCAGAGGTTGAAAGGATGAGAGGTCAGCCTGTCAGTGGTCAGACCATACACCGCACACTGCATCAAAATGGTCTGCATGGCTGTCATCCCAGAAGGAAGCCTCTTCTAATGATGATGCACAAGAAAGCCTGGGGCATGGCCTGGATGCTGAAGAAGATGTCTGCTTAATCTCTTCGCTCTAATACTCCTCAGTCCTTCTGTCCACCTATAGAGGGAAATTTCATCAGCAAATATGGCGAAACCTAACCATGACACCTCTACAACACACTCCCACCCGCCCCGGGACACGGGCACACAGCTCAGCAGAAATATCCCTGAGATCTTCCTGATTACTCCAGTGAGATGACACCTTCTACACAGGCCTCTGACGCTTCCAGAGCAGCAAGCAGGAGCCGAGAACTGCCCGCATACCACGGTTAAAACCCTCTACTCCAGCCGCCAAGTCCCTCAGCCTTGATGACCTAAAAGCAGTTGCTGCAGACATAAGACACCCTCTCTGCCTCCATATCAGACCTCCGTCTAGACATGCAGGCTAATGACATCCAGGCTTGAGAATGTTGACGAAACAACCGGCCACCATGACACTGCTATCCATTAGGCTCAACAGACCCTAGATGCATGCTCCTCCCAATTAAGGTGGAAGTAACCTCCCCTATCGTTTTCAGCCAAGGAAGCTGCCATCTTTGCCTCTGTTTAATCTTCAACTGCTATGGTGCTGCACATGTGATTCGTTATGACACCAGCCATTGGATGGTTTGATAGTTTGGCTGAGAGCACAGCCAATGTGTAGTTAGCATTCCCGGAATGCCTTTTTTTTTAACTGTTTAAATCGATGGGTCTACTTCCACTTTAAGAGATCTTCACAGACACCTAGAAGATTTGGAGAACAGAGGATGAAGACATAATATCAGGATAAGAGGTTTGCCTGAATCAGTGGAAGCCGCCCATCTCACCCTTGCTATTTTTAATGATCTACTAGGGAGACCTTTGGATGCCCAGATACAAATGGAGCATTTACACCGAGTCCTGTATCCCAAAGTTAGAGACACAGACCCTCCAAAGAGATGCACTCTAAGTGCAGTATAGCAATGAATTTTAAAGCACAAAATGAGCATACATACTCACAAGAGTAGGATTAAAATAGGCATATCAGGCATGGGTTGGCAGAACATCTGGGAAGGCAGTACATTCGTCGGCTGTTGGCTGGTGAAGCGCAGCGGGTTGCGCTGGTGGTCACCGACGCTTTTTGGTCCTCTAACACACAGGGAGCCGGGGGATGACAAAATGTCCTGGTTTTGTGGAAACCATAAGTATTGTCATCCCCCGGCTCCCTGTGTGTTTAAGGTGCAGAAAGTGTCTGCAACCACTGGCACAACCTGCTCCACTTCACCAGCCAACGGATGTACTACCTTCCCAGCTGTTCTGCCAACTCATGCCTGATATGCCTAATTTAATCCTACTCTTGTGAGTATGTATGCACTTAGAGTGGCGCCTCTGTGCTTTTTCCTCAGCCATCCCAAGAATTGCTTATCATCTTCACTGGGCTGCCTTCAAGGTGCTATATTATGGACTACATGAACTTATTACAGTCTTTTGCATCAAAATATTCTTTTTAAGTTTCCCCCATGTTTTAGTTACTTATCAGTTTGGTGGATCTACACTGAGGCTGGTACAAGTGCCAACTTTTTTCTATGTGCCTCCAAGAGATATAATAGGCTGCAACTTTAACTTTAAACTCAAAAAGAAATCCTAAGAAGGGCTAAAAATAGAGGAAGAATTCTCTTCATGGAACTGAGATAAAACTTTTTGAAGATCTCTCTCAGATCACCCTCCAAAAGCGTAAAGATCGACACCCTCTACTGGAACCTCTCAAAGAAAGAGACATCCCTTACAGGTGGAAGTTTCCATTTTGCCTCTCAGCGGGTACACCAGGTCATACAGCACAACTAAGGCACCCTGAAGACATGCAGTCCTATTTTGGTTTGTTTATTTTGTTATGATGCCTACACCTACCCATTCTAGTCAGCGTTTCCTGTCAATTCTGCTCATCTTAACGCAGGCAACTCCATCCCTGTATCCTGCTTTAAGAAAGATATAGCCTCAGCGGAATACACTGTCTAAATTATTCTGTCCTAAGCAATGGAGCTCTCCTTAACACATTCCAATCTCTCAACCCTGCATCAACTGACTACATACCACTAGGTCATGCCTATAGACTGAAGTAAGTTAGCCCACCATCTCTCTGAATTATACTCCACTCTATGGGATAGAGATAGATACCACATCCAATCTTACCTATATCTGTTCACTTTCTGTATCACTCTGTTCCCCAGCTCATACCTATTTGTGCATTGCAAAGTCTCATTGATGCTCTGGTTCTCATTCTCTTATAGGTCATGCATATACGGATTATAAAGTAATATCGAAAAAAATAACTTGCATGGAAAGTTGACTCAGAACCCCACATTTGTAAGTTTGTACCCCTTAAAAAAAGGGGGAAGGGAAGGAGAGGGAAAGAAAAAAAGGGGTGGGGGGAATTTTTTGTCACGCAATCTCACTCCTAGTCACTCAGACTAACCCTATTAGCAAGGAGCTAAGCATCTACCTCTTGGGACCAACCACACAAAACTATGCGGTAATTACCCCTATTAAGCTTAAACAGTGAACATACTCCAGATACCCACTTTCTCTATGATGCACATACATCCCATGTAAGTCTCTGTCTCACCCAGATGTGCCTTACTGAGTCAACCCTCCATGGGGCTATGCAGGTTTTCATTATATATTATTCACTACATTTACAATATCACTGTCTATTTTTTTTCTCTTTCAATGTCTCACCCTTCCGTGTCCACTACACTGATCTCTCTTCAAATAAGGAAAGATTAAGCAGAGAATTTAAGTGTTGGGATCATGAGGGAGGGTGTTTGTAAATACACCTCTACTGTTGCTCTGCACTACCTACTGTTTAGGTTGTTCACTATCTGTTTACCTTATTCTGCGTTAACCTTACTAGTTGAATCCCATTACACCCTGGTAGGGATGAGCGGAACCCCCCCCCCCCCCGGTTCGATTTGCACCAGAACCTGCGAACGGACCGAAAATTCGTACGAACTTTAGAACCCCATTAAAGTCTATGGGACTCGAACATTCGAATTCAAAAGTGTTAATTTTAAAGGCTAATATGCAAGTTATTGTCCTAAAAAGGGTTTGGGGACCCGGCTCCTGCCCCAGGGGACATTTATCAATGCAAAAAAAAGTTTAAAAATGGCAGTTTTTACGGGAGCACTGATTTTAATGGCACGTGTTTCCTGTGTTTAGAACAGTCCCTGCACAAAATGACATTTCTAATGGAAAAAAAGTCATTTAAAACTGCTTGCGGTTTTGATGTAATATCTGGTTCCGACAATACGGATCTTTAAACCAGCGAAATGCTAGGACTAATGAACATGTGCCTAACCTATCTTCCCCTTCTTCTCTTTCCTCTACTCAGTCAACTATATATCGCGATCTATCGGATGATAGATTGCCCAAAAAACGCAAGGGCAATTCAGATGCTGCTTCTACTGAATCACTTCGTCACCAATTGGGCACTCCTCTTTCTCGTCGTGCACAACCAATTTCCTCCAAACAAGCACCTTCACACTCATTAGCTATGTTTCACCCTCCACTTCCTGCCCCTCGGGTCCTCAATCAACAGCTTTTTCACAGTATTGTTTACACGGCATCTTCCACTTCCACCACTGCTATTTGCTCGCAGACTCCTATATAGGGTCATTTTTGATAAATCAGTAACTGAATCTTCCTCTCCCCCCCTCTATGTGCCTCCAGTTTCCATCCACTGCCTTTTTACCTTCCTATGCTTGCTCCTCCATTGGCTCACGGGGATGGGATTGGCTTTTGGCTTAGGCGGTGATGACGCCCCATCGCATTCCATCTTACAGCGGCGATGTCGTCGCATCCCCTCCCCTTCCCATCTCAGTAGTGCATTGTGGGAAATGTAGGCTCAGAGCTCCTTGAGCCCTCGGGGCATGCACACTAGTGTTCTTTTGTCTGCATCGAGCCGGTGACGTCAGAAGATGGCAGGGCAGCATAAAGGCCAGCCATCTACAGTCAGCCTTCGCAGCAAGAGCTGGAGGGTATGACCATACTATAAACAGTCACAGTATATGGTAAGTTTTTTCTTCAGTATTTTCTTTTATTGCCGCTGCCTTTCTACCTTATCTTTAAGACAAATCTTTGTCCAGACTTTGTTAAGTCTCCATTCGTCACCTCATTTCCCTTTTCAATTATTTTTTGCTACGCATGTTTGGAGTACTTTTCTCCTCCCATGCCTCTAATTATGAGGCATGATATATATATATTTTACTTATATACTTAATCGATGTCCCATATTATCCACAAGTTTCATATTCATTCCTTTTTTGATTGCAGTACTCTATCTCTCAAATTAAATACTGTTTGGGTTTGCTGGACCTTGCACCTTCAGTCATCCTTCTGTTTGTGCTCTGCGATTTTGTCTTTTAAGTAAGTATGTTACTATAACTAATTTAGTGTAGACACTGACCCTGAATAGACAAACCCTAGTAAATGTATAGCACCTTTATTGAGTACTAGAGGAAATAAATCTCTGATGTTGCAATGTGCAACAGTATTAATCGTAATTTTTATATAAACTAGATTATTTAAATTTCTTCTCTTCCCCCTTTCTTAGCTGGGCCTTTTCTGCCCTCTGCGGTCTGTCTGGTGACACCCGTATTCTGGGGTCAGTTAGTGGCTGTATACCATCTGGCAGTGGTTTGGAGTGAGTTGCTTGGTCCGGGGTAAGCGTTGTTCACCATTATGTGATGCCGTCTCTTTGATAAGCTCTTTTCTTGTAATGTTGATAATTAATATTTTATGCTTGTGTTTTTCTTTATATTTATAGTGTTTATTGTTTGATTAACTGCACATTCCCTGAAGAAGTGAACTTGCGAAACATGTCGGGCTAATGTGCAATAAAACACCTTTACTCAATTTACATCTGACCATTAAGACCACTGTTGTGTTCTATGTATACATGATTTTAACTTTGACTTTAATAAAATTTATAGAAAATTTGTAATTTTTCTGCTATATAAGAGAGGACAATCTCTATTGTAAACTGAAGAATTGCGAGTTCAATGTGGACAGGTTAAATTCCTGGGTTATGTCATTTCCACTGCTGGTTTTTCGATGGACCCAGAGAAACGTTCGGCAGTTCTATAGTGGCCCCGACCCATGGGATTACATCCTCTGCAGCGTTTCCTGGGCTTTGCCAACTATTATCGGAAGTTTATGCGTAACTTCTCATCTCTAGTCAAGCCCCTGACTGATATGACCAGAAAGGACGGTAACCCACAGAGTTGGTCTCCAGAATCCATTAAGGCCTTTGAGAATCTCAAGGCTGCCTTTGTTTCTGCTCCTGTGTTGGCACGTTCTGATCCTACATTACCTTTTATCCTTGAGGTTGATGCTTCTGAGACTGGTGTTGGCGCCCTTCTGTCTCAACATCCTACCTCTGAGAGCGCTATGCATCCTTGTGGCTACTTTTCTAAGAAATTGTCACCTGTGGAGTGCAATTACGATATTGGTGACAGAGAGCTGTTGGCGATCATTTTAACCCTGAAGAATGGAGACATCTCCTCAAAGGTACCACTGTGACATTTTTACTGACCATAAGAATCTCACATTCCTGTCTGAGGCTAAATGCCTCTCTCCCAGAAGGGAGCGATGGGCTCTTTTCTTGTCAAGTTTCAATTACATTATCTCTTCTTACTCGGTACTAAGAATGTAAGGGCTGATGTCTAAATTTCATAATCTTTATTCATTTTCAACATTCTTTTACATAATAAAAGCAAGAGAAACATTCTCTATAGCACGTGTAACACTTATTTCACCTTTACAAATACAGTAATACTATAGTGAATAATAAAACCTTTAGAAAACGTTCCTATCCATGATGTGTCAATAATTCTTCTATCTAACCCCTCTTTTCACTCATTGCTCAGATATTCCTCCTTCCCCTTCTACTTCCTCTCTCTCTACCCAACTTCCTCCTCTCCCATGCCTCATTCTGGATATCTCATTCTATCCAGCCAGGGTTTCCACATCTTTTTAAATTCTTTAAAATTTCCTCTCCTCAAATATATCACCCTCTCCTTCCATATTGTCTCCATGATTACTAACTGCCAGTCCGCTACTGAGGGGGCATTTTTTGCTTGCCACCTTTGAGCTAACAATTTTCTTGCCTGAAACAGACATCTCAGTATTGCTTTATTAGTATGTCGCGATCTTCCTATTGCTTCACCCAGGCCCAGCACACATATCCTGGGATCCCCCCTGATCGCTACACCAAATGTTTCATTCAAGGTGATAACAATCTCTGACCAGTAGCGAAACAATTTTGGGCATCGCCAGAACATGTGAGCCAGGTCTCCAGACTCTTGACATCTAGGGCACTTGTCATCTGCTCTGCGTCCAAAACTAAACAGTCTTTTTGGTGTATAATAGGCTCTATGTAGCAACATTAAGTGTGACATCTTCTGGGCAGGCGAGACTGAGATTGAATAACCATCCTCCAGTATTTTCCTCCACTGTTCGTCCGTAAATATTCCCAACTCCTCCTCCCATTTCCTTCTGCATTTAAACCTTTCTGGGCTTCCTATACTTCCTTCACATATGACTGGATATACATCCGCTATAAATCCTTTTGTCCTTACTGGGGCATTTAATCTGCTAAAAATAGGGGAGTTATTCCACACAGGACCTTGCCTATTAAATTGTTTCCCTAGAGTGTGTCTAATTTGAAGGTATTTATAAAATGAATGTTTTGATATATCAAACTCTGATCTTAAAGCGCTAAATGTTTTTAATATTTTCCCTGTGTATAACTGGGCCAACTTATCTATCCCCTTAACTTCCCATTCTTTATATACCCCTATTTCTTCCATTTCCTGCAGGTTCCGGTTGTCCCACAATGGGGTGTACTGAGTTAAGCCTCCCAGGCCTTTAATCGCCTTAACTGCCTTCCACACCTTTACTACTAATTTTATTGTAGGTATTTTTTTTTTTGGGAAATGAATTTGCCTCCAGAGCTTCTACCATATTCTTATGGGGTGTCTCCATTAATATTAGGGCCCTGTTAGTTCCTCCACCCATCTCCTCACTCATTTCCAAGTGTTGTAATTGAGCAGCTAAAAAGTAGCTCCTTGGATGTGGAACTGCCATTCCTCCTTTTCTTGTAGGTGATTGCAAAGTTTGTAGAGCAATCCTAGATACTCCCCCTTTCCATATAAGTTCTCGAAATAATACCTCTATTTTCCTAAACCACATTATATCTACCCAAATCGGGGAATTATGTAACACATACAATAACTGAGGCATCCATACCATTTTAATCAAATTGCATCTCCCTGCATTCGATAATGGGAGTCTTTTCCAGATTTCGATTTTCTTTTTAAATTTAGCTATTAATGGAACCAAATTATCACTTATATATTTATTAGGATCTCTTTGTATGTGTATCCCCAGGTATTTCATGCGCTCCACTACTTCCAGCTGCGCACCTGTCCCTGGGCTTTGGGCCCTACTTTTATCCAATGGCATAAGAGCTGATTTTTCCCAGTTTATCTCCAGGCCTGAGAACCTCCCGAAATCTGTAATAAGTTTCATCCCTTGTCTAAGGGACTGCTCTGTGTCCCCCAGAAAAAGGAGAATATCGTCCGCATATAGCGCTATCCTCTCTTCCCTCGTCCTCCTTTGAAAACCGACCATATTCCTACTAGATCTAATTGCAATAGCTAATGGTTCTATTGCCAGGGCAAAGATCAGGGGTGACAGAGGGCATCCCTGTCTTGTCCCCCTCTCTAGGAAAATCCTATCTGAATATTCATTATTAACCCTAATTCTAGCACTAGGGCCGTTATACAGGGTTTTTACCCATGCAATAAGATTAGGGCCAAACCCAAATTCCCCCAGTACCCGCCAGATATAGGGCCATTCTAAACTATCGAAGACTTTGATTACATCTAAAGCCATTATTGCCTTATTGCCATCATTCTCTATAGGTACCTGCATATTAAGATATAATCTTCTTATGTTCGTGCTTGTAGTTCTGCTTGGGATAAAACCTGTTTGGTCGGGGTGTATCAGCCTGGAAATAATTTTATTCAATCTAATGGCTAATACTTTGGCTAATATTTTAGCGTCCGCACAGAGAAGGGAAATGGGTCGATAGGACTGTGTTTCCAATGGGTCCTTCCCCTCCTTGTGTAAGACTATTATTGTTGCCTCAGTCATTGAAGTCGGCAATCTCCCCTCCTTTTTTGCCCAATTAAATACTTTAAGGAGCTCTGGAAGCAATATTTTACTGTAATATTTATAAGTTTCCACAGGAAGACCATCTGGTCCTGGGGATTTCTTATTGGCCATTTCTGCTACTGCGCACTGGATTTCCTCAATTGTTAATGGGGCTTCCATTATCTCACTCTCCTCCTTTGTTAGGGATGGCATTTTGATATTCGAAAAGAACCTATCCATATCCTCGCCAACCTCTGTCCCCCGAGAGGAATACAGTTTGGCATAGGATACCCTAAAGGTATCAGTAATCACTGAGCTCTGTGCTGATATTTCTCCTTTCTCAGTCCTTATCACTGGGACAGTGGATGGCGAGGAGTTACTTCTTACAATCTGTGCCAACATCTTTCCTACTTTTTCCCCTTCCCCATATTCCACTTGTTTCTGGAACAATCTTTTATTCTCTATTTTCCTAGTAACCACTACCTTGTGTTCCTGTTGTTTCTCTAACCATATTTTTTTTTTCTCTGGGGTGGGGTTTTCTATATATGCTCTCTCTGCTATTACTAGATCCCTTTTAACCCTATTCTCCCATTCATTAGATGTTTTCTTAACATTCGCTACCTGTTGAATAAGAATACCCCTAAGATAGGCCTTCAATGCGTCCCATATTACTCCTACTTCTGCAGACCCACTGTTAAACTCCACAAACTCTGCCACTCTAAACAGCACCCTCTCGGGGTCTCCAATTAGCTCAAACCACACTGGATTCATATTCCATACTCTTGGGGGCTTTATCCCCCCTAGATTTACCGATACTGTCACTAGCGAGTGATCTGACACCCCTCTAGGTTGATAAGCTATTTCCCTTACTACACGGCTCGCCTCCTCATTCCCAAGGACTAAATCTATCCTTGAGAGTGAGGAGTATGAGCTTGAGAAACATGAGTATTGCAACTGGTCCGGGTTACGCATTCTCCATATATCAGACAGGCCCCCCTCCAGCAAAAATCGAGACAGCCGGGTCTCAGCCTCCGTTTGCATATATATTCCTGGCGGAAACCTATCCTGGCTTTTATTTATAACCTCATTAAAGTCTCCCATTACTATAACAGGAATCCCCGATTTATCCGCTATAAATTCCATCAAACAATATAAAACTTCCATTTTAAATGGAGGAGGAATGTAAACATTTGCAAAAACATACTCCTGATTTTCAATTACACAGTGTAAAAAGATAAACCGCCCTTCTTTATCTATATTGATCTGCCGACAGGAGAACGCCACCTCTCTCCTTATCAGCACAGCCACTCCCCTCGAATAAGAGGTGTGGACTGAATGGTACTGGACTTGAAATTTCCTACTCTGACTTTTTGATATAGTTTCTTTAATTAGGTGTGTCTCCTGTAGGCAGATCAATCCTACCCTACACCTTTCCAGGGTGTCAAACACTACTGCTCTTTTTACAGAGGCTCCTAGCCCTCGGACATTCCAAGAGCCAATATTCAAAACTCTAGACTGCATGACTCTAGGAAGTGCGGAAAAAGAGTAAAGAAGAGCGAAAAAAGAATAAAACCTGGAGGCTCAAAATTAACATTTAAATTCTCTGAATTCCCTGACGTTGAGCAGAAATAATCCCTGCTTCTCCCCCTATAGTTCATGCCGAGGAGGAGAATGCAAGGGGGGGATGTAAAAAGGAAAGTGCAATCCCACTTAGTGAGTACTTTGATAAAGTTATACAATCTTTTATGCTTCATAGTGTCATCCCTTCTCAGTCTCCCCTTGTGAGCATGAGATCCAAACCTTCTGTCTACACACACCATTACCCCATGTTTACTCATTACTTTTAAATTATCATCTATAACTGTGCAAGTATTACCCTTTTCCTTTTCCTGAATTTTGTATGCTTCCATTTTCCCTGTTCCCTCCCCCCTACCCTCTCCATACCTATCTAGGTTACCCCTAGGGGCTTTTTCCGTGACCACTACACTCCCACACACACCCTCATGCTCCCCCCACCCCCCTCCTTCTCTCATGCTTCCGTCCCCACCCACCTCCCACTCCCCCCTAATACTCAACAACCTCCCCCTTTGACCCTCCCCTTTCTCATACATAAATTCTTACTAAACTGTGTGTCATTCTCTACACCCTGACTTAAGTATATCATCTTCCCTTTCTTCATTTACAGTGCACCCGTTACACCCCCCCCCCCCCCCTTCGCTGATCTTCCCCTCTCCCGATAAGAGAGGGAGGGGAAAGGAGAAAAAAAAAAAAAAAGGGAAAGGATGAATGAAAAGGGGGTCATATACATACATATATGAAAAAGAAAAACACATCACTTCTTCAATAACTGATCTCCCTTCTCCTGCATCCATGTTTCTACCCTTGCCGGAGTGTCAAAAAATAAGGTCTCTCCTAATGCTACTACCCGTAACCTTGACGGATAGAGCAGAGCATATGTAACGTCCAATTTCTGGAGTCTGCGCTTGACCTCTATAAACTCTGCTCTGCGCTTCTGCAGATCAGGGGAAAAGTCAGAATAAAACGAGATTTTGGCGCCCTTATAGATGACACTCCCCATCTCCCTGGCCCTCCGAAGCAACACAACCTTATCCTGGAAATTCAAAAATTTGATTAATACAGATCTAGGCTGACCCCCCTGATGCATGATTCTAAGCGGAACTCTGTGTGCCCTTTCTATAGCAAATTGTTGGGAGAAAGTCTCTCTGCCAAACACTTCAACAAGCCATTTTTCCAGAAACTCAGCTGTGTCAGAGCCTTCACACTTCTCGGGGAGGCCTACCAGTCTTACCGTATATACTCGAGTATAGGCCGACCCGAGTATAAGCCGAGGCCCCCAATTTACCCCCAAAAAACTGGGAAACCTATTGACTCGTGTATAAGCCGAGGGTGAGATATGCCTGTCCATCCCTGTGTGTGTCCGTCCATCCCTCTGTGTCCGTCCATCCCTGTGTGTCCGTCCATCCCTGTGTGTGTGTCCATCCATCCATCCCTGTGTGTGTGTCCATCCATCCATCCCTGTGTGTGTGTCCATCCATCCATCCCTGTGTGTGTGTGCGTCCATCCATCCATCCATCCCTGTGTGTGTGTGTGTGTGTGTGTGTGTCCATCCATCCATCCATCCCTGTGTGTGTGTGTGTGTCCATCCATCCATCCCTCCCTGTGTGTGTGTGTGTGTCCATCCATCCATCCCTGTGTGTGTGTGTGTGTGTGTGTGTGTGTGTGTGTGTGTGTGTGTGTGTGTGTGTGTGTGTGTGTGTGTGTGTGTGTGTCCGTGCAGCCTTGTGTGTCCAGCCTACCTGTGTCCGTCCGGTCCCGTCCCGAGCCTCCGTGTCGTCCCGTCCCGAGCCTCCGTGTCGTCCCGTCCCGAGCCTCCGTGTCGTCCCGTCCCGAGCCTCCGTGTCGTCCCATGCCAGGATCGGCCATTCCCCTGTTCAAAAGCCGCGCCTCCGCCTCCGCCTGTGATAGGCGGAACACTCAATTTCCCAGCAGTCAGTGTTCCGCCTATCACGGACATCGGCTCATCCGAGGATGAGCCGATGTCCGTGATAGGCGGAACACTGACTGCTGGGAAATTGAGTGTTCCGCCTATCACAGGCGGAGGCGGAGGCGGAGGCGCGGCTTTTGAAAGGTAGAATGGCCGCTGTCTGTCTGCTCGACACGCTGTTCGGGCAGTCAGACAGCGGTGACTCGAGTATAAGCCGAGGGGGGCACTTTCAGCCTCAAAAAAGAGGCTGAAAATCTCGGCTTATACTCGAGTATATACGGTATATTGTCCCTGCGGAGTCTGTTTTCCAATTCATTCAGTTTCCCTTCATATTTACCCATCTGTATTTTTAAATCTTTGACCTCTTGGTTTAATGGATACACCTCATCTTCAATCTGAGAAATTCTACCTTCTGCTGCTGTTAATCTGTCAACCGTTAACTGAAGTTCCTGCCGTATAAAGGCCAGCTCTTCTTTAATACTTCTTGTTTGATCACAAAGCTCTAATAATGACTGTTTACAAACGTTAACAGCCCCAAGGACCTCCTTCAGCGTCGGTTCTTCTTCACCATTTATTGGGTGTACCAGCATGGGATTTATCTCTGATCTTCCAATTGCTCCCGCATTTTTGTTATTTATATGTTTTACGCCTACTTGTGTCAGTTGCCCTTGACTCTTTCTATCCGTTGGAGGTTTCACTTGACTCCCCTGTCCCCCCTTAGTTGGCGTATTATCGGGAGTATGAGCATGGGCATATTTTTCCAACTTGGCCGCAGCAGCTATCCCAGCTGTTGTTGCAGTAAACTGGGGGTCTTTTTCTTTATCTTTTTCTTTGGTAGATCTCAGAGATTGCGCCCCCACATTTTCCTGCCTGGCATGCTCCTCCCCTCTCCTCCTTGCAGACATCGTTCAAATCCGCAAGTGTCCCCGGAAAAAAATAAAAAATAAAAAAATAAATAACAATATCTCTTTTGAAGGGGGGTAAATTTCCCTAGGCCAAGGCAAAAAAAAAAAAAAGGAGAAGTCAGTTTCAGCTACTCCGCAGTTAGTCCAGAACTTAAGAACGAACTAATTTCTTAAAGGGCAAGCAGCAGCAGCAGCAGCTATTTTTCCAGTATATATATATATATATTTCTTTTTCTTTTTTACTGCAACACTTTCCCCAAGGGTAATACAGCGTTCACATCAACTCCCCTCTTACTTCTCCTTTAATTCAGCTCAAAAGGGGCAATGATGGGAGGGATCTGGCATGAAATAAAACGTCTCTCCACAGTCACTGCATAATAATGTATCTATGCCTTTAAATTTCTTCGCTGGCTTTAGCTGTCTTTTACCTGGAAGTGGCTGCGCCTCATCCCCAGTCTCAGTACTGTGGCTCCTCTCTCGAGCGGATCTCACGGGGTTTCACCTCCAGGGGCTGAGCTGAGAGACCTCTCCTCCGTTCTCACTCCTCCACACACCACCGGTACTCGAGAGACCCCACCGCTCCGCCACACTCCGCCTCTCCCGGCAGTCAGCAAATACTGCTGGGCACCGCAGATCCCCCCAGCACACCAAGCCTAAGCTTCTCCGTTAGGGAAATCAAATGGGGATGTCACGGGTGCCGCTGATACCAGCTCCCGTCAGCGTGCAGTGAGAGCACACATCTCTCTCACACTCACTCCTCACTCCGCACCACCGCCGCCATCACCATCTGGTCACGCCCCCATACAATGCGTTGGTTGTCTTTTGGTTGTCTTCTGATGTCTTGTCCGGAAAATTTTCCTCAACTTCCAAGTTGGAGTCAGTTCCGGTTCCTGTGATTCTTCCTGATTGTATTCTGGCTACGGTTTGCACCAGTCTCACTTCTCCTTTGGGTGACAAAATTCTTGCTGCTCAGGTCCATGCTCCTCCTGAAAAACCTTGTGACCGCTGCTTTCTCCCAGAGAGTCTCTTTACTGCCATGCTCCAGACTTACCATTCTTCCAAGGCTGGTGGCCACCCTGGGAAGAATCAACTCTTTTTGGGCTATTTCCCAACAATTATGGTGACCTAGTCTACATGGTGATGTAACTGCCTTCGTAGCTGTCTGTTCCATGTGTGCTCAGAGTAAGCCCTTGTACACACGGTCAGAGATTCCGTCGGAATGTGTCCGATCGGAGCGTTTTGTCAGATATTCCGACTGTGTGTGGTATGCATCAGACTGTTTCCGTCGGAATATCCGTCGGACCAAATTTTCCAACTTGCCGGAAATATTTTCCGACAAACTGCTCCGATCGGACATACTCCGATCATGTGTAGCCTACTCCGATGGACAAGGTGCCACGCATGCTCACATTCAAATTCCGACACGGAAGCGCTCGTTCAGGTAAAACTACTGCTCGTAATCGATATAGCACATTCGTCCCACTGCAATGTTAAAACTTCTTTCATGAAGCGCATTCTCTTGTTCTTTACAGTGCTGCAAGAAGGAACTTGTTTTGATGCTCATAGTCACACACACTTCTCCCATATGTATTTCATGACTCTTTTTTAACCATTTCGGCAATACAATTTTTGTTTTCGTCACATCTACACAATTTTAGATTTTGTTTATTCTTTTTTGGATGCCTTTTTTTTGTTTTTTCCTAAAAATCTCCTTTAAAGATAGTTTGCTAATTTCTCCTTTTTTTGGGGTGTTTTTTGTGTGTAAACTCACCACAACAACATTATTTTATTTTTTATCTTTGGTTTTTCGTTTTTAATCTACAGGAGGTTGTTTAGTGTTGGTACCCCTTGTTATTCATTTCACTTTGTAGTTTTGAAATGTACCTGCCTGCTCACAAATAAACTGGCCTTTTGGAAGGAAAACACATACGCAAGTATTTCATCTAACAAAAAAAACCTTTATTTTGGTCGCAATAAAATAAAAAGAGGAATGCAACGCTGGAGAAACGTATTACTTTAGTGCAGCCTTTGGCCCCCAGGGCAGACATGAACAAATTAGAATAAGAAAAATTGGTGGCCTGAGGAGTACATATCTCAGGGAGAGAAGTCTGGTCCCGAAGTCCTAGAGAACAGGAAATTAAGATGCCATTTATGTCCCCAGGATGTGGTTCTTCAAGAGGCTGCATCTTCGGGCAGACCAGACTGAACCCAGGCCATCACTCTCTCATCTTCCTTCGGCACTTCCCACCAGGCATCCTTCGAGGCTGTGGCTGGGCTCCTGTAGTTGGGGCAGGAGGAGGAGAAGGAGGGCGTTGGTAGACCTTCTGGCTGCCACTTGCCACAGCCTCCCCCTGACTGAGGTCTTCCTGTGTATGAAAATGGGACATAGTTTTAGTTTTTTGCTCATCAATCACACCATTTTGTGCTCCTGGCTTTTGCAAATTGAATGTTACCAAATAGAACAGACTATCATTCTTAGCCCAGCATTTTTCTTTCCCATCCCAATCATTTTTGGTCACTACTGTCTCTTGATATGTAAACCACTTTGTTAAATCACAACTTACTGATCAATAAGAACATCTATTTAACATCATTAAATGTAGCACAAGAAATATGTTCAACAATGCAATACCTGTCTCAAACTGGGCCCCACCACATGTTGCTGCCTGGAAGGCCCAGGTTGGACATTGGAAGCCTTAGCTGGGGGTGAAGGATGCCTTGAAGGAAGACTGGAGAGTGGTGGCCTGAGTGGTGGCCTGGGTACCCCCTGGTCTACCAGAAAATGCAGCCTGTGGAAGTAAACCATCCTGGGGTAATAAACGGCATCTGGATCTCCTGCTCTCAAGGACTCCAAGTACTTCTTTCTCTCCCTGAGATATGTAATCTTCATGGCCCCAATTTTCATATTCATATAGGCCATGTCTGCCGTGGGGACCATGATCCGCTCCAAAGAAAGACGTTTCTCCAGCGCTGCCTTCCTCTTTCTTATTTCGTAATAAAACTCGTTGTTGATCTGCCACAGGCAGGGCATCTCCCTGTACATTTGGATGAATAGCCCCATGAAATTGGGGTTTTGGAATGGATCCATCTTGTCTAAAAGACACAAAACAAACCCTCAAATACTAATAATGCCATTAAACCCTCCTAATCTTGTCCCAACATCGGCCTAGATAGAAGCAGTCTAGTCTAGTGATGCACCAAGTCAAAAATGTTACCTTCATTTGCAAGATCGTCGCGTCCGAGCCTCACTCTCTTGCCAGATCGTACGGACAACACACGCGTGTTGCGTTTTATATACAGTGCGCATGCGTGAAACTCCACCCGCCCCTGTCGTTCTTTCTAGACTATTCCCCGCCCCTTCGCTTTCGGTGCAGTGGGGAGAGCACATGGCGGAGAGAACGCAGGTGCGCAATCAAAGTTCCACTAACGAGGAGGAGGGGGAGGAAAGCCGGAGCCTGAAACGTCCCAATCCAGGAAGAGAAGATTTAAGGCCTCAAATATGTCTTTTGGAGAGATGTTGGAGATGGTGGACATATTGAACAGCACCGACTATGATGGGAAGTATGGACCTTACCCAAACCCAAATATCAGAAAGGCCAAGATCATAAATAAAGTTGTGAAGAGTCTTCAGAAGAATTTTGGGGTACGACGATCTAAGGATCAACTGAGAAAATGCTGGTAAGACCTGAAACTGAGGGAGCACGAGCAGTACATAAGGATGAAGCGTGTTCTTAAAAAAAGTAAGTAGTTGTTGTGTGTTCATATGATTATTCTTGCTTGCATACTGCTCCATGTGCTTTGATTTCATGTTGTGCATTTTAAAATGGCCACTTTCAAGTTCATGGTTTCATTCGTTCGTAAGAAACATCGTTCTGCAGGTAAGTATTCCAGCTTAACAAAGTGTCCACAATAATGTTCTCACCTTGGAACTCGGACAAAAAACACAATTGTAAAACACTTCCAAGCAATGTTTCATATTCCTATTTCTGCCCTCTGTGTGCTAATTATTTTTGTTTTACATTCTCATAGGGGAGAGAAGACTTGGCAAGTATGAGGACACCAGGGACCACACCCCTCCCAAAGAAGGGCAACTTCGAAAACCAGAAACAGAGGAGCAGGAGGAGGAGGAGGAGGAAGGAGAGATCATTGAGGTTGGGCAAATTGTCACCACAACAGGTGAGTGTCGGAGAACACAGCTTCCAGTAAGCTCATCAATGTATGTCACCATATTTTTTATTACATGGTGTGTTTTTTTGCTTTGTTTTGTAGGTGATGTGGATGAAGATTCCCGTTTTACCAGTGAAAGTGCCCAGATCCTGATTGGGGAGATAATGGGGTGCAATCGGGATTTGGAAAATATACAGCAAAACATCAATGATGTTAAAAATAAAATGAAGAACATAATTTTTTTTTGGGGGGGAGAGCGTGAAGCAGAAAAAAATAGATAGGGTTTTAGTTTTGCGATTTTAAAACACAACTTTTGTATTTATTGAAATTACAAATTTGGTAGATGCACAGAGTGGGTAACCATGCGCTATCTCCCATCATGGGGGGTCAATGTACGCGCTTTGTGTAAAGTGGCTGAGATGAAGGGGTTGCAGCACCAAAACATGTACATTGATCCCCCATGATGGGCGATAGCACATGTTGACACACAGTGTGCATCTTCCAAATTTGGATTTTCCAGGGGTGACACCCCATGTGATGAAGGCAATATCAGCCCAGTTTGTACATACTCATGTCTGATATTGTCTTCACTTTTCAAAGTTGAACTTTGCAAGTTCCTGTGTTCTGTATTTTACGCTTTGATACATGCCTGTTTACACAAAAAACACCAAGTAAACAAAAATTAGCTGAAAGTCTGTTTTTGATACACACAATTTCTTGTTTTGTTGTAAAAAACCTTTTCTAAACGCACATGTGAATGTGCTTGGATTAAAAAGTTAAATTATCATCAATGTGTGGCTTCCTTTTTCATTGCGCCAAAAATGTATTTGGAGTAAAATTTTAGTTTGTGCTGAGAAGGAGTGTGATTTACTAAAGGAAACTCCACTTTGCACTCCAAGTGCAGTTTCAGGTGTACTTTTGCAGTGCACTTGTAGTGCATAGTGGATGTGCCTTTAGTAAAAAACCCACAGTGAGGTGTAAATTTGGACAATCATGCAATTTTCCAGCCATGGTGCTGAAAATTAGCACGATTTTGGTCATTAATGCACTACATACATTAGTTACCAAAAACAAGGTGTGTGTGTAGCAGACACACAATATAATAAGCTTATCTGAGGAAGAGACTGTCCCCTCATCTCGCTCAGAACTTGGGTTTGCACTGTTGTTGAAAAAGGCACAACTTGAAAAAACATAAATATACCTAGGAGACACCTAAAACCAAGCCAAGCAGTAAATGAAGGAGTTTAAAAAAAATTTTTTTTTGAAAATGCCTCTCAGACATTGTCTGGCATATCAATGCCCCCCCCCCCCCACCCACAAAGTAGTCCATGTATTGGGTTCTAACCTCATGGGCGGTTTGAGGGGGCAAGCCAGGATGAGCAGATTCAAGGCCCATGAGGTTATCTTCATTTTCCAGCAAGTCTGCTTCTTGTTGGCCAACTGAGACCGCATAGTTCGCAGAAACTTTTTAAAGAAAATTGTGCAAAACACAGCACGCCAGCACTATGTGATTCAGTTTGTATTCCACCATGTGAATAGGCGTAAGAAAAAGGCGGAACCGGCTGGCCAGTATACCAAAAGTGTTCTCCACCACTCTTCGGGCTCTGGACAGGCGGAAATTAAAAATCCTCTGGTCTGGGGTGAGGGTCCTCATCGGAAAAGGCCGCATCAGATGGTTCGCCAGGGCAAACGCCTCATCCGCGACAAAGACGAACGGGAGTCCTTCCTAATTCTCCTCTGGGGGTGGCAAGCCCAGACTGCCACTCTGGAGACGCCAGTAGAACGTCGTCCGTGCGAAGACTCCACCATCCGACATCCGTCCATTTTGCCCCACGTCCACATATAAAAACTCATATGTTGCAGTCACCACTGCCAACATCACGATACTATTAAACCCCTTGTAGTTAAAATAGTACGACCCCGAGTTGGGTGGTAGGATGATGCGGACGTGCTTCCCATCTATTGCTCCTCCACAATTGGGAAAGTCCCAAGGACTGGCAAAGTGGGAGGCCACAGTCTGCCATTCCTGTGGCGTTGAATGACACTGTGGAGTGAAACAAGAACCAAAATTAGTAATTTGACAAATCAGCATTGCAAGCAGATTAGACACCAACAATTTTGGCCAAGATTAGTATAACATTTTGGGAACTGAGTATTTAAAGCCTAAAGTATAAGGTCCCCTTATGAGAGTCATCACCCCCCCCCCCATCCCCCCTCATCTGATGGGCCCTTGCTAAAAAATGAGGGGGGGGGGTGTTTTGGACAGGGAACCCTCTCCACTTGATTGAGAGCTGAATGCCTAAATAATGTGTGATACTTTGGAAAGCCCCTCCTTAGTTACACTATTGGCAGCCCACCGGACAGGTAATAAGTGTCAAGAAAAAATAGAAGTAATCTATCTCGCCAGTGATAGTATTCATATGTGTAATCGTACCTAAATAAAAATGAAACCTCCCTAAGGAAAGTCCACTTATTTCAATCCAAGCCCAAAAAAAGACACATACAAGAGGCTACTTCCAGAGGTGACATACAATCGCACAGATTCCCTACTGCGACTCCAATGTGACAGTAAGCAGTGTAATAATTTAGGACCATATCCTGAGAACTTAGTATAATCTTGAACAAATCATATATAAATTCTGTGAAAAAACACCAGATTAATATAGAAAAAATTGTACTGAGTGCGACTTTTCCTTAAAATCGCATTAGTGCCACATTATGATAAACCCACCGATCTGTCGGCTGGGAAGAGAAAAATATAATATAAAAAATCTACTCCAATTACTACATGTGAAAAAATATATATGAATCTAAAAAATATATGAATATATAAAACAAACTCTAATAATTATGTGTAAGTGAGACGTGCAATTGAAAATACCGAATTAGGTGACACAATTCAAATTCAAAAGCAAAAAGTTCCAAACATATGTACTAGCAAAGGATCTATGAAAAAAATATAATACAAATAAAAAATGTGTTATAGTGACCCTTAGAAAAATGATAGAAATAAAAATACAAAAATAAAAAAAATAAAAATAAAAGTCCAACTCTCCAAAAAGTCTTCAATAGTGCAAATTCAACATTAAATGTTCATAAAGTGACTTTTGTGCTTCTTGTGTGATCTTCAAAGTGACTTCCGTGCTCCCCCGCAAGGTACCCCACTCACCAAAAAGATTCACCCCTACAGGGGTAGTTTGCCTTTAAATCCAATCTGCCGATATCCAGCTCTTTGACCTTCTGACCTCTTTATTTATAATCGTTCGTATTCAAAAGGAGATTCCATTTGTGCCCTCACAGGAAAAAAATAACAGTCTCCATAGTGTAATCCGTATTGGAACCAATTTATTTCCACAAAAATAGTAGTAAAAAACAGCAGTAAAAAACAATTTTCATATAATAAAAATAAAAATAAAAATAAAAAATAATATATCTATAAATGAAAAATGTGGAAACGTAATTCACCAATAAGTCCACTTCACATAGGTTCCAGTGGTCCAAGCTCCAGTATTAGACCAGAAAAGCAGACTAAAAATTATAAAATACAGCTATGGAAAAAACGCTGATGGCTCTCTACCCTAAGAGAGACAAAACATAAAAAACATAAAAATCACCCGTCTCCAATGTACCGATCGCTTTATGCAATGTACCGGGTTTTTTCTGTTTAGCTAGATAGCTTTAGTCTTTTTGAGTCCCCTTAGGAAAGAGCCCTTATAGCGCAAATTCCACTTAACTCGTGGGTACCGTTCGGTGGGAACGCAGCGTGCGCTCCAACTGCGTTCCAATCCCCGTAGGCAACCCTGAACTGACGTGGTAAGCGTAACTCCGTCCGACGAGTCTGCTTTTCTGGTCTAATACTGGAGCTTGGACCACTGGAACCTATGTGAAGTGGACTTATTGGTGAATTACGTTTCCACATTTTTCATTTATAGATATATTATTTTTTATTTTTATTTTTATTTTTATTATATGAAAATTGTTTTTTACTGCTGTTTTTTACTACTATTTTTGTGGAAATAAATTGGTTCCGGGGATCATTATTCCAGAGACCTGTTCTGCCATCATTCAGCTCCTGCAGAAGGACTATATGAAGGTAAGTTTTATGCTTTAACATCACATTCTATGTATTTCATGATTGCTAATGTCTTGCATTTCTTTCCTCATTCCCTAATTACCATGATTGCAATATGCTCTAATTCATATGCTCTGCCCCTTTGTCCTCATACATATTTGCCTCACTAACTTCCCCACCATGCTCTTCTGGGCCCATAAAACTATAGTCTAGTCACTTAGCAATGTCTTTTGTCAGCTCCATAGTATTGCTTTCCCCTAAACACCCCCTAAAATGTCTACAAATGTTATGTGTGTGCTTCAATTCATGCAGAGTGACATTTTTTTTTTGGGTTGGGCCAAACTCCTTAGGAACCCCCCTCCCCCCAACTGCTAGGTCAGCTGATAGCAATCCTCTAGCTGACCCAATACACACTCTACCTACCTTTTTTATGGTCACATTTATGGACGAATTCACCAAAGCATGTAGTGCAAGGGCCTGCCTCAATACTTTCAAATGCTATATTTTTTTACCCTATTATTATCTTGATAGGTAATAGCAGAATGTCAAAATGTGCTTCCATTTTGTTTTATTTTTGGTATTATGACACACTAGTGTAAGTAAGGAGGGGCTTCCCAAAGTATCACACATTATTTAGGCATTTCAGCTCTCAATCAAGTGGAGAGGGTTACCTGTCCAAAACATCCCCCCCTCATTTTTTGCAAGGGCCCATCAGATGGGGGGATGGGGGGTGATGACTCTGATAAGAGGACCTTATACTTTAGGCTTTAAATACTCATTTCCCAAAATGTTATACTGATCTTGGCCAAAAATATTGGTGTCTAATCTACTTGCAATGTTGATTAGCAAAATTACAAATTTTTTGTCTTGTTTCATTCCACAGTTTCTTTCAACGCCACAGGAATGGCAGACTGTGGCCTCCCACTTTGCCAGCCATTGGGACTTTCCAAATTGTGGAGGTGCAATTGATGAGAAACAGGTCCGCATCGTCCCACCCCCAACTCGGGGTCGTACTATTATAATTACAAGGGGTTTAATAGTATCGTGATGTTGGCGGTGGTGTCAGTGACCTATGACTTCCTGTATGTGGACGTGGGGCAAAATGGCTGGATGTCGGATGGTGGAGTGTTCTCACCGACGGAATTCTACTGGCGTCTCCAGAGTGGCAGTCTGGGCTTGTCACCCCCAGAGGAGAATCAGGAAGGACTCCCATTCGTCTTTGTCGTGGATGAGGCGTTTGCCCTGGCAAACCATCTGATGCGGCCTTTCCCGATGAGGACCCTCACCCCGGACCAGAGGATCTTTAATTTCCGGCTGGCCAGAGCCAGAAGAGTCGTGGAGAACACTTTTGGAGAACTGGCCAGCCGGTTCTGCCTTTTTTTAACACCTATCCACATGGCTGAATATAAACTCAATCACATAGTGCTTGCCTGCTGTGTTCTGCACAATTTCTTGAAAAGACATTCAGCAAACTATGTGGTCTCAGTTGGCCAAGATGCAGACTTGCCTGAAAACCTCACAGCCCTTGAAGCTGCTCATCCTGGCTTGCCCCCCCAAAGCGCCCGCGAGGTCCGAACCCAATACATGGAGTACTTTGTGGGTAGAGGGGCCATTGATATGCCAGGCAATGTCTGAGAGGCATTTTTGTAATAAATTTTTCTTTGAAACTACAATAATCTTTGTTTTCATTTACTGCTTGGCTTGGTTTTAGGTGTCTCCTAGGTAAATTTTAGATTTTTGGTGTTGTGCCTTTTTCTACAACAGTGCAAACCCAAGTTGTGAGCAAGATGGGGGGACAGTCTCTTCTTCAGATAATCTTATTATGTTGTGGGTCTGCTACACACACACCTTGTTTTTATTAACTAATGTATGCAGTGCATTACTGACAAAAAATTTCAGCACCATGGTAGAAATATGTGGGGTCAGGAAAATGGCATGATTGTGAAAATTTACACATCACTGTGGGTGTTATTTACTAAAGGCACATCCACTATGCACTACAAGTGCACTGCAAAAGTACACCTGAAACTGCACTTGGAGTGCAAAGTGGAGTTGCCTTTAGTAAATAACACCCATTGTCCCCGAAAACAACAATTTTACTCCAAATACTGCTTTTGCGCTTTGAAAAAGGAAGCCACACATTTTTGATAATTTAACTTTTTAATCAAAGCACATTCACACGTGCATTTAGAAAAGGGTTTTACAACAAACCAACGTATTGGGTGTATCAAAAACATTATTTATGGTACTTTTTTTGTAACTTGGTGTTTTTGTGTAAACAGGCATGTATCAAAGCGTAACATACAGAACACAGGAACTTACAAAGTTCAACTTTGAAAAGGGAAGACAATATCAGACATGAGTATGTACAAACTGGGCTGATATTGTCTTCATCACATGGTGTGTCACCCCTGGAAAAGCCAAATTTGGAAGATGCACACAGTGTGTGAACATGTGCTATCTCCCATCATGGGGGATCAATGTACATGTTTTGGGGCTGTAACCCCTTCATTTCAGCCACTTTCCACAAAACACGTACATTGATCCCCCATGATGGGAGATAGGGCATGTTGACACACTGTGTGCATCTACCAAATTTGGCTTTTTGTAAAATACAAAAGTTGTTGTTTCAAAACACAAAAATAAAACCCTAGCTAGTTTGGGCTGTTTCAGACTCTCCCCAAAACATCAATGATGTTCTTCATTTTATTTTGAACATCATTGATGTTTTTCTGTATATTTTCTAATTCCCGATTGCACCCCATTATCTCCTCAATCAGGATCTGGGCACTTTCACTGGTAAAATGTGATTCTTCTTCCACATCACCTACAAAAAAATCAAAAAAACACACCATGTATTATAAATATGCCAACATACATTGATTAGCTTACCGGGAACTGTGGTCTCCAACACTCAACTGTTGTGGTGACAATTTGTCCAACTTCAACGATCTCTCCTTCCTCCTCCTCCTGCTCCTGTGCTTCTGGTGTTGGAATTTCGCCTTCTTTGGGAGGTGTGGGGTCCCTGGTGTCCTCAAACTTCCCGAGTCTTCTCTCCCCTATGAGAATGTAAAAAACGAATACTTAGCACACAGAGGGCAGAAATAGGAATATGAAACATTGCTTGGAAGTGTGGTACAATTGTGTTTTTTGGCCGAGTTCAAAGGTGAGAACATTATTGTGGACACTTTGTTAAGCTGGAATACTTACCTGCAGAATGATGTTTCTTACGAACGACTGAACCCATGAACTTGAAAGTGGCCATATTAAACCGTACAACATGAAATCAAAGCACATGGAGCAGTATGCAAGCAAGAATAATCATATGAACACACGACAACTACTTACTTTTTTGAAGAACACGCTTGATCCTTCTGTACTGATCGTGCTCCCTCAGTTTCAGGTCTGAGCAGCGTTTTCTCAGTTGATCCTTGGATCGTTGTACCCCAAAATTCTTCTGAAGACTCTTCACAACTTTAGTCATGATCTTGGCCTTTCTGATATTTGGGTTTGGGTAAGGTCCATACTTCCCATCATCGTCAATCCTCTTCAATATGTCCACCATCTCCAACATCTCTCCAAAAGACATATTTGAGGCCTTAAATCTTCTCTTCCAGGATCGGGACGTTTCAGGCTCCGGGCTTTCCTCACCCTCCTCCTTGTTTGTGGAACTCTGCGCACCTGCGTTCTCTCTGCCATGTGCACTCCCCACTGCGCCGAAAGAGAAGGGGCGGGGAATAGTCTAGAAAGAATGTCAGGGGCGGGTGGCGTTTCACGCATGTGCACTGTATATAAAACGCAAAACGCGTGTGTCGTACGTACGATCTGTGAACAAGAAGCTGACATGACGATCGTGCAAACGAAGGTAACATTTTGAACTTGGTACATCACTAGCCTATACTGCTTCTACATTGAGGTCTAAATTAGTGGAGTTTAGCCTGACATTAGGGTTTGTCTTGTGTTGTGTCTTGCAGAGATTATGGACTGTTTCAATGACCACAGTTTCCTCCCTCTGTTCATCGATAAACACAGGGAGCTGCCCTGCCTGTGGCAAGCTACGCACCCACATTACAGTAACAAACAAAAGAGGCAGGCAGCGCTGGAGAAACTGGTCGAGTTTGTGAAGCCGGTGGTCCCCAGGACAGACGTCAACTATTTAAAAGTTAAAATTGGTGGCCTCAGGAGTACATATCTGAAGGAGAGGAAGAAGGTGCTGAAGTCCATGCAATCTGGAGCTGCAGCAGATGAAGTTTATGTCCCCAGGCTGTGGTATTATGAGAGGATGCAGTTTCTGTCAGACCAGGCTAAGGTCAGGGAATCCCTCTCTACCCTTCCTTCCACGCGTCCTTCTATGCTACATTCCACACCCGCAGAGTCTTCCGACGCCCAACCTGGGCCTTCCACTAAGGAAGAACTGGGGGAGCCCAGCTTGAGCCAGGTATAGTATTGTTGTACATATTGTGGGAGTAAAAATGAATGATGTTAACTTGATTTTTGCTCACTAATTGCTGATTTTAGAAAGTGTTTCACATACTAATAGACAGTAGTGGCCAAAACCTTTGGGCCAAGAATGAAAAATGCTGGGCTCAGAATGATAGTCTTTTCTATTGGTTAACAATTTGTAACAGTCTTGATGTGAAAATTGTGTGTGTTTGATGAACCAAAAACTAACACTATGTCCCTTTTTTCATACACAGGAAGACATCAGCCAGGAGGTGGCTGTGGAAAGTGGCAGCCAGGAGGAGACAGGGGTATGCGGCAGCAAGGCGGTGGGCAGGCGGAGGAGCCTAACAGACTCCCAGGTCCCTCCTCTCCGCCTTTCAAACAAAAGGGCGAGAAAGGGGGGAATGTGGAGGAGTCGGCTCTGAGGCTCATCGGGGAGGCTTCAGCGGCCCTCAAAGCCACCCCTACCTATCAAGAGGCCTTTGCCACCTTGGCTGCATGTAAACTCGAGCAAATGGAGGAGTTTGGAGTTTGCATGTTCTCCCTGTGCCTGCGTGGGTTTCCTCCGGGTACTCCGGTTTCCTCCCACAATCCAAAGACATGCAGGTAGGTTAATTGGCTTCTGTCCAAAAATTGGCCCTAGTATATGAATGGATTGTGGGCTGCTTGAGGGTAGGGACTGATGCGAGTGTGCAATGTACAGGGATAGGGACAATTGTAGACACTCACTCAGGTTGAACTGGATGGACTGGTGTCTTTATTCAACCTTACTAACTATGAAACTATGAAACTATGAAACTAGGAGGGGCAAAAGATCTTGTGTGAGGAACTAATTCTCCACACCCTCAACAAGGGTCTGTTGGGCCAAATCACACAAGCAACACACTTGTGTGATTTGGCCCATGCCCCTCCTCCTCCTTCTGCCACACCTCCAGCACCACAGCCACAGCCTGGAAGGAAGCGTGGAATGAAGACCAGAGTGTGATAACCTGGGTTCAGTCTGGTCTGACAGAAGATGCAACCTCTTGTAGTACCACAGCCTGGGAACATAGATGTCATCTGCTGCTGTTCCGGGTTTCTTGGACTTTAGGACCAGACTTCTCTCCCTCAGACATGTACTCCTCAGGACACCAATTTTTGCGTTTAAATTGTTGATGTGTGCCCTGGGGGCCAAAGGCTTCGCTAATCTCCCCAGTTTCTCCACCGCTGCCTCCCTCTTTATTTGTTACTGACACCTAAATAAAGTTTTTTTTTGTTTGAAGAAATACTTACATATGTGTTTTACTTCAAAAAGGACAGTTTATTTGTGAGCATTTGTGAGCAGGCAGGTAAATTTCAAAAATACAAAGAGAAATGAATAACAAGGGGCACCAACACTAAACAACCTCCTGTAGATTAAAAAAGAAAAAGAAAATACAAAAAAGATAATAATTGTGTTGTGGTAAGTTGAAGCCCAAAAAACACCCCAAAAAATGCAAAGATGAGCAAACTGACAAAAAAGTTGATGAAAAAAACCAACCACAAAATTCCCCCCAAAAAATTAAAAATTGTGTAGATGTGACGATTTAAAATATTGTATTGCTGAAATTAGTAAAAAAGACTCAAGAAATACGTTCGGGAGAAGTGTGTGTGACTATGAGCATCAAAAGAAGTTCATTCTTGCAGCATTGTAAAGAACAAGAGAATGCGGTTCATGAAGAATTTTTAACATTGCAGCGTGAGGAATGTGCTATATCGATTACGAGCGATAGTTTTACCTGAGCGAGCGCTTCCGTGTCCGAATTTGATCTGAGCATGCGTGGCACCTTGTCCGTCAGAGTAGGCTACACATGATCGGAGTATGTCCGATCGGAGCATTTGACGGAAAATTTTACCAACCAGTTGGAAAAGTTGGTCCGTCGGATACTCCGACGGAAACAGTCCGATGGAGACCACACACATTCGGATTATCCGACAAAACGGTCCGATAGGACACATTCCGTCGGAATCTCTGACCGTGTGTACAAGGGCTAATGGGACCACAGAATGAGCCAATCAGTCCTTGGAGCAATTCCTACATTGCTATATTTCTGACCATCATAACAACTGGTCAGACCTCTTACCATGGGTAGAGTTTTCTCACAACAGTTAGAAAAAAGGAGGAAACTGCGCTATTCTAAAACCTGCCCTCTAAGCAGCAGCTCAAATCAATGATATTGTGGCTTTCTATCCCGATTTATAACCTCTTTTGGGTTAGTTGTGTTTTCCTGCTTCTGTTTTCCCATAAACAATATGGTGGATCGGCACGCCTATGGAGCTCAGATTGAGGCGGGGTTGTATTTGTTTGCTATTTAAGCGGTGCGTCAGGGCGCCATCCGTATCCCGTGACCACGTCCGTCTAGTGACGAAACGCGTAGGGAGGAACGGCATGCTGACGTCACCGCGTTATACGTAGACCCGGAAGTGCGGGCGGTAGCCGAGAGCCGGCCGGCTCGATTATGTGAAGTGCTGATTTATATGCTGATTATGTGAGTGTATTTGTTTTTTACTTATTAGCTTATTAAAAGGGTTTTACACTATGTATGTGTTTCCTTGTTGTTTTTTATATTGCCTGACTCGTTTGTTCCATAGAGTATTCCAGCATTTGTGGAGCATCTCCATGGTCTTCGTTCCACTTGAGCACAAGTCCAGGAGGCTTTGCGACATGCTAATGATAGGTACAGACTCCATGCTGACCGCCGACACTTCCTACCAGGTTGGGGACAGGGTCTGGCTGTCATGTCACAACCTCCGACTTTGTGTTCCCTCACTGAAGTTCGAACCTTGGTTTATTGGGCCTTTCTGTATTCTTTGCAGGATTAACCCAGTGGCTTACGCATTAGACCTTCCTTCTAATATGCGTATTTCAAATGTATTTCATGTCTCCTTATTAAAACCTTTGGTCTGCAATCGCTTTACCACTTTGGGGCCACGTCCTCACCCTGTACAGGTTGAGCACCATAAGGAGTATGAAGTACAGTCCATTGTTGACTCCCGTAGGTTACATACAGAACCTGGTGCATTGGAAAGGGTATGGTCCGGAGGAACGCTCTTGGGTCTCCTCCTCGGACGTACATGTGCCTGTCCTCCTCCGTGATTTCAATAGACATTTTCCCCTCAAGCCTGGTGGTCCTCTGAGGGGAAGGGGTCATTGAGGAGGGTCAGGGCTGGGCTCAGCCCTTCCTTTTCTGAGCTGGCTGCTTAGCTGTCAGCTAATTGCCAGCCCCTATCTCTCCACAATTACTCAGCTGTTGATGATATCCTGCTTGTCAGTCCTGCCTATTTAAGCCTTCCAGTACAGAGGAGCTCTGCCTTTGCCTTGGTCATCATCACAGAAACTATCTCTTGCAATCCTGTTCAAGACTTGCTTTGCTGGCATCTCTTCTGGCTCCAGATCCTGCTTGCTGTTCCACTACATTGATCCCTGACTTCTGGCTTGGCTGACTATCCATTCCGGTTACCTAACTTTGGCTATTTTTTTACTATGTTTATTCTTTTTACTTTTATTATTAACCACTTGACGTCCACGCTATAGCCGAATGACGGCCACAGCATGGACCTGAATTTCAGGAGCTCGCTGTGATCACCAAGTCACATAGACTCGGGTGACCACTGATCCGAGTAAGGGGCACCAGCAGTGCCAATCAGTGCCACCTTGCAGTGCTGTCTATCAGTGTAACCGATCAGTGCCCATTATTGCCACCCATCAGTGTCCATCAGTGCCACCCATCAGTGCCCATCACTGCCATCTATCAGTGTCCATCAGTGCTGACTCATCAGCGTACATCAATGAAGGAGAAAAATTACCTGTTTTTAAATTTTATAACAAAATATAAAAAAAAAAAAAAAGAATTTGGCCTTTTTACATTTTTGTAACAAAAAATAAAAACCACAGAGGTTATCAAATACCACCAAAAGAAAGCTCTATTTGTGGGGAAAAAATAATAAAAATCATTCATTTGGGTATAGTATTGTATGACTGCGCAATTGTCATTCAAAGTGCGGCAACACTGAAAGCTGAAAATTGGTCTGGACTGGGGGTTTAAGTGCCCAGTAAGCAAGTGGTTAAACTAGTGTGATTTAACTGTACTTCTGTCTCAGCCTGATTTCATGGTTTCTGACCTTTACATGAGACATGTCTTTGTTGGTAAAAATTAATGAATGAAGTACCTAATTATAAATTGTTTGAGTGTCACAATCCCTGAGGGGTAATCCATAGAGGTATATTAAATTAATTATTTGAATAAATTGGTAAATAAATATGATATATAATTTATTGTATAAAAATATAAATATATACAATGCATGGGGTATACCAAGAAAACAATAATTAATATAATAATAATAATAATAATAATAATAATAATAATAACAACATATCTAATTAACTGACTTGACACCCTTGAGTATAGACTCGCCGAGTATCATGCCTACACTCAAGGGTGCCAAGTCGAACATGCCCACAATCATGAATTTGTTCCTTTGCATTAAATATTGCTTGTATTTATTATGATAATTATGTTTATTTGATTCATATGCTCATTATATTTATTGTTGCTGTCTGCACCAATCATGTCCATTATGATTTATTTAATATTAATTAATTAAATATGTTATTATTATTATTATTATTATTATATTAATTATGGTTTTCTTCGTATACCCTATGCATTGTATATATTTATATTTTTTTACTATGCATTACATATCATATTTATTTATCAAGTGAATAAAAAAATCATTAATTTAATATTTTATACTTCTATGGACTACCCCTCTGGGATTGTGACACTCAACCAATTTATAACTAGGTACTTCATTCATTATTTTTTACCAATAAGGACATGCCTCATGTAAAGTCCCAAATTAATTTCTTTACCTTTTTTGTATATATTCAGGAATGGAGGCATACCCTTGCTGTGCTTGGGTATTAATAGGTCACTCTATGTTTTTAGTTTTTTTTTTGCTGGTTTACATTTGCCTTATCAACCACCAATTAAATATTAATATACAAGTTTTATTTTTACCTGTAGCCTTGGTGCCTTAGTACTGAGTGTTAAGGAATTTCTTTGTGTTGCTTGCTCTTTTCCTCTTTTAAAGTTGTGTGTCAGAAGGGCTGAAAACAGAGGTCCCATCTTAATCATTGGCTTTTTCAGGGTTAGCTCTACATGTGAGGGCTCATCTGGGATCCGTCTGTTCACAGTGCCACAAAACTAGACAGCAAGCTGAGAAAGTCAACATGAACCCTGCAGAAGCTTTAGAGTGATGCCAAGAGCAGAATGGCCAATTGGAGCTGTGTGTAGTAATTGTCATTTCAGGGAATGAGTGGACAGTAGAATAGATCAGACACGCACTAGTAGCCCTAGTTCCCAACAAATAGGTGTTGTTTGTCCTTGATGTGAAGACAAATAAAAGTACCTCTGGCACTCATGCACTGATAGAGTAGAAAAGAGGGAACCTCTCCAGTTTCCAGGGGGTTAACCTTCAGCTAACCAATTAAGTTGATGTTCGCCTAATACAGCTGAGAGTGTCAGATGCAAATCCAGAGATTTCTACACAGATCATGCCAGGACTCGAGATGGCTGCCTCAGCATCTATGACGCGGCCAGAGATTCTGCCTACCTTTGTTTGCATTGACATTGAGAAGTTGATAGCCTTATGAGGAATGTCTCTGTGCCAGTCAATTACGGATACAGGAAGGTGCGGTTCTTTTCTCGGAACACCTCCACCCCTTCAAGTGAAGATGACTTTGACACCTGGATTGATCAAACTGTACAAGCAGTCAAAGAGTGGGAAGTAGTCAATGCAATAAAGAGACAGAGAATAGTTGAGAGCCTCTGGACCCTGGCTTCAGATATTATCCGTAACATGAAAAGAGACAAATTGGGATGCACGGCCACCAAATGCTTAGAGGCTCTCTGAGAAATCTATGGTAGGGTGGAGAACTGTGTGGAGTTAATCTACCTTTTCAAACATACCTATCAGCGAGAGGGTGAAAAATTGTCAAAGTATGTTACCTGCATAGATAAGATCCTTCTTATGGTCATCATAAAGGTTGAAATGGAAACAGGAGCCACAAGAAAATCTCTATGAACTTAATTCCTGAAAGAATGGATCCTATTATATTTAAGCTGAGGACAAGGGACTCATTGACCTATTAAAAAATGTTGAAGGCGATTAGAGAGGGAGAAGCTTTAATGACTGCTTAGACATGCTAGCGCCAGCACAGAAAATAATGAAGGGGCTAGGCCTCCCCGGCTATCGAGGCTTTTACTCAAGTTGTAACTCAAATGGCTCAGTTGCAGGCTACTTTGTAACAAACATTCTGTGAAGTCAAGAAGTCAATAGGGCAGTGGCGGCTGGTGGTTTTTTGGGAGGGCCCCAGTCGGCCGCTGGCACCCCCTGCTTTCCACTTGGTCAGATCACCTGCACCCCCCTCCCCCGGGGGGCTCGCGGTCGGTCATCCAGCACTTACCCCATCTAGGTTCCGGGAAGGCACCACTGCGATGAGTGGGCATCTCCTCCTCCTCTGCATCATGGCGGCTGCAGCCGCGCGTCACCTCCCTCCTCCTAGGCATCCAAAAGGATCACCTCTCCTTTCATCCAATTAGGTGACGGGTCTCATGACCCACTTCCTGATTGGCCAGGAGGACGATCAGTGTGAGAATAGTGAATATTCATTTCCTATTCTCTCACAACTGGGTGGGCTCGGAGAAGAGTGCTCTGTGCCCCGAGCCCACCCTATTTGTAAGCCTATTAGAGCCTCTGGCTCTAATCACATGCTTTAAAAAATTCCCCCCATTGGAATTCATTCATCTGGTGCCCCTCCACCTCAAAACACCTTTTCCCAATGTTGATGGGGACAAGGGACTCTTCCCGATAACCCTGGGCAGTGGTTCTGGGGGTCAGCAGGCAGGGGGCCTATCAGAGTCTGGAAACCCCATTTAACAAGGGGGCCCCACAGATTCTTCCACCCCCATGTAAACACAATGAATAATCTGTGCCAATTACTCACTGTGTTCAAACATTGTTTACTATGCTTTAGTTTGTGAATGAACAGGAAGCTCGATAATTGAGTCTGCAGAGATAGCAATTAAGGAATGTGTCCTCAATTTCCTTTCTCTGCCTCAAAAGTGAGACATCAAGTGTATGTTTGGAACCCTGATATTTCACCAAAGCCCCCCAACAAGGCTACTAAAAAACATTGCAAGAAATAATAAAAAATCTAATTGTAATAAATAATGAAAAAAAAATGTAAAAATAATTAAAAAATAAAATAATAAAATGAAAAAACTACTGACACCAGCCATGAAAATGGTGGGAGGGGCAAGAATTGTCCCCACCCACCATGTATGGGATGCTGGCAGACCAATTGTCGTTAAACAGTTAAAATACTTACCTATGATTGGTGGTATCAAACAGCAACGGTCTTGGCACGAGTTGCTACCTATAAAAACAAAAAAAATTGCGTCACAAGCAGCAGTTACCGGGACAAGAAGAGAAGAAGACGTTCCCGCCCTCCCTTCCCATGTCGCGGCCTGTATTATGAGGTTATTTGTCCTTTTCTTTGAAAAGGGACTGTTTATTCTGTGTGCTTAAATGGCTTGAGCTTTAATAGCTAAGCTATGTTAATGTTGTTGAAATATTATTTTGTGTTTTTTGATAAATTTATGCTGAATAAAATAAATATATATTGATTTATATTTAAACCTATAATAAAAAGGCCGCGGCCGTTTAACTCCACACATATTGGTTTATTGTTTATTTATTATTTATGTTGATATATTAAATTTGGCTAGATATAAGTGCTGCCTAGCATACCATTGCCCTACTGACACCTTCCAGTGGTCTTCTGCTATTTTCTTCTGCCCTACTGACAAAGTCCACTGCCCTACTGACACCATCAACTGTCCTACTGATACTGTCCACACACCATCCACTACCCCAGTGTTTCTCAACTCCAGTCCTCAAAGCGCACCAACGGGTCATGTTTTCTGGTTTTCCATTATTTTGCACAGCCGATTTGATCAGTTTCACTGCCTTAGCAATCACCACAGCTGTTTCATCTGAGGGAAATCCTGAAAACATGACCCGTTGGGGCGCCTTGAGGACTGGAATTGAGAAACACTGCACTACCCAACTGACACTGTCCACTTTTATGGTTGGCTATGTTTATATTTTTACAGTGACTTTTTATTATATTTTTCTAAGTTTCCCTTCCTGCTTAGTTAGGCATTGCTAATTAATTTTCTTAAAAAAAAAAAAAAAGCTTGTCAAATCCTGGTGATCTTTGATCTTTGTCATATTGTTCCAGTAGATATTCACCTCTCAAAGGTTGCCTACTCCTGGCCTAGGCCTAGCACAGTCATCATTAGGACATGTGGAGACTATATCGCTGGTGTTAAATAACATCTTTTCACTGCCTGTTGTGTAATCTGGATGGCACTGTTACTGTTTATGCTGATTTGGGGCCATTACACCATTTATGCCCACCCTCTCACTCTTTTTTTAAATACTCAAGTGTGCTGGATTTTTTAGCCATAATCATTATTGATTTACATTTGCTTTATCAACCACCTTTCTGACGAAAAATTTTATGTTTACAGACCCGTAGCATTGGTGCCTCACTCAAGATTTAGTACTGAGTGTTAAGGAATTTCTTTGTGTTGCTTGCTCTTTTCCTCTATAAAAAATAAATATTGTCCCCTCATGTAAGTTCAATATCAACCAAGATGTCTGCCTCTCCAAATAAAGCACTGAAACTGTGATCTCTATAACTGATCCAATTGTGGCAAGATAGCTGTAACTGACAGTCTCGGTAGAATTAGCAGACAGTGAATCGATCCAAATGATATCTTGCCAATCATAAGAAGCTTTAATCGAAAAACTTGTGCAGATCTTTACTCATGAACATCAGATAGGTAAAAAAATCATATTATCTCTAGCCCCAGCAATTACATGTGCTCAGAACAAAAACTAAAAACACACTAAAAAGAGGATGGAACTAGCTATGCAGAGCATCCCCTAGCTACAGAGGTAAGAAGGGACAAAATTATTCAAAGGCAAACAAACAACTATGCATGTGTAACATGATACTCTCCATCAAAATCAATGATTTAAAAAATGAAACAATTTCAATTTCAAGTCCAAACATTGCAAGAGAAGAATATTCCTGGAACACCTGAAAAAAAGAACAAGGGAGAATAATGTTATAATTGGTATTGCACAGAGTGGCCCAGGACCACATTGCTCTGCTGGCGCTCTTAGCTCCTGTTTTTTGTGTGCCACTATAGGAATCCACTTCCTATGGTGGCACACGTGTGGAATCACTTTGAGCCAGTATATGAGCATTCTTTGACACACATAGCACAGGTAGGCCCCGCCCCCAGTTCCCTCTTCAGAGGATTTAATTGAAATGTTATACCTTAATGCAAGGAATGCATTAGGGTAGAAAATGTATTATTTTATATGAGAACAACATTGACACAATACAGACAAGACCACTAAAATAAAGATCACATCAAACCAAAAACCCCCAGATAAAAAAAATAAATAAATAAATATATATATAGCCCCAGACCATCCCCCCTTCAACAAACCCCCCCAAACAGAGTATATATAACACACAAAAAAAAAAGAATGACAATGACAATATCCAGTATTGCAAAGTACACAGTACCCACAGCAGTACACAGCTTTACCGTCAACGCATTCCTGCCCAGTATGAAAGTACCCTAAAGAATAAGTTCACCGTATTTAACAGCTGCAGTGATTCCCTCTCTCCCCCTTCTCCCTAGTGACAGTGGGCGGGCCTCTTCCCTGGGCACCTGTTCTCACTGTTTGAAAAAAAACATGGCCGTGCAGCCACATCATTCATTCACAGTCCTCTTTTATTGGAAAACTACAAGTCCCAACAGCTTTTGCAGATATCAGCTTGTAGTATCAATGAACTACCATGGCACTGCATTCTTGTGTACAGCTTCTACGGCTTCTGCTTCCATCTCTGCTTTCTTTTGGACAAAAGCTACCTGAATTTTAGAAGCTTTAGCATGAGATTTAATAAGTTGTTGGCTGAGAGTGGAAGATCTTGATTGGTGGATCTTGAGGAGTGACTTGTAGATGCAGAGCAATGAAATTTATAAACTTGTGTGATTCTCACCTCTGCTTTTTTCTTTCTATAGTACCAAACTGTTTTGTCTCTAGATTATGCGCATTCAAATTCGCTTTACTTCTTCCTGTGACTCTTCAGTGTTCTACCTCTTTAAGAGGATAGCAGATTTAAAGCACAGTCTCTCATATGTAAGGTAGCAATGAATTGTTTGAGAGCACCCTCTAGTTGCAGTACCTCATGAAAAGGTTGAGAAAGGAATGGAATGCAATCAACTGTTTTAGACCTTAAAGCGGAAGTTCTGCTTAAAAAATAAAAATAAAAGTCAGCACCTATAAATACTGCAGCTGCTGACTTAATAATTGGACACTTACCTGTCCCAGGGTCCAGCGATGTGGAAGAATGAAGCCCCACTCCTCTCTCCCTCCTCTCTGCGGCGGCAGTATTGTAAATGTGGGTGCCCGGCTGTGGCTTCACAACTGTGCATGCGCGAGCTGCGCGTAGTGGCTGGTCGGGCAGTCATCTGGGACCCGCGACGTGTTCCAGATGATTGCCGAGAGGGAGGGGGGAGAGGTGATCTCCCTTCCGGTGCCGTGGTGCGTCTGGAGGAAGTGGAAGCTGGGACCCTCTAAAAAAGAGGGTATCCACTCCCCCTCTCAAAAAAATTAGGGGTCACCTTCCCCTAGAGCAGAAGTTCCATGTTTGGGTGGGACTCCGCTAAGTGATTAACATTAACCAGCAGTTCTACTTTATCAGCCTCATAATGCTATTGAACTGTTACCTGTTTATTGAGATTTAATATCTCTCAGATATGATTTGGGTTAAATGAGAGTTCTTTGACCACGAGTGAAAGCTTTAACGCAATAACAAAATTTATTAGTGCGTAGTAGAAAGTCCATGCATTGATATCCATCACAGAATCATGCCTATTTTTAATACAGTGCCATCTGAGGGCCCAAAGATCACAGGCATCCAATATTGCCTTTCAGTCTTGTCCCTTCCACACACAGATTTCCTGAATTTTTGATGATATTATTTACTGTAAATTATGTTATATTTAAAGTCTTTGCGATTTTACATTGAGGAAAATTATTCTGAAACTGTTCATCAATTTTTAGACACATTTTTTCACCAGTTGGTGAACTCTAAAGCCGCGTATACACAATCAAATTTTCTGACGGGAAATGTGTGATAACAGGCTGTTGGTGGAAAATCTGACCGTTTGTACGCTCCATCAGATAATTGTTGTCGGATTTTACACGGACAAATGTTGGATAGCAGGTTTTAAAATTTTCTGCGGACAAATTATTTTCAGAACGTGTGTACACAAGTCCGTCGGACAAAAGTCCAAAGTACAAACATGCATGTTTGGAAGCAAGGAAGAGCCAGAAGCAGTCGGTCTTGTAAACTAGCGTTCTCAATGGAGAATTAACATTTGTGACATGGCAAATTATGAAATCTCGAAATGCAGAGCACAATTCTCTTTTTCTTTAATGGGATAATAATGAAGCTGCTTTGCTGGTGATACTGATGGAGTTATGGCAAACACATTTTCAAAGGCTTTTTTTTCTAGTGATATCAAGAATAATATTATTATGCTTTTTTTTCTTCTTTTTTTTTGGGCAAGTTACCACAACACCATTATCCCGTAGTTTTTAAGATCAAAGATACAACAATGTTGGTGTCCCTTGTCAATTTTACATTGTATTTTTTTTTATGTAACTGCCTACTCCCATCACCTGCCATCATTAGAAGTAAAACACATACCAAAGTATTATTCTCCACAATAAAAAAAAAAAAGAAAACAAATAAAATTTAGACATGGTATCTGCCAATCGAACTTAACCAAAAAGTGCATTCTATGTGTAGCACTGACCCCCTAAGGAGCTGCTGATTTGAATTGGGCCTGCACTCTACTGAGAAACCCCCCTTCTGTATGACTCTGTCCCCTTGGCACAGCTGTGGTGCAATAATAATACAGTACAATGTAAACAGTATAATGTACCTGTATCTATCCCTCAGGATCCTCTGGCTCCACCTGGTGGGAAAGACAGTAGGCCACACACTTGTACTCTTAAACAGAAATACTTTTACTTAAACTATAGCAAATAGGTGGTTACAGAGTTTGCACACTCGTTCCAATGTAGAACGTCAGCACAACATAAGTCAACAGTCAAATACAATAAACAACATGCAAGTATGTTATTATCTAGACCTGAGAGCTCCCCTTATTTAAAGTCTACGTGAGGCCTCGCTTAAAGCATTTCCTCCTTTATCTTCTTTCTTCGCTAGCTTAAACAGTTCCTCAGATAATTGTAATCCAAAGGGGTAAGTAGAGAAAATATACTTAGAATACTCCAGGTGTAACTCCAGAAACTTGTAATCCCACTAGGTGCTAGTGAACTGGGCCTCAAGCCTATTAAGTGTCACTTGCTCGATTACGCTCCCTTGGAACAACAGGTTCCAGCGAGGCCTATTAGTAAGTCTAAGTACGTGTAATAGATTAAATGGTGGGCTGCAACCCGCTCACCAATCAGATCAGAGTTCTGAGTGATGGCTTGAGTCTGACAACTGCAGCTTGCTTCCGCTGACTGGACCAGATGCTCTGTGTCAATCCACCGACTGGATCCAGCTCTCTGCTGCTTCAACAAGCGTCTCCGATCCCCATCGATCTGATCACCAGCTCTTGGTTCCATCAAGTCACCCTGCAAACAGTCCGGTTTGCACTCCGCGGCGACTATCTACCAATGTGTCCGAGAACCTTACACACAGTTCCAAGCGACCAAATATGGCCGCTGCAGGTCCTTTTATCCCCTACCCAACATGCACTGCATATCCGAGTGTACATGGGTAGGTCACACATACTCCTGGGTAACAAGGGTCAAACTCTTGTCCAAAACAAACATCACTTCCTGTCAAAGTCTTTTGGTGTTTTTAGGATCACCATATCGGTGCATTACCAGACTGCATCAATAGATGGCTCTAAGCACTGAACTATCACAATGTCCATAAATTCAGCATTGGTTTAAACATAATTACATCAATACACAATTATGTTCCTGCTACATATGCATCCAGAAATAGAGAAAATATAACAAATCAAATCATTATTCAACCAAAAAATAAAATGAAAGCCTCATGAATGTGTCTTGCTTCTTAATATACAGGATCAACAATGTCAAGAGTTGGTGAAAGCAGGGGTCCATCATACCGAAAATCATTTGGATTATTCTCCCGGAGCTCTGCAGCAAGGGCATATGACATATTGTAATTATTATTATTAATTATTATGTAAGCAGCCTTGGTTGTGGACTTGGGTGTCCGTTTAGTATATTTTGATATTTTACATCTCTCGAGTTCTCTGCTCTTCTCAGAGATATTTGTTCTCACCCATGTGGCAGTTTAATATATCATGTAGATCACTTCTCCCACTGAGAATAGAAGTGATCTACAAACGCTCTGAGAACCCTGAACGGCTTCTGTTTCTGTAATCTCACAATAGCTCAGGAGATTTCAGTATCAGAATCCCAAAGTGAAATACGAAGCACTCCACATACACTGCATATATTAAGTTAATAATAAAGATATAACCCCCCTACCCAATAAACAGACACCCCATAACTGTAAAACATTCTAATTAATACATAACATGTGTGCATATTTATGCGAATGGTGTATTCTGAAATGATAGTACCCTATTTGTCATGCAGATATGCACCATTCATATAAAAACAATAAATATATATATTAAATAGTTCAAAGTAATTTAAAAAAAGCATAACAATAAAAATATTAAATTAACAATAATAATAAATAAATACATAATAATAATAAATATATATATATTGTGTGTGTGTGTGTAAAGTATATATGGCGTTTTTCACACAGGCGTATTAACATATACACTTATGCAAACGCAGTGTGTACTGGACTCATCTGATGCTCTGAATTTTACAGCCACCTTGCGTTATCAGCGATGCATCATCTGCGCAGCTGTCAAAATTACAGCATCAGTTGTACTTCTGTAGCCACAACACTGCCTTTATATATATGCCTATATATATGTGTATATCTGTGTGAGTGTATGTGTGTGTGTGTATATATATATATATATATATATATATATATATATATATATATATATATATATATATATATATATATATATATATATATATATATATATATATATATATATTAGGGGTGCAACAGATCGTCACTGATCCGTGATTCGAATGGGTCACCCTGTTCGGATCAGCACACGCAGCGATCCGCGGTCTCGGCCTTAGGAAAGGTCGCGGCTTCGGCCTAGCTCTGGAGCGGCAGCTATCTTGGTGCACCCATCAGCCGTTTACGATTTGATCACTCTGTCAAATGATGGAGCGATCACTTGTAAACAAACGTCGGTTCCTCTCTCCCTTCTGTAAAGTGGAGGGGAGAGATCGGATAGAAGCAGCGCTGTGGGCTGGATCTGTAGTGTCCACAGCGCTGCTCTGTAACAATTGCAGTCACAGTCATCCCTCCATACTCTGCCAATACTCTGCAATTCCCTGCCAATACCGTGCCAATAGTCTGCCATACCCTGTCAATACTCTGCCATACCCTGCCAATAGTGCTATACCGTGCCAATACCCTGCCAATACTCTGCAATGCCCTGCCATGCCCTGCCAATAACGTGCCAATACTCTGCCAATACTGTGCCAATACTCTGCCAATACTGTGCCAATACTCTGCCAATACCGTGCCAATACTCCACCAATACCGTGCCAATACTCTGCCATACCCTGCCAATACTGCCATACCCTGCCAATACCCTGCCAATACCCTGCCAATACCCTGCCAATAACGTGCCAATACTCTGCCAATACTCTGCCATACCATGCCAATAGTCTGCCATACCCTGTCAATACTCTGCCATACCCTGCCAATACTGCCATACCCTGCCAATACCCTGCCAATAACGTGCCAATACTCTGCCAATACTCTGCCAATACTCTGCCATACCGTGCCAATACTCTGCCATACCCTGTCAATACTCTGCCATATCCTGCCAATACTGCCATACCGTGCCAATACCCTGCCAATACTCTGCAATACCCTGCCAATAACGTGCCAATACTCTGCCAATACCATGTCAATACTCTGCCAATACCATGTCAATACTCTGCCAATACCGTGTCAATACTCTGCCAATACCGTGCCAATACTCTGCCAATACCGTGCCAATACTCCGCCAATACCGTGACAATACTCTGCCAATCCTCTGCCATACCCTGCCAATACTGCCATACCGTGCCAATACCCTGCCATACCCTGCCAATACTCTGCAATACTCTGCCATACCCTGCCAATACTCTACCATACCCTGCCCATACTCTGCCTTACCCTGCCATACCCAGCCAATACTTGCCAATACCCAGCCATACTCGGTAATACCCAGCCATACTCAGCGATACCCAGTCATGCTCAGCCAATTATTATTTGCTGATCCGTGACTCTGATCCCAGGAACGATCCGTTCCGTGAGTTTTTTGAAAATATATATATACACACAAATATAAATATATACACACACAGATATATATATATATATCTGTATGTATATATATATATATATATATATATATATATATACACATATAAATATATATATACACATATAAATATATGTATATATGTGTGTGTGTGTGTATATATATATATATATATATATATATTTATGGTATGGAGCCCTCTGACCGATACGGTTAAGGATGACAAACAAGGTTAACATAAACTCGCTTACTTGAAATGGACCTGAAAGTGTGCCCTGGTCTGACGTACGGTATACCAAAATAAGGGGGCATACCTTAGATAGAAAGTGGGTGATAAATGAAATGAATATGAATGGGGAGAAAAGAGTACTCTCATGAGGAGTATGATGCTTGAGAAATGCCCTGAAAAGGGGGATGGGTGGGTGGGTATCGCGCACCGGAACCGACGAGGAGGACAGGCGAATGGGCTGGTTATATATTCCACCGGGCTCCTCCCATAATTTCAGGCCAGCATACTGGCCTTTCTATTTATGGTATGGAGCCCTCTGACCGATACGGTTAAGGATGACAAACAAGGTTAACATAAACTCGCTTACTTGAAATGGACCTGAAAGTGTGCCCTGGTCTGACGTACGGTATACCAAAATAAGGGGGCAAAATCATTCAGGTAGGGGTTGCATTTTATTGATCCAAGTTTGTTACTGGGTGAGCTCGACGAAGGCCTGGGTCATCTCCGCTTACGGATTGGGTATGTAGCGGGCGAAACAGGTGGACCTCCATCTGCCCAACTTCTTGATAATGTGAGTAGGACAGAGGTAGAGGATACCCGGGAGTATCCTGACACGTTCCACCGGGCAGCGTTCAGAGGTTTAGTGAGAAATAGCAGAAGAGGACTAACTCCTGGTTGATCAGCCAAAAAGGGCCGACAGGCACGCGAGAATGGCGACCGGGTACCAGCGGTAGTTGGACTTATAGCAGTGTATGTCCGAACCCGAGCCAAGCTGCTGCGTCTTGGAGACTGCTAAGTGTAAGACGAAATGGTCTTCGTATCGGACCAGGTGGTGCTCGTACAGCATGCGTGCTGTGAGGCTACAACAAGTAAACTCGCTTGGCCGTAAGAAGCCGTAGAAGGCCAGGTGTATGGCTGCTTGTAAATGACACCAATGTGGAGACCGAAAAGGTGAAGTAGCCAGGAAATCTGACATATTTCTAAACGTCTCCTGTGATAGGCAGTCGTTTTGGTGCCGGTCATCGGCTGGCGCTTCCTGGATACCGCGCATAACAGCCCGAACGGCGTGGTAAAATAGGAAGGGGACGGTAGGGTCCTGGAGGGACGTAAAATGTTGTACACCGGTCAGGTATAGCCGGATCGTATTAAAGGATAACGCCAACTGCGAGTGGCAGTAGGAAATGAAGGCTGTGACTTGCTTGACACGGGACGTCTCTGTGCTGTGATACGTGACGAAGTTGGTTAAAGGCCCTCCAGGCTGATTGATAGGCCTTGAGGGTATTGCGGGAAAGGGAGTGATCAAATGAGTTGGGTAGCCGCTAGGAGGTGAGGGGCTAATCCAGGGTCAGTTGAGACCAGTCCGGGATAGCTGCTGATGTTGGTCCGGCTCCGGGTACCTGAACGAAAACGCGACAAGGTTAAAAGCGGGAGAGGGCGTCCGCTGCCTGATTGAATTTACTGGGGATAAAGGAAGAATGGATGTTGAACTGAAACAACAACAAGAGCTGGACCAGTCGACGTAGGAAGTACATAACCAACGGAGAGGGTGCCTTGGCGCAGCCAGGAATTGCCAGTAACTGGGGAGGCCAGGGAGCTGCGAGCCAGAGGTGGCCAAAAACCAACCGCAAGCCCGTGGAGGCCGCTGCGTCGGTCATCACCTGGGGAGAAAGGGAAGACGCGAAGGGAATGAACAGAGAGACGTCATTCCCAGACGATAGGAATTCCTCCCGCATAGCAAGGACCGCTATTGCCGCGGGGACCCGGCTGAGGACTTGCTCTGGATCCTGTGAGAGAGACAGCAAGACCAATCGGCGTGACACAAAGGCGCGACCCCTGAGGGATGATGTGCATAGGGACGCTCGACATGCTGTGAAGGGACTGTAGGTGTCCTCCGGATGACTAAACTGGGGAAAATGCGAGGGTATTATATGTCCGTAAAGATGGCAGCCGCAATGGGCGAGCACCGGCCAAAGACCATGGGCCGATGCCTCCGGACGCATCGCAGTGGGGATCTTGCTGTATGGGCTGTAACAACAGATGGCTCTCCGAGCATTGTAAGGATAAGAAATGTTGAACGCTGGCTAGAAATAGCCTGGGCGTGCTACAGGAAGAAGCCAGTCGCGTATGTCAACATGATCCTGGTGCGGACGGAGGTTGAACTCAACTGTCCCGAGGAAGAGACTGACAGACAGGCAACAGTGAGTGGTTTGTAAGAAAGGCCACAGGAGACGAGTGGCCAATTAAGTGCTCCAGTTAGCGTACCACTGAGAACGTGCTTGCAACAAATGATTGCAAGAAGTTATGCTAAGTCGCGAGCCTTGGCATGACTAAAGGTTGTGTTTGCACGTGTGCTTGCGACAATTGCCCGAGAGTTAGTCGGAGGAGATGTGTGCGTGGTGACTGTGAGCAATTCGTGTTACCGCATGTGCACTGCGAAGACTGCGGGAGTTGTGCTTGCATGTATGTTAGGACGCGTGCTTGCGACGGTAGCAAGATGTTACTCAGTATGCGTGCTTGCCATGATTGCAAGATGTTATGCTAGGACGCGTGCCTGCAGCGATTGCAAGGATTTACAGTAGGCTTCGTGGGTAGCCAGGCCGGGAAAGACAGAAGTCCATCCGGTCCAACCACAAATCGAAATAATAAGGTATCACACCACCCGACACCCCAATTCTACGCCCGCAGCTGATCCAGAGGAAGGCAAAAAACCCCAACAGAGCATGGCCAATTTTGCTACAGTAGGGGAAAAAATTCCTTCCTGACCCCTCGAGAGGCAATCGGATTTTCCCTGGATCAACTATGCCTATAAGTATAAGTACCCTGTAATACAACGAACATTTAGGAAGGTATCCAGCCTTTCCCCAAAGCAACCTATTGAGCAGGCAGAAGTGCCTGCCAGCAATGATTGCCATAAGTTGTGCCCGGACATCAGCTTGCAATGATTGCAAGAGGCCTATGCTTGAATGCGTGCTTGCCATGATTGCAAAAGGTCTACGCTCGAATGCGTGCTTGCACTGATCGCTAGAGGTGTATGCTCGAATGCGTGCTTGCAACGATTGAAAGAGGTCTATGCTCGAATGCGTGCTTGCAACGATTGCAAGAGGTTTATGCTCGAATGCGTGCTTGCAACGACCGCAAGAGGTTTATGCTCGAATGCGTGCTTGCAACGACTGCAAGAGGTCTATGCACGAACGCGTGTTTGTAATGAGTGCCAGAGGTCTATGCTCGAATGCGTGCTTGTAACGAGTGCAAGAGGTCTAGGCTCGAATGCGTGCTTGCAACGACTGCAAGAGGTCTCCGCTCGTATGCGTGCTTGCACTGAGTGCGAGAGGTCTACCATGAATGCGATTAGTCTATCTCTGGATGCGTGCTTGCAACGATTGCAAGAAGTCTACGCTTGGATGTGTATTTACGACGATTGCACGAAGTCTACGCTTGAATGTGGAGAAAACAACGAAACACGCCTAAACGAAGCTGTGTATTTCCCTTTTGAGGCAACCTTATAATGAAATGAGGCCGAGGAGCAAGGCCCCCCTGGTAGGCATCCAAACCTTGAAAAATCAACTGGACCCAAACCGGGGAGCGGCATGTGACAGTGAGATGAGAGAAGCTGCCATGACAGAGATCCGGATCGCCATGCCACAAGTTGCGACTGAGCACGAAACGGATTCTGGAGCATGTACTGAAATGAGGCCGTTCCTGGGGCACGCCGAGACGAATTTGGTACACCGATGTGACTATTCGTACCGGAACGTGATAGGTGAAATGAAATGAAAACCCATGACAAAGACAAGAATCAGAGGACGAGGCCCTTGAACCAAACGGATGAATCCTGTCCTTGGAGCATGTACTGAAATGAGGCCATTCCTGGGGCACGCCGGGATGAATTTGGTACACAGATGTGACTATTCGTACCGGAACGTGATAGGTGAAATGAAATGAAACCCATGACAAAGACAAGAATCAGAGGACGAGCCCTTGAACCAAACAGATGAATCCTGTCCTTGGAGCATGTACTGAAATGAGGCGTAACAGCTGGGCGCACCGGAACGAATCGGTGCATAAATAAATGCGACAGGATTCGAATCGGAGCGTAATTAGTGACCGAAATGATATGCCATGACAGAGATAAGATTCAACGACTGGACTGATGGTTACAACAAAGAATCCGACTCTGGAGCATGTACTGAAATGAGGCGTAGCAGCTGGGCACACCAGAACAAATCGGTGCATAAAAGAATGCGACAGGATTCGAATTGGAGTGTAATAAGTGACAGAAATGATATCCCATGACAGAGACAGGATTCAACGACTGGACTGTAGGTTACAAAGAATCCGTCTCTGGAGCATGTACCGAAATGAGGCGCAGCAGCTGGGCACACCAAGACGAATCGGTGCATAAAAGAATGCGACAGGATTCGAATTGGAGCGTAATAAGTGACAGAAATGATATGCCATGACAAAGACAAGAATCAGGGATCGTGCGTGAACCTGCGAGTGATTCAGTCTCTGGAGCATGTACAGAAATGAGGCCAAACCCTGGGGGCACTTCAAAGCGAATCGGTGCACCAGAGGTGCAACAGGATTCGCGCCGGAGCGCGACTAGTGACAGAAATGACTCGAAATGGAAGAAATGACTGGGACTGAAATAAATTGGAATGAGATAGAATGAAATACATAACATAACTGCATGAATGAAGGGATATTCGAATTGAAGCAGGGCAAGCGAAACGTGCGGACTGCTTGCCTTGTCGTAACAAGCAGTCGGCTGTGAGTCGAACGATTCGACCGATACTAATAGAAATGCTCGGGCAGTCGAACGGTTTCGAATGCCGTACCTGCGAATGAATCGCCTGACGTGGCGTAATCGAACGTGTCGAAAAAGTGATAACGACTGCATCGAAAGTAGAAAACAGCGACATGCGTACGAGGGCCACAGAAAACATTCGATTTGAAAGCAGCGAGCGGCTCGTGAGTACAGGGAATGTAGACGGTACATCGAATACATGAATTGAAAAAGGGGGTGCCGAAGCCCTACCTGCGACAGCCAGCCCGACGTGCAACGACAAATTCGATGGGTACGGCGACACTCCGACGGCGAAACCGACGGACGCTGCTGAACGAGAAGACGAGCTGTCAAGACGGGGACGAAAAATGCGGGAACTGACGAACGGGCTCACTGCGTCTGGTCTGAATAGCCGGCGCTTGATACCTGACGTATCGGGTATCGCGCACCGGAACCGACGAGGAGGACAGGCGAATGGGCTGGTTATATATTCCACCGGGCTCCTCCCATAATTTCAGGCCAGCATACTGGCCTTTCTATATATATATATATATATATATATATATATATATATACATATATATACATATATATCTCTGTGTGTAATTGTATAGTTAATGTATTTGTAACCTGCTGTTGGTGTATTTTTCACTGCAGTTAAGAAAGTTTTTACTTTCATTTTTGGCCACGGGAGAAGGAAAAAGCTATTCTCTGGCAGAGATCTCCTGATATCTCCACCTCTGGGCTGGAGAAGCCAGAAAGGAGAACTTAAAAGAGAAGCACAGAGATAAAGTGGCATCTCTGTTTACTAAACATGCCGTTTCTGTTGCAGTCAATGCAGCCGTTCTGTGTTCTGAGATGAGAAGAGAAAAAATAGTTCTCCAGCACTCATCTCGGTATATTAAACCTGCAATGCTCTGAGATAAGCAGAGATCATCCTGATCTCAGCTTATCAAAGTTTACTAAACGGACACCTTAGCCCTCTGAGCCATGATTGGCCAAGGGTACTCACAGCAGGGCGCACTGTGATTGGCTAAAGCATGCAGCTCAGGTGTCAATGCACAAGATCTCATAGTGCATTGTGAGGCATTCTGCGGGTGCTCAAATTTCCTGCGAATGCCCCATATCCCTATTCATGGGATTTGAAAATCATTGCCTTCTGGTTTTATGTCAATTTTACACAGCGTCCCAACTTTTTTTGGAATTGGGTTTGTATGTTTATGACCATATATGTGTAAAAACCAAAAAGAGGGGAAAAACACTGCGCTCCCTATATAAGTGACAAAAAATTGTGATATAACACAAAACAGCAGCTAACATACAAATAATAATAACAAACAATGTAGCGCTATAATGTCAAAAAATGTAAAAAAAACTAGACATAAATCACCAAATGATCTGGTAGTGAAATCAAACTTAGAGGGTCAGCACACATATCACATGTTGTGCAGTCCAGTAAGGAATACAGAAAATGTGCTACAGTGAACTAACAATATGAGCATAAAAAAGTCTAGCTATGACAAAATAATGTGAAACGTGAGTCCAGATATTTAGTTGGTATGAACTATGTATAGCCTTCCGTTCACAGCCAGAAAATATTATAGAAAACGGTGGATACCCTTACCGAACATGGTGGACACAAACTACTATATAGTAAATGTGTCATGCAGGCTTATGTGAGTCATACACCATTCGTATACATCAGGTCATGGATCACCATCCGAATAGTCGCTGCCCACTTCAGGATCGATACACCTCAGATCTCAAGGGTTTTCAACTTTCTTTCGAAGGTTCCGGTCAGCTAGGAGCTCGGAGCGGGTTCACCATAAACAAAAGGTAAGGACACAATGCCTCTCATAGTGAAATTCCACCATTAAAGGTTTTATTTGAAAAAAAATTCCAAATGACACATAAAAAATGACATAAAAAATATCCAAAAAGAATCACGTGATCTAATAAAAATGAACGATAAAAAGAGCAATATGGGGAGCAGGAAACGCTATCCCAACGCGTTTCGACTAATAAGCCTTCTACTGGCTTATTTTTGACATTATAGCGCTACATTGTTTGTTATTATATGACCATATATGGTCAATGACATTAACCAGGATCTCTGTCTGCTTTGTTTACAAATAACAGAGAAGGGTCTGTAATTAAGCAGTAATACTTTTTTATTTTTTTAGCGTCAGAATACATCCTACAGGTGCACCCTTTTAAGGCATCCCCAAGAATGTTTAGCTTAATGTTCAGCTTTAAGGCACATTAATAGACCCACTCCCTGCTAAACAGTATTTTTTTTTTGCATTTATACTTGCAGTTTCTAGCAACTCATTATTTATTTAACAAATGATTGCAAACTATGCTTGAAAAACACCAGAAAAAAATTACAAGATTTGGCTTACCATAGACTTCAATGGGGTTCGGGATCTACCTTTGGCATTTGCATATTTTGGGCTAGGTTCCAGAATCTTCCCGAGAACCAAACCCAGGCTAGGTTGCTCATCACTACTGCTGTCAAATCTATTAGAGTTTGCAAGCTGCAGTAATATTGAACCATAATTCATTTAGGGAATTCTCCATTTGAATACACAGGAAACTCTAGTGGATTGATGACATCTATAGTTTTGCCTAAAAGTCAAGCTTGGCCTCTCACAGCCAAGCCAGGATTGGGGGAAATTGTTCTATACTGATTCCTGAGCCAAAAGGAATTTATACCAGGCTTAGCATCTAAGACATCTAAAATAGTGGTAAAAAATGTTATTACATATTTTTGTGGCAGAAAATGTTTTATGTTCCAGAGCTATATTAAATGAAACTTGAATCTGGCTTCATTGAGGTGTGTTCCAGAGTAATCGGCTTAACTTTTGTCTTTTGTCTTAAGCATCGCCTTGTTTGATGAATCATGCCTACAGCATTTTTCACATTTGGTTAATCCTTGTCCTTGTGAAGTATGCATTAAAAATATTTCAGAGTGTTTATTATTCATGTGACGAAAGTAAGCAGGCTGTTTTTAGAAACTAGCGTCACAAGGCTATGAAATAATATTTGTATCAGTAAAAGATTATTAAATCAATCCACAGATGAAAACTTCAAATAAAAATATGGTTTGTAGGAGAAGTTTAAATTTTAGTAAAAGTAATAAAAAAATAAATAAAAAAATTCATGCATAAACCATTTTGCAATACTATGTTATTTAAAAAATATATATATTTCATTTCATTCTGCACCCAATTGGTATTTTCGAAATTGTACAAAAAATCTTTTGGATCCAAGACTACACAACTTTTTTTTTTTGCACCCAAGACTGCACAGAGTAGTTTTTTAACATATTTTCCTGAGGTCCTATGTTCTCACTGAAACAAGAAAAGCCGCTCCAGGTGAGTGAGTCTCTGGTTATTCCCCACACACACTAGTCAGGTGCTAGCCCAGCTCGCATGCTGTTTAACATGAGGAAATTATTCCGGACAGCTGCACTTCCAAAAATCCATTTGTTGAAGCTTCATATGACAAGTGTTTGACAGATGGAGCAGGGGACAAAGAGGTAGACGCAAATGTTAGAGCTTAGTCATTGTGCTCTCACTCCTGGGACTGACCCATTGCTTTCCCCAAAAGTCTATACAGGTCTTAAGGGCTAATTGCAATGTTACAATGCAAAGGAAGATTTTCTTCAGAAAGATATGAACACTCTTGAACATGATCTGTAATTATAATCAAGACAAAACCTTCTAGCATTTAGTTTTATAAAAGCCTGGCACAGCCTACATTGATATTGCTGAAGCAGGTAAGGAAAATTAACGTCTCCAGATTTTAGCAAAAATTTAATGAAAATGAAAGCTCTCAATTTTGTTCACTCCTAATTATTGCTTGAGATCTTTTTTATAGTTATAAAGCCTTCAAAAGAGTTAACACAGACATTGCAGGTGTGACTTACAATTGAGAAAAAAATCCAATAATATAGGCTTGATTCATTGAGTTGAATTCATTATTTGCCCCCACGACAATTTTCTACTAAATATGTTCAATTCCCAAATTTAATATCGCTTTGATGCTTAATCCTTAATACTTAATTAACATTTAAAATATATCTAAAATGAACACTTTTTGCTTTCATTTTGGATAGAATGGTTGAAATCCTTTAAGTTGTTTATTGCCATTTGCCTCCCTTTGGGGAGACTTCCATTAACCACTTGCCGACCGCCGCACGACAATGTACGTCGACAGAATGGCATGGGCAGGCATATGGGCGTACCTGTACGTCCCTGCCTTCCCGCGGGTGGGGGGCCCGATCGGGCCCCCCCCGGTGCCTGCGGCAGTCGGTATTCGTTCGGGAGCGTCCCGGGATGAGGGGGCGGCCATTCATTCATGGCCACCCCCTCGCGATCGCTCCCGACGAATGGAAATCCTTCGTGACATCACTTCCTCTCCTGTAATGTAAACACAGGAGAGGAAGTGATGTAATCTCTCCTCCGTGTCGGTATTTTTCGTTCCGGCACCGAGGAGAGAGGATCGGTGAGTTGCACCAACACGACACTTCACAGTAGAACATGCCAGGCACACTCACACCCCCCCTTTACCCCCCGATCACCCCCCCGATTACCCCTGCCCCCCCAGTCACAGTGACACCAATGCATTTATTTATTTTTTGCATTGGTGTCATTTGTGACTGTAATAACTGTTAGGGCAGTTAGGGTTAGCCCCCTTTAGTTCTAATGTACCCCCCTAACCCCCCCCAATAAAGGTTTAACCCCGTGATCACCCCCCGTCGCCAGTGTCACTAAGGCTGGGTTCACATTGCAGCGGTTTATGAGAACTGATGTGATTCGCACCGCACTGCAGTGCAAATCACATCCAATCTCTGCGATTCGAGTTCAGCCATTCGCCGCACCCGCCGTACCCGCCGCAAATTCGCACGGGACCCTTTTTTTGGTCCGCAGCAGAATCGGATCGCATGGGTGTTCACACCATGCGATCCGAGTTTGCAGATCGCACTGCGATATGCGAACTGATCTGGGGGTGTCATTAACATTTCACTGACACTCCCAGCAGTTCGCATAGGGCAGTGTGAACTGCCGCCGGGAGGCATGCGATGCGGGAACCCGCCGCGGATTCGTGGCGTTCCCGCATCGCTCCAGTGTGAACCCAGCCTAATAAGCGATCGTTTTTCTGATCGCTGTATTAGTGTCACAGGTGACGCTAGTTAGGCAGGTAGGTATTTAGGTTCGCCGCAGCTTTTTATAGCGCCAGGGACCCCCATATACTACCGCATAAAGCCCCCTGATTGCCCCCTAGTTAACCCTTTCACCAGTGATCACCATATAACTGTTACAGGTGACGCTGGTTGGTTAGTTATTTTTTTATAGTTTCAGGGCACCCGCCATTTATTACCTAATAAAGGTTTAACCCCCTGATCACCCGGCGGGTGTCATTTGTGACTGTAATAACTGTTAGGGCAGTTAGGGTTAGCCCCCTTTAGTTCTAAGGTACCCCCCTAACCCCCCCAATAAAGGTTTAACCCCGTGATCACCCCCCGTCGCCAGTGTCACTAAGGCTGGGTTCACATTGCAGCGGTTTATGAGAACGGATGTGATTCGCACCGCACTGCAGTGCAAATCACATCCGATCTCTGTGCGATTCGAGTTCAGCCATACAGATAGTATGGCTGAATTCGCGTTGCACCCGCCGCAAACTCGCACGGGACCCTTTTTTTGGTCCGCAGCAGAATCGGATCGCATGGGTGTTCACACCATGCGATCCGAGTTTGCAGATCGCACTGCGATATGCGAACTGATCTGGGGGTGTCATTAACATTTCACTGACACTCCCAGCAGTTCGCATAGGGCAGTGTGAACTGCCGCCGGGAGGCATGAGATGCGGGAACCCGCCGCGGATTCGTGGCGTTCCCGCATCGCTCCAGTGTGAACCCAGCCTAATAAGCGATCGTTTTTCTGATCGCTGTATTAGTGTCACAGGTGACGCTAGTTAGGCAGGTAGGTATTTAGGTTCGCCGCAGCTTTTTATAGCGCCAGGGACCCCCATATACTACCGCATAAAGCCCCCTGATTGCCCCCTAGTTAACCCTTTCACCAGTGATCACCATATAACTGTTACAGTTGACGCTGGTTGGTTAGTTCTTTTTTTATAGTTTCAGGGCACCCGCCATTTATTACCTAGTCTCACTAGTGTACCCGTAAATTTAGGGGTGTCTACTTTCCAAAATGGGGTCATTTTATGGCCTTCAAAACTGTAACGCCCTTAGAAAGCCTGAAGGCGGTGCTTGTTTTTCGGGGCCCCGTACGCGGCTAGGCTCCCAAAAAGTCCCACATATGTGGTATCCCCGTACTCAGGAGAAGCAGCAGAATTTATTTTGGCGTGTCATTTCACATATGCCCATGGCATGCGTGAGCAATATATCATTTAGTGACAACTTTGTGAAAAAATTAAATAAAAATAAAAAGTTTGTAATTTTCCCGCAACTTGTGGCAAAATATAAAATATTCCATGGACTCAATATGCCTCTCAGCAAATAGCTTGGGGTGTCTACTTTCTAAAATGGGGTCATTTGTGGGGGTTTTGTGCCATCTTGGCATTTTATGGCCTTCAAAACTGTAATAGGTAGTGAGAAGTGAAATCAAAAATTTACGCCCTTAGAAAGCCTGAAGGCAGTGCTTGGTTTTCAGGGCCCCGTACGCGGCTAGGCTCCCAAAAAGTGCCACATATGTGGTATCCCCATACTCAGGAGAAGCAGCAGAATTTATTTTGGGGTGTCATTTCACATATGCCCATAGCATGTGTGAGCAATATATCATTTAATGACAACTTTGTGTAAAAAAAAAAAAAAAAAATGTTGTCATTATTCAATCGCTTGAGGCAAAAAAATAAAATATTCAATGGGCTCAACATGCCACTTATCAATTTCCTTAGGGGGTCTACTTTCCAAAATGGGGTCATTTGGGGGGGTTTTGTACTGCCCTGCCATTTTAGCACCTCAAGAAATGAGATAGGCAGTCGTAAACTAAAAGCTGCGTAAATTCCAGAAAACGTACCTTAGTTTGTAGATGTGACAACTTTTGCGCAAACCAATAAATATACAGTTATTGACTTTTTTTTTACCAAAGACATGTGGCTGAATACATTTTGGCCTAAATGTATGACTAAAATTGAGTTTATTGGATTTTTCTAATAACAAAAAGTAGAAAATATCATTTTTTTTCAAAATTTGCGGTCTTTTTACGTTTATATCGCAAAAAAATAAAAATCACAGAGTCAGTCAAATACCTTTAAAAGAAAGCTCTATTTGTGGGAAGAAAAGGACGCAAATTTCATTTGGGTACAACATTGCATGACCGCGCAATTACCAGTTAAAGCAGCGCAGTGCCAAAGTGTAAAAAAGACCTGGTCATTTACCAGCAAAATGGTCCGGTCTGAAAGTGGTTAATCTTGTCTCCTGTACACACGACAGCAAATTAGAGGAAATCTCTTCAAAATGGGGAAAATGGTTATTAGGTGACCGTCATAGGGAACAACAACTGAAAACATATACCTCTTTATTCTTGTTCTGGTAGCAAACCAAATTCTCTTATTTTCTATCACTTTTTCTCCCAGTGACAATGGTCAGCAAGAGAAAAAGAGAGACTGGATTTTGCCGACAGAAGAACTAACCCCAGACCACTCTATCCAGTAAAAATGTTTTGACATTACCTGTTGAAAGACTGATTTCCTCACTAAGTGACCCCTTTTGATTGGCAGTGTGTGTTATTTAATGGAGCACTAAGCTGTATGGTCATAATATTTTGACTTTCACATTGATTTTAAGATAACACTTGTTGAAATAACACTAACAATGTTATAACAATATTATAGTGGTTGTAAAGCATTTCTTGCATTAAGGTAAACATTTTTTAGGTGTCAGCATCACCCCCTCACCCCCCTTTTACTCACCTGAGCCCTTATTCGATCCAGCGCTGTGCTCGTCTGCAGCTCTCATCTCCCCTCACTCCCGGGTCTCACTGGCTTTGCTGAAGCACTGGGAGCCATTGTCACCCAGTGCTGTCAATCAAAGCCAGTGACCAGGGAGCGGGGCAGGGCCGAGTCCCACTGTCTGTGTCAATGGATGTACCAACGGGGCTCAGGTGCGAGCATGTGTGAGTGACCCCATAGGAAGCGGCTTCCCATGGGGGCACTAGACAGATGGGAGGCGCCCGGAGCACCGGTGAGGAGGTTCGTGGCTGCTCTGTGCAATTCCATTGCACAGAGCAGGTAAGTATAGACATGTTTGTTATTTAAAAAAAAACATTTACTTTTACAATTACTTTAAAGTAGAACTAAAGGCAAAACTTTATTTATTTATTTATTTTTTAAATATTTTTTTAGGTAACAGTATTGCCCCCGCCCTCTCCCTCTTACACTCGATCCAGCACTATGTCTGTCTGTAATGGCTCTGCCTGCTCTCATGGGCTCAAATCCTGTAATTTTTTTGCATAGAGCACATAAGCATAACTTGTTTGTTATTAAAAAAAGTATACTTTACAATCACTTTAAGGGATTGTTATAACCCTGCCTCCGTTTTTTTTTTTTTTGTTATTTGTATCTAATTGGGGAGATTTTTCTTCACCTCCTGTCCCATCGCCAAAACAAGAAGTTAAAAGAAGTGAGAGAATTTCTGATTGTATAATTAATTATCGCTAGTAAACAAATTGAAATATAATAATGTACCAGTGTCCTATCAATTTGAGAGACAAAAAGCAGAAAATCTGAGACAACTATGGACTTTCATGGTACAGCAAAGACTCACCTATACATATATAGAAAAATATAAATTTATTAAGACAAAAGCATTATTTTAAAAAGGTCTTAGCCCTTGTACACACGGTCGGAGAATCCGTCGGAATGTGTCCTATCGGACCGTGTTGTCGGATAATCTGACTGTGTGTGGTATGCATCGGACTGATTCCATCGGAATATCCGTCGGACCCAATTTTCCAACTTGTTGGAAATATTTCCAGACCAACTGGGCCGATCGGACATACTCCGATCATGTGTAGAGAATTTTGATCGGACCAAGTGCCACGCATGCTCAGATCAAATTCCTACATCAAAGATATTGGCTACTAGCCTGAATATAGTCCCATCGTAACAAAATTACATCATCACGTTCTGAAAGATCGGATTTTTCGACAACTTTGTCCGACCGTGTGTATGCAACAGTTTCGGACAAGATCCGACGGACAAAATCCGACGGATTTGGTTGTCGAAATCTCCGACCGTGTGTACAGGGGCTAATAGAGATACAATACACATATCCTAAATTCTCTGAAAAAGAACAGTACATAGTACATAGACGTGTATCCATCCATGAAGGCGGGATCCAGAAGTCATCCTAGGTGAGTTCATGTAGATCTTGGATGACTTCTGGATCCCTCCTTCGTGAATGGATACACGTCTATGTACTCAGTTCTTTTTCAGAGAATTTAGGATATGTATATTGTATTCTCTCTCTATTGGACCTTTTTAATCATGCCTTTGTCTTAATAAATTAATATTTATATAGTTATGTGTATGTGACTCTTTGCCATACCATGAAAGTCCATAGTTGCCTTAGATGTTCTGCTTTTTGTCCCTCGAATTTCTGATCGTCACCAGAACTAGTGTCCCCATTGGAAGATTTCATCTATTTTTCCTTTCCAGGTGACAACTCAGAATTTGGGACTTTCTTTCACTTTTACTCTTGGTGATAATATCTCTATAATGGGGGCAAGACATAAATAAAAGACTGACAGGTGTTTTAATCCCTCTCCATTCTATCCAATCATAAAAAAAAACAACCAAGAAAAATCTCTATAATTTCGGAGATTACAGGGGTTTCCTCTAAGCCTGACCCTGCTCTAGCTATCCTTCACTTAGGTATAGAGAAATTCCCTTGTAACCTCAGAACGCTCATCTTATACATTTTAGTCGCAGCAAAAATTGTGAAAGCCGGGCATTGGACAAGAAATATGGCACCCAACCCTATGAAACCATAGATCTAGTCAACATGCAATTTTCCTAGGAAAACATATATTCACATAAAAACACCACATGGGCTTTGTTTGATAGTCTATGGATACCATTGATGGACAGCAAATACTTCATCATAATCTGTTGATTTGTTACATTGTACCCTGTGTATGCTCTAAGATATATGATTTGGATCATCTTTGTGTCACAAAATATGTTGTATAAGCCTCTTCCTTAGCTTTGTACTCTTGTTTTTTTCTTAATTATGTGTTAAACCTTGAAAAACTCAATAAAAACATTGAACAAAAAAACAAAAACAAAAGCAAAGTTTTGCTTTCAATAGTAATGTAAAAGTAGCAAAAATTCACTGCTTTTAGAACAGGATAATTAAAATGTGTTTCACACCTTTGTCAATTGCGTCTCCAGAGACATAAATGTAATGTTAGCATTAACAGTAATGTAAAGTGCAGTATCAAGAAAAAAAACCATTTGTGGTTTTGGTCTTATGGATGAAAACGTGGGATAATTATGCTGAAAAAAAAACATTTATAAGCGCATTAGTTTCATAATACATTGAAAGAAATGACCTAAAACACACTTCAGGCCCGAAGCCAATCTTAAGGAATACATTTTTAACATTTTGTTTGCTATACAATTAATAGCCAGGGTGTGACTCTCATGGATTTTAACTATTATTATCATCCTTATGAGGACAGAATTTCCCATTAATTGATTAATCACTTGCACTGCAGGGATCATTTTACAGATTCACAATCATTTTTGATTTATAGCCCTCCAATCACAATGCTTGGGATGGTGCTTATTTAACAAATTTTTTATTTTTTTTATTCTCACCTTCGCATTGTGTAAGCCGTAATGGAATGTGGTATGTTCCTTTGTGCAGCTGCCTTAGGGTATCTGATGTTCTTGTTTATCATACGATAAGCTAAGTTACATAAGGAGGAACTATTAACTGTCTGAGTTCCAGTTGCAGTGATGGTTATCTAATCTACATCTGAAGAATAAAATCACTCAAAATATCCAACTTTTATTGTTTTAAACCAGTATTAATTGTTCCAGGCTCTTAACTAATTCTCTAACCACAAAGCAGACTTCTGTGGTTTTCAAGTATCTCTTTCCCTTTTGAATCTTCAAATTATGACAGTTTTTGTAAAGCTGAAAATACTAAGAGTTCTGAGAAAAAACAAGAAAATTCATGAGATGATCGGTAAATTTCATGCCAACTAAATGAAGGAACAAAACGTTTGATGGCCAATTAAAATGTTAAAGAAAAGCAGTTAAAATCTAGGAATAAGAAACAATCTTTAGAGGCAGACAGTAGAAAAGGACAAAAATCATCAAATTATAGAACAGGACAAATGTGAGGACATGAAGATTGTAGAAAAAGAGGGAAATCAGTATAAAAGCAGAACTTGTGGCCAGAAAAGCACTGTAAATGTTTTAGAAGTTGAAATGTAAAGAATTGCGGGGGTTTATTTTATTTTAATTTCCTTTTTGTGTTAACAGGTTTTTATTATTTAATATTTTAAATACCATTCTTCTCTTTTTTATTCTGTAGTTTTTTTTAACAAACTAAATGTAAATTGTGCATAGCTAGGTCCCTTTTACTTTTCACATATCTACCATCAGCAGACTTTTTTAAAAAAAAAGGCTAATAGGACGCAATATTATGTGACTTCTTTTTTTTTAAGTTAATGCATTTTTCCTCATTTAATGGTATGCAACCAAAAACAATGTCAGTTTGCTTTAAAGCAGGAGTCCGCCGGGAGTCCACCATTTTTTTTTTTTTTTAAAGCCAGCAGCTACAAATACTGCAGCTGCTGACTTTTAAAATAATGACACTTACCCGCCCAGCGCGCCCGCGATGTCGGCACCCGAAGCCGATCTCTTGATCGTCTCTCAGGTGCTGCCGCCGCCATCTTGGGTATGGGAATCAGGAAGTGGAGCCTTTTGGCTTCATTTCCCGGTTCCCTACTGCGCATGCGCGAGTCGCGCTGCGCAATAAGGATGGTCCCCGCTGTCTCTGGGATCCGTGTGTTTCCCAGCAGACAGCGGGGGACCTCCGGAAAGGGGCGTAGATTCTGCGGAAAGGGGCGTACCTTCTGCAGAATCTACGCCGGAAGTGGGTGCAGATACCTGTACTGTACAGGTACCTGTACCCCCCTCCCCCCTGAAAGGTGCCAATTGTGGCGCCGGGGGGGGGGAGGGTTCCAATGAGCGGAAGGTCCACTTTAGGGTGGACCTCCGCTTTAAATATACAAGCAATGAATATGTAAAAATAAATAAATGTCCAATACTGCACATCATCAATAAAAAACAACTAAAGCCGATAGGCTGAGGCAAGCCATAGATGGTGCAAATTTATTTCCTTCAACCACAAGTTGCAGGAAAGAAATTTGCACGATTCCCCATTTACGCACTCAGTGCTGACAAGGAAATCCCTCCTGCTGAGACATTGTATTTTCCCAGAGGTGGGCGGGGGAAGCGGTCCCCCGCCGAGAGAAGACAAGGATTATAGCTAGTGGCTATAGCAGATGCTTGCAATAATCACAAGTAAATCATGCTGGCCATTTGCGACCCAAGTTGATCGATCGATCAACATGGTACATTCAGCCTGCCCATATACCGTTCGAAGATTTGACGTCTATGGCGGCCTAAGTTTATGCATTTTTAATCTGATTGTTTTAACCCTTTGACAATGAGTACATGCACATATGTGATCTCACTGAAGTTGGACAGCATATGTACATACCTGTGTTCATGATGGTAAAGTGCTTCCCAGCATGGAGAAGCTACCAGTCTGATACTAATGACTGAGAGCCTGGATGACTGGCTCTTGATCATATGACAGCCTGTGATTAAAAAAGTGTGTAAAAAAAATAAAATAACTAAAAGATAAAATAGCTAGATTAGGGTTTTATCTAGGTCAGTGTCAGGGTTAGGGTCAAAGGGTATGGTTAGGGTCAAGGTGTTTTAGTTACTTTTTTGGGGGCAAATTTTCCATTGATAATAAAAAAAGATATGCATTAACATTTAACAGTAAATTAAAAATCCAATTTTGTCCTTAAAAAAAAAAAACAAGGTATAATCCTAAAGCAGTGATTTCCAATTCGAGGTATGTATCAGTATGTTTAGGGGTAAGCCAAAAAAAAAAAGAATAATGGAGGAAAAGGACAATACCTGCCTGCCACTGCCTACTACCTGGTGAAGAAAGAGGAGGGTGAGCAGAGGGCTGAGGTGCAGGAAGCCAGGAACAGAAGTGGTTGGATCTGGTGGCATCAGCTGAACACAAAATGACTCACCACAATAAAGGACACAATTCTCTAATGCCAGCAATAGACTTAGGAAAAATTAATATTTGAACAGAGATAGAGTGAATGTACAATTGGATTGCATATGATATCACATACACTATATTACCAAATGTATTAGGATGCCTGTCTTTACATTCATATGAATTTTAATAGCATTCCAGTCTTATGCCCTGTACACACGGTCTGACTTTCTGACGCAAAATGTGCGATCGGACTGTGTTGTTGGAAATTCCGATAGTGTGTGGGCTCCATCTGACTTATCGACACACAAAGTTTGAGATCTGGATCTAAAATTTTCCGACAACAAAATCCGATTGTATAAATTCGCGTGTAGACAATTCCGACGCACAAAGTGCCATGCCAGAATAAATTACGAGACAAAAGCTATTGGCTACTGACCTCTTTAAAGTCCCATCCTACGTGTTGCACGTCCCCTCGTACGTCACCTGAACGATTGGATTTTCTGAAAACTTTGTGCGACCGTATGTATGCAAGACAAGTTTTAGGCCAAAATCCGTCGGAAAAAACAGACAGATTTTGTTGTCGGAATGTTCCGACCATGTGTACAGTAGTGATGGACGAACTTCCGACGGGACGTTTCGCGAACGCGAAATGCGAACGGACCCAAACGTTCGCGAAACCGAACGTTCGCCGCGGGCCCCATTGACTTCAATGGGAGGCGAACTTTGCAAACCTTCATGTCGAATTTGCGGCCACGTGGTAATTATTAGGGGGTAAAACGTAGTCCCACCATCTGGACAATGACATAATACATGTATGAGGTGAATTTGGGATCGATAACTACAAGCATTTTTATTTTATTTGGGAAATTGTTCTAACAATTCAGGACTATGGAGCTAATGAAGGCAATGGAGGAGAGGGAAGGTCAGGGACCAGGGTAGGCAAAGAAGAGGGTGCAGGAGATGATCACCAGCAGCGTGACATACCGGAATGACACATGCACCGTGATAGAGGCATCTGACAGCAGCACCGTAATACAGAGCACTGACAGCAGCACCGTGACATACAGCGCTGACAGCAGCACCGTGACATACAGCGCTGACAGCAGCACCGTGACATACAGCGCTGACAGCAGCACCGTGACATACAGCGCTGACAGCAGCACCGTGACATACAGCGCTGACAGCAGCACCGTGACATACAGCGCTGACAGCAGCACCGTGACATACAGCGCTGACAGCAGCACCGTGACATACAGCGCTGACAGCAGCACCGTGACATACAGCGCTGACAGCAGCACCGTGACATACAGCGCTGACAGCAGCACCGTGACATACAGCACTGACAGCAGCACCGTAAGCAGCCCCAGGAGGAAGTCAGCACAGCACAGGGATGGTGTGATCCCCTCATAATAAGAACCCCCAGGAGGAAGTCAGCACAGCACAGGGATAGTGTGATCCCTTCATAATAAGAACCCCCAGGAGGAAGTCAGCACAGCACAGGGATATCATAAGCAGCCCCAGTAGAAATATGACACCGCTCAACCTCTTCAAAGAGGAGGGTAGGGGCATATAGTACGGTGTGCTTTTTTGGGTCAAGGAAGTGAGCCAAATGAATTAAGAAGGTCTGTGTGCTTGATTAAAAAAATAGTTTATAGACATATACATGGTCTACTGGTCACATGTGTTGAATTCCTCCGAGATCCATGCCTCATTCATTTTTAGAAATGTGAGGTAGTTAACACTGTGGTGAGCTAGGCGAGTACGCTTATCGGTCACAATCCCCCCTGCTGCGCTGAACGTCCTTTCGGACAGGACACTGGATGAGGGGCAAGCCAACAGTTCGATTGCAAATTGGGCAAGCTCTGGCCAGAGGTCAAGCCTGCCCACCCAGTAGTCTAGGGGTTCATCACTCCTCAGAGCGTCCACATCGGCCGTTAACCCAATGTAGTCGGACACCTGACGGTCTAGGCGTTCCCTGATGCTGGATCCGGATGACACCTGTCGATGGGTCGGCTGAAAGAATGACCTCATATCCGAAGTCACCAACACATCTTCAAACCGGCCTCTTCTTGCAGGCGCTGTTGGATTGGTACCCGCAAATCCTTCTCTGGGAGTGGGAATTGCTCCTCTGCCAGCGCACGCAAAAGCAGAATGCAGCATTTCTCGAAGCAAGGCCTGGAAGTGCTGCATTCTGACAGCCCTCTGCGACGGCGGTAACATTTCCGCCATTTTGTGTTTGTACCGGGGGTCTAAGTACGTTGCCACCCAGTACTGGTCCTTGACCCTCATGCTTTTTATACGGGGGTCCCTATTAAAACACTGGAGCATGAAGGCCCCCATTTGCACTAAAGTGGAAGCGGTGTGGTGGCCTGGCTCCTGCTCATCATCCAGGATAATGTCGTCCTCTTCATTCTCCTCTCCCCATCCTCGCACAACAGGGATCCCAGAAAGGTTTAAAGCATGCTCTTCTTGCTCCTGCTCATCCGCCCCGGCACCATCCTCCTCTGACTCCTCATCAGACTCCTGTTGTTGACTTGTCTCAGATAGAGTAGCCCCCCCTGGGAATTCATCCAGCATTGCGACTTCCTCATCTTCCCGCTCCTGCTCCTCCACAGCCTGATCAATGACACGACGCAATGCACGCTCCAGAAAGAAGGCATAAGGTACCATGTCACTGATGGCGCCATGGCTGCGACTGACCAGTTTGGTGATCTCCTCAAATGGCCGCAGAAGTCTGCATGTGTCGCGCATGAGCAGCCACTGGCGCGGTGAAAAAAAACCCAGCTCCCCAGAACCGTTTCTTTCGCAGAGTTCATACAGGTAGACGTTAACTGCACGTTTCTGCTGGAGCAGCCTATCAAGCATATAGAAGGTTGAGTTCCATCGCGTCGGGCAATCGCAAATAAGACGTCTGACCGGCAGATGGTGTCGCCGCTGAATGTCAGCAAGGCGAGCCATGGCCGTGTAAGATCTTCTGAAATGGGCCGAGATTTTCCTTGCCTGCCGCAAGATGTCCTGGACCCCAGGGTATTTGACAAGGAATCGCTGCACGGCCAAGTTTAAGACGTGTGCCATGCACGGCACGTGCGTGATTTTGCCCTGTTTCAATGCGCTAAGCAGATTGGCACCGTTGTCACACACCACTTTACCAACTGTCAAATTGAGCGGTGTTAGCCACTCATCTGCCTGTGAACGCAAAGCTGAAAGGAGTGCCGGGCCAGTGTGGCTCTTTGCTTCCAGGCACAACAGACGCAGCACGGCATGGCAACGTCTCACCTGGCATGTGGAATAGGTTCTGGGGAGCTTGGGCGGTGCAGTGGAAGAGACGCTAGCAGCGGAAAAGGAGGAGGCAGCTGAGGAGGAGAGGGAGGAGGATGGAGTAGGAGGAGGAGAAGAAGAGTCAGGCCTGCATGCAATCCGTGGCGGTAAAACCAAATCTACACGGGTGCCACGGGTTACATGCTTGACGGCCGTCAGAAGGTTCACCCAGTGGGCAGTAAAACTGATATACCTTCCCTGCCCGTGTTTGCTAGACCACGTGTCTGTGGTCAGATGTATCTTGGCACCGACACTGTGTGCCAGAGATACATTCACTTGCCGCTGAACATGGCCATATAGCTCTGGGATGCCCTTCTCTGAGAAATACTTCCTTCCTGGGACCTTCCATTGTGGTGTTCCAATGGCCACAAATTTGCGAAAGGCCTCCGAGTCCACCAGTTTATATGGCAGTAGTTGGCGGGCTATGAGTTCTGACAAGCCAGCCGCCAACCGTTGGGCAAGAGGGTTATCCGGCGTCATCATTTTTTTACGCTCAAACATTAGGCCCACGGAAGCCTGCCTTTTTGCAGAAAAATGTGAGCTTGGCGTGATGGAAGGTGGAGTGGAGGACAATTGTGAGGAGAGAGGAGAAGGAGAAGTAGAAGACGAGGCTGGACGGTGAGAGCCTGCAGTGTGGCTTTGTGTGTTCCGTTGCTCCCACTGGGCTCGGTGATGGCTGCTCATGTGCCTTCTTAAGGCGGTCGTCCCTAGGTGAGTATTGGGCTTACCGCGACTAACGCGTTGACTGCAAAGATTGCAGATGGCAACGCTATTGTCAGCAGCGGACACGTTAAAAAAAGCCCACACTGCGGAGCCATGTGCCGGTGTCCTGGGAGCGCCAGATGTGACCGTACATGGTCGATGACTCGCTCCTGATACATTTGCAGTCTGCTTTGTCCCTGCTGTGCAATGTAAGTCATTGCTGCTTCTCCTCCCTATCTGCTGGTCCATATCTCCCTCTGAACTCCCCTCCTCTTCCTCTCTTGTGGGCACCCACGTGACATCACTAGACACGTCATCATCAACGTCACCTTCCCCACCGCTATAAGTAGAGATCTCGGAGTAGGCAGCAACACCGGGGACCAACCTCCTCCTTGGGCTGATCTGGGTACTGGCGTCAGACTGCTGAGTAGCGCTTGTTGCTACCTCCTCTTCCTGATCCAATACCAAGAGTGGCTGCGCATCAGAAATGTCCTCTTGATATGGATCGGAAAATAATTCCAGTGACTCAAGCGGAAGGTATGTGGTGGTGGTGGTGGTGGTCGTGTTGTTGGTGGTAGTGTCTTTGGGGGTGCACATAGCAGAGAGTGAAGAAGAGGGTGCAGATCGAGAGGATGAGGAGGGTGCAGAAGAGTAAGGCTGAGCGGGCCACTCAACCAAGTCTGGTGCATCCTTTAAAGTAATTGAACGCACCTTCTGCAACTTCCCACTTTGGCTCAAGCCTGTTGCTCCTGCCCTACCCCTACCACCCCTGCGGAAGGGCCTGCCTCTTCCTCTGCCTGTCATTTTTTAAATGACCCTGTGACAAAACTCTTAGTCCCTATACCGATGAAGGACTGCTGCAGTATAGGGCAGCGGTCAGCAGTGGTGCACGTCAACCCTATCTATTGTGGACCGATAGCGGTCCTTACAGAACAGCAGACTGTACCGCACTCAAGCCTATGTACCGTAGCACCCTATACCAAGTTACCAGTCCTTATAAGAACTTTTGTGGACCAAGCAGGTTGTGTATTAGTGTTTAGCAGACTGTACGTCAGTCCCTATACCGCTGAAGGACTGCTGCAGTATAGGGCAGCGGTCAGCAGTGGTGCACGTCAACCCTATCTATTGTGGACCGATAGCGGTCCTTACAGAACAGCAGACTGTACCGCACTCAAGCCTATGTACCGTAGCACCCTATACCAAGTTACCAGTCCTTATAAGAACTTTTGTGGAACAAGCAGGTTGTGTGTTAGTGATTAGCAGACTGTACGTCAGTCCCTATACCGCTGAAGGACTGCTGCAGTATAGGTGAGCGGTCAGCAGTGGTGCACGTCAACCCTATCTATTGTGGACCTATAGCGGTCCTTACAGAACAGCAGACTGTACCGCACTCAAGCCTATGTACCGTAGCACCCTATACCAAGTTACCAGTCCTTATAAGAACTTTTGTGGACCAAGCAGGTTGTGTATTAGTGTTTAGCAGACTGTACGTCAGTCCCTATACCGCTGAAGGACTGCTGCAGTATAGGGCAGCGGTCAGCAGTGGTGCACGTCAACCCTATCTATTGTGGACCGATAGCGGTCCTTACAGAACAGCAGACTGTACCGCACTCAAGCCTATGTACCGTAGCACCCTATACCAAGTTACCAGTCCTTATAAGAACTTTTGTGGAACAAGCAGGTTGTGTGTTAGTGATTAGCAGACTGTACGTCAGTCCCTATACCGCTGAAGGACTGCTGCAGTATAGGGCAGCGGTCAGCAGTGGTGCACGTCAACCCTATCTATTGTGGACCGATAGCGGTCCTTACAGAACAGCAGACTGTACCGCACTCAAGCCTATGTACCGTAGCACCCTATACCAAGTTACCAGTCCTTATAAGAACTTTTGTGGAACAAGCAGGTTGTGTGTTAGTGATTAGCAGACTGTACGTCAGTCCCTATACCGCTGAAGGACTGCTGCAGTATAGGTGAGCGGTCAGCAGTGGTGCACGTCAACCCTATCTATTGTGGACCTATAGCGGTCCTTACAGAACAGCAGACTGTACCGCACTCAAGCCTATGTACCGTAGCACCCTATACCAAGTTACCAGTCCTTATAAGAACTTTTGTGGACCAAGCAGGTTGTGTATTAGTGTTTAGCAGACTGTACGTCAGTCCCTATACCGCTGAAGGACTGCTGCAGTATAGGGCAGCGGTCAGCAGTGGTGCACGTCAACCCTATCTATTGTGGACCGATAGCGGTCCTTACAGAACAGCAGACTGTACCGCACTCAAGCCTATGTACCGTAGCACCCTATACCAAGTTACCAGTCCTTATAAGAACTTTTGTGGAACAAGCAGGTTGTGTGTTAGTGATTAGCAGACTGTACGTCAGTCCCTATACCGCTGAAGGACTGCTGCAGTATAGGGCAGCGGTCAGCAGTGGTGCACGTCAACCCTATCTATTGTGGACCGATAGCGGTCCTTACAGAACAGCAGACTGTACCGCACTCAAGCCTATGTACCGTAGCACCCTATACCAAGTTACCAGTCCTTATAAGAACTTTTGTGGACCAAGCAGGTTGTGTATTAGTGTTTAGCAGACTGTACGTCAGTCCCTATACCGCTGAAGGACTGCTGCAGTATAGGGCAGCGGTCAGCAGTGGTGCACGTCAACCCTATCTATTGTGGACCGATAGCGGTCCTTACAGAACAGCAGACTGTACCGCACTCAAGCCTATGTACCGTAGCACCCTATACCAAGTTACCAGTCCTTATAAGAACTTTTGTGGAACAAGCAGGTTGTGTGTTAGTGATTAGCAGACTGTACGTCAGTCCCTATACCGCTGAAGGACTGCTGCAGTATAGGTGAGCGGTCAGCAGTGGTGCACGTCAACCCTATCTATTGTGGACCTATAGCGGTCCTTACAGAACAGCAGACTGTACCGCACTCAAGCCTATGTACCGTAGCACCCTATACCAAGTTACCAGTCCTTATAAGAACTTTTGTGGACCAAGCAGGTTGTGTATTAGTGTTTAGCAGACTGTACGTCAGTCCCTATACCGCTGAAGGACTGCTGCAGTATAGGGCAGCGGTCAGCAGTGGTGCACGTCAACCCTATCTATTGTGGACCGATAGCGGTCCTTACAGAACAGCAGACTGTACCGCACTCAAGCCTATGTACCGTAGCACCCTATACCAAGTTACCAGTCCTTATAAGAACTTTTGTGGAACAAGCAGGTTGTGTGTTAGTGATTAGCAGACTGTACGTCAGTCCCTATACCGCTGAAGGACTGCTGCAGTATAGGGCAGCGGTCAGCAGTGGTGCACGTCAACCCTATCTATTGTGGACCGATAGCGGTCCTTACAGAACAGCAGACTGTACCGCACTCAAGCCTATGTACCGTAGCACCCTATACCAAGTTACCAGTCCTTATAAGAACTTTTGTGGAACAAGCAGGTTGTGTGTTAGTGATTAGCAGACTGTACGTCAGTCCCTATACCGCTGAAGGACTGCTGCAGTATAGGTGAGCGGTCAGCAGTGGTGCACGTCAACCCTATCTATTGTGGACCTATAGCGGTCCTTACAGAACAGCAGACTGTACCGCACTCAAGCCTATGTACCGTAGCACCCTATACCAAGTTACCAGTCCTTATAAGAACTTTTGTGGACCAAGCAGGTTGTGTATTAGTGTTTAGCAGACTGTACGTCAGTCCCTATACCGCTGAAGGACTGCTGCAGTATAGGGCAGCGGTCAGCAGTGGTGCACGTCAACCCTATCTATTGTGGACCGATAGCGGTCCTTACAGAACAGCAGACTGTACCGCACTCAAGCCTATGTACCGTAGCACCCTATACCAAGTTACCAGTCCTTATAAGAACTTTTGTGGAACAAGCAGGTTGTGTGTTAGTGATTAGCAGACTGTACGTCAGTCCCTATACCGCTGAAGGACTGCTGCAGTATAGGGCAGCGGTCAGCAGTGGTGCACGTCAACCCTATCTATTGTGGACCGATAGCGGTCCTTACAGAACAGCAGACTGTACCGCACTCAAGCCTATGTACCGTAGCACCCTATACCAAGTTACCAGTCCTTATAAGAACTTTTGTGGAACAAGCAGGTTGTGTGTTAGTGATTAGCAGACTGTACGTCAGTCCCTATACCGCTGAAGGACTGCTGCAGTATAGGTGAGCGGTCAGCAGTGGTGCACGTCAACCCTATCTATTGTGGACCTATAGCGGTCCTTACAGAACAGCAGACTGTACCGCACTCAAGCCTATGTACCGTAGCACCCTATACCAAGTTACCAGTCCTTATAAGAACTTTTGTGGACCAAGCAGGTTGTGTATTAGTGTTTAGCAGACTGTACGTCAGTCCCTATACCGCTGAAGGACTGCTGCAGTATAGGGCAGCGGTCAGCAGTGGTGCACGTCAACCCTATCTATTGTGGACCGATAGCGGTCCTTACAGAACAGCAGACTGTACCGCACTCAAGCCTATGTACCGTAGCACCCTATACCAAGTTACCAGTCCTTATAAGAACTTTTGTGGAACAAGCAGGTTGTGTGTTAGTGATTAGCAGACTGTACGTCAGTCCCTATACCGCTGAAGGACTGCTGCAGTATAGGGCAGCGGTCAGCAGTGGTGCACGTCAACCCTATCTATTGTGGACCGATAGCGGTCCTTACAGAACAGCAGACTGTACCGCACTCAAGCCTATGTACCGTAGCACCCTATACCAAGTTACCAGTCCTTATAAGAACTTTTGTGGACCAAGCAGGTTGTGTATTAGTGTTTAGCAGACTGTACGTCAGTCCCTATACCGCTGAAGGACTGCTGCAGTATAGGGCAGCGGTCAGCAGTGGTGCACGTCAACCCTATCTATTGTGGACCGATAGCGGTCCTTACAGAACAGCAGACTGTACCGCACTCAAGCCTATGTACCGTAGCACCCTATACCAAGTTACCAGTCCTTATAAGAACTTTTGTGGAACAAGCAGGTTGTGTGTTAGTGATTAGCAGACTGTACGTCAGTCCCTATACCGCTGAAGGACTGCTGCAGTATAGGTGAGCGGTCAGCAGTGGTGCACGTCAACCCTATCTATTGTGGACCGATAGCGGTCCTTACAGAACAGCAGACTGTACCGCACTCAAGCCTATGTACCGTAGCACCCTATACCAAGTTACCAGTCCTTATAAGAACTTTTGTGGAACAAGTGAGTTGTGAATGTTTAGCAGACTGCAGCAGAAGGGCAGCAGTCAAGTATAATATCCTTTCTATATTTGGAAGAAAGAATATTATACATGTACAAGCCTATTACTGTACCACTGATACCAGTCCTGAAAAGAACCTTTGTGGAACTAATAATAACAGCAAGTCTTTAAAATTACCCTCACTGCCTGACAACACTGCTTCCTTCCTGTCCCTATACAAATTGGCAAAAAAAGAGAACGATTAGTGGTTACTGGAACAGCTCTTTTGTGGACCTTGATAGTAACAGCTAATGATGATGATGATGATGATGATGATGAAAGACTAATCTGGCTGTCCCTGTAGCATACACCGTCCTTTCCCTTTCTCTAAACTAACAAAAGACACTCAGGCTGCTGCAAGAATCAGCAGCACAGCAAACCTATCAACACCTAACACCTATACCAGTCCTGAAAAGAACTTTTGTGTACCAAATAGCTAGTGGTTTATCTCTCCCTACTCCACACAGGAACCTGTCCCTATCGTAACAGAAGAAAGAATGTAAAATGGCCACCGGATCGGGTGTATTTATAGGTTAGGGGGAATGTACAAGTGTCCATGTGCTGTCATGTCTCAATTGGCTGTCCTGTATCACATGATAAACGTGTCACCAAAGGTTAAAGTTCTTGTATACATTAAACACGTAAGTCCGCCGCGGCGAACGACGGAAAAAGGCGTTCGAACGTGCGGACCGCGAATGTCGGAAATTCGCCGCGAAACGACCGCCGGGCGAACCGTTCGGCCATCACTAGTGTACAGGGCATTAGTCCGTAGGGTATAATATTGAGTTGGCCCACCCTTTGCAGCTATAACAGCTTCAACTCTTCTGAGAAGGATGTTCACAAGGTTTAGGAGTGTGTCTATGGGACTGTTTGACCATTTGTCGAAAAGTGCATTTGTGAGGTCAGGCTCTGACGTGAATGAGAAGGCCTGGATTGCAGTCTATGCTCTAATTTATCCCAAATGTGTTCTATTGGGTTGAGATCAGGACTCTGTGCAGGCCAGTCAAGTTCATCCACCCCAAACTCGCTCATCTATGTCTTTATGGACCGACTCAATATTGAACCCTACGGACTAAGACTGGGATGTCATTAAAGTTCAGTGTGTGTAAAGGCCGGTGTCTCAAAACTTTTGGTAATAGAGTGTATATGTTCTTGTGCTCCCAATTTTCCAGTTGCAAGCACCAGTGAAATCCATTTCGAGGTTAGCTGGTAAAATCGATGTAGGGTGTAATCTTACCATAGTTGTATGACTACAAACCCTTTCATTAGCTCAGTAATGTTTCATGTAAGACATATATCCTTTATGACAAATATTGATAATTGTATATCTCTGGACATGTTTATGGTGGTGTCAGAATGGTACTAATATTACACCCATGGACCTATTTCTGGCGGTATCAGTATGGGACTGGCTGATTTGAGGGGGTACAATTTAATGGGCTATGGAAGTGGAAAAAAAGTTGGGAGCCATCGCTATACAATTCACCACTTTACAAATGCACCTTGGAAGAAGAGGTATATAACCATTGATATGTGAATACAGCTAAAGTTGTGTAGTTATTAAAGTGGACATACTGTAAATAAGATGTCATTTTTGTAGATTAGGTCAGAAAACATTTTGTGTGTACTTATAATAAATGGCCTTTTGCTCATTGTAATATTTATAAATGAATAGTTTTTTATTTTATTTTTTGAAACAGGGTCTAGTTTTTTTTCTGGAAATACAGCTAAGTTTAGAACATATCAATTCACAAAGGGGAAATAATTAAGGTAAACTAGTCATTAAAATGCAGTGGTGCGTGAAGAACATTTTGACATGTTGACAAGATGTACACATTATACATCAACATAAATAGCCTGTTTTTGTTCTCTGTTTTATATTTGCTTATATAGCATCTATTTTACCGTGGGGAAAATGCAATGAAATGTAAAAGTTAATCCGAATCTCTGCAACTTCATAAAAGATAGCAAACATAATCTACATCTATGTGAGTGCATGAATATTTTAGATAAAAGCTATTTTAGATAAAAGCTGTTTTCAGAGAATTTTTATTTGAATGTATATGCTAATATAATGAAGAGCAATTAATTGTAATTATGTATCCATCAATTAATTGAAAATATATATTTTTAAGGATATGTAAATCATAACAATGAGCTGCCCTTATTTTTGATTAAATATACCACTGAAAGCATTTTGTTATATCTGTTCGGTAAGTGCAAAAAAAAAAAAAACTCCTTTGGTTTTGGCAGAAATCTTGTGCGCTGAAAACTTTCTGCTGTGCACAAGGAGGTGTTATGGAGATAGGGATGCGAGAGGTCTGCGTTTTCTTTAAAACATCAGAAAAGAAGCAAGCAAGGCTGACACCATATGCCTAAGCCCTTGTACACACTGTTGCATACACACGGACAAAGTTGTCAGAAAATCCGACGTGATTACGTTATTTCGTTACGACGGGACTACGTTCACGCTAGTAGCCAATAGCTTTGGTGTAGGAATTTGATCAGAGCATGCGTGGCACTTTGTCCGATCAAAATTCTCTACACATGATCGGAGTATGTCCGATCGGAGCATTTTGTCGGAAAATTTTACCAACGGTTTACCAACAGATGGAAACAGTCCGATGTAGACCACACACAGTCGGAATATCCGACAAAACAGTCCAATCAGACACATTCCATCGGAATCTCTGACCGTGTGTACAAGGGCTAAGGCTGGTCATACATTCTGCTCTTCCTCGTCCTCCTGCGGCGTTCCAAGTGGAAGTTTGTCTGACTCCTTCTCCTCCAGCCTTCTGGGACACATCACAGATCCCAGAAGACTGCGGGACCCTTCACAAAGCGCTACGTGGCTCATGCATGCGCAGTGGAGAGCTGGCTGTGACACCACAAAGCTTCACTTTCAGTTTCCCTTAGTAAAGATGCCGGCACCTAGAGCCAAAGCTGATTGAAGAATTGGCTCAGCGCTGGATCCTGGGGCAGGTAAGTGTCGTTATATTAAAAGGCAGCAGCAGTAGTATTTGTAGCTGTTAACTAATTTTTGGGGGGAGACTGGAACTCCTGTTAAAGAATTCAGAACTGTTTTATCATATAAAAAAGGTATGTAAGAGCATTCATTATGCCTCTCACATCAATAGTCCTTTTTCTGTACTTGCAGCTTGTTAAAAGGGAAAAATATGGAAAAATTTGCATATAATCCAAAGATGTACTAAATACGTTTTAATAAAGCAAGTTTTAATTTTGAACAATCTGTGTATTTTCAACAAAACTAATAACTAAACCAGGAAAAAACTATACCTATTTGTAAAAAAGAAATTCCTCAATCTGACGTCTCCTTTGTAAAATATTTTTTTTACAGTCAAGACAATTGTCTGGCTTCAAAGTTAAGGAGCTAAGTGTAACCATGATTAAAATTTCTAAATTATGTAATGCAGACTTAAAAGTTCAATTATAGGTAGGACAAGATGGGTGGGATAAGCGCTGTTCTGGGAGGATGTACCTATACATCATCCCGGTCTTGCCTCTCCTTTGCACCCTTGGGGGTGCACAGTGGTGTGACCTGTGATTGGACACAGTGGATCACTGGTGTGATACAGTAGTAAACCAAGGCTTTAATTCATGCAGCCATTGTTAATTATTGTGATCACTATGATTGGCCACAGAGATCACCCGGTATAGGGCCAATGAGATTGGCTTTGTACCATTTGATCGATATGATCAATGATAGCCATCACAGTAGTAAACACAACTGCATGAAGCCACATGAGGTTAGAAGTGGCTGCTTACACAGTGATCATAACTGTGTAAGCAATCAGTGTAAAAAAAAAAAAAAATGTTTAACCCCCTTTCCCCCCAGAGCAGTACAATGCCATTATGGTGACACTGCACTACTTGGTGACAGTATGTAAAAAATAAAATAAAATCGAATCACATTGAAGAATTGGCTCAGGTGAGCCATTATACACACAGTATCTCACAAAAGTGAGTACACCCCTCACATTTTTGTAAATATTTTATTATATCTTTTCATGTGACAACACTGAAGAAATTATACTTTGCTACAATGTAAATTAGTGAGTGTACAGCTTGTATAACAGTGTAAATTTGCTGTCCCCTCAAAATAACTCAATACACAGCCAATAATGTCTAAACCACTGGCAGCAAAAGTGAGTACATCCCTAAGTAAAAATGTCCAAATTGGGCCCAATTAGCCATTTTCCCTCCCCGGTGTCATGTGACTCATTAGTGTTATAAGGTCTCAGGTTTGAATGGGGAGCGGGTGTGATACATTTGGTCTTATCGCTCTCACTCTCTTATACTGGTTCAACATGGCACCTCATGGCAAACTGTTACACTATTATACAAGCTATACACTCACTACTTTACATTGTGGCAAAGTGTAATTTCTTCAGTGTTGTCACATGAAAAGATATAATAAAATGTTTACAAAAATGGGAGGGGTGTACTCACTTTTGTGATATACTGTATATATATATAGCGTCAAATGTAGAGCTTTAAGGAAAGCGCCTCTCGTTCAGCAAACAAACATAGGTTTCCCTCGCAGGGGTAATCAGCATTCCTTTTCCCATCAACAAAATGACATTCAGCCTAGTTGTCTCTCACTTGCAGCACTGCTGCTCTGGCCTTACACTCCAGGCCCTTGTCTGTCTCATACAGACTGTTTCACCAACCACCTTGGTGCATATAGCTAGCAGCCTCTTGCTGCTCTGGCTCCCCCGTGGAGCACTCCTGACTCCTGGTACTCAGACTTCCTATCTGCCGGGTTGGAGCCCAGAACCATGGTCAGGTTACTACTAAAAGCCCAGCACACACCTGACCAATCAGTATGCTGGCTGTTCTCAAAATCAGGACCCAGGACTATGGATTTCATCCCACCTGGATCTCTCAGAATTCCCTGAGCTCCAGGTCCCAAAGTGGACTTTGCAAAGTGGAATTTGCAGAAAATTGAAAGGCCAGTTTCCTCTTCATGTTACAAGCTCCTTGGAAGAACCCCTCAACTCATCTGGTTGAGAATTCTGGGTCACAATCTCCTTCTAGACCCTGGCAGGGCAAAGCTCTACCAACATTTTATATATATATATATATATATATATATGGAGCTCCAGAAGACGTCACTCTGACGAAACGCGTAGGGAGTGGCCATGTACGTGCACCTTTCCTTTGCCAGCAGCAGTAACGGCCGGCGGAGTTTGTTCCTTTGTTTTATATACGTGAACTACTTTTAAACAAATTGTGAGTAATTTTCGTCTTATAATGAAATAAAATGCTTTTAAAAAAACGTATTTGCACCATGGATATGCTTCTCTCTCCTCCCCCATGCATATAACTACGGAGCATATTTGAAGTGAGGAGTGAGCATTCCCCCAGCGCACCAGCAGCAGTGTCCAAGCAGCAGCACAGTGGCTTATACTGTGAAGGCTCGGTTAACCCCATGAGGGTGTTTGATCTGGTGAGAGCAACCACATTCCCACAACACTGAGTGGCGCACCAGGGAGGAGGGTTTTCCCTCTACATTGCCTTTTTGCACTAGTCACTTTACTTTACTACCACCTCTTGAAATACTGCAGTATGCGACTCTTCAGCGATTTCTAAATGCGATTCTAAAAAAATTTTTTCGTGTGTTGAAGGACGTTCTTTGGGACTAAATTATTTTGCACGATTTCATATAGGATTGCTGAGATCAATTGCTTTGCACATTTTGGTTTGACTAGATTTTAAGTAGCACTTTTTGCATATTTGTAATTTTATGTTCATTTTGAATTTCTTGAATTTTTTATGAATTTGATATCTATAACAATAGTAGAATATATATGGGTCACTGTAGCACTAGCACTTTATACAGATATTAGACAATTAATACTTGCTAGCACGGTTATATCTAATGCACATATTTGTAGGCACAGAGCTGCACATGCACAGGGTTTTAGCGCCATAGCCCATTTCTAATTACTGAGAGTGTCTTACCACAGTGTGCTGGAGCAGTGGTGTGATCTGAACAGAGGATCTGGAACATCTGACGGAGCCAAACGAGAGTCCCGGTCATCTTGCGGAGCGGTGCAGTGGGACGGAGCTGCCTGGTTGCAGGACTGAGACCATCGGAGCGGAGCCATTTTCTGTCTCTTCTTGCTGGGACGTGTGGCCTGCCTACAGGGATCTGTGGGTGCATGTTTGAGGAGCCGCGGTCTGCATCGTGCGGAGCGAAACAGCAATTACTGAGAGTGTCTTACCACAGTGTGCTGGAGCAGTGCTGTAATCTGAACAGAGGATCCGGAACATCTGACGGAGCTAAACGAGGGTCCCAGTCATCTTGCTGAGCGGTGCAGTGGGACGGAGCTGCCTGGTGGCAGGACTGAGAGGCATCCAGTAATCCAGGCCTGGTGTGGTGAGAGGGCTGTTGCCCAGAAGTTATATACAACACTTCACACACTAATGCCTTGTACACATGGTTGGACATTCCGAAAACAAAATCAGATTTTTTTCCCACGGATTTTGTGCCAAACTTGTCTTGCATACACACGGTTGGACAATGTTGTTGGAAAATCCGATCGTTCTTAATGATGTGATGTACAACACGTACGTTGGGACTATAAATGGGCCAGTAGCCAATATCTGTGGTCTTTAAATTTATTATTATTATTATTAATAATTTATTCTGAGTAATTGTAATTGTCTACACACAATAAAAATGTAAATGATTGGATTTTGCTTTGGGAAAATTTTGTTGTGTCAGAAATTCTGACGGAAAAATTCCGATGGAGCCCACACACGATCGGATTTTCCGACAACACGATTTGTTTGCAAATTTTCCATTGGAAAGTCCAACTGTGTGTACAGGGCATTAGACTGATCTCATAGTATTGCTGCGACCTGTAGTCCCACGGAACAGTCCCTTTCATTTAGACTGTGCTCAGATAGGCCTCAAAGCCTAACTTTACTGATAATTGACTGACGGTGGGGGTACATTCCCAGGAAAGGAGTTTATAAGTGCATTGCACGATTGAAGTTACTATTGCTCATTACTTTACGTCACATTACCACCTGCAAACCCTATGGAATACAAACACTGCAGTATAATGGCTAGCTGAAGAAAGAAGACAAGAGACTATATCATTTACTGTAAGGCCTTGCAGTATTGCTGCTACATACAAAGGACTGCATTTCACCACAGGGGGAGCTCTTGAGTAACCCCATTGTGTTACATTGTTTTATTAACACTGCATAGTGTATTGCAGGGTTTTTTGATTGTTTGCATGGTCATGCTGGAAGTGGGAAGGTGCCCAGAGTCAATGTCTTATCACTCTGAGCATTAGTCCCACTTGGAGACGCGTCCGCATATGTCAGTTGTTTATAGCGTGTTTATATCAACCTTTGACAATACCTTCACTGTATTTATTTGTTGCATTACTAAATCAGAGAGGTGTTCCTCTGAGCAACTACATCTTTTCCAGTAAACTTATAATATTCTTTAATTAATTTAATTACAATAGAGTGTGATCTTTACTGTGAGTATGGAACCTGAGGTGTCAGAGGGAAGGGCATTCCTGAGCGCCCAGGATAGCCAGTGGGAAATAGAACAACCCAGCAGCCTCCATGGGGGTACCGCTACATTATATATATATATATATATATATATATATATATATATATATATATATATATATATATATATATATATATACTGCTCCAAAAAAATAAAGGCACACTTTTTAATCAGAGTATAGCATCAAGACAATTAATCTCCTGGGATATTGATCTGTCAGTTAAGTAGTAGAGGGGGTTGTTAATCAGTTTCAGTTGCTTTGGTGTTAATTAATGTAACAACAGGGACACTAGATGAGCAACAATGAGACAACCTCCAAAACAGGAAAGGTCTTACAGGTGGAGGCCACTGACATTTTTTGCCTACTCATCTTTTCTCACTGTTTTTCACTAGTTTTGCATTTGGTTAGGGTCAGTCTCGCTACTGGTAGCATGAGGCGATATCTGGACCCTATAGAGATTGCACAGGCAGTCCAACTCCTCCAAGATGGCACATCAATATGTGCCATAGCCAGAAGGTTTGCTGTGTCTACCAGCACGGTCTCAAGAGTTTGGAGGAGATTCCAGGAGACATGCATTTACTCTAGGTGAGTTGAACAGAGCGTTGAAGGTCCTTAACCCATCAGCAGGACCGTCATCTGCTCCTTTGTGCAAGGAAGAACAGGATGAGCACTGCTAGAGCCCTACAAAATTAATTTCTCTGACCAATCAGCAACAGACTTCATGTGGGTGACCTGAAGGCCCAATGTCCTCTTAATTAGCATTTGCCATTGAACATCAGAATTGGCAGGTCTGCCACTGACACCCTGTGTTTTTCACAGATGAGAGCAGGTTCAGCCTGAGCACATGTGACAGAAGTGAAAGGGTCTGGAGAAGCCGTGGAGAACATTATGCAGGCTGTAACATGGTTCAGCATGACCGGGTTGGTGGTGGTCAGTGATGGTCTGGGGAGGCATATCCATGGAGAGATGTACAGACTTCTACAGGCTAGACAATGGCACCCTGACTGTCAGGTATCAGGATGAAATCCTTGGACCCATTGTCAGACACTAAGCTGGTGCAGTGGGTTCTAGGTTCTTTTTGGTGCACGACAATGTCCAGGGAGGAAGTACCGCAGGACACCATCTGCCGTCTCATTAGGAGCATGCCTCAACATTGTCAGGCATGCATACAAGCATGTGGGGGCCATACAAACTACTGAGTACCATTAAGAGTTGCTGCAATGAAATTTCAACAAAATGGACTAGCCTGCCTCATCATTTTTTCACTTAGATTTTTGGGGTGTCTTTAAATTCAGTCCCCTGTAAATTTACAATTTTTATTTCCATCAAACGGTGTGGCATCCTTTCATTCTTAACACACTACCCAGTCCATATCCATATAGATATCCAGCATGATATTTTTCACTATTGAGATCTGAAGTGTTTTCAACCTGTTCCTTTAATTTTCTGAGCAGTATATAAAACTGGTTTAGAGACACTCATGGGTTTTGCAGAGGAGGAAGATCAAACAAAAACAGCAGTGTTTACATTCGTTTTGATGAAGCTAGGATGAAACTCAGTCCATTTTCTCAAGTATTGATTTGGATTTCTCTTCTGGTAATTTACTTTCCTTTATGTTAATTAATAAAAAAAAAACTATTAACACTTTTATTTCTGAAAGCATTTTTAATTTACAGAAATTTTTTCACACCTGCCTAAAACTTTTGCACAGTACTGCTGATGTCAGAGGTCAGAGCAGAATGGGCAGACTGGTTTGAGATGATAGAAAACCAGCAGTAACTCAAATAACCACTCGTTACAACCAAGGTATGCAGAATACCATCTCTCAACACACAACACATCGCACCTTGAAGAAGATGGGCTACAGCAGAAGAAGACCTCACCGGGTGCCACTCCTGTCAACTAAGAACAGGAAACTTATGCTACAATTCACGCAGGCTCACCAATATTGGACAATATAAGATTGGAAAAACGTTGCCTAGCCATTGCCCACTGGGCACTTAAACCCCCTCCTGCCCAGACCAATTTTCAGCTCTCAGTGCTCTCACACTTTGAATGACAATTACTCACCTCTGGGTTTTTTATTTTTTGCGCTATAAATGAAAAAAGACCAAAAATTTCTAAAGAAAAGGCATTTTTCTTTGTTTCTGTGATAAAATTTTGCAAATTATATTTTTTTTCATAAATTTTGGCCACAATTTATACTGCTACATATGTTTGGTAAACATAACCCAAATTAGTGAATATTACTTGGTCTTTGTGAAAGTTAGAGAGTCTACAAGCTGTGGTGCAAATCACAGAAAATTGATCACACCTGGTGGCCTATCTCATTTCATGTGACCCTAACAAGCCAAGAAAGTACAAATACCCCCCAAATGATCTGTTTTTATAAAGTAGATGTTCCAAGGTATTTAGTAAGATGCATTGTGAGGTTTTTGATGTTGTCATTTTTTCCCACAATTCTTTGCAAAATGAAGATTTTTTTCCCACAAATTTGTCACTGTAATAGGTTATTTCTCTCACATGGCATGTGTATACCACAAATGACACCCCAAAATACATTTTGCTACTCCTCCTGAGTATTACGATACCACATGTGTGGGACTTTTCCACAGCCTAGCCACAGAGAGGCCCAACATGCAGGGAGCACCATCACGTTTTCTAGGAGCATATATTACACATCTAACGTATTGACTACTTATTACACTTTAGAAGGCCCTGGAGCACCAGGACAATGACATGTGGCACTGACAGATCGCACTGATGGCATGTGACACTGATGTGGCACTGATGACAGATGGCACTAATACATGGCACTGATGACACATGACACTGATGAGAGATGGCACTAATATGTGACACAGATGACACTGATGTGGCACTGATGACAGATGGCACTAATACTTGGTACTGATGACAGATGGCACTAATATGTGGCACCGATGACAGATGGCACTAATACATGGCACTGATGACATGGGACACTGATGTGGCACTGATGACAGATGGCACTGATACGTAGCACTGATGACATGTGACACTGAGAGTGGCACTGATGACAGATGCCACTGATGACAGATGCCACTAATATGTGGCACTGATGACACGTGACACTGATAACAGATGACATGTGATACTGACAGGTGGCACTGAGGACAGATGTCACGAGGGAAAGGTGGCACTGGAGACAGGTGGCACTGGGGAGAGAAGGCACTGATAGGTGGCACTGGGAACAAATGGCACTGACAGGTGGCACTGCGGACAGATGGCACTGATAGGTGGCACTGGGGGCAGGTGGCACTGGAGACAGATAGCCCTGATAGGTGGCACTGGGGACAGTTGGCATTGATAGGTGGTACTGGGGACAGGTGGCACCAGGGACAGGTGGGCATGTGTGTTTTGTGTTAATGTGGCACTGTAATGATTTTTTCACTCACGCTGTAGCTGTAGGTCGCTCTCCCTCCTCACACCCAGTCTCTGTGTGAGGAGGGAGAGTCGGCAATAAGAGATGATCTCATATGTTTAAATTTTTCAAATGACATTTAATTATAATTTTTTTTTATTGCATCTTAGTGTAAATATGAGATCTGAGGTCTTTTTGACCCCAGATTTCATATTTAACCACTTGTGGAGCGCCCGCAGTTTTATGGCGGCTGTTTGAAGGAGGATATTGTTGTTATGGCAACAGCTAGCTGCCATAACCCCGGTATCCCCTTCTTCAGCGGGCGGTCCGCTACAAGATAAAAGTGGTCCCTGCAGCGGATTTGCCGTGAGATAACTTTTACTGGTGGCGGGAGAGGGGGCCCCCCTCCCGCCATGATCCGGTGCCTTCCGCCGCTTACCGGAGCTGTTGGCAGTGGCGGAGGCGATTGCGTCCTGTCGATGGCTCAGTATGGAGACAAGTGAGGGGAAGATGGCCCCCACCCGTCTCCATACAATTGCTGGGCGGAAGTGATGTCAAAACATCACTTCTGCCAATAGCTCTTAAAGGGCCAATTTTTTTTAATGATTTTTTTAAATTACAATTTTTTTTTTTTATTGCATTTTAGTCTAAATATGAGATCTGAGGACTTTTTGACCTCAGATCTCATATTTAAGTCAGGACCTGTCATGTTTTTTTCTATTACAAGAGATGTTTACATTCCTTGTAATAGGAATAAAAGTGACACAATTTTTTTTAAAAAGTGCCCGCATATGAAAACAGTGTTCAAACCACACATGTGAGATATTACCACTGTTGTCTCATTCTTTAATTAAAAAAAGTGAATTTGTTAAAAAAAAAATGCTCTTGTAAGACCACTGCACAAATACGGTGGGACAAAAAGTATTGCAACGACTGCCATTTTAGTCTCTAATAAAAAATATACAATGTTTGGGGGTTCTAAGTAATTTTCTAGCAAAAAATAATAATTTTAACTTGTAAACAACAAGTTTGAAAAATAGGCCCGGTCCTTAAGTGGTTAAACTCCACGGCCTACCTGAGTATTGTTGCTGACCATGTCCATCTCTTTATGACTACAGTGTACCCATCTTCTGATGACTCCTTCCAGCAAGATAATGCACCATGTCACAAAGCTCAAATCATCTCAAACTGGTTTCTTGAACATGACAATGAGGTCACTGTACTCCAATGGCCTCTACAGTCACCAGATCTCAATACAATAGAGCAGCCTTGGGATGTGGTGGAAGATTCACATCATGGATGTGCAGCTGACAAATCTGCAGCAGCTGTGTGATACTGTCATGTCAATATGGACCAAAATCTCTGAGGAATGTTTCCAACACCTTTTTTAAATCAAGATAAAGTGCAGAAAAAATTGACTTTGTAGGCACCAATTATAAAAAAAACACATTGTTGAATCTATGCCATGAAGGCTGCTGTGAAGGTAAAGGGGGGTCAAACCTCATACTAGCAAGGTCTACCTAATAAAGTGGCTGTTGAGTGTATGTGAGAATGGTCACCGGGTCAAGTAGAAAGGGTGGATTTACCTAACAACATGAGCAATGAGTAATGGTGCACTTTCTGGTATGTGAGCATTCTTAGGAATTCCTGTACGTACAGCCACCATAGCTGTATATCTGCAAGGTGAGATCTAAGGCACCGCTGCCTCTCGCTGTTGGTCTCAGTAGATTTCTAATGAGTTTATGATGTCATTACTTTACTGCGCACTGTTCTTCTTGATGGAGGTTCAGACATGATAAAGCAAAACCCTGCCTCTACCATAATGACTGCAGAGACACAGGGCAGAACAAGGAATGGTAAGTCAGTAATGGGTAAACATCAATTTTCACGGGGACCACAGACAATGCTGGTGACTAATCCATTGTCATCTGCCTGCCTTTTATTTGGGCACAACTTCTAATATTCAGTTCCTGTTTAAGCCCTTCCCACCCACTCCATAGCTGAAAGACAGCTATACCGCAGGCTTAAAATGGCGGGAGTGTCCATGGATGTGCTCCTGTGCTCGCGCTGCCCGCGCACCCCCTGCGTGCCCCTTTAGGACTTAGCTGATCACAGTTCAGGGTAAAGGGCCAATCACAATGGCTCTTTACCACATGATCAGCTGTCAGCCAATGACAACTGATCACGGAAGTAAACAAAAACCAGTTATCAGCTTTTTTTCTGACAGCTGACAACATGAGAGAAAAAAGAAAAAAGCCATTAACTGGCTTCTGCTACAGGGGCATTGGTCCCCTCAGTGCCCACCAGTGTTGCTAATCAGTGTTTACCAGTGCCGATAATCAGTGCCCATCAGTACTGCTAATCAGTGCCCACAAGTGTCACCTATCAGTTCCTATCATTGCCTCATCATCAATGTCACTTAGGGGGCACTGATAGGCAGCACTGATATCAGTGCCCATCATTGCCACCTATCAGTGTGCATCAGTGCCACCCATCAGCTCAGCCTCATCAGTGCCCATCAGTGCTGCCTCATCAGTGCAGCCTATCAGGTCTGTCAGTGAAGGAGAAAATTACCTGTTTGCAATATTTTATAACAAACTATAACTATTCTCACTCAGACAGTTCTTTGATGGTCTTCTGGTCCCCAGCGCCACCATCTTGGATGTGGGAAACCGGCTGCGACTTCTTGCGGCTTCTCAGCTGGTTCCCCGCTGCACATGCGTGAGTCGCACTGCACTTTGTGAAAGAACCTGCAGCCTCCTGGGACATGTAAGGTGCCCTAGAAGGCTGGGGGTGTTGGGTGGGGATGGCAAAATTCTGCTCAGATTGCCTAGGCAATCCTAGCGGAAGTGGGAGCAGATACCTGCCTGAAATAGGTACCCACTTCCTAAAAAAAAAAAAAAATCCAAAAATGTTAAAGGGGGAAGGGAATTAGAAAAAGTGGAGCTTTCCTTTTCAGGTGACGTTCTGCTTTAAGTGGGCACAGTTACTGTGGTAATGCTTAGACATGGATTTTAACAGAAGTAAAAACACTGTCTGTATATAAAAATGAAAGTATATACTGTGATTCTCAACTTTGTGATTTTTGTATCCCGCTGTAGGTATATTTAGTGATTGGGATGTCCCCTATATATACATATATATGCTAAGAAATCTTATCGGTTAGATGAATCTTTTAATGCAATTCAAATTGAACACAAATAGACATGCTGAAAATTGCCTATTGTTAAATATAAAAAAATCTCCAAAATGAAAATGAATAAGAAAATAAATAATAAATGGATTCACCTAGTAAATCTAATGAGAGACCTGCTGCTGCAGAATTTTGGCAATATTGCTGTAATTAGGTGTCAGGGGTGATAAATGACAATGAATTTCTGCTGAAGCACAAAGCACATTCTTTGGCATAGTCACAGTCACACATATATATGTTTTCAAAGCTACGAATTGCTTTATCTGTTTTACTTAGGAACGCGTCCAATAGACTAGTCCAGAATGAAGACAGAGGTGCATAACAAGGTGCCTCAAAGAAAGTGCCACATTGTTAACAAAATAGATGTATTTTGAGATTCTGAAAAGGGTTAAATATCCACCTGTAATTTTAAGCCCGCGTAGTAAGGTTAAGGTGATTGACTAATGAATGTTTATTCAAAGAACTGATTAAACATTGATAACCATATGATGCCCCTACTTGGTTGGGCTCATGTATATAAGGATTGCCCTCTGAAGAGTGATCTCTGGTGGGCGATCTCCACCCACTTTTCAGAGGGCTTTTGACAGGCTATACCTAGGTTATATATAGCCTCCTCAAAGTGTAAAAGCATGCACCGCCTCACCCCAACCTCCCAACCTTATGCATTGCATGTAGTTTCAAGGTGGTTGCAGGGCAGTTGCGGCACAGCCTCATTCACTTTAATGGGTCATGTCTGCTTGCTGACTGTGATAGGGGTATAATTCTTGCCATGCCACGAAGCAAAACACTGCCGCTACGACAAGCATACAAGCCTCTCCAGCAGCCATCGCAGCTTAAGGGTGATGGCAATTTGGAGATCGTAAATGCTCAACCTGTTTTTGCCTCCCCTAGCTGCAAATGTAAACTTATATTGCGCACACATGGTCGGACTTTCCGACGGGAAATGTTGGATGTGAGCTTGTTGGCTGAAAGCCCGACCGTGTGTATGCTCCATCAAACATCCGTTGTTGGACTTTCCGCCAACAAATGTTGGCTAGCAGGTTCTCAAATTTTCCGCCAACAAAACTTTGTTGTCAGACTTTCCGATCGCGTGGACACAAGTCTGTCGCACAAAAGTTCACGCATGCTCAGAAACAAGTACGACCCGGAAGCACTCGGTCTTGTAAAACTAGCGTTCGTAACATCACGTGACTATTGAACTTCCTTTTTATTGGCTCGTGGTACGTCTTGTACGGCACTACATTCGTAATTGTTGGCCAACATTTGCGTGACCGTGTGTATGCAAGACAAGTTGGAGCCAACAACCTTCGAATAAAAATCCACGGTTTTGCTGTTGGAAAGTCCGATTGTGTGTACGGGGCATTAGCCTTTGGGTGCAAGTACTTCATGGCATGGGTTTGGTTGTTAATATTTTCAGTGTAAGTATTGAGCTATTAGCCTAAGTAGAAAATGTAGGAGTTATATTATTTTTGGGTCACGGGTTAGAGAATAAATGATATTGGTATAATATTTCACCAAAAAAAACAATAAAATAATAAAATACACAAAACATTAAAAAAATAAACAATATAGAGGGGGCGGAGCCGGCAGCCGAAGGAGATGGCCACGTGAGAGGAGAGCTCCTGAGACTCACGTCGGTTCCCGGCTCTCAGAAGCGACACACTTAGCACAACTGCACTCTCCGTTCACCCGAACTACACGGACACCCCACCGAGCGAGATGGGGAAGCGCAAACCCTCCTCCGGTCCACGGAAACTTACTAATTATTTCCGCAACGCGGCGGCCTGCTCAGACAAAGATGGCCCCGAGAGGGAGCAGACGCGCTCGCCGTCCAGGCACAGCACACCGCTCAGCTCCTGTAGCGGTGAAGAGACCCGGGCCTCCCCCAGCGAATCCCAGAGCGGGAGTCCCCTTAAGATGAATCCTAAGACATCGCCATCGCATCAGTATGCAGGTGAGAGGGGACATGGGGATGTGTCAGGAGAATCTACAAGGGAATTCATTGAGTGTATTGACGATTACCCTGCAGTGGGACAACCCCTATCTGATACAACACTGAAGGACATGTTGGTGTCCCTGAGGGGGTCATTACATAAGGACATGATGTCGGCGCTCACTCGCATAAGGAGAGAAGTAGATGGCTTGGGGGATAGAGTGCAACATGTGGAGAGCAAAATGGGAGACTTTGCAGTGGCACATAATGAACTAGTGGATGCACACAATGAAGCTGAGGACGAACTGTTTAACATTAAAACCAAACTCGCGGACCTGGAAGACCGTTCAAGGAGGAACAATGTTAAGTTCAGAGGGGTGGATGAAAAGGTCCCCCCTGCGGAGCTGCGCAGCTTTATCCAAAAAATGATTGCCGCACTTCTCCCTGATGTGCCTGCAGCAGACATAGTTGTGGACAGAGCGCATAGGTTACCCAAGCCATCCTTCTTCCCTGAGAAAGTACCCAGGGATGTTATTGCCCGCATACACTTTTTTCATGTGAAGGAGGACCTCATGTTAATGGCCAGGAAAGACCCTACCCTACCGGCACCTTATACGGGCATTAAGTTGTTTACTGATCTATCGAAATATACTATGCAGGCGCGCAGCAAACTAGTCCCTCTCACCAAGTTGTTCAGAAATCATGGAGTGGTCTATCGTTGGGGCTTCCCTACGAAACTCTTGGTTACTTGGAAAGGAAAGATCCACACTGTCATCAAAGTGGAGTCGGGTTTTCAACTAGCCGAAACCTGGGGGCTATTGGCAGCAGATCAGCCAGTGCCAGCGAAAAGTACCTCACCGCCAAAAATAGCCCCGCTTTGGGACACTACTCCTGAGTGATCCACACGTCTGCTCTAATTAGAGAGTGCACTAACATTATGCATCTATGCCGGGAACCCAGTGGCTCCTGTGAGCTATTACCCCCCAATTGATTCAGCAGTTTACATCGCTGCTACTGTTCTTGTTTCTTTTTATATTTTTACCATGTTATTTTTTTACTTTTATTGCTCTTACCTTTTGTTTATAAGTTCCTGTGCTGACACCTTCAACCCCCTCTGCAAGCTCCGGAATCGACCACAACCTATGGAAGCTGACCTACGCATCTGCTGCTGGCGGACCGCTGAAGAGTTCATAGCTATCAGGTACTCAGTCTCACATCCCCTACTATATGCCTCTTAAGTTTATCTCACTAAATGCCCATGGTCTCAACAGTCCGTTCAAACGGAAAGCAATGTGGCAGGAAGCCAGGTCATTGGATGGTGATATTCTTTGCACACAGGAGACCCACTTTGCTTCTCCTAAACCTCCTCAATGTACAAACAAGTGGTTTCCACACATTTTTACCTCTAATGCCCCTGTTAAGAAGAGAGGCACCTTGATTGCTGTGAAGAATTCTGTGGCTTTCAAATTACACCTTTGTGTTCCAGACCGGAATGGGAGATATCTCATTCTAGTATGCGATATCAATAATGTTACATACACGATAGTGAATGTGTATGCACCTAATACGCATCAAATTGCTTTTGTGACAAAATTACTCAAGAAGGTCCGGCAAGTGTGTAAAGGCACACTTCTCATGTGTGGTGACCTCAATGCAGTTGTGGATGCACGTCTAGATACCACGGCCACTTCTCATAAACGCACCACCCTGCAACAGCTATTGCACAAGGAAGATTTATATGACGTTTGGCGCTGTCTCAACCCCGCTGAAAGGGACTATACCTTTTTTTCCGCACCACATAAGGTCTACACTAGGATTGATCTTTTTCTTGGTGATTTTCAATTTTTATCCAAAGTAACAGCAGCGAAGATACATTCTATTTTATGGTCAGATCATGCACCTATTTCTATAACTGTTCAAGAAGCCCAGGTTTCTACACCAACTTATCTTTGGCGCAATAATGTAAATCTTTTCTCCCGGCAGCCCTTTACAAAAGATCTTGCATTGAAGATCCAAGAATTTTTTGCAACCAATGACACACCGGACGTGCCGCTTTCCACTGTCTGGTGTGCCCATAAAGCTTATGTTAGGGGTCTAATGATCCAGATGGCTGCTAGGGAGAAAAGACGCAAATCTATGGAAATGTCTTTACTGTTGACGAATATTAAGCAACTAGAGTCTCGTCATAAATCAGACTTGGCGGAGGATACACTGCAGCACTTGACCAATCTTAGAAGTCGATTCAAAGAATTAATGGGGACCTCTCATGCCAACGCTTTGAGAAGGTATAAAGCCTTGCATTACTCGCAGGGCAATAAGGCGGGGAAATTCTTAGCAAATTACCTCAAGCAAAGGCAGTTAAAATACAAATTGACTTCCATTATTGACCCGGCAACCTGCACCAAAGTCTTCCATCCACAGCATATAGCCGAGGCCTTCTGTAAATACTATACCGACCTCTATAACCTATCTACAGACCCTACAACCCCCCAACCCTCGGAGTCGTTGATTACTGATTTTTTAGACTCGGTGTCTCTGCCAAGACTATCCCCAGAGGATCTAGCAATGTTGAATTCTCCTTTGGGAAATGACGAGATTCTGGCTGTTATTAAAAAGTTACCTAGCAATAAGTCACCAGGTGCTGACGGATTTTCTGCAGAATATTATAAACTGTTTCATAATAATCTAGTTCCTTATTTGGGTAGATTGTTTAATCAAGTGGCAACAGGAGGGGAGTTTCCGTCTGAAATGCTGAGAGCAGTAATAGTAACTCTTCCTAAACCAGGTAAATCGCAGGATTGTCCACAAAATTTTCTCCCCATTTCGTTGCTGAACTCAGACCTCAAAATATATGCCAAAGTCCTGGCAAATAGACTGGCTGCTCTTACTCCTAAATTGATCAAACCAGATCAAGTGGGATTTGTCCGGGGTAGGCAGGCCCCAGATGGCACCCGCCGCATGCTTGATTTGATTCGCATTGTGGAACTACGGAAAACGCCAATGACCTTCTTGGCTCTTGATGCCGAGAAGGCGTTTGATAGGATGCACTGGGGCTATTTAAGAGCAACCCTGGACAAATTCGGCATACAGAAGCTGGTGCAGTCTGCTATCTTGGCACTTTATTCTAACCCGTCGGCATGTATCTACACTTCTAATGCTTTATCTACGCCCTTTCAAATAACCAACGGCACCAGGCAGGGGTGCCCATTATCCCCTATCATTTTTACACTTATAATGGAACCCTTAGCTGAAGCAATCAGGAACAGTCAGGAGGTTACAGGAATATCTGTGGCGGATCAGCACCACAAAATCGGCCTATTTGCGGATGATGTGGTGCTGACCCTCACCAACCCAGAAGTGTCCCTCCCTGCGGTTCAGTCCATTCTTACTAAATTTAGCGAGGTCTCTTATTATAAACTTAACACAACCAAATCCACTATACTACCAGTCAACATCTCAGCCCGTAGGATCCCTTCTCTACAAAAACAATTTCCATATGTATGGGAACGCCACAAATTGCCTTATCTGGGGATAACCTTGACTACTCCTACTTCCAACACATTTAAGGTTAATTTCCAGCCACTGTTACAAACTATCACTCTAGACGCCCAACGTATTGCCAAATATGAACTCTAGGCTAGGTCGCATGGTGGCCTATAAAATGTTAATACTTCCCAAAATACTGTATCTGTTTAGGACAGTACCAATTGTGCTTCCCCCTGCCTTTTTTAGGGAAATTTATCTGGCAAGGGAAGATCCCTAAAATTCCATTCTCACTGTTACAAAAACCGAAAAAAAGATGGAGGGATAGGCCTACCGATTCTTCCTCAGTACCAAACTGCAGTACTTCTGGAACAGCTCCACTCATGGCTTGACAAGCCATCTACTAAACTGTGGGCTGGTCTAGAGGAGGCTCTCACGCACTCGAAAGATCTTTCCTCTCTACTATTGGCTCATAGGACAGGCCTTCAGACGCACATGCCAAATCTTCCGGCCATTAGGGCTACCATATGTGCTTGGGACTTAGCCCATCAATCCCCAACTGCACAACAAGACTACCTTGAGGTTCCAACCCCAATTTCAGCTTTAGAACATCTAATCCCATCACTTAAGATTCTACCATGGACTCAGAAAGGACTAAAAGTTGTCTCGGACTTGTCTACTACACTTTCGGGGTCTAACACTTATGAAACGCTACAGGTCAGACACCTACTTAAAAACAATTCCATAGATAGTGTAAAGGTAAATGCGGGATTGTGGCAGAGTCTAACAACTAGACTGTATAAAAAGGGAGGTATTTCCAGATACTATGCATATCTACAGGTTAGAAAGACTAGTGCCAAATCTTCATACATGCAAACGTGGGAAAAAGATCTCAATTCAACTTTTGAAGTTAGAGATTGGGAAATGGCCAGACTAGCAAACTTTAGAGCCTCCAAATGTGTTAACCATTGGGATAATTTCTTGAAAATATCTAACAGAAGCTATTTAGTTCCCTCTAGATTATCCAAAATTTTCCCAACTGCAGATCCTAGATGCTGGAGAGGTTGCGGGGAGATCGAGTCAATGTATCATATATTTTGGTCCTGTAAAAGCCTACGTAGATTTTGGAAAGGCATATTCTCACTCATTTCTAAGATTACAGGTTTCTTCATCTCTCCAAAAGTAGAACTAGCTCTTCTTCATTTGAATATAGGGACCATACCTAAACAATTCCGTACTGTGGTAATCCAGATTCTCACTTCAGCTCGTATGACCATAGCATACCTGTGGAAGTCGAATAATGCCCCCAATGTGTCAGAAACTATTAAAAGAATACAGAGTATTGTACAATGCGAAAAAATTCTGGCTTATAGCCAGAACTCTATCCAAAAATTTAATGATGACTGGAAATATTGGTTGATAGAATATCCACTCAAAGAATCGTAAATTTTGCTTCTTCGCCTGGTGATTAGAGTCTCCGGAAACATGTGGGGGAGGGGGTTGGGGGTTGGGGGTAGTCAGCACTAGTTATTGTTTTCCTTATTGTTTTCTTTATGTTACCTCTTATGATTTATCTCTTACTAATACATGCTTCAATGATACTATACTTCAGGAAGTATACAGGTCGACTATAATGGATAATAAAATAAAAACCTTTCTATGATACATATGCAGAGTGGCAACGGTTTCCATCTGACCGGCTTAAGGCACTTACAATTTATGGAGGAGGGAGATTTCCTTGAGGGGAGAACCCCTCTGTCGGCGAGGGAGGGGTGCCGTCATGTCCTGCACCGGAGCACAGTGAGATCCCATTGGGGTGCTGGGTGTGGGAGGGACGTCGCCGCTCCAGAAAGGTAGTGGAACTATATTGGAGAATTGATCTGTTAATCTGTATGAGACTGTACCACTGCAATGTGAATTCAAATGTATGTATAAGCTATATCAGTTGTTAACAACTATAAATTGAAAATGAAGCATTGTAACTTTTTGTTTGCTCTTGAAAAACTCAATAAAAAAGAATTGAAATAAAAAATAAACAATATAAAAGGATGGAGTTGTCTGAAATGTCATTATCCATATTGTGGCGGTAGGACCCTGTGGTACCTGGAGGATTGCTGGTTTACGTTCCACCCAACAGACAGGAAGTCTGTGCATCGGAGTCAGGAGGAGTCAGAGGCTGCATGGGTGTAGCCAGAGCATACATGTCTGCAGGAGGCAGATGTACTTGGTGACAGAGCAGCAAGACCAAGTATGACGGAAAATACTAATGCGCTCCACCTAACTAATTACTAAATGTCTAAGAAATATATATTAAGGAAGCAGCCAGCACGAAATAGTGATCTCTACACCAAAATTAATAAATAAAATAAATAAAATAAATAAATAAATGCGGCGCTGCCTAAAAAAATTTATATACTAAAGTGCAATAACTAAAATGAATTATAGATTAAAAGTGCAAAGGTGAATCTGTCTCACTAAAGTGATAAAATGTGCAACAATGGAACAATGAGTATAATACATCTAATATGCAATATAATAAATAATCATATACGTGCATAAATAATCAAAATTCATAAGTGAAATTCATTCCAAAATATAAAATTGAAAAAATAAAAATTGCCAAATAGGCAATAATGTGCAAAATGCAATAATAGACGGTGATCGTCAAATAAAGTCCATGCATATAATTGGTGACCATAAAACAAAGTCCATGCAAAAAACTTATGAAGTGATTTCCAATACGTGACAATCCACTGCAAACTTTTTCAATTTTATATTTTGGAATGAATTTCACTTATGAATTTTGATTATTTATGCACGTATATGATTATTTATTATATTGCATATTAGATGTATTATACTCATTGTTCCATTGTTGCACATTTTATCACTTTAGTGAGACAGATTCACCTTTGCACTTTTAATCTATAATTCATTTTAGTTATTGCACTTTAGTATATAAATTTTTTTAGGCAGCGCCGCATTTATTTATTTATTTTATTTATTAATTTTGGTGTAGAGCAGCAAGACGCTGATCAGGAGTGAGCTAGGAGAAAGCTTAACTCTAGGAAACTCTTTTGGGTCTGAGGAGCAGACCTAAGGCCTAGGCTAAAGGCCTGAATCAGCCGTATGGGAAGAATGTAAGCCAGGAGGCTAAAGTATTGAGTGTACAAGATACAGTAATGGTGGAACCCCCCTGCAAAGGGATTGATGTCTCTGTGAACTTTTCTGTGCTTTTAAATAAAGGTGGGCTACCAGGCCCTTAAAAATACAGTTTTTTACTGGCGTACAGGAAAACGCACCTACCGTTTGAGTCTGAATATATAGACCCTTTTTATTGTGTATGGTATGTTTTTTTACAACTTACACTTATTGTCACACACGGGTTGACTGGTTATGTGTTTATGGAACCCCTAAGACCAGCCCACCATGGAGGGACCACCTACCTGCCCCCCCATAGAGTGGTACATAAGCCCCCCTCTTTTGCAGACACCTCTAGTCTGTCAGCATTGATGCACTGATGCTTTTGGAATGGAACCCATAATTGTTGTAGGAACCTCTCCTAAACCCCCCCATGCTAAATATCATGCGGACTGGTATCAGCATAATACAGGGGAAGGGAGGTGGAGTTCCCGCTTCCTGATTACAGCAGCTCTCCTCCTTATGTGTAGTAGTTGTGTGTCTAGGTGTTGGGCTACCCACTCAGTAGTTCACATTATATATTGATTGCTATATTTATATTTATAATTTTAGACCATATTCATGTTACGCATAGGGAGTGATTTACTAATGGCAAATCCACTTTGCACTGCAAGTGCACTTGGAAGTGCAGTCACGGTAGATCTGAGGGGGACATGCAAGGAAAATAAACATATAAAAAGGGAAAACACTGCGCTATAGTTTGTGAAAAAATGGCCACAACGGCCACAACAGCAGCCAACACCAAAAACAAACAAAGTTCAACAGATAAAATAAAAAATAGTGTAGCGCTTCAATGATAAGTGTAATCAACACAAATTCTGTAAAGATAATAGTAGCAAAACAGAGATCGCACAGAACCAAATGCCTAGAAATCAAAGTCCAACATAAAACAATCATTCAACTGTGTTGATGGCGTAGAAGTGACCAAACCGTCACATAGAAGGACAATGGTGTACTGGACGAATGTGTTCATGCGGGTAAACTTGATTGTAAGCATCAAAATGAAAAGTGAATAAATACTTCTTACCGGAACGGTTGGACTCACACAGTCATATGACGGTTGAGTCTAGAAGGCTTGGGGTCACACTCTGGGACCAAAGACTGTAAGGAGAGAGGTCAGTTGGGCTGGTGGAGGAGCTCCAGACGGTTGTAGGCTCAAAGGTGGATCCTTTCAGATGAAACATCAAAGGTCAAGATGATCAAGCCCAGACGCAGCTCGTTGTACCAATAATCCTGCCTCCCCCGAATGGGGAGGGGGGTGTTTGTAAAATTTTACACCAAAGCAATGGAGAGGAGAAAAAAGAAAAAAAGGCTCCACATGGTGCGGGTCAAACAATGTAAAAAAGTTGATTTATTAAAGTCAAAAAGGTAATAAATGACTTAGTGATCACATAAAAAGCAAAATGAACTAAAAGCAATGTGGGGTGCCAACAGCTCGCCCGACGCGTTTCGACATATGTGTCTTCAACTGGGGCATGTTGGAACCCACCACATTGCTGACAAATATATAGAAAATGAGGAAGAGGTCACGCCTAACAAGAGGCGGGACATCCAATCTCAAACAGTCTCTTAAAGCTACAGTGTACAATTTGATCAAACCAAAGTCTACCAATTCAGACACTATAAACAGATACAAATAACATCCAAAAATGTCATTCATGCAGACTGTTAGATAAGTATTAATGGCAATAAAATCTAAACAAATAAAAAAATACATAAAAAGTAAGTCACCATACTCACTCGTGAATAGCACTAAATAAACTACATTGTTCACAGCCTAATCGGATGTATAGATACAGCATGATTCAATTCGATTGTAAAACATATGCAGAGAACACATCAAGTACTAATACATAAAAATCAGACCTGCGTTGTTAGTTATACATAAATTATATTAGACCTTTGCCAGAAGCTGCCAGTTTACATTTAGATTATTCACAGCCTCATCAGACTTGTGAGTTGCAATCCCAATGTACACATAGAGCACATACGGAAAACTCATCCAATTCTAACACATACTATCAGACATGCACTATCAATTGTACATAGACTACACTATACTGTCCCAAGGGCGGACTAGTTTGTCTATATTATAACAAAAATAGAGCTGTAACATTCTCAGTGATAGTGTTTAATAAAGATCTATCATAATGTGATTTGGATGTCTCTTACTTGTTGTGCCAACAATGCATAACCTGGAGATGTGCATGAGTGCTCATGATGTTACTTCATACATGATGATCAGTTTCATACAGTTCAGATCGGATAAACTGAAGTGTCATGACGTGTAGTGACACAGAAATGGCTGAACCAATCACTCAATGTGTGTGTCATGTGGCTGAATGTGGGAGTGGTTAGAAAAGACTCGAGTCTAAGGAGTAGAGGCGTATATATCTAAATGTCATCAAGCAAAACTATAAGGAGGAGGTGTCATACAGAACATAGCGCCAGTTTACTCATTGTTATGCGTTCCACTTTGCGGGCCATATCAAGCATCGTAAGCGCTTATAGGTGCACAGCGACGAGATAGGGCGTGTATATAAAAGCGTCACAAATTGGATGTTCATGTAAAAAAACAAAAATAGGAAGGGGGCGTGTAAGCGTCACACTGCGTATGTGTTCACGGCAGTGTAGGAAAGGGGGAGGCATTTAGATCTGGCGCCAATTTGCACATGGAGAACGTCACACGCCAATGGGCGTGGACGATAGCAAAAGGGCCAATCCGAAAGTCTGTCACTCCGCGCATGCGCAATGACTAATGACGTAATTACGTCATGTCATGCGCAGTAATGGACCGAAGGTGGATGTCACAAGGCAATTACGGGGAATATAGAAGACGTGTCAGTGTCACGTCACGTCCAATAATACAGCCCGGCGTAACCATGGTAACCACAGACGCGTCATCGCATCTGAGGATGCCGCAAGTAAAAAAATGCAGGTAAAGAAACGAAAGGAAAAAACGGAATATCGCTACATCATCAGAATGTGCATCTTACCCTGGACATTTTTACCAAAAATAGCCAAAGGTTATGTGAAATGAAGGAAATATGGAATAATCACGTGGGTCAGATGTAATGCTTGCAAATTGCACACATATTAACCTAAAAAATATATATATATTTTGAGGTATCTGAAACCCCAAAAATGGCAGTGAGATATGATAAATACGACATATTTTCAACTCGTGCCCAAAGTAAGGCTAAACTTAAAAATGAGAATGTAAGAGGCAATCCGTCCCAGATTCCACATGATCTAAAGAAATGCATAATAAATGCACATATCCAGAATGTGAGAGGGATGTGAAAGGCAACCCGTCGCACCTAATCTAGAAAAAAACATAATAAATGTATATATCCAGAGTGTGAGAGGGAATCTGTCCCAGACTACGCATGATCTGGAAAAATGCATAATAAATGCATATATCCAGATTCTAGTAGTAATCTGGGAGGGGAATATGTGAAGGAAAAAATGAAGAAAACGCATAATACATGCGGTGCATAGGGCGATGTGTCACAAAGAACACAAATTGGGTGATAAAATAAAAAGTGAAAGGTAGAGTGTCCAGTAGATGGATAGTAGGTACGTTGGTGTGTAAAACCAAGAAAAAAAGGTCAAAGAAATAAATAAAAATGAAATACTAGTGATCCATAATAAGATAAATTAGGCCTGATTAATAAAGCTGTTGATGTCCCAATCTGTGTTCATGCCGAAAGGGGTGTAGCACCTCAACTCATAAATCCAAAATGTCTCGAGACGCGAGACCCCCCTCAAGCATGAATCTCCTCTCCAGTTTGGGACAAATTTATCAATGATTTGAAAACGAGTGCCTACGGGCACTCGTTTTCAAATCATTGATAAATTTGTCCCAAACTGGAGAGGAGATTCATGCTTGAGGGGGGTCTCGCGTCTCGAGACATTTTGGATTTATGAGTTGAGGTGCTACACCCCTTTCGGCATGAACACAGATTGGGACATCAACAGCTTTATTAATCAGGCCTAATTTATCTTATTATGGATCACTAGTATTTCATTTTTATTTATTTCTTTGACCTTTTTTTCTTGGTTTTACACACCAACGTACCTACTATCCATCTACTGGACACTCTACCTTTCACTTTTTATTTTATCACCCAATTTGTGTTCTTTGTGACACATCGCCCTATGCACCGCATGTATTATGCGTTTTCTTCATTTTTTCCTTCACATATTCCCCTCCCAGATTACTACTAGAATCTGGATATATGCATTTATTATGCATTTTTCCAGATCATGCGTAGTCTGGGACAGATTCCCTCTCACACTCTGGATATATACATTTATTATGTTTTTTTCTAGATTAGGTGCGACGGGTTTCCTTTCACATCCCTCTCACATTCTGGATATGTGCATTTATTATGCATTTCTTTAGATCATGTGGAATCTGGGACGGATTGCCTCTTACATTCTCATTTTTAAGTTTAGCCTTACTTTGGGCACGAGTTGAAAATATGTCGTATTTATCATATCTCACTGCCATTTTTGGGGTTTCAGATACCTCAAAATATATATATATTTTTTAGGTTAATATGTGTGCAATTTGCAAGCATTACATCTGACCCACGTGATTATTCCATATTTCCTTCATTTCACATAACCTTTGGCTATTTTTGGTAAAAATGTCCAGGGTAAGATGCACATTCTGATGATGTAGCGATATTCCGTTTTTTCCTTTCGTTTCTTTACCTGCATTTTTTTACTTGCGGCATCCTCAGATGCGATGACGCGTCTGTGGTTACCATGGTTACGCCGGGCTGTATTATTGGACGTGACGTGACACTGACACGTCTTCTATATTCCCCGTAATTGCCTTGTGACATCCACCTTCGGTCCATTACTGCGCATGACATGACGTAATTACGTCATTAGTCATTGCGCATGCGCGGAGTGACAGACTTTCGGATTGGCCCTTTTGCTATCGTCCACGCCCATTGGCGTGTGACGTTCTCCATGTGCAAATTGGCGCCAGATCTAAATGCCTCCCCCTTTCCTACACTGCCGTGAACACATACGCAGTGTGACGCTTACACGCCCCCTTCCTATTTTTGTTTTTTTACATGAACATCCAATTTGTGACGCTTTTATATACACGCCCTATCTCGTCGCTGTGCACCTATAAGCGCTTACGATGCTTGATATGGCCCGCAAAGTGGAACGCATAACAATGAGTAAACTGGCGCTATGTTCTGTATGACACCTCCTCCTTATAGTTTTGCTTGATGACATTTAGATATATACGCCTCTACTCCTTAGACTCGAGTCTTTTCTAACCACTCCCACATTCAGCCACATGACACACACATTGAGTGATTGGTTCAGCCATTTCTGTGTCACTACACGTCATGACACTTCAGTTTATCCGATCTGAACTGTATGAAACTGATCATCATGTATGAAGTAACATCATGAGCACTCATGCACATCTCCAGGTTATGCATTGTTGGCACAACAAGTAAGAGACATCCAAATCACATTATGATAGATCTTTATTAAACACTATCACTGAGAATGTTACAGCTCTATTTTTGTTATAATATAGACAAACTAGTCCGCCCTTGGGACAGTATAGTGTAGTCTATGTACAATTGATAGTGCATGTCTGATAGTATGTGTTAGAATTGGATGAGTTTTCCGTATGTGCTCTATGTGTACATTGGGATTGCAACTCACAAGTCTGATGAGGCTGTGAATAATCTAAATGTAAACTGGCAGCTTCTGGCAAAGGTCTAATATAATTTATGTATAACTAACAACGCAGGTCTGATTTTTATGTATTAGTACTTGATGTGTTCTCTGCATATGTTTTACAATCGAATTGAATCATGCTGTATCTATACATCCGATTAGGCTGTGAACAATGTAGTTTATTTAGTGCTATTCACGAGTGAGTATGGTGACTTACTTTTTATGTATTTTTTTATTTGTTTAGATTTTATTGCCATTAATACTTATCTAACAGTCTGCATGAATGACATTTTTGGATGTTATTTGTATCTGTTTATAGTGTCTGAATTGGTAGACTTTGGTTTGATCAAATTGTACACTGTAGCTTTAAGAGACTGTTTGAGATTGGATGTCCCGCCTCTTGTTAGGCGTGACCTCTTCCTCATTTTCTATATATTTGTCAGCAATGTGGTGGGTTCCAACATGCCCCAGTTGAAGACACATATGTCGAAACGCGTCGGGCGAGCTGTTGGCACCCCACATTGCTTTTAGTTCATTTTGCTTTTTATGTGATCACTAAGTCATTTATTACCTTTTTGACTTTAATAAATCAACTTTTTTACATTGTTTGACCCGCACCATGTGGAGCCTTTTTTTCTTTTTTCTCCTCTCCATTGCTTTGGTGTAAAATTTTACAAACACCCCCCTCCCCATTCGGGGGAGGCAGGATTATTGGTACAACGAGCTGCGTCTGGGCTTGATCATCTTGACCTTTGATGTTTCATCTGAAAGGATCCACCTTTGAGCCTACAACCGTCTGGAGCTCCTCCACCAGCCCAACTGACCTCTCTCCTTACAGTCTTTGGTCCCAGAGTGTGACCCCAAGCCTTCTAGACTCAACCGTCATATGACTGTGTGAGTCCAACCGTTCCGGTAAGAAGTATTTATTCACTTTTCATTTTGATGCTTACAATCAAGTTTACCCGCATGAACACATTCGTCCAGTACACCATTGTCCTTCTATGTGACGGTTTGGTCACTTCTACGCCATCAACACAGTTGAATGATTGTTTTATGTTGGACTTTGATTTCTAGGCATTTGGTTCTGTGCGATCTCTGTTTTGCTACTATTATCTTTACAGAATTTGTGTTGATTACACTTATCATTGAAGCGCTACACTATTTTTTATTTTATCTAAGGAAAATAAACAGCATTTTTGCTTGCTCATTATTGGATAGGAGAAATCAGCAGAGCCTCCCCTCATTTCAGATTCTCCCCTCAGATCTACAGCGACTATGCTACCAGTGCACTTATAGTGCACAGTGGATCTGCCTTCAGTAAATAAACCCCATAGCCTTTTGTTTTTGTGTTATTTTCAGCATAATACAGGGATTACATGCTCCTCTGCTATGGAGTCACCAGCTTCGATGTCTGACGTGCCTGACTTGTTAGCTTTGTGAGGTTGTAGGACTATGCAGTTGTTTTTTTATAATAAAATAAAAACTAAAAAAATGCCATGCTGCCGGCTGTTAACCATCACTATGCATGGTGCTGAGACTGTGTTTATTAACCTTGATTTACAAAAGGGGTTGAGGATCTTCACTCAATAAATTGTATTAATATTCACTTTAATTATCCCATTATGTGTAGATTAAATAAGTAAAAAAAGGATTTGCTTTTTACATGATTGGATAATTAAAGTGAATTTTCTCTCAACTCCTTTAGAAAATAGGATTTGCAGCCAGCAATGACAGCAATCATCAACATATACCCAAAAGTTTTCTCACAAAGATTGGTCAAAAGATGAAGAATACAGTGGCTGCTACTGTACTATTAATATTTGCTAATGCAAGATTCGATCTAACGAGATTTTCCCAATGAAAACCTGGCCAGAGTCATACGCGGAAGCGAATCCTGCCTTAAAAAATCCATTTAAGAGTGTGCGACTATTTGGTTGAGAGCATCAATAGTGTTTATTGGGATTTTGTTGCCCCAGAGAATACCAGAGATAGATAGTGGTTTGATAGACTCTTGTTCAAATCTGACCCATGGTATCTTAGAGTTGTAAATATGCCATTGGGCCATTTGCGCCCATCTTGCAGACAGATAGTATAACCAAAAGTCCGGAAGGCCTAATCCTCCGTTTCTCTGTGGTTTATATAATACCAGTCTGGGTAGGCGTGGGTGGGAGTCCAACCATACATATTTATTAATAATTGTCTGGAGTCTTGAAATCATTATTTTATTTAGTCTGATTGGTAGTGCTCTAAATAGATATAACATTTTTGGTAGAATGGTCATTTTAACTGCCGTGATTCTGCCTAAGAATGAAATTTTAAATGATTTCCACATTTTGAGGGTAGCTCTTATTTTATTAATTAAAGGTATGGACTTTACACAATAAAAAATTCAATCTTATCTCTAGATCTCCACCCCACGCTTCCTTTGTAGGAGATCCAAGATCCCCACAGAACGACAATGATATGGTGGACTTGTCATGGTGGATCAACCATAATTTGACCTCCCTTAAGAACTTTATAGAAAATAACAATTTCTCCTCATTTGCATCTCTTAAATCAAAACATCAGATCCCAAATACAGAATTTTGTGGATATCTGCAGATTAGACACTTCTTCAATACATATTTCCAAACAACAAATCCCCCTCCCCCCTCGTTTTTTGAAAATATCTGCCTTAAAACACCAAGGAATCCCAGACTCATCTCAGAAATATATCATAACCTTCTCAATCACACTGAAATGACCAAACTCCCATACATGATCAAATGGGAACAGGAAACAAATCTCTTGCTCTCTTCCCACGACTGGGACATTTGTATTAGCAATCTACACAAATGCACGAGATCAATCACAGTCAGAGACCGCACTAAAATTATTTACCAGATGGTACTATACCCCAGTAAAATTACATTCAATATACCCCACAACACCTCGTACATGCTTCAGAGGCTGTAATTCCCCGGGCTCATTCTCACATATCTTCTGGGATTGTTCCAAAAATACATACATATGGAAACAGTTAGAAAACTTTGCCTCAGTGATCTCAAATAAAAACATAAAACTAACCCTACAGAATTGCCTCCTATATGCCCTTATCCCCTCTCTTTCCACTTACAATATGAGATTGATTCATACAATATGTGTCGCAATTCAATGGATAATTGCTTTTCATTGGAAATCGCATTCAGTCCCCTTGGATCACCTTAAAATCAGAATTAATAATATTAATCTGATGGAAAAGATATTCCATATCACACAGAATTCCACACATTTATATAGTAAGAAATGGGATCCCTGGTTTAACCACTCTACCTCCTTTTTTAATACTCCCTGAAATTGGGTCTCCTATACATGATTGTCTACGGTTTACTGCACTATTATGGCTCTAGCCCATCACCTTACCAAATGAAAACACAAACTATTGCAATGTATATGCACTGTATCTTGTACAAAATTTTGTATCTATGGTGATTTTCTATGTTTGTCTTGATATACATTGCATTTATTATATTATATCTATGCTTACTCTCTGTACTTTCTCTATGTACCAAATAAAAATCGTTTGTAAACAAAAAAAAATCCATTTAAATAGTACAAAGGCACAATTAAACTGGAAACATTTCTCCAGCGAATCTTTGATAAATATTCCAAACAATTTATAGAATACAGTGCACTCCTTTCAGCTAAAGACCTTCATTAGTAGTGGGTGCTAAAGTAAACTGATTGATGGAGCCATCACATAATAGAGTACAACAGTTTAAAAAATTCACCCATATTTCAATTGCAGAAAAATAAAAATTTAATATTTAATCACCACCACATAATGCATCGGAAACCCTTCCTTAGGCAGCAATTTGATAAATTCAGCCCCTTAAATTTTTGATTTTTATATTTTTACCCTTTTTCTTAATGAGACAAAATGTCAAATAACAAAAAAATATAAATACATAAATAATTAATTTGTTGCTTAATTTTTTCAATTTTTTTTTTTTTTACAATTAGAGAGACAGGAAATAGTAACATACTGTAAAAATTTATGTTTATATTTTACTATTTGTTATTATTTTTCTCACATATTGGAAGGTATTTTTTTTTTCAAGTAAATGTTTCCGTAGTAGATATCCACATAACAAGATTAAAGGAAAATGTTGCCAAAATGTCTGCAAAGATGAAACTGAAAATTTAGCTTAAATCATCTGTTCATCCCTCTGGGGCACGCATCTATACATCTCCTTATGCCGTATACACACCACCGGACTTTTCAACAGACTAGGTCCGACGGTCTTCCTGACGAGCTTTCAGCGGAGTTCCGACGGACTTTCCAAATGAACGGACTTGGCCACACACAATCACACCAAAGTCCGATAGATTCGAACATGATGATGTACGACCGGACAAGAATAAGGAAGTTTATAGCCAGTAGCCAATAGCTGCCTTAGCGTCGGTTTTTGTCCGTCGGACTAGCATACACACAAATGGATTTCTCCATAGGAACTGGGTCCGGTGGATTTCCGGCCGAAAAATTTGAAACATGTTCTATTTCTAAAGTCCGTCAGATTTTTGGACAGCAAAGGTGCGATGGAGCCCACACACGATTGAATTGTCCAATGGATTCGTTCCGTCGGACCTTTGCTGTCGAAAGGTCCGGTCATGTGTACGCGGCATTACTAATAGTGTCAGGGCAGCAGAGTAAGGAAGGATGGCACCAACACTCAAAGTGGTGACTTTTTCCATATTTTGTGTCCCCTTTTCTGTTCACCTCTGCACAATTGAGACTGGAATCCAACAATAGAACTGTGGGAAGAAGGAGGTGCAGGAGATGTTGAGAGGAGTCAAAGGGAAAAATAAATCATCTCTCTTTTCTCGTTAGAAAAGGACCTGTGGGATCACTGGACTACAGATGCCTGGAAACCTGGAAAAGTTTAAATATATACACTGTATTTATATATGTTTTTGGAAAAAGCATTGGGGGTGCACTAAAGGGGAAGGGGGGACTCAAACCTGTAGTTGGGCTTTATGGAAATTTACATTTCTTTTTCTGTCCTCTACAGTTTGGTTCACGGGTTTATTTCTATTTGGGTTCCAGTCCAGTTTATTTTCGAAAGCCAATCGGATGATCACCTGGTTGTACAGGCAGATTACTGTTTGCTTTTGTAATGCAACATGATATTTTAAAGTGTCTTGACGTAGTAGAAGCTTAGCATTGAGTAATATTAATGTGAGAAAAGAAAGCAAACAGTAAAAAAAAAAAAAAAAAAAAAAGAACACATATTCATGCATTAAGCAGAGTAAATAATCAATGACAAGCATTAATTTGGACAATTACCAATTTAAACAGCCGTGAACATTAACCACACTTCCACCTCCAACCAGTCTCTTACTGAGATAAAGGCTGAGTGAACGGAGAATGTCTCATTACTGTGAGGCTGCTGTGCCTTCACTGTCCAATCACAGCAGAGGTTGCAAGCAGAGACCATAGTCACCAACCTGGACTGTTGTTTGGTGGGTAAATCTCAGGATTTGATGAGCTAAAATTCAAATCTGTTTTGCAAATAAAACAACTCCCATGTATTTATTTTCTCAGTGAATTAAGCTGTTTGCTTGGAGTTCACTGCTAATCATTTATTAACCACTTGCTTACTGGACACCTAAACCCTCCTCCTGCTCAGACCAATTTTCAGCTTTCAGCGCTGTCATACAACACTGTACCCACATGACCCAAATTGTTATAATTTTTCCCCACAAATAGAGCTTTTTTTGGTGGTATTTGATCACCTCTGGGTTTTTTATAAATTTTTTTAAAAAGACCAATTTTTTTTTACAAAAAATACAAAACCGTTTTATATTTTGTTAATAAATTTTACAAACAGGTAGTTTTTTTCCTTCATTGATGTACGCTGATGAGGTTACACTGATGGGCACCAATAGGCTTCATTGATGGGCACCGATTGGCTGCATTGATGGGCACTGATAAGGCGGTACTGATGGACAATAATAGGTGGTACTGGTGGGCACTGATGAGGTGGCACTGATAGGTGGCATTGGTGGGCACTGACAGGTGGCACTGATGGGTGGCACTGATGAGCAGCACTGATGAGCGGCACTGAAGAGCATTGATAGGATGCACTGAAGGGCACTAATAAGTGGCACTGATAGGTGGCAATGATAGCTGGCGCTGATGGGTGGCAGTGATGGGCACTGATCAGCACTGGTAGGTGACACTGATAGGCAGCACTGCTAGGTGGCACTGATGAGGCACTGATTGGCACCACTGGTGGGCATTGATAGGTGGCACTCTTGGACATTGATAGGTGTCACTGATTGCTGGCACTTTTATGTACTAGTGGGCACTGATTTGTGGCACTATGGACACTGGCAGGCAGCACTGGTGGGCACAGATGAGGCGGCTTCGCCTCTTTCTATTCGGGACCGATGTACCTTCAACAGAAGCCGTTGATCTGCTTTTTTTTCTCCTCATGTTATCATGCGTGAGATGGAAAAAAAAACAATTACCGATCTTTCGTTTACATCACGTGATCAGCTGTCATTGGCTGACAGCTGATCACGTGGTAAGGGGCCAGGATCAACCCCTTACTCCGATCTGTGATCACCAGAGTCTCATTGACTCAGTCATCACAGCACATGCCGTGATAGCCCTGCAGGGGGCCCGCAGGGAGTGTGCAAAGGGAAGGACATCTATTGACAGCCTCCCGGCAAAGTAGATCCATGCTGTAGCCGCCATTCGGCTATAGTGTGGATCTGAAGGGGTTAAGGGCCCTTTCAGATGGGGTAGCAGTACCCCCACAAGAGCCACTGAGTGTAACTGGTTCTTTCCCAAACTGTACAGAGGACACCAATCAGCCAAGCAACAGTCTATTCATTCCAGCTCCAATAAACAGTCCAGGGGTTTGTCTTTTTGTGATTTATTGCTGGCAGAACTTCTATGTGAGGTGATTTATGTATACACATACAATTTACCTTTATACATGAGATTTCTCCTGCTGCGGATTCATCACTATATTTGCTTGCTTGTGTTTGTGTTCTTTTGAAAGTATATGTATATATGTTTATTCTTTTATGTATACTTTTAATCCCTTTAAATAAGTTTTTTTTCTTTACAATGTAAATTTTATCTTATTTTGTGTTTGATATGTTTTTTTTTTTATATTTTAAATTATATGTATATGTGTATTTCATTCAGGTGTGTATGTCTCCTTTGATACATTATTCCATTTATTTACAGTGTGCAGAGGATTCCTTTCATGACAGGTGATTGATTTTTACCTGTCCAATTTTGATTGGTTCTAGCCACACATGTTGGTCTATAAAGGAGTATGCACACCTGGGGATAGTTAGCAATAATTAAGCACTTTGTGGGAAACGCGTCTGGTGAACATTGTGGATCCCTTGTGTGCCATGTTTTTATTCTTTTGATTCTACAATCAACAACATTTTTCATTACTGGATGTGCCACTTTTTCTCTTTGTTTGTATGGACTTCCTAAGCCTTTATAGTCTATTTATCTCCAAGTCCATCCAGGTCCGGAAGAGAAAACAGAAAAGGGCTACATCCTTTTCTGTTTTTCTACACCTAAATGTGAGGGATCCAAGGTAGCCTTGTGTAAACGGACAGCAGAGCCCGTTTACTTCCAAATTCCCATAGAGCTGTCATGGGTCTGCCCATGTCCGTTGGGCACAAACTGAATCCAAACTGATCCAATTCAGCAGGGGGATCACAGATCAAAAAAAATGTTTTAGATTGCAACATACCAGTCCTCAAATGTGGTACTGCAAACATTTTCTTTTTTAAGACTTTTTCCTTTCTTTTCATTTAGCAATCCTGAGAAAAACACACTTCCTGTGTCTTCAGGGCTATACTTACTCCGTCACTGTATCTATGGAGGAAGCCATGGTTGGACTTCAAACAGGTCTGCCTTTGTTCATTTTAATTTCAGGTCCTGAAGAAGCATTTACGCAAAAAGCATTGACCTTTTCGGAATAAAGTATAATTCTTACATAGCCAAGTCAATGCCATTTATGCAATAGAAAAAACAAAGAAAAATCGCGCTACAGACTATAGATACAGGAAAATTTAAATCCTGTGAAATGCTGCAGTTCTATTATATAACCAAAAATTATATATAAAAAATATTTCAAACCAAAAGAACCGCGCTCTCTAAATACACACACTTCCCACGTGATACCAATATTCCAACAGATTAACCGTGTTGGTAAATATAAAAAATATATATGAAAATAAATGAATATAGTGCACAAGTGTTTTAAACGATCATAGTGAACATGACAACCATTAGCCCATAAATACAATTGTAGATCACATATAAACTTGCATATTGATAATCTGAAAGCTAAAATTAAAAAAGAAAGATACACATATGAGAAATTAATTTAAAAAATTTCCTTCTTAACAGCTGAGTATGTCCTCATATGACAGTCCTCAAAAACAAATCCAACTTGTGGAATCAATTATTGTCAAATACAAAGCACCACGTGTTGATTATAGTGTCCAAAAATTCTGATTCCTTGCTTCATAAACCGTGTACCACCACCAAAGATCAAGATTGGCTCCTTACCAGATGTCAAAAAATTATTCGCACATCAAAAGATCAGATCATGCTACACACGTTCCTCAGTCCTCCAGAACTCCACCCTCTTCCGAGATCATGGTTCAAAAGGGCTTCCCATATGAGCAGATTCCCAAATTCACCATAAAAAGGAGAAAAAGGCGCTCCAATAGTGTAAAATTGCTTATTTAATAAAAAATTCAAACTAAAAAAAACACACTTACAATAAAGCAGTGAGATATGGCATAAACGAGTGGGAAGCGTCGGCCGTACGCTGATCTCCACGGGTCTCTCCTTATCCAACTGGTACAATTTTCTAGGCAATAAACAGCATGTCACACCGCCCAACGCGTTTCGTGATACTTCACGTCGTCTCGGGGCACGGGTGACACGCCATATTGCCTCTCTTATATAATAACACATAGTCCAAGCCTCCTCCTCCATAGAACGCCCGGACCCCGCTCGTATTTCCGCAACGGAAGTGACGCTTTTGCGCGTCCTCCTGCATACCCAATCACCATGTCGCCGAAATCAAATGGCCAATAGTATCTGGTTGGCCGTAATTCGTGTGCGAGGACCAAGCCTCGTTCTCAATATCACAGTGGAAACAACCCGATGTGATGTCAGAGGCGGAAGTCGTGTCCAAATGCGTCCCCGTCAACACAGTTGGCTGTAGTGCGTTCCGGCCCCACAACCATTCAATAGTGCTAATCTAATATCCATGAGTGAGGACCAAGCCTCACTCTCAATAGTTATTTGCTAAAGAGCCCACTGGGGACCAGGCCTCACTTACGTATGCATGGCAGGGACATGACACGATTTAAGTACCAACCCATCGCCCCTCCCAGCGGCGCCTCCTCCATCCTCCCGTCCCTCTCAACCCGCACAGCAAAAGCTGCGGCTCGAGAGGGAAAGAATTGGCGAGGAGTCGCCTCAAATATATTACTGCAGTTTAGTGAGCAGAGTATAGTGTCAATGGAGGAGGAAGCTTAGACACACATCCTATCCATAATTCATAACACTTACAGCAAAGACAAATGCCATTAAAACAGATAACACAGAATTCCTAATATCAAATTAATCATATCAGCACTCATGATTATAAAAATAAAATCAAAAAAAATAAATAAAGGTAGAAAATAAAAAATGTTCTTACATACATGTAAATAGCATGCAAAAAACTCTTTTCTCTTCTCTTTCTTATGCAAAATCTTTTTTTTAAAAACGAATCTTTCAAAAGCATATACATGAATTCCAAAGGATCAAAATTGATCAATTAATTGATCAAAAATTAGAATTAAAATACCCTAAGTCGAACAGAACCCCAAAACTCCAGATTAAATCTAGAGTTCAAAAGGTTACTAGAAAGGAATAATCGGAGACAAAGAATTGCCCAACATAAACTCCATGACAGTGGATAAAATCATGTTAGGTCCCTGAACCACCCCATTACCTAAAGCTCTTCCTTCATCGGAACCCCAAACACTTCAAGCGTTATTGATGAAAGCTTTGACATCAGTGTCTACGTTCATCCCAAACGGGGTATATGTCTTTAACCTATAAATCCACGACATTTCAAGGCGGGAAATTTCTCTCACTAATGACCCTTCCCTCCAGTGTGGTTTATATTTGTCTATCCCCATATAGAGGGTATTGGAGGGATCCCTATTGTGAACCTCATCGTAGTGTCTGGATACTGGGTGTTTGTCGAACCCCCGTCTGATGTTTCCGATGTTTTCATTTAATCTGACCTTCAAGGCCCTCTTGGTCCTCCCCACGTATTGAAGACCACAGGGACATTGAATAAGGTATACTACCGCCTCTGAAGAGCACGTAATAAACGGTTCTACTTTTGAAAAAAAGTAGGTGTTTTAAAAAAAAAAAAAAAAAAGTAGGTGTTTTTTTCAGAACCTAACAGGTTTCTTTAGATGCAGAAACTGCCAAGTGTGTTCGTTGAACATCAATAAAAATTCTAAGATTTGTAGTTTCTCTTCCACAAGCACACAGAGGACATTTGAAGTAGATGATCGTTTAAAACACTTGTGCACTATATTCATTTATTTTCATATATATTTTTTATATTTACCAACACGGTTAATCTGTTGGAATATTGGTATCACGTGGGAAGTGTGTGTATTTAGAGAGCGCGGTTCTTTTGGTTTGAAATGCCATTTATGCACCTAGGTCCACTCCTCAAGCAAAAATGATAGCAAAGGTTTACAATATAATTGATAACTGAGTTTGTCTATTAGCTAAATCTCTACTATTCGAATAGAATGAAGTAAGTTTTCTTGGATTTGGAGCACCTTTAACTGAAATAATGAAATCTCACAGATTTTCTGATTTGCTAGTGTAAGACCCCATACACACTATTAGATTTTCTGCAGATTTTTGTCTTCAGATTTACCAAAACTACGTAGTGCAAGGGCCTGCCTGATTGCATACAAATTGAAACTCTTATACACACGATGGGAATTTTGGTTGGAAAAAGCTCTGATGGTTTTCCTGACGGAATTCCGATGGGATTTCACTCAAGCTGTCTTGCATACACATGGTCACACCAAATTCCGTCCGCCGAGAACGCAGTGACATACAACACAGACGACGGGACTAGAAAAAGGAAGTTCAATAGCCAGTAGCCAATAGCTTCTGTCTCGTACAAATAGCTCTTGGCAATCTTATAAGAGGAGGACCAGTGCCCAACAAAAAGGCAGGCAGAGGCCAAAGGACTATTCCCCAGTGTTGCCTGAGATCTCCCTGTAGCTGTTGCCTGGTGGTGACCTGATGACTGTTGGAGGAATAATTAAAGTGATTGTAAAGTCTCATTTTTTTCCCCCCAAAAAAATCAACATTTTATACTTGCTCTGTTGCAGTGGGTTGCACAGAGCTGCCCTGATTCTCCTCTTCTCGGGTACCTCTTCTGTGCTCCTGGCCCCTCCCTCCTGTTCAGTGCCCCCACAGCAAGCAGCTCGCTATAGGGGCACTCGAGCTGAGTCACAGCTCCCTGTGTCTGCCCCCTCTCTCCCCCAATTGACTAGCTGACTTTGATTGATGGCACCATTGGCTCCTGCTGCTGTGTCTCAGCCAATCAGGAAGGAGAATCTCAGATGTCTGAGACACTAGTGGACATCGCTGGATAGAAAGGGGGACCTCAGATAAGTGCTAGGGGGCTGCTGCCCACAGAAGGCTTTTTATCTTAATGCATAGAATGCATTAAGATAAAAAAAACCTTCTGCCTTTAACCACTTTAACCACTTTAGCCCCGGAAGAATTTACCCCCTTCCTGACCAGAGCACTTTTTGCGATTCGGCACTGCATCGATTTAACTGACAATTGCGCGGTTGTGCAACATGGCTCCTGAATAAAATTGATGTCCTTTTGTTTCCCACAAATAGAGCTTTCTTTTGGTGGTATTTGATCACGTCTGCGTTTTTTATTTTTTGCACTATAAACAAAAAAATAGCAACAATTTTGAAAAAAACTCATTATTTTTTACATTTTGCTATAATAAATAATTTTTTCCTTTTAGGCTGGTATGTAGTCTTCTACATATTTTTGGTAAAAAAAAAATTGCAATAAGCGTTTATTGATTGGTTTGCGCAAACATTATAGTGTTTACAAAATAGGGGATAGTTTTATGGCATTTTTATTAATTTTATTAATTAATATTTTTTTTTACTGGTAATGGCAGGGATTAGCGATTTTTAGCATGACTGCGACATTTTGGTGGACACATCAGACATTTTTTACCCTTTTTTTGGACCATTGTCATTTATACAGCAATTAGTGCTATTCAAATGCACTGATTCCTGTGTAAATGACACTGGCAGTGAAGGGGTTAACCACTAGGGGGCAATGTATGGGTTAAGTGTGCCCTGGGGAGTGTTTATAACTGTGGGGGGGTGTGGCTACGTGTGACAAGTCACTGATCTCTGCTCCTGATCACACTGTCACTAGGCACAACGGGGAGATGCCTGTTTACATTAGCATCTCCCCGTTCTTCCTCCCTGTGAGGCGATCGCGGGCATCCCCGCGGGGATCGAGTCCGCGGAACCCACGACCCGACTCACAAAGCTTGCCATGCTCCTGCTGGCCACCTCTTAAAGGGCCATGTATAGGTACGTTAGTTTGCCTGTACGGGCCCTTCTGCTGACGTATATCGGCGCGAGGCGGTCGGCAAGCGGTTAAGCAGTTGCTGGAGTAAAGGAGTAAATGAAGCACAAATACACAGTGAGTGGATGAAAGACGTAAAGGTTGGGAGAGCCTTGCATTGCAGGTCTTTTTATACAGCTTGCTCTCCAGCAAGGAAAACAGTGAGCAGTACAGTCGTTCCCTCCCCAAATTTCCCTTCAAGTCATCTGAGACTAACAGTCTCAGTTGTACCTTAGAAAGTACATTTTTCAGGGTACTGCTTATGCACAAAAACCTTTTTAGATGTCTGCTAATGCATATCAAATCTATACTAATCAGCCATAACATTTTAAGCACCATCAATAACCCAGCATGGACCCCACTAGACTTCTGATGGTATGCTACGGTATTTGGCACCAAGTTGTTAGTAGAAGATCCTTTAAAGTGATACTAAAGTCTCATTTTTTTAAACATACCAAACATGTTACATTTATCTGCTCTACTGTAGTGGTTTTGCACAAAGCAGCTCAGATCCCCCTTTTTTCAAGTCCCAATGGTGCCCTGCTGCTGTCTCAGCCAATGAGAAGGGAGAGTCCAGGGCAGCCAAGACTCTTGTGCAACATTGCAGGATTGAGATGGGGCTCAGGTAAGTTTTAGGGGGCTATGGGGGGCTGCTGCAAACAGAAGGTTTTTTTATCTTAATGCATAGAATGCAATAAGATAAAATAACCTTCTGTCTTTGCAACCACTTTAAGTCCTGCAAGTTGCAAAGTGGGACCTCTATGGATCACACCCCACAGATGCTTGATTGGATTGATTTCAGGAGAATTTGAAGACCAAGTCAACAACTCAAACTCATTGTTGTGTTCTTCAAACCATTCTTAATTTTATCAGACCAGGCCACCTTCTTCCATTGCTCTGTGGTCCAGTTCTAATGCTCACCTGCCTATTGTAGGCACTGTTCACTGTGGACATGAGTCAGCATGAGCACTCTGACCAGTCTGTAGCTACTCAGCCCATATGCAACAAACTGCAACGCACTGTGTGTTCTGACACCTTTCTATCAGAATCAGCAATTTGAGCTACAGTAGCTCTTTTATTGCATCAGACTACATGGACCAGCCTTCGCCCTCCACCTGCATCAGTGAGCCTTGACTGTCCATGACCCCATCGCCGGTTTGACATTTTTAGCTCCATGGACCTGTTTTAGTAGGTCCTGACCACTGCAGACTGGGAACATTCCACAAGAGCTACCGCTTTGGAGATGCTGAGACCCTGTTGTCTAGCCATTACAATTTTACCCTTGTCATAAGTTTCTCAAATCGTTACACATGCCAATTATTTTCTTTTTTTAACACATCAACTTCAGGGACACCATGTTCCCTTGCTACCTAATATATTCCACCCACTTTCAGGTGTCATTGTACTGAGGTTATAAATGATGATATAATGAGATAATCAATGTTATGACCAATTGGTGTATGCAGGGCAGGTAAGGGCAAAAGTGCAGAAAAACTGACAACAAAAATCAGATGAAAAAAATAATTTGAATTATAAATAGCCTGCTATGCAATCTTAGTTCATCACACAGACTAAGCTGAACATCAGCAGAAAAATTTAAGTGCATATTGCATTACAATATAGCAAAAGGGCGTAAGAGTTCTTGTGACATTTGCAACAATGTCTTAATTTAAAAATTGGCAAATCTCCAGCCATTTATGAAAAAAAAAAAAAACATATTTTGAGTTTCTGATAGACATTACAATTTTTCTAGATAACAAATCAAGGTCATTCTATGAGAGTACCTGTTGTTTTGAGGCTTTCATTTCGACACAGAATGCCTTTATGTGACACTTCCAGCCAGGGTAAAACAGACATTAGCTTGCAAAATATCTATATAGTCACAGTATTTTATTATTTACTCCAAAAGTATATATATATACACATTATCTCAAAAAGCACCCCTCACATTTAGGTAAATATTTTATTCTTACTTTTCATGTGACAACACTGAAGAAATGACATTTGGCTACTATGTAAAGTAGTGAGTGTACAGATTGTATAACAGTGTAAAGTTGCTATCTCCTCAAAATAACTCAACACACAGTCATTAATGTCTAAACCACTGGCAACAAAAATGAGTACACCCCTAAGTGAAAATATCCAAATTGAGCCCAAAGTGTCAATATTTTGTGTGGCCACCATTACTTTCCAGCACTGCCTTAACCCTCTTGGGCATGGAGTTCACCGGAGCTTCACAGGTTGACACTGGATTCCTCTTCCGCTGTTGGATGTTAGCGACCTTGCACTCCTCCACCTTCCATTTGAGGATGCCCCAAAGATGCTCAATAGGGTTTAAGTCTAGATATATGCTTGGCCAGTCCATCACCTTTACCCTCAGCTTCTTTGGCAAGGCAGTGGTTGTCTTGGAGGTGTGTTTGGGATCGTTATCATGTTGGAATACTGCCCTGCGGCCCAGTCTCTGCAGGGAGGGGATCATGCTCTGCTTCAGTATGTCACAGTATTTGTTGGCATTCATGGTTCCCTCAATGAACTGTAGCTCCCCAGTGCCAGCAGCACTCATGCAGCCCCAGGCAATGACACTCCCATCACCATGCATGACTGTAGAGAAGACACACTTGTCTTTGTACTCCTCATCTGGTTGCCGCCATACACATTTGATACCATCTGAACCAAATACGCTTATCTTGGTCTCATCAGATCACAGCAAATGGTTCCAGTAATCCATGTCCTTAGTCGTGTTTTTAGCAAACTGTTTGCGGGCTTTTTTGTCATCTTTAGAAGATGCTTCCTTCTGGGGTGACAGCCATGCAGACCAATTTAAAGCAGTGTGCGGCATATGGTCTGAGCATTGACATGCTGACCCCCCACCCATTCAACCTCTGCAGCAATGCTGGTAGCGCTCATACATCTATTTCCCAAAGACAACCTCTGGATATGACGCTGAACATGTGTACTTAACTTCTTTGGTCGACTACGGTGAGGCCTGTTCTGTTAAACTGCTGTATGGTCTTGGCCACCGTGCTGCAGCTCAGTTTCTTCTTGGCAATCTTCATATAGCCTAGGCCATCTTTATGTAGAGAAACTATTCTTTTTTTCATGAGGTGCCATGTTGAACTTCAAGTGACCAGTATGAGAGTGAGAGTGATAACTCCAAATTTAACACACCTGAGACCTTGTAACACTAACATGACAAAAGTCACATGACACCGGGGAGGGAAATGGCTAATTGGGCCCAAATTGGACATTTTCACTTAGGGGTGTACTCATTTTTGTTGCCAGCGGTTTAGACATTAATGGCTGTGTGTTGAGTTATTTTGAGGGGACAGCAAATTTACACTGTTATACAAGCTGTACACTCACTACTTTACATTGTAGCAAAGTGTAATTTCTTCAGGTGCAGGAACTCCCCCCTTCCGAATCACTGATTGTCTCCGCCCCTACCCACCTCTGAGCACTTCTTGGTTACACCCCCTACCTATTTCCCACTACCACCCCTCTAAGAGAATATAGAATCAAATATAATTTTGTAGTGATAAGTACTTTTTTATGAAATGTGTTGACACTAACAAGAAAAGCAGTAATGTAGATCCCCCTGCAACCAGCAGCAATATACCCTTCCCAACAACAATAGATTCCACCAGCAACAGTAGACCCCCAACAACAATAGACCTCTGAAGCAGCAACCAACTTCCCAGCATTAGCCCAGGATTAATAGACTCTCCAGCAGCCAGCAGCAATAGACCCCTCCCCAACAATAGATCCCTTCCAGAAGCAATTGACCCCCCAGTAACATAAGCCCAACCAACAACAACAGTTCTCCCACAGCAACAATAGACCGCCACACAAACAATATGCCCTCCGGCAACAATAGATCCCCCAACAGCCAGCAACATTAGACCCCTCACTCAACAGTGAATCCCTTCCAGTAAAAACGGATTCCACTAACAACAAAAGATCCCCCACCAATAACCACCACCATGCAAAAATAGATCCCCTCCAGGAAAAATAGATCCCCAGCTGACAGCATTAATAGGCCCTCCAGCACACCCCAGCACCCTTTGCCATTGCATATTTTCAGTGCTGGAGGTGCCAGAACTGTATGTATATTGTAAAGGCATTGTATTTTTTACAGTAATGCATTTCCTGCATTAAGGTAAAAAATGTCCTAGTATTTGTATAGGTACCCCCACCTCCTAAATAATTCCCCTGAGCCCTGGCTCAAGCCAGGCCGTTCCCATCTACAGTGGCAGTGTCCACTCTCCCTGCATTCAACAGACAGAGAGGCAGCAGTGGAAGCCACTGGCTCCTGCTGCTGTCAATCAAATCCTGTGAGCAGAGAGCGGGGGTGGGGCCGAGACACGCTGTGTGTTTCTATGGATATGCACAGTCCAGCTCGGGAGTGAGCCCATGCATGCATCCCCATAGAAAACAGCTTCCTATAATGGGGCACGAGACCGAAGAGGAGCCAAGAGTTTCAGTGGGAAATCCCAGAAGAGGAGGTTCAGGGCTACTCTGTGCAATACCATACCACATAATGCAATACTACTCTGAGCAGGTATGTATAACATGTTTGTTATTTTAACTAAATATTTTCCTTTTTTTTTAGCCTTTATGGCTACTTTAACTTCCTGGCGGTATGATTATTTCAGATTTTAGGTGCTGAAAGTGGTACAATTATTTTGCATGAAAATTTGGCGTTTTATATTGTAGTCCTGTAATTCTTAGGAATAACTCACTTAAATCTGTCCAAACCAAAGTCTAGCAGACATCCCGGGTATGATAAAGTTTGAAAAATGAAATCATAAATTATAACATAATACATAACTATAAATAATTATACCAAATAATAATATAACAATAATAAAAATTATTCAATAATGTAATCAAATCAAAAATGCTGAAATTTGCACAATTGCAGAATTGTCACTGTCATTACTTTTCAGTATTTGATGACGGATCTCCCACAAATCGCTATCCCTCAATTCTGCGAGTGATTCTAATTTATTATTGCTGTTTTCTAGCTGGTCTAAAATAATTTTTGATGCAAAGGGACAGTTTTGGTTCCTATGGACAATCTCTAGTTTCCAGGCATAAAGAACAGTTTTTATAATATAAAACTGCATGCAGGACACTGGGCAGACCACTAGGGACAAAGGGGATGTGAAATTATTACATACAGCAATGTAATCTGCAAGATTACATTATACTGTATGTATACTGTGTGTTTCACTTTTTGAATTTGGCGACGTTCTCCACCCCCGTGCGTCACAACGCTCGTAGGGAACGGAGATCAGCTCCACGATAGATCAAGCAGAGCACGGCTCGCTCGCACAGCGGGGGGACATCGCTGGATCCAGGGGAGAAGGTAAGTAAACTCTCCCTGCATTCAGCGATGCGGTCCAGAGTCTGGCTCGGGGTTACCGATTTTGGTACAAAATCTCCATCCCGAGCCAGACTCAGGAATACCGCCAGGGGGGTTAACCAAGTTTCACAACTACCACAACTACATCTATAAACCATTTATGGACTGAATTTTGACATTGCCACTATGGACTTAGCAAGAACTTTGTCAAAACTTGGCAAAACTTATGCATAGCTCCCAACTGTCCCTGATTTGGAACAAAGTCCCTTTGTCCCTCTTTCCTCCTCATTTCTCCCTCATTTTGGTCTGATCTATATAGTTGGATATAATATGTACTTTTTGTCTATCAAAAAGTGTTTCACAGTGCTAAATCTTTCATCCATTTCTAAATTGCTGCATTTGTAAATCTAACAAGTCAGTATAAACCAATAGTAGTGGTATAAAGAAAGCACGTGTGGTTTTAACTAATTTTTTTTTTTTTATAATTCTCCTTAAAGGGGGTATATCCTATGCCTACATATCTTTGCTAATAGGTGTCCCTTGTTCCCATCTCAAAAGGTTGGGAGGAATGCTTATGATAACAAAGTAGAACATGTATTTATTTTTATTGTTTTGGCTTACTTTGGCCTTAAAATAAGCCTATGCAATCTATAGACAAAAATAAATCAATCAAAACAGAATGATTTTATTATTATTTTGACAAAGTAAAGGTTTACAGTATTACAAAAGTGAGTTTTTTTTTTAAATGTGAATTTTTAAGGGTGTTCAATCCCAATCCATCTTACTAGCAACAGGCATACATGGAACAGACATATGCAGAACGAACGTAAATAGACAACATCTGTTTATATAAATTTATATCTGTGTCATTTTATGTCCGCAAAAAAAAAGGAAAGGTCTGTGTCCTTTTCCATTTTTGTGGACAAATTCAGATGTAGAAAATCAGATGTGAACAGATGTAAACAAATGTCTTCTGCCCTGTACACACGGTCGGACTTTCCGACGGAAAATGTGCGATCGGACTGTGTTGTCAGAAATTCCGATCCACTCGATCTGACTTTTTCCATCGGGATTTCCGACACACAAAATTTGGGATTCCGATTGTTTAAATTCCGATTGTGTGTAGACAATTCTGACACACAAAGTGCCACGCATGGTCAGAATAAATTACGAGATCAAAGCTATTAGCTACTGGCCTCTTTATAGTCCCATCGTACATGTTGTACGTCACCTTGTTCTGAACGATTGGATTCTCCGACAACTTTGTGCGACCGTGTGTATGCAACACAAGTTAGATTTTGTCGTCAGAATGTCCGACCGTGTGTACAGGGCATTACACTTACATCAGTTTTGCTTATGTCCGTTGTTAGGCACCAATCATATTTTTTATTTATGACTTCTGTCACCTATGATTAGCTTCTTCAAATATTAAAAAATGAATGCAAAAATTTATGTAAATGAATGAAACTGAACTGATATAAACTGAAGTAACCGTAACCACTTGACTTCTGGAAGATTTCTGACCAGACCATTTTTTGCGATACAGCACTGCGTTACTTTAACTGACAATTGCGCGGTCGTGCAACACTGTACCGAAATGAAATTTAAGCAAATTTTTCAATAAAGGAGCTTTCTTTTGGCGGTATTTGATCACGACTGGGTTTTTTATTTTGTGCACTATAAACAAAATGAAGACACAAAAACAATATAAAACTCCCTTTTTTTTAAATCTAAAATAAAATGTAAAAATACAGACTTTTATTTCTATTCACATAACATGTTCTTAAAATCACAAATGACAAATATGTCTGATGTTACATATTTTTCTTTTTACATCTGCATGCGTACAATTAAATACCATAACCTCCAGCTTTCTCATAGCTTTCTGTTCTACTGAATCGATTATATAAAGTTGTTGGTATCACATAAGCAATGATCGCTCAGTTTTCCCTCTGAGCACATTTTCCAGATATTAAAATCTGGTTCTGTAGGAGAAAAAAAAGGAGATAGTAGATGCACAAAACTATATTAACACAGTCACCCGTAACAACATATACTGTATGTAGTATAATAAGTTATCTTTGTATTTTTTTGAGTCCATAATTCTACTTATACTCTTGCTTATACACTTGGCCAGCCAAGCACGTAGTCCAGCTTCCCCCAGTATTTGGAGGAACGGGCTGCAGAGGATAAAGAGGCTCCATCATTCAGTTTTAGCACCCTATGTAGACATATTATATATTTGTATATTCACCCAACTTACAAATGTCTAGCAATTGTATACAGTATATTATTTAAATATTAATTCAATTGTAACTTAAAGTGTTACTAAACCAGGACCCTGCATTCACTATATCTGGTCTTCCACAGTACATAGAACATAGAAATGCAATCATTTTAGTCAGGGCTTTTTTTTCTCAGAAAATAGGCGCAGGAACTCACCCTCCCCACCCAAATCCCCACCCACAACCACACCCAAACCCCACCCCCCCCCCAACCACACCCAAACTCCACCCCCAGACACACCCTCCTTAGAAGAGAGAAGTACAGTGGCGCCAAATAACTGTAATAAGTCTGGCCTTAGAACTGCGTATCACGCATGGTTCAGGAATGTGTAACACACAAAGTACAGGACTCAGGACTTTATAACACACAGGGCTTGGGAGTGTGTTTTGTGAAATTGTGAGCAGTGCATATCACACAGGGTGCAGAAAAAATAAAATCAGCAAACAGGATAGTACTTACATATGATGCGAAGTGTTCCTTGTTCTCGGAAATATGGGGCATATGTGTCCAGATTGCAGAGGTCAGGAATATGTAACATAGAGCCCAGCACACAGAGTGCAGTGGTGAAGTGTATGTAATATGCAGTCCAGCATACAGAGTGCCGGGGTATGTAATACAAAACCCATTGTACAGAGTACAGCATTCAGGAGTACCATACCCAGGTCTTTAATATGTAACATACAGCACAGCACACAATATAGCGGTTCTGAGTGGTTCTCACCACTGGACCCTGCACGCTGTGCCATACATTACGTACTCTTGGTCACTAACTCTGTATGCTTTAGACCCCTTTCACTCTGAGGCACTTCACATGTGTTTTTGCGCTAAAAATAGCATCTGTAAACCGCCTCTTCTGCAGCCGCAGTGTGAAAGCCCGAGTGCTTGTAGGACAGGAAAAAAAGTAGCATCTTTGGGGCACTGCTCCTCCCCGCCCCTGCCATTGAAATTAATGAGCCCCGCTTTCAAAGTGCCTTAAAAGCGTTTTGAAAGCAGCGCTAAGCAGGCGCTTTTAACCCCTTCTGGGGGGTTAAAAGAACCCCGCTAGTGGCACCAAAGTGCCGCTATAACAGCGGTAAAGCACCACTAGTTTTAGCGTTTTACCACTAACGCCTACACCTCCCCAGTATGAAAGGGGTCTTAATGTTCCCCAGCAAGTTTCCCTTGTCTTCTCCCTCAAGTATCCCCCCAAATATAACCATCAAATCCTCACTTCTGCTTATCTCTTTGGTTACCTCTGTGTCCCCCATCCACACCTAACCTCTGCAACCCTCACCCACAGCTCACCTCTTCAATCCATGTCCACAGCTCCACTCTGCACCCTTAGCCACAACTCACCTTTGGGCCCCCCCCATCACAGATCTCACGTCTGCACCCATCTAACTACAGCTTACACCTTCAGTCCACAACTGGCCTCTGCACCTCCATCCATATTATCTCTGTTCCCCTTCTGCACCCCTATCTAAAGCTCACCCCAATCCACAACTCTCAACTTTGCACCCCACCTTTGCACCCCCAGCTTCCCTTACAGCTCCTACCTCTACACAACCTCCCCCATCCTCCATAGCTCTCATTTTACACAACCTGCCTTCTGCCCTCTGCAGTTCTTACCCCTGTACAACGCTCCCTTCCCAGTTCTCCTCTCTGGACAAATTTCCACCCCCCTCCTTGTTGCACAATCGCCCCCTTACTTTCTTTCACAGTTGTCCTCTCTCTGTAAGCTCAGTCTCTGAAGGCCCCCCCCCCCTCTCCCGTTTTTCATTCAGAACTCCCTCTCTACCAGGCAGTGCTCCAGTCCATGTGTTGGCTTTTCAGACGAGGAGCTGTCAGAACTGTAGCTGGGGCAGAGTTTCAGGGCTCATCTGCTCCGTGCTACAATGTGAGAAGAGGCGGGGATGGAAGCTGCCTCCTGAATCAACACATGCGTGTGTGTGTGTGTGTGTGTGTGTGTGTGTGTGTGTGTGTGTGTGTGTGTTATGACAGGTCAGAGCAGAGAGGACTGCGTGTCATAGATGAGGGAACGGTGTTCCACCGAGGTCAGGCAGAAAAAAAGCCATGATTTTAGTTTTTAGTAAATATAACCTGCTAAATACCTTTTTTCATCAGCAGTATATAGCAGTCTTGTGACTTCTATCAGTGTCTGGTTAAAGCTTGTAGGATGAGTTTTCATTCTCCTACGGGTTGTCCTATGGGGCTCCAGGACCCCTGACCCTCTCTCTAGACAGTGCTGATTGGCCCTGTGTTGATCACATGCACTCTCCGAAGAAAAAAAAACCTCTCTAGCAACACACCCCAAACTGAGTATGTACAGCTTGACTCCAGTAACTCTGTCTTATCTGGACCTGTTTTGAAGTCAGTGGAAAAAGGGGAGGATCAGAGAAGGCAGGATCAAATAGTCTTTTTACACAATGCAGAGGATTAGCCGCTTTCACGATGAGTATAACAGATATGCTTTACTGCATATACAGACTGGTTTTACTGTTGTGGGTTTAGTAACTCTTTAACGGTATCTGAGCACCACAAGCTGAAATCGCTATTTTCTGTTTCAATCTTTTTATTCAGTTTTTAAAAAACAATAGAAACGTTATAAATTAATAAAGTGAATGAAGAATGGCACAGTCATCATAATCAGTAAAAAAAAAGATAGCTACAATAGCATATTTAAAGGATAAGAGGTTCAGCCAGGAACCCATGGAAACTCCATCAGTAGATACAAGGAACTGTGCCAATGTGGCCAACCTTGAGGAGTCAATTATAGCAATATTCCAAGAAGAGGCAAAACAACCAATGGGCCTTACTTCAGTCCAACATTGTAGGCCCGGTGGAGGGGTCAGGCAGGACTACACCCACCCACCCTACCACCAAGGAAGACGATAAACATAATAATGTAACTACAGTAAAACCTTGAATTGCAAGCACAATTCATTCCAGAAACATGCTTGTAATCCAAAGCACTTGTACATCAAAGCAAATTTCCCCATAAGAAATAATGGAAACTCAGATGATTCGTTCCACAACCATTTATTCATAAGTCCTTCAGTTAATAGTCCATATATAAAGTTTATAGCAATGTGATAAGTTATGTAAACATACAATGTCCATACACAAATGGCAGCCTCCACAAGGGGATTAGAAGCAGAATCCAGCAGGAGCTCCAGAGTATAAAAGGGAAGAGGGGCCCCTCTAAATGTAGCAATATGGCTGTCAGTCTGTAATCATGACTGGGAAGACTACCCTGCAGTACAGTCATCTGAGCGCGGCTTGAAGCACTCGTGGAGCGCAGCGTGGAAGGGATGAGTTTGATGGCGTGCGGAGGACTATCTATTTGAACAGCTTTTTCCCGGATGCCTGCATACTTAGACTTGTTTGTTTAATGACTTGCCAACTGGCCCATAGCCGAATGATGGCTACAGGGTGGTTGCATAACTCTGGGAGGGCATACAGTGACGTCCTCCCAGAATCCCACTCTCGCGTGCACCTGAGAACATTTGTGACATCACGGATCATGGTAAATGGCCGCTGATAGCTTGTAAACAAACCGGCGTCATGTCATGACGCCAGTTCCTCTCTCCCCTCTGTGTACCAATTGGTACAGTGGAGGGGGAGAGAGCAGATGGCAGTAGCACTGTGGGCTGGATCTGTAGTGTCCACAGCGCTGCTCATTGACAATTGCAGTCACATCCAGCCATCCATCCATCCATCCATCCATGCTCAGTCATCCCTCCATGCTCAGCCATACCCTGCAATACCTTGCCATACTCTGCAATCCCCTGCAACCGCCGCCCTCCGGTGCTTCTACCAACTCACCGCTACGATCGAAGCCAGGATTTTTTAATTTTATTTCAGCCTAGAGGTGAGATGTGGAGTCTTATTGGCCCCATATCTCACTATAAAGATGACCTGTCATGCCACATTCCTATTACAAGGGATGTTTACATTCCTTGTTATAGGAATAAAAGTGATCAGACAATGTATTTTTTGGAAAAAAGTGTCAAACTAAAATAAATAAAGTAAAATGAACAATAAAAAAATAAAAATATTTTAAAGCACCCCTGTCCCCATGCACTTTCATGCAGAAGCGGCCACATATGTAAGTCCCGCCCACATATGAAAGCGGTGTTCAAGCCACACATGTGAGGTATTGCTGCGAACGTTAGAGCGGGAGCAATAATTTTGGCCCTAGACCTCCTCCTGTAACTTAAAACATGTTACTAGTAAAAAAATGTATAGTGTCGTCTATGGGGATTTTTAAGTAGCAAAGTTTGGTGCCGTTTCACGAGCATGTGCATTTTTTGGGGTTCTATGTAATTTTCTAGCAAATTAATTATGATTTTTACATGTAGGAGAGAAATGTCAGATTGGCCTGGGTGCTCCAGAATGCCTGAAGGTGCTCCCTGCATGTTGGGCCTCTGTATGTGGCCACACTGTGTAAAAGTCTCACACATGTGGTATTGCCATACTCAGGAGTAATAGCAAAATTTGTTTTGGGGTGTCATTTGTGGTATGCATATGCTGTGTGTGAGAAATAATCTGCTAATATGACAATTTTGTGAAAAAAATCTTGATTGTGGGAAAAAATTACAACTTCAAAAAACTCACCATACATCGTTCTAAATACCTTGGAATGCCTTCTTTCCAAAAAAAGGGTCATTTGTGGGGTATTTGTACTTTTCTTGCATGTTAGGGTCTCAAGAAATTAGATCAGTCAGTACTTCAGTTGTGATACATTTTCAGATATTGGCACCATAGCTTGTGGACTCTATAACTTTCACAAAGACCAAATAATATACACCGATTTGTACTTATTTTTACCAAAGATATGTAGCAGTATACATTTTGCCCAAAATTTATGAAGAAAAATTACTAATTTGCTAAATTTTAAAACAGAAACAAAGAAAAAAATTTTTACAGAATTTTCAGTCTTTTTTCTTTTATAGCGCAAAAAATAAAAAAAACCCAACGGTGATTAAATACCACCAAAAGAAAGCTTAATTTGTGTGAAAAAAAGGACAAAAATGTCATATGGGTACAGTGTTGTATGGCTGAGTAATTGTCATTCAAAATGTGAGAGCACCAAAAGCTGAAAATTGGTCTGGTTAGGAAAGGGGTTTAAGTGCCCAGTGGTCAAGTGCTTAATCATCAACCATGAGAATTCTAAATGTTGTACCTTCATTAAATGTAACCATATTGTTACACTTAGAGGTGCCTCTCTTCTCTTTTTTACACAGTTGTAACATGACAGTACTTATATATCAAGACATCGCTTGCATATCATGTCAAAATGTATTGTCTTGCAAAACGCTCTCAAACCGAGTTACTCTCAAACCAAGGTTTTACTGTATATCAAATACAGTAACCAATGAAAATGCTATTTTATTTATTGTCCATTTCTCAATGGTTTGTTTGGTTGAGAAATCACTTTTAAAAACTCCACCTCAGACATGCAGGGTTGACATCAGTTTAGCCTAGACCAGAAACCAGGAAGCAACTGAAGCAATGTAAGTAAAAACTGAAAGCATGTACATATAATATACCTTCCTATGTTAAGTTGACCAGATTTTTAAAATGAAATCCGGGGACATATTTTTTTTTTTTTACTAGAAATGGCAGCAATCAGTGACTCATAGCAAGACTGCGATAATGTGGTGGACAAATCGGACACTAATGCCACGTACACACGACCGGTTTTCCCGTCGGAATAGTAAACTTGGAAGGTTTTTCTGACAGAGTTCCACTGAAACTGTCTTGCCTACACATGATCACAACAAAGTTCAACCGTCTAAAACGCGTTGACTACAACACGTATGACAGGACTAGAAAATGGAAGTTCAATAGCCAGTAGCCAATATCTGCTGTCTCATACTTTCTTCAGAGCATGCGTAATTTTTGTTCCTTCGGAACAGCATACAGACGAGTGGTTTTCCCGATAGGAATTGGTTCCGTTGAAAATATTTAAAACATGTTCTATTTCTAGGTCCCTCAGAATTTTCGAAAAAAAAAAAGAAAAGTCCGATGAGGCCCACACGCGATCAGAATATCCGATGAAAATACTTTTTCTGTCAGACAATGTACTCGTGTGTACGTGGCATTACTGACACTTTTGACACTTTGTGGGAACCAGTGACACTAATACAGTGATCAGTGCTAAAAATATGCATTGTCACTGTACTAATGACACTAGCTGGGAAGGGGATAACATCTAGGGCAATCAATGGGTTAAATGTGTGCCTAACAAGTGTTTTCTCATAGTGGGGGAGGTGCTTTTACTAAGGGAAGACATAACTCCCTGTACCTGCTTTGCAGGAACACAGGATCAATGTTTTCCACACTGACAGAATGGCAAACTGCCTTGTTTACATAGGCAGACCACTAGGCGAGTCCGCCGGATCTGCTGATTGGCTCTGATACCCAGAAATGCAGGATCACGTATATAAGTAATCCTGCAAAGCAGGACCGCCCCGGAGGCAGTAAATCTGCTATCAGACGTTCGGCAACTGGTTGAGATCATCAGCATTATGATAACTCACCGGCAGCAGGCACTCTATCATGGCTCTGGTTGGCTCTGTCACAGTGTGTCACATAACATGACTGGTGGGTGCTGATTTCTTGACTTCTGACCAATAAGTGTATGTGAGTTCTGATTATGCCAGAGAGACAGACACAGTGCAATGTAGACACACCCAAAGCACACCTGTGTTGAAGTCTTGAAGGCACTGGCAGCCCCATGATTGGATCTGCTTCCCCTCTGTTCCTGCTGCTGGACATCATCAGCTGAGCTCAGCTGCCTCTCTCTGCCTGTCGCTGCCGCCACATGCCTTACTGTCTCTCAGATCTCACTCTCCGGGCCCCGGCTACTACTGGATAGGGAGCGGAGGAAAATGACTCTGCCGGGGAAGACAAGGAGATAAGCAGGCAGGCGGCTGGCCAGGACTTGAGCCAAGGCAGAAGAACATGTGAGTGGAGCTGAATGGGCATGTGTCAGAAACTGATGAAATAGTCCATCCGCTCTGACCAGCACATCATCATCAGAAAGGGACACAGATATTGGAAAAGATACACCCCCTAAGCTAGTAGGAGCGGGGGTGTGTAATTCAGATTTTTTTTTTAATTCTGCGTTGACTGTCTTTGAAAATTGTCCCAGCTTCTGTTGAAGTCAAATCCGGGGACAAAACTGGGGACAGACTTGGTCCTGGGACAATGTCCTCAATCTGGGCACTATCCCCTGAAACCGGGGACATCTGGTCACCCTATCCTGTGTGTAGCAGCCATAACCCTTTGTAGGGTGGCCTTAACTTATTGGGCTTACCGGTTACCTCCGCTTGGCTTGTTCTTCCACGTCTAGGGGTTCACAGGGTTGATACCCAACAACTTGACTTCTGACACAAATAAAGTCCTTTTGAAAGGTTTTATTTTGCAGTGGTAACATCGAATAACACAGTCTCTCATGGAAACAGAGGGCACGGGTGAAGAACTCAGGCACCTTGAACTGCAGAATCTCTAATTCCACCCAGAGAGTAGCCACTCGCAGCTGGGTACTTCACAGCTGAACAGATCTCTGGCCAGAGATCATGGCATTCAGCACATTGACTCAAAACTTGAAGCAATTCTATGAACGTGTACAAGTTGTAACTAAGGGTGATCAGGAACCTTTTTCCTCAGAACCTGGAACCTTCTCTGTCTCCTCAATGGTACTGGAAAAACGTGAATTCGTCAATGTCCTTCCCAACTCAGTAACCAGGCACTTCTCAGGATGACACTTGTCGGCCCTCCTCTGAAGAGTCCTCCCCCGGTCACTTCCACGAGCTGTGGTGCCTCTCCAAGCCAAGAGCACACCCGGACACCTTGAATCCCCCCTCAGTTACTGATCCTCGGACCAGCAGGTTCTGAGACTCTGGAACAGACGGATCCCTACCCCAGACCAGGCGGGTCTATTGGGGGCATCTAACAGGAACATGTTGCGGGATATCTAACACCCTGTGACCGGGACCCCTCATGGGGCTACCCCGGTCCTGGAACCAGAACAGACCACACGGGCCTAACGAACTCCTCTCCTGAACCACGTGACCCACACATCTAAAGTACCCCTTCCCAGACTCCCCAGCGGGCCCCGGCACTCCCATTGATTGATTCCGAAAAGGCTGATACCCAAAACATCCAACCAGGCCTGGTTCTGGCCTGTCATGTGCACCTCACTGTTCACATGACCAGGTAGAACTTCTAATACAGCTCGGCCAGACTGATGTTAAGGCCAACCTATGTAATTAACCCTCAGAACCCCTACTGTTCTGAGGCAAAAACTAAATTTACATGCATATGACATTTTGTCCAAAATTTCATCCGCTACATGTGTATTTACTAATGCTAGCAGAATATAGATTAAAAACAGTCAATGCTTATTGAGAGAGTTTTGCTCTGCTTCAAGAGATCGAAGTCTGTCTTACCTAAACACAAAATCAATAAATGCACACACAGGAGTGTTCCCATGTAGTTGTTACTAACCTGTATCAAAGCAAGATAAGATGTAGATAAGACCTATCATGCCAAAAGATTCCTAGATTAGAGATAATGTAAGACACAACTAAAAACTACAAATTAATGACTAATTGTACTTTATATTATCAGAACCAGGAATCTTTTGGCATAGTAGGTTTTACTTACAGTACATTATCATATAACTAAAGAATCTTTCTAGTAAATTTAGATGTCTAATGACTGTACCTAATCTTGATAAAGAAGATTGCAAGAACTCATGCAATATCACAAGGACTTTGTTAAAACTTTATTAAGCCACTTCAATCCTGTTGATGACAACAACTTTCCAGCAACAATATCTGTAACAAAAAAAAATAATACTCACTCACCTGCTTCTTCAGCATAGCTTCGTTACTTGTTGAACTGCTTCTTGACTATACATACTGTATATCGCTAAGTTTTAGGGATGAGCCCAACATTGGGTGTTCATTTGTTCGCAAATTAACCAAACATATGGGGATTTCGTGGGAAATTTCAAGCGCTGTGGAATGCCCTATAATGCACTGCAAGATCGCAGTGCATTGACATCTGATGACTGGCCAAAGCATGCACTTGTCCTGCATGTTTGGCCAATCACAGCTCGCTCTGCTGTGAGAGCCATAATTAGCCAAAGGCAAGGTGCCTTTGGTCAATCATGGCTCAGGGAGACTAAGTCCATGCCCCACACTATATAAGGCTGCTTACATAGCGGCCGGGTATAGTGTGTGAATGGAGATAGATTGAGCTAGATTAGACAGGCAGGTTAGCTAGTGGCGTGCAAGCAGTGTATTTAATATAGCTATACAGTCTTTATACAGATCTTTTTTACATTGATACATGTCCCCTGCAAAGGCGGATCCAGAGTCAAGTCTCGGGAGGGGCACTGCCAGAAAATAAGGTGTTGCTTATTGGTGGTGGTGATGTTAACCCCTTCCCTGCCAGTGTCATTAGTACAGTGACAGTGCATATTTTTTAGCACTGATCACTTTATTAGTGTCACTGGTCCCCAAAAAGTGTCAAAAGTGTCAGCTAGTTGTCCGATCTCTCCGCTGGAAGGTGGCATTACCGCTACAAATCACTGATCGCCACCATTACTAGTAAAAAATAATTAAATATAAATGCCATAAATCTAGTATGTAGGCGCTATGAATTTTGCGCAAACCAATCAATAATCGCTTATTGCGATTTTTTTTTACCAAAAATATGGAGCAGAATACATATTGGCCTAAACTGAGGAAGAAATTTTTTTATAGCAAAAAATATTTTTTTTTTCAAAATTGTCACTTTTTTTCTGTTTATATCACAAAAAATAAAAACCGCAGAGGTGATCAAATACCACCAAAAGAAAGCTCTATTTGTGGGAAAAAAAGAACATCAATTTTATTTCGGTACAGCATTGCATAACCGCACAATTATCAGCCAGCTGCAGGGGTGAAGATTAAACAAGTCAAGACTAAAAGGGCATTTTTTTCATACATAATGGCACACATGTATTTTGCGATTTGTCACATGACATGCATTCATACTTTTACTCACGTTTAGTCAATTATTTTGGTGCTCTGATGAGGGGAGGGGTTCCCATACAGGAGCAATGGAGTGGAGATTGATGGGATGGATGGATCCAGAAATCTTCTCAATAAGTCTTCTTCCTGTAATACTGTATTCAAGTCATGAACTTGCAGACTGCAAAAGGTGGAGAATATGGAGGAGGTGGGTGGAGCCAACACTAACTCAGGGGCAGCAGAGGCCTGTAGCGTGGACAAGATGGAGGGAGGAGGGTGCATGCCGGTGGGTGGGGCCAACACAGTCAGGGACAGACTCGGCGGAGAAAGAAGAATGCTGGCTCTGCAGTCAGTCACAGAATGACTGTGGATGCCAGCAGCTGGATAATATGATTATGATGATTAGTGTGACTGCACTGGTCTGCAACTACTACCTTCTCTCCTCTCCCTGGCCGGTTCTCCAGCAGCTCCGCATTATGCAGTGGCTGTGAGTCACGTCGGCTCTGAAAGTGAGACTGGATTCCGACGTGACTCACTGACGTCACTCGTTGCTAGACGCCAGGCGGCCCAGGCGTTAGCAACGAGTGCAGGGAAGAGACTCCACCCACCTGTTCCTCCTGCTGTTATCAAGTCTCTCTCTCTGCGCCACTGATCGGCTGACGTGAGAGAGACTTAGCAGCGGCAGCCGCAGAGTCCTGAAGCAAGTAAGACATGTCATGCCATTCATTGTCATGTCAGTCAGTGCTATTTCGGGGGGGGGGGGGGCAAGTGCCCTGTTGCCCCCCCCTGGATCCGCCCCTGGTCCCCTGGGGCAGGACCCAGGTCCCCATACACTTTTTATGGCAATAACTTGCATATAAGCCTTTAAAATTAGCACTTTTGATTTTTTAAGTTCATGCCATAGAATTTAACAGTGTTCGCATTTTCACGCACATTTTTTGCCTGTTCGCATGTTCTGGTGGAAACCAAACTTTTTTTTGTGGCTTACAGGATAACTAAACCCAAGAACAAAATAGTGATATATTGCAGCTTACCATTTATTAGATATGATTGATGTGGTAGCATTAATTTTCGTTTTTCAGGCAAGTACAGAACATATTTGCTCATCTTGCCAGAAATATGCTTGTTCCAGTGAGTTTAACTGAAACAAAACAATGTTAATTTTTTTCTGTAAACTACTAATCTCACCATTCCCTATATAATAAACATAGGCAATGATTATCTGACCTGAATTTGTTCTCTTGACAAGAGGAGATTAAGGGGGAATATGATCAACATGTATAAATACACAAGAGGTCCATATAGTGATCTTGGTGTTTAGTTATTCACTTTAAGGTCATCACAGAGGTTAAGGGGGCACTCTTTAGTCTATATATATATATATATATATATATATATATATATATATATATATATATGTTGTATCTAGGCTTAAATAAGCCTAGAAGCACTTTAAAGTTTCTCTTATGATTGAACAAAACTTAATTTGTATTATCTCCAACAGTAAACTTGGGTGACCTAACATGAAATAAAATGATGCAATTTTTTTGGAATGTTAGCTAACCTTTTAATTCAGCTGAACCTGCTTTTTGCATTATTCACATGTTCTTTGGTGGAGCAAATCCTGCATGGGAGGACTCTTTTGTCATCTTTAAGCCATTTACCTTTGCTATGCTTTGGGGAAAAAAGAAGGGATGGACATTCCCTTCTCTCTCTCGGAAAGTCTGTTTTTTTAACATTGCAAATGCATAAGCCAAGCTATTACAGATGCCATCTGGTCTCCTTGCACCATTGGAATTATCCAGTGGTCCTTAAGGCAACTTGTTTTCTTTTGGCATGTAGCATATGTTTGTTAGTATTATATACTTGATGTGGATGAACATGAAACAAAGGTCACCTATTTCAGCATTGACGCTTTCTCGTTCCATAGCATTTTGTGATAATATGCGTAATTGCAGAAATCTTAGCCCTCCCATTTGTCCCTTGGCACACATTTTTAGAAATCCTATTCTGCATATAGGACTAGATGTCAGGGTGTCTAAATATAGGATTGGTCATTTTCTTATCTTCCAGGTTATCTTTACTTGAAAACATTGTTTGGAAATATTGGAAATTCCCTTATCATAAACATTTAGATTTCATCAGAGTTCACAATTTATGAAATCTTTAGGGTGATATGCCTTAGTACTACCTCACCTTACACCCTACAAAGTTTTGTTTAAACAGGAACTAGGTCAGCGGGAGGTATTTCCACAATCTATACACTATTTCTCAATACCCTCATATTATTACCTTATATGGCAGACTGGGATAGAGACTTCTCAATGGATATAGAACTGGATAAATGGCATAAACGTTATTGATCTTCCTTTCAAGGAATTTTGACTTTCCTTACTGGAAGCCAATTCTAAAGTTTTGATGAGGTGGTACCTTGTTCCTTTTTGCTTGGACAAGTTATATCCTGGTAATCATCTTTATGCTTTAGAGGGGGTAATCTATGGTTCACCATACTTTATATGTAGTAGGAATGTCCTAAAATCAGGTGATTTTGAAACGGCAGATTAACCTTACTTACAGGTTTGAATATTCCACTAAAACCTCAAATTGGTCTGCTTAAGGAACCTATTACAGATATACCGATATGCCTTAGAAAGGTTAATATTTTTATATTTTTGGTAGCTAGGATAACCATAACTAGTGCATGGAAGGAGTCTTTGGTTTCTTTGTACAGGGCTAAAGATAAAGTTTCCTGGATTATGGTACGTGAAAAGAATAGCATTGTACTGCAATACTATTGCATTAAAATGATTCTAAGACACAATTTAAAAAAACATGGGACCCCTAGGCTCAATATATGCATATCCAACTCTCCCATTATTTTCGTTTAGGTCTTAAGGATCATGAAGGTCCCCAGGTCTTGAACTCTTCTTCTTTTTCTTCTTTCCTTCTCTTATTCTCTCTTTCATAGTCGTTTGTCTCACATTTGTGACTGGTCATATGGTTCCACATGCCCTAAACAATTATTAGCTTTTCAGTCTTCCTAATACATTTTTGCCTCTAATCACAAGGTTCAAATAGCAGAGTTTTTTCTTTATTCATGTGACGTCAGAAGGGGGCAGGGTAACCCGTACGTCACCAGGTGGTCCCGCCCTCAGGTATATAACAGCTGTCATTACAAAGAAGATTCAGTTGGTGGAAGCCTTCCATGGAGGTGGAGTTGTTGCGTGTTTTTTTTTTCCGGTCCCTATGCCCTTTTTTTCAATGATTTGTATCTATATTGTCGGAATCCGGCAACAGATTACAGCCATAAACAGTTTTGAATGAGATTTTTTTCCTTTAGAATGTCATTTTGCTGTGATATTGTTCTAAACACGGGAAAGATGCGCTACTTTACAGGCATACTAAGGACACCCCCCAGGAACGATATTTACAGGAATATTTAATTTATTGTTTCACTTTTTTTTTTAAATTAGTTTTTATTAAAGAGAAGGAGTACATACAAGTCATCGCAGACATAACAACAGAGGAGCAATACAACCAGTAAGCAACATCCACCCAAAGAACTACTTAGACTCCAACATGAGTAGCTCAAAAAATGTACATGACTCCCTTCAATTTTAACCAGAAGAGGAAAAAGAGGAAAGGAAAGTCCGAATAGAAGGAAGAAAGCAGGGGGGGGGGGGCCCAACCGCCAGACTGATAATTCAGAGAATAAAACAGGATATACAGATCTCATCGAAACAAATCAAAACAAGACCCAAACATGGCTACAGCATATTACATTACACAGGACGGGATACCATAGCTGCATACGGGGGTGTATACTTAAAGGCGACCCAGCAGGCCCATATCCTTTTTGCAAGGTCTGACTTGCCTCTCAGAGAGAGTGTCATATCTTCCATGTGGTATATATGATCAACTTTGAGCAGCCAGCAACGGAGCGTGGGAATCTTCCTCTGTTTCCAATATCTCGGGATAAGAGTCTTTGCCGCATTGAGAAGATGGGGCGTTATAGAGCGTTTATATGAGCCTGCTGGCTGTCCCGAACAGTGAAACAACACATGCCATGGATCATTAGAAACCTCCCGACCCTGAATTTGTTGGATCCAATACAGAACTGCGAGCCAAAACGGGCGTATTCGTGGGCAGTACCACCAGATGTGAGCGTGGGAGGCTCGCTCACCGCACTCTCTCCAGCAGAGCGGTGAGGTCTGGGGGAAAAACCGGTGCAGTGTTACAGGCGTATAATGCCACCTGGTCAGAAGCTTGTAGGACATCTCAGCTGTTCTGGCTGACCCCGAAGTGGCGTGTGCCCTGTGAAGAATGGTAGATACTTGGGCAGGAGTGAGTGCCTCATCCAAATCCAGCTCCCAGTTGCGGATAAAAGTAGGTGTCCTGTGAGATTCTAGGGATAGCAACAGGTGGTAAAAATAGGAGACAGGTCTCTCCACAGGTAGGTCACCTGAAAAAGCAGATTCCAGCGGTGTAAGATCGGATACGGAGCGTAGTGGTTTAGGAAGAGATCGAACAAATGCCGACAGTTGGTAGTATTTCCACCGATCCATGAGTGAGATAGGTGACTCCCCCAAAATGGTGGGGAGAGGGAGAACCCCGGAGGGGCCGGTGAACTGGTGAAGGAAAGTCTTGTCCCCGAGGCTCCAAGGGACACGTGAGCTAGGTCCCACATTACCAGGTGGAAAATAGTTGTGGCCTGACAAAGACAGTAAAGGTGAGTTATAGAGCCCGGAGCTTTTTTTATACAAAGAGTCCCACACTGCCAAAGAAGAGGTCGTTAAAGGTGAAGAATCAGCAGACAGAGTCCTATATTGCCTTGGAAGCCACATAAGGTTAGAAAGGTCAGTTCCACCCAACATCGTTTCCAGCTCGACCCACAACTTAGTATTCATACTATATTTCCAGTTTGAAAGCCTGGCCAGCACAATAGCCCGGAAATAGAGTCGGAAATCCGGCACCGCCAGGCCCCCCGCGCTCCGCGGACGCATAAGCAGGGACCGTGGCAGTCGGGGTTTCCTCCTATTCCAGATATACCTGTAAACCATCGAGTGTAATATAGTGAAGAACCCCACCGGCACCCCGAAGGGGATCATTTGCAGCAAGAAGAGCACCCTGGGCAGCAGGTTCATCTTCACTACCCCAATCCTACCCATCCAGGAATGACCTACCTGGGACCACTTCTGTAGGTCTGATCTAAGCGTATTAAGAAGCGGGAGAAAATTGGCCCGGAAAAGAGCAAGTGGATTGGGCGTCAGGTAGATACCTAAATATTTTAGGCGCCGTGTCTGCCAAGTGAAGGGGAAGGATTGTTTGAGATTCGTTGCTACAAGGGGAGGGACCGTGAGGTTTAGAATTTCGGATTTAGACATATTTATTTTGAAGTTAGAAACCCTGCCATAAGCTGTAAATTCGGCTATGAGGTTAGGGAGAGAAATCAGGGGCTGTTGCACATAAAACAAAATATCATCGGCATAGGCCGCATATTTGTGTTCCGTCCTACCCACTAAAACACCGTGTATGTTCGGGTTACGACGGATAATAGACAGGAAGGGTTCCAGCGATATTGCGAATAGTATGGGCGAAAGCGGGCAGCCCTGGCGCGTACCGTTATGTAGAGTAAAAGGGTCGCTGAGAGTACCATTAACCCTCAACTGGGCCGTGGGATGACTGTAAAGAGCTAAAATTTGCGATCTGAGGGAAGGGCCGACCCCGAGATGGGACAACGTCGCCATAAGAAACTCCCAGTCCACCCTGTCAAATGCCTTCTCAGCATCCGTGGAAAGCAACAGGGTGGGCTGGGACCGACGCCGTACAAGCGACATTAGTGTGATGGTGCGTAGAGAATTGTCGCGAGCCTCTCTCCCTGGGGTAAAACCCGTTTGATCCCGTGTAATCCATTGTGGGACCAGAGGCAATAATCTATTCGCAATAGCCTTGGCGTAAATTTTGGCGTCAATGTTGAGCAACGAGATAGGGCGATAGCTTGCACAATCGGCCGGGTCCTTCCCGTCCTTAGGTATGACCGTAACATGGGCATGAATAGTCTCCGGGCGGAGAACCCCTCCGGACAAGGTCACATTAGCGTAATTAGAAAGGTGGGGGAGCAACTTATCCGCATATAAGCGATAATATGCCACTGAAAGGCCATCTGGGCCGGGTGCTTTGCCCTTCGCCATAGCTCGTAGTGCTCGCAATAATTCCGTCGATGAAAATTCCCCTTCCAGAGCAGCCAGGGCCTCAGCGGGGAGCTGAGGGAGGGCAGCTCGGTCCAGGTATTCCTGAATGAGCCGCCGCCTATCGTCCCCGTCGGAGTCTATGCGACGAACATGATAAAGATGCTGGTAGAAATCCTTAAATTCCTTAGCAATCTGAGGAGTTGCGTAGGCCATGGACCCCCCCGGGGTTCTAATTTTAGGTATAAACGCAGCGGCTCTCCGTCGCCTAATGGAAGCAGCTAACAACCTACTAGGCCTATCCCCCCATTCGTAGAAGCGCTGGGCTACCAGCCTCGATCTAGACTTCTGTTCCAAGTGTAGGAGGGACTTTAGGGTTTCTCGCTTCGCTGTAAGGGTGTGTAAAATGGGGACTGAGAGGCTCCGCTTATGAATCCTCTCTAGGCTCCTAATCTCCGCAACCAACTTAAGCTGCTGTGCCACCCGTTCCCTCTTCTTCCTGGCCCCCAGTTCAATAAGTTTACCCCTAATAAAGGCCTTGTGCGCTTCCCACAGCACGCCCGGGGAGATCTCGCTACACATATTAGTTTGAAAATAGAAATCCAGCTCCTCACCCAAGACTTTCCTGTCCGCCTCCTCGGATATAAGGGTTTCGTTCAACCGCCAATTAGCAGCCTTGGGCGGCAAAGATTCAACCTTAAGGGTAAACGAAGTCGGAGCGTGGTCCGACAGGGGAGAGGTTTCAATGGCCGATTTAACTAGGAGTGGCAGGTGCTGGTGATCGAGAAAACAAAGATCAATTCTTGAGTAAGTATGGTGCACCGGGGAGAAAAAGGTGAAATCACGTTCGCGGGGGTGCGCGATCCTCCAGGTGTCCATCAACTGCAGCTCATGAAGTTTTGTGCGTATACATTTCAGCTGCTTATAGGACAAAGGCGAACTCCCCCTGGAAGTGTCCAGAGAAGGTTCCAGAGCTGCATTGAAGTCACCCGCCAGGACCACACAACCCCTCGCGAAGTCTCCTAGTTTAGAAAGTGTCGAGGCGACAAAGGAAGCTTGGTGTCTATTGGGGGAGTAAAGAGTAGCCAGAGTGCATGACATGCTGCCCAGAGTGCCCCGGAGAAACAAATAACGGCCAGCCGGATCACACAACATATCATCCAACTTAAACGCGGTACCCCTCCGAAACCCGATGGCTACGCCCTTGGCCTTAGCAATATCCGAGAGACCATAATACCAGGTAGGGTATTTGGGAGAATACAATTTAACGGAAGTGGTGTGGGTGAGATGGGTCTCCTGTAGAAAAACCACATCCCCTCGGAGACGGTTCAGTTCCCGGAACAATTGATGTCTCTTCCCAGGGGCATGAAGGCCCCTAACATTAAACGAGATAAAATTCACCGTAGCCATCGGGTCACAGAAAGGGGGCACCCACCTCCCACACCCCCCAACAGCAAAACAACCAAGGCAGATAGGACAGATAGGACCCCCCCCACCAGGGGGAAAGGATTGGGCAGGGGAGGGACGGGGACAAGGAGGAAAACCAAAGGAGGGAAAAGAGAGGGGGGGGAGCGACAGGTAGAGAAACAGGACAGTAGCAACAAAGAAAGCAGCATAGTAGCAGAACTAACCGCACGCAGAAAACTGCAGTGCAGAGGCGGGTCGCACGCCCAGCCCGCGAACCCCGCACCCCCCCCGCAAAGCGGGGCAAGGGCACCGGGACCCCGGGCAAGGCGGCACCCACCAAGAGGGGGGCGGCGGATACCGGGCCACCGAGGACAAACCACGCCATCGAGGGCCAGGGTCACGCCACGGCAGTCCGGCACCGGCGCCGCAGATAAACTCACTACATAAACATTCTCAGTGAAAGACATCTAATGAGGGAAATAACGGCAAATTGTAAATAACAGTGGTCCAAGCAGGGTCAGTAAACAGGGTTTAAGTCCAATCAGGAACTGACTACGGAGCCAAGAGGAAGGTGAGCAGTTTCAGGGCCAAAGATCACAGGGGCCCACGGATGTGCCGTATAGCCCGGCAAAAGCGCAGGCATCTGGCGGGGTATAACCGGGGAAGGCCCCATAGATCAAGCACTGATGGGCATCCGGGACTTCACAAACAAGCAAAAAGGAAACAGCGGGAACAGGATAAAACAGAAAAGAACATCGTCCCGCTTTGGCAAAACACGAACAGCAAGGGAGGTAATCCAGAGGCCAAAAAAGGGAAAACCAAGTCAGTGGCAAGTACTAGGAAATCAGCATCCCGATTGCAGGATCCAAGATGTCCGCGAGGACCGGAGAGAGAAAGCACACAGGGATAATCGCACATTGTGCCATTCAGGGGTGCCCCTGGGATGCCAGATCCGCAGCCAGAGGCTTCCGGCCCGCTTTGTGCCATTGACGGTCAGGAAGCTTTGGTGGTGGCG